>NC_133651.1:35334792-36000432 GCF_009905375.1 Apium graveolens
AAATAGAATAATTTAATGGTGGAGGAATTAATTAATAATGGCTAATAATTATTTATTTATGAAATAAATAATTAATTGGCAAATTTAATAATTGATTAAATGAGATTTAATTGATTATAAATTAATTAAGAAAAGTTCTTAATATTATTAATTAAGAATTTAATTTTTTGGAAATTAAATCAAGAGAGAGAATTATTTCTAAAGTGTTTAGAAAAAGGATTAATAATTAAAAGGTGTTTTAATTATTAATATGAATAATAAAGGGTTAATAATAATAATATTTTATGGGAAAATTTCAGCTGAAAATTTTGCCTATAAATATACTATTATAAACCCTATTTTCATTCTAACCCAAATTTTTTATTAAAACCTAATTCTCTCCACCTCCTCCTCCTCCTTAGCATCGTTTTCTTGGTGGATACCGGTGGAGTGCTTCACGTTTGAGGAGCAGCTGCTAAGGATCTCCGATCATTGCTTTTGGATCACTATTAAAGGTTAGTAATCGATTCATATGTTTTAATCACGATTTATATGCTATTATTTGGATTTTATATATGTGTAAAAGTGTTTTACCATGCTTCCGCTGCGATTAAAATCCAACAATTTTAAGTTTTAAAACCAAGATTAGGCTGCTGATTAGTCACGCACTAACCCCGAGCAAGGCACACAGCTCTACTCTATAAACTGGATCCAAGGCACACAATGGCCTAATTCGACCACTAATCTGGTTTGACCACGAATCTGGTCTACATAAAGAAAACTATCCAATTCTAAAGCAATTCAATATGATAAACAATATAATTCAATCAAACAAGATCATAATCAACAGTGATGAAACATTTGTATAAAGGCATGAGCATTTCTTGAGTATCATAAGGAGGTATCGAAGTATGTATAAGAAATGGCCTTCAGCCTGTATGAGAATCGGGTATTAGAACCTACAGAGTCGAAATACCCTAATTTAGACTTCCGATTATGCTTGACATATCCTCACTAACAATCTACCTGTGCGTTAACATAACCCGACTCGTAACACATACATTATTGTAATACAAGCATCAGTTAGGGTTCACGTATTCAAAACTCAGCTTGATATTCACTTTCGGAAAATACATATACTCATTGTTTCAGAAAACAAATTGTCCATTATATGTTACAGAATATTTATTTAGAACTATATAACTATTTACATTCGACTGGTAGTTCCGATATTTTACAGGGTACGTTCCCGAATATCGGGCAGTGCTTCCTTTGCTTATCGGACTACCCGTCGAATACAATCGACGTCAAACCAACAACAATCAAATTCACAACAACCATTATCCAAAAAGCCAACCATGAATCCCAAACTCCAGTTCAACCATTACAATCACAATTTCAATCCCGAGTAATAATATATAACTATTATTTCACTTCGAACTCATAAATAAAATTTGTACATTTATTATTTATTGATATTAAAATATTAGGACTCAGATAACGATCATCACGGTCCACCGTCGACTCGCCGAGGCTCATCGTCGACGGCGGCAAAATTTATTGGTACCCGATACTATTCGGATTTCCGAATACATTTCACCGATTACTAAAATTTCCCACAGAAAACGAATTTATTTATATCACTAAACATTAATCAATAAATCCTGCAGAGAAATAAAAGAATTTAAGTTGCTAAAATTTTCCAAAAACCAAAAGTTCAGTTCGAGTGAAACAACCCGAATTAAACAACCAACACAACGACTACGCGCCTACGCGCTGCGGTACCAGGGGTCGCCTCACCGAAAAAATCTGGCGGCAACCGGAACAAATCGAAGCACAGACACAACCCAGGACAAAACGTACACACACAGAGATATATACCAGACGCACACACACACACACACACCTATCACTCACACACACACACACACCTATCACTCACACACACAACCCCAACACACACAATACACGCAACATATGGAAGAATTAAGCAGCAGATCAAGGCGACGGAAAGAAAGGAACAGGGAGATGAGGTCACTGGAAACAAATGGCGGACAGCTTACCTGAAAAGGACGAGGAAATGAAACAGATAAGAAAAAAAATACGGGAAAGAGAGGAGGGAGATTTATCCAGTGAGTGAGGGAGAAACAAAGAAATTATGTCTGTGTTTGTGGGTATTGTATTTATCCGATATGGTTTTGGTTTTATTTCCAACCTCTGAAATGCTGCCACGTATATGAGAATTAATAGAAACAACAAACGTATAAAGTTTAACTCCTGGCAGCGTGATTCCGTTCCACCTTTCGTAATTTATCGAGCCAAGTTGCACATAAAATATATTCAGAAAATTATTAAAAATAGTTTTAAAGTTTTCTAATAATCCTGAAAC
This sequence comes from Apium graveolens, assembly GCF_009905375.1. NCBI lineage: Eukaryota > Viridiplantae > Streptophyta > Magnoliopsida > Apiales > Apiaceae > Apium > Apium graveolens. Next base: position 35,337,161 of record NC_133651.1, read on the forward strand.
TAATAAAATAAAATTTTCATAAATATTAAAGCATTTTTGAAACGCAACTCGTACCCACATTTCACAATTAACGAACCGAGCTGCACTTCAAATAAATTCAGAAAATCACGAAGATAGCCTTAAAATTTTACAAATATCCCGAAGTTTATAAAAATATAAATTTCATAATTTTAAAATAATTTTTGAAACACAATTTATACCCGCTTTTATCAATTAAAGTAATCGACGCCCGGATGAAATTAATCCCGAAAATTTCCAAAATAATTTTAAAATTCTTGAAATATTCCAAACTTAGATAAATATGAGTTTCATAATTTTTGAAGAATTCTGGAATTAAATACAGATTTTACAAATAAATGTAATCAGAAAATCATACAGGGTTAAATAATTAATAAAATATTGATTTCTAAATTTTGTAAAATCTCAAGAATAATTATTGTAATAATAAAACCATAAAAACAATTTTAAAGATATTTCAAATATTTATACAACTAAATTTGCACTAAATCCACTTTTGAAAGTGAAAATATTCAATTCGACTCCATAATTAATCACGCGGACAGCCCGGTACATCATAAATCACACATAGATAATAATCGAACAACACATAACGGTCAAAACCAATTCACATATTTTATTTATTTAATAATTTCCATAATTACATATTTAAATAATTCAAAAATACACAAGTCGTTATAACTCATGATATACCCGATGTCCACTTTTATCATCACCCGATCAAAAGTAACTTTTAATGTAGTCAAAGTATATTAATCCTCGTATAGAAATGTAATGATTTCAAGTTAAAGGATCGTTACACAATTATCACTGTGAGTCTTTCTTATGACTTTATTAAACATGAAGAATCTCATTGTGGGTATGTCCAGTGATAATAATAGAAATGTAATTATTTCAAATAATCATCAATTAATTTAAATCCATAATTTAAATTAACTATTCCATTAAGTGCTCTATTTGTGCGACCCTATAGGCTTGGCAATAATTTTATTCTCTAATAAAATTATAAACAATGAGCGGTATCTAGTAATACATCATTGTTACCCAATTAAATAATAATTAAATCGTGATTAGATAAAACGTTTCGTGATTAATGTTTTTCGTGTAATATAATCCCTTTAACCATACATATTATAGATTAAACTCGAGGCATGTATTTAGTCATCCTCTTCAACATTTAATCCGGGTTTACTTGATCCATGAGTAGACTATCAAGACAAATCATTATTTGAGCATGGCCATGCTTTTTATAATCTCACTCAATCAAGAGGCCAATAATATCTCTCCTAATTATAGGAGGATTAAATCCTTTATCTATCATTCATATTTCTCATACAACTCATGATATACCCGATGTCCACTTTTATCATCACCCGATCAAAAGTAACTTTTAATGTAGTCAAAGTATATTAATCCTCGTATAGAAATATAATGATTTCAAGTCAAAGGATCGTTACACCATTATCACTGTGAGTCTTTCTTATGACTTTATTAAACATGAAGAATCTCACTATGGGTCTGTCCAGTACCATGTACTCTCACATGTACCTATGTATTGACTTTAGTATCCCCATACTTATAACCAATGAGATGTGGTTATCTTGTCAAACAACATACTAGTCTATCTATGTATTATTATTGTCCTATATAATAATACTCGACTAGGGACCTTTAAGAATATGATATATTATATAATCTCAAGTTCAAGTCATGTACTTAAACTATACAATGTGTATTATGATTCTAAGGACATTTATTATGCTAACAAAATATAGCAGTAATTAAGGTCATAATAAATACATTTATTGAATGATCAACTAACATAAAGATTTAAAAGAATAATGTATTGCCTCTAGAGCACCTACACTAACAGTTCATCACTGAGAGAGAACAACAGTTCTTATTGTAACAGAGTTTATTCAATATACTTGATCTTTGTTAGATACTTGTGTTAAATCGATTTGATTGTATAAACACTGTATTCAACCCCCTTCTACAGTGTTGTGTGACCTAACAGACATTACCATGTGCAGAGTATAAACATCAGAGATAACAGATTATACAATCTTTTACCCACTCTTTTACTCTATTCTCTCTCTCTCCCTCTCTTATTTTCTTACTCTCTTATTTTCTGACGTTCTCTTACAGGCATTTTATCAAACACTTTGCAAACACAAAATTTTCACTTGATTTTTCAACAGAAATGGCACCAAAGGATGTTATTTTTAATGGAGCTAAGTTTTTCCCAAACAACTACTCTGCTATCTTGAACAAGGATGAAGCTCCTTTAGAACTTCACTTTGTTCAGGATTTCTTGGCTCAAAGTGAGATTTGGTATGCTCTGACCCAACCTAAATCAATCTCTGGTAAACAAGTGCTGGAGTTATGGAAGACTGGAATCTATGATGATGGAGGTGAAACTGGATCTCCAAGCATCATCTTCTCATCAGGAAAAGATGAGTATATGGTAATTGTTACTACAGTGAGGCATGCTCTTCATCTGCCTAAAAAATGCACTTACAACTCAGCACCTGGAGAATCTGTTCTTCAGAACATGATGGCAAGCTTGGGATATGAGAAAAGCTTGTCCAAGCTAGGACAGTTGAAGAGGCCTTACATCAGGAGGGAATAGAGCTTCTTCTTTGATTGCATCACAAAGACTTTTGCTAACAAATGCTCCAATTTCGATGCCATTCCAAGCATGAGTCAACAAATAGGGTATGCGCTTCTTAATCAGACTCATTTTGATTATGCATCTGCTGTGTTAGGCTATATTGGTGACAGAATGAAGGAAGATGCAAATGTAGTATATTTTGCTAGGTTCTGTCAATTAATTTATAGTTATTGTTGTTCTCATAAGCCACAAGTGTTCAGTGACCTAATGGAACCTTTTAAGTTACATATAAGGGCATTTACTGACTTGTTATCTGCTGATAACAAGAAGGAAATACTAAGACCTCTCCAAATACCCCAATCTGTCAAACAGTTCTTAGTCAACACTATCCCAGACACTTACACAACCATATTCCCTGATGTAGTACCATCACAACCATCCACTACTCAACAACCACAGTCTACCTCAGAACCACCAACATCAGAACCTGTTGTCAGCACTTCACAGTCCAGACCCAAATCTAAAACCAAACCAACCTCTGGTACTTCTCAAAAGGTGCCAGTTGTAAAATATGACATATCCTCCAGACCCAAAACCTCAAGAGCTAACTCTTTTCCTCAGTCTCCACCAAGGAGAAAGAGAAGGCTGATTCTGAGAGATGAATCAGATGAGGAAGGACATGTCTAGGTACCTGCATCAGAACTTGTGAAATGAAGAAGCTGAAGAGTTAACTCTTCAGAATGAGAAAGCAGCTAAAGCTTCTGGCATTCAGAAAAAAAAGAGGTCTTCACATTCTGATACAGATCATGTCACCCCTCCATCTAGAAAATCAAAATTGAGAAAGGTGAGAGCAGGTATGCATATTACACAAAATCAATCTCAGGATGCTGAAGATGCTGAGGAAGGGGATCAGGAATCTCTAATCTCATCAGAAGCTATTGTAATTGAAGCCCTGCCAGCAGCTGAAGAGGTTCTGATTCAGGAATCTGAAATTCCTGAAGACCACAAATCAGAACTTGTACAAGAATCTGTGATTTCTCCACCTTACTCTCCAATCAAAGCTACAGATGATGTTGAAGAACAAGAGACAAGTCCTGAAATAGATATTCATAATTTGAATATACCTATTGTTCTATATCTGGAAGCTCCAACTACAAAACAGCCAACTCCTGTTACTTCTCCAATTTTATAGGCTGAGATACCAACAACACCAATTCTTGATCTTGGAACTGAAGATCAGAATTTAGACAAAGCTGCAACTCCTTTAGAATCTCTTACAGCCACACACACCTTGGTGTTATCTGAAGATAAGGAGATTCTAGCTAGTTCTGGAGAGTCAGCTCCAGTAAACACTTCAGTGCCTTTAGGAAATGAGGCATCATTCCAGTTTGAGGAAGAGGCTGCTCCAGTTCCATAGGAGGAAACCATTAGAGGGGTTGAGTTGATGCATTAATCGAATGATACTGATTTTATTCCCAGCCCACATGTTCTGACTTAACATGTTTCAAAAGCTGATGAATTGCTGACAAGTTCTGACTTCAAGCATCAACTAAAGGTCACTGCTCTCAGTACAAGAACTCTACAAGGTCAACACTCCAAGACTCAAGCAAAGGTTGATAACCTTCAGGAAATAGCTGATAAGCTAGTCATGATGCAAGATCTAGACAAGAAGAGGTTTATCAGACCAATTCAAGAAAAAGTGAATGCTATTGAGCTTGTTCAAGCCAAACAGCGGGCCCAACTAGATGAGGTATTACAAAATCAAGCTGCTCAACAGACTCGGTTAAATGAGATCCAATCTTCAATGGAACTCCTTCTTTCTCTACTCCTGACAGATGATGCCAAAAAGGGGGAGAAGGTAGTTAAGTCCAAATGCTCACCAAGCCAAACACTGAAGAAAAAGGATGATCATGGAGATGACCAGGGAAACTCTGAAAAAGGTCAAAGTCAAGGGAAGCAGCTGAGCAGAATTCCCACTCAACAGACAAGTTCTAATCAGAGAATGTCTGGTAGCAAGAACTCTGATAGATCTGCTATGCAAGGGAGGAATAAGGAAGGAAAGAAACCAACAGATCAGGATGTTCCTTTGTTGATCACAAATGCTGATACTTCAAATACTAATGATCAAGTTCTGATAACTACTTCTGATATGATAGTCCAAGCTGGAAGCCAAGAGTCATAGAAGTTTTTGCAGACTTTGAAGTTCAAAGGAAAGAAAGCAACATTCTTCTACAAAGATCCCAAAATTCAATCTGTTTATGAAGAATTGGCCAAGAGACTATTCCTTAAGGATAATCCAGGAGTGGATTTAGAGGAATTAAGAGAAGAAGAAGCTAAATTTGCTGCTAAGAAGAGCAAACCCAAGTCAAAAGCTTCTGATGCTAAAAAGCCACCAAGGTCAAAATAAAAGGGGATTGTGATAAGAGAAAGATCTGTCACATAGATTCCTAGATCAAGGACTAGATCTCAAACTACTACTGATCCCGAAGACAAGGGAAAAGGAAAAATTGGGGAGACAGTTAAGAAACAGAAGATGAAGATTCCTCAAATTCTGATGGATCCTGTGTGCAAGATGGTTCAAGTCTTTGATGATGCTGCTGCTGAAGATGAAATAGTTAAAACTTTGAAGAGAAAGAGGACGACAGAAGAATCTAAGACAACCTCTGACATAGCTCAAGTTGTTCAGAGTGAAGAAGTTCAAACTTAATAAATCCTGAAGATATTTCAGAACAACAAGCCACAGATGATACTATAAATCCTGACCAATTCATCAAGACATCAACCTCTGACACTGCTCAAGTTGACATAGACAGCTTAACATTAGAAGACAAGAAGAAGCTGCTATGGAACAAGTCTATTCCAGTTCAGCCTAAGACAAATCAGATGTTGAATCAACTTGCAGCATTTGGGGTAAAAGCCAAGCAAGCTAGAGACACTTCTGGATTAGGTTCTGATAGAGAGAAATTCCAGACTGGGATAGAAGTTGATATTAGAGATCCATTCACATTGACTGACAAGCCATTTGAAGAGATCACACAAAAGCACCTTGACAAAGTGCTTTTGGCTCAAGTAGTGATGGATACTCATGATGATTATGAAGAAAAAGAGAAATTGATCTTATTTCTGATTGATGGCAGAACTTATAGATTATCTAACTCTGATCTGCTGAAGAAATCTGTCAAAGAGCTCCAATATATTCATTATCTACTGGAGGTAAATTCTGATGTTACCAGGAAATGGTCAGAATATATTCTGAAGGCAATAAGAGATTTACTCAGAATTTCTGGTGCAAGAATGACAGAGTATACTCCAATGATGACTAAGGATGATGGAAGAGAAATTCCTATGAGGAAGAATTCTGCAAAGGTAGAAGTAATTCTGAAAGGAAAATGCTTATGCTATAATGAAGATTCTACACATCCAAGGGTAATCAGACTCAGAGATGGACTTGAAAGAAATCCAATTTCTGTACTCAGAGCTGCCATATATCAGATTGGTGATACTAAAGATGAAGAACTGCAGCAAGTCAAAGCTCAGTTACTTGAAGTTAAAAGAAATGCAGAGACCAAACTGGTATTAGACTTTGTAAGGAATCATTATGGATTCAGGCTGATTCAGTAAATTTGGTAAAGGATGCATGGACTGTAAGTTGTGTAACACCCCCAGATCCGGGGTCGGGGATCCGGGTCGTCACGGTCTTTCTTTCCACAATATCACTTCACTTAATTAATAAATAACCTTATGCTGTGACCCCACACTAACACACACCACAACCCGTTATAGTCTCAGAGATGAAATTGAAATAAGTACAAGTCTTTGAATCCACAATTTAAAAGTTATTACAACCCAAAATGATTACTTGATAAATTTACAGTTAATTGCCATTATCTGCCACAAGTTATAATTATACATAATTGATTCTCAAAAGTAGATGGTCTGATCTACAATAGATCTACCTCTGCAGCTATAGCAGCTACAACATCAACGGGAAGACGCAGGACGCTTCCCACGCGCTTGCGCTGGGTCTGCTGGAGTCTGGCCATCTTTCCTAACTGTTGTTGTGTGATGAAGAAATAAAGCAAGGGTGAGCAGCAAGCCCACCAAAATAATATGTATAATGATTAACAATATATGAGTCTTCTCATAGTACTCATGAAAGTCTTGGTCAAAAGAAATGAACCAAGTTGATATCTTAATGCGATGAAGTCGCAAAATATTCAGTGTATATATATATATTCATATATACTTTTCAAAATATTGGAAGTCCTCTTCCATGCATAATACACACAGAGTTCCAGTGTATAACTGTATAAAAATATCGTTGCAAGGTGATCTCATATATCTAACCTTGTCTCAACATTATTCTGAAAATCTTTATCATGCATAAGATAATCATTTACTAGATATAAGTTTAAAAGATGAAGTTAGAAGATACTCCAATATACTTATATCTTTTCCAAATACTACTTGAACTACCACCGTTCAAGTTATAATTAGTTCAAAAGTTCATCACATAGATGAGACTACAAGATAATACTTGAATAGATTCAACCTTTAAAATATCATCAAAATAAAATGAAGTTATGAGATACTTCATTTGATGTAAACATCATTTTGAAAACTTGACCCTGCCAACACTCAACAATCGCCCAACCGTAGCCTTTCTATCGAAGTGCTCTGGGTAGTGTTGCAGAAATTATCCAATTGGATGATGAACTCATTACGGGAGTTTGCCGCGCCAGGAAGACCACTTACGATGATCAGTCGTAGTAGTACAACCCCACCATTTTCTACATGTAGAGGAGAACCTGTCGGATTTACTTGTCAACCGAACACTGAACTCCTAAGGAATGGACCGCCTTAGCGGAACTTCCAGGCCATTTGGGCCAATATAATAAGGCTGGGCCGGCGCTACTCGACCACTTACGCCACTCCTAGTTCAGATGAAATCCATGACTCTGAAACGTAAAGCTCGTTTCCCCCTTTCCCCAAGTAGAAACTTGTTGATACGGCTCCACCAAGAAGTCGTACCTAGTTGGAAAGGAAAACTCACCGATATTTCCCAGGCGATGCCTGTTAATGGATTAACTTGTTCCAAGAATTTTACTTCCCGAATATTGGGTAAGTAATCAAAAACTCTTTTACCAAGACAGCAACCTTGTTGCGAATATAAAACACACCACCGAGCCGGATCCCCCAGGTTTTGAGCGAGTATTTAAATCCCCTTTTTAAAAGGAAGATCTTAAATATAAAAATAGTTTTGGGATCCACTCTAACTTTTGAAAATCATTTTAAAGACTCGAAAACACTTTAAAGAGTGTTTGGAGTAAAACTGATTTAATGAAGTAAATCAGTCCCCGGAATATTTAGAAAATGTCTGAATATTATTATTTAAATAATATTCCCATAAAAAAATAATCTTTATAAAATAATTGAAGTAGAAGTATTAAAACTTATACTTGAAATGAATAGCAAATAATCAAAGATATACTTATACGAAAGTAATATCTTTATTTGAATAATCAAAAATAAGTTTGATTATCGACACCTTATTCTTTAATAAAATAAAGAATATATCTCAGCAAATAATCGGAGTCATAGATCCTCAAATGAATATTCAAATAATATTCAATAAATAAAATAAGCTGAGTCATAATACCTCGAATGAATATTATAAATAATATTCATTAAATAAAATAAAGGAGTCATACATCCTCAAATGAATATTCAAATAATATTCAATAAATAATATAAAGGAGTCATACGCCTTCGAATAATATTCGAAATAATATTCAATAATAAAATAAAGTTAAAGTTATCGAATAAACCTTATTCGATTAATAGTTTTAAAAACTATATCCATATATATATATAAATAAATATATATATATATATAATATACTCGGGAACATCGACTCCCGGTTTAGAAATATGTTCACCTTTTATCCCCTATACTAAGGGTATACGCAACTACTTGCTTATTTCTAGCATAGGTATTATGCAACTATAAGCATTGAAATCAACAGATAGATAACCAGATTACGAAACAGACATGCATATATACCATATTAGCATGCTCCAATATATCGCAAAATTTGCTAATAACAATCATGCAATATCACAAGATAATGCATATACATATATTTACATCACAACAACAGTATAACGGGTAGAAAACTTGCCTGAGCGACTGGGGTTACGAATGGCTCGGGACGAGTCTGGTAACCTATAAACAACAAGTAAGTTGGAATTAAACCAAAGTCACTTGTAAATCTATACTTTAACTAACTTAGACTCTAACGCTTGTTTTGCGCTCACTGATTCGCTTAAGCCACTCGGGTACCCTCGGCTCCACCATTTTTAATAATTTAACCTTTATGAGTTTTAAAGCGATTCCTTCGCGAGTGTCTTACCAACTGCCTAACACTCTTACCATAATTGTTTCATACATTAATTAACCCTTTTTGGTCTTTAACCTATGTTTCAAAGTAAGGCGAGGGAAAAAGTTTCGTTCGCGAAACGCCGTTACTTGAAACGGTCGTTTCTCCTAAACCGTAAATCGGAATCGAACGAACTACATATCAAAACGAAGCTCGTAACATGAGCTATCTAAACATGGCAGTGGTCATAATCTAGCAGGGGGTTCTCGGGTCCTAATGCTATGTACAAAAACAGTCCAAAGAAAATCGGACGTTACGACGGCTATGTTTACGCGATTACCAATATTTATACCACTCCAATTCTTTACCAATTCACTACAAACCACCCAACCATCTTCAATACATCAAACACAACTTATATCAAGGCAAAGTCAGTCCATAATCTCAAGGTTTTCCAACTTATTCAACCACAAACATGATCTACTAACCATAACTTAAGATTCATTAACCATTAACCAAGATTCATATCCAAAATCACCACAAATCCAACCAAACTATCTAACATACATGGATCTTGCTATACATACATGGATATTTATATATATACATTAATCCATCCATACACTCATCAAAACTCAAAGTTCAAACTATAAGTTAAAGGTGAAAGTTGTTTTATACCTCCTTGAAGCTTCCTAACACAACCCAAGAGCTTTGAATGCCTAAAAGAACCTTGATCCTTGCTTGTATAACCTTAATCTTTCATAAAAATTCAAGAAAACTAAAGTTATTTCTTGAAGGTTACTATTCACCATCTTCTTCCTTGATTTATTGGAAGAGATTGTGAAGGAATTAGGAGCTTAAACTTATAGCATATCCATATCTATGTACAAGGAAGCTTAGATAATTACCTTGTGATTTAACAATGCTTGGAACTTGATTTTTGAAATTCTTGCCCTTGAAAAAGATGAAAAGCCGAGAGCAAGATGATGAGAATGAAATGATTTTGTGTTTTTTGATTTGTTTGGCTTAGCTTGGTTGTTTTTTGTTTTGTTTTTGGTTAATTACCTTAATAACCTTTTATTTGTGTGGTTATAAACCAACCACACCTCCTCCTTCCCTATGTCATGCTTACATCACATTGCTATGTCATCCTCCCTTCCTTGTCCTCTTCTCATTGGTTGGGTGACATCACTTCCTCTAATCCCTTTGCTTAACTTCCTAATTGTTTGCCTAATGACCGCTGATCTGTTATACGGTTCGCTTAACTTTCGTTTTCGTTTATCGTTTGAAGGATCATACCCGGGATTTTATTACTTAGGTTCCCTTAACCTTTCTCAATACATTATATTCCTTTTTATGATCCTCTATCATAATCCTTTAATTTAAATCCTTTTTATCCTGTTACCTTATACTCAATTCTTTCCGCATCTAGGGTATTTCCGGGAAAAATCAAAGTGTTCGGATTTGGATTCTGACGATCTTTACATACACTTATATCCCATATAAAGTACTAATAAAATCTCAGAATATCCATATCAGAACCCCTACATAGTGTGGCATGAAAAGTTTTCTCATTCAGCAAAAACACTATTCATAAGGGTTTCAAAAATTTCCAAAAATTGGGGTTATTACAGTCTCCCCTCCTTAAAAGGATTCCGTCCCGGAATCAGATAGAAAACAAATGGGGATACTTTCTTAGCATTACACTTTCTAACTCTCGAGTCAATTTTCCCACATTGTGGTTCTACCACCAAACTCTGCCTAGTTTGATAATCCTTCTCCTAAGCACTTGTTCCTTTTCACTCTATAACCCTTCCTGGTTGCTCCATATAGGTTACGTCGGGTTGCATATCTATGCGCTCATATGCCTCTATTTATCTGGCATCTGAATTTCGCTTCCTTAACATTGATACGTGAAACACGTTACGACCTGCTACATGTTCGGGGTTAGGGCTAGCTCATATGCTAACTTCCCAAACGTCTTAATATATCCAAGGGTCCAACAAATTGTAGACTTAGCTTTCCTTTCTTTCCGAACCTCATCAATCCTTTCCAAGGGATACCTATAACATTACTAGGTCCCCTATTTCATACTCTTTATCCTTTCGTGTCAAATCAACATACTTATCATGTCCATCTTGGGCTACTACCAGCCGTCCTCTGATTCGATCTATCATATCCTTGGTCCTTTGGACTACTGCGGGTCCGAGCATCTTGCGCTCTACAACTTCATCCTAACATAAGGGAGATCGACATTGTCTTCCCTCAATGATCTCATAAGGCGACATCTCGATAATGACATATGATCTATTGTCGTAAGATAACTCAATCCGAATTAAGTGATCATTCCAAATTCTTTCAAGTCTATTGCACAGACTCTCATTATTGCTTTTAACATTAGAGCTTCTGCTTCTCAATACCCATTCTTTTCCAGTTCGTAATCGCTACTACCTTCCGTTCCTAATATTATACTGGTTATACTTTTGCTCGTTAGCGTTCTATAACCTTTTAATAACCACGTCAACCTTAGTATCACGAATGTGTTCCCATTCCGCATACTACCACCACTTTATTACTCCTTTTTCAGTTGCTTCTATTTTCTAAAATTTGATCAATCAAATAGAAGTAAAGGAATTTGTTGAGAGATCACTAAGATCATGAACACTTGTTATATCGCATAGTTAGTACAGAAGGTGGCCAGCCTTTAGTACTTGACAAGCAATTAAACAATAGCTGGTATCCTACTAGGCTTCTATCACACAGATAGATAGTCATTCGACAATACCTCCCCTTTCTGGAAGGGTTGTTCTTCTCAGCTTACATGAAATGAAAAGAAGAGAAAAGAACGAACTGAAGAGAATTGTATATATGAAAAAAAATATACTGCCACAAAATATCTGGCTTGGAATCTACCTCTGAACTATAGAGGTTTGTCATAGGAGAACAAAACATATATGTATTTATATCAACATCAAGTATTATAGCATCGTATTTCACGTGCCTAAATATTTTCGCTATCCCGTCCATCATTCTATGGACCCATGCCCTTCCTCGAGCTTATACACAATTACCTTTGAAACTCCCTCGACATCGAAAATCGAACCTGGGATCTCATTCTAGACATCATCGTTAATAGAATTCTATGCTTGCACCGCAACCTTCCTCATATAGTAATACGACTCTCTTTTCATAAGAGGGAATAAATATTCAATAGGTAGATACTCTACTTAATTAGTCTATCATTGATAACTTATACACTACCACGACCCGATTAGTGGTACTCAATCTCAACATCCATTCCAATACAACTCTCACGGTTGTAATCAGCTCATTACTCGCAGAATCATTGCTGCATTATTATGGTCCACCACTGACCTACTGTCGTCATTCATTTTTCATGAAGTCTTAATAGCTAACCATATGGAGTCCATACATATCATATCTAATTCTCCTAAGGAGTTAACATAACCACCAATCACAATTCATGAAGAACACTCCAAACTCTGACGTACTTTCATGACATGAAGCAGATAAAATTGCAGAAGAGTTTCAATTAAAGCAACGATAGCAGGTTAATACCATTCTTAATCATATGCCTTTAATAGGAGACTTAACTCAAAGGTTCGTCTAGTCCTTTTGGAAACATGGTCCTGGCTTATCCCAAGATAGGACCTCCTAAGATAGATAGCCCGTTCATGGCGATTACACGAATTAAACCTTTACCAATTACTATTACGGTTGGGTATTGCACAGTCATCAGAAGGAATGTCAATCTTCCAAACCATAATTCAACCTTCACATTTTTTAACCATCATCACTGTTTTCTTTTGGCACACGCGCCTATAATTATCCACTTACCTTTAAAGTGTCGGCCACCTCTTTGGCCTTTCCTGATAGTAAAATTTCCTTACAGTCAATGTCTTTTTAACCACCTCCAAATAAATTTTCTACCTTATTTCCGATCACTGCTTGAGTGAAGATGTTTTCCTTAAAATCTGATGAGAAAAAAAAATATCACCATTTTTCCATAAGTTATTGCCTCAGTCTTTAGAGGTTAATCACTGTCACGACTGACTCTCAATCATACTTAGAACATCTTTTTATCTTAAGTCCTAATTGCCCTGAATAATTTCGACCTTTACTGGTTCGATCCATACTTTCTCGTGGTTTAACACGTACCCCCTTTGGCATCATTATAATTACGTCATATTTCCTTTATCAACATTTTTATTCTTGAGAATTTTGAATATTACCTTTCTCCTTGTAAAACCTCTAAGGTTATCCTTCAATCGTTCCTCCTGTATTCCCTAGATACAGGGCATATCACAATACCATTTACTAATACTAGAACCATTGTCTATATTCTTCTGAAAAAATTTCTCCACTGATTCTTAAAGGTTGTTGTTACCTTAACCCTTTCCCAATCATACTGTCAAAACTCATACTATCCCTATTAAGGGTGAAATGCCAACCTTTATGCATTCCCCTAGGATTCGTTTTAAGTTACCGATGTTCTATCCTTAATTCCACCTTTAAAAAGGTACAAGCATCCTTCCATGGATAAATAAAGTCATATATCCCTGATAGATTATCATATTCATCATTCCCACCTCGATAGTCTATACCTAACTTTATAATAGCATCCTTATTCATATTGAGGTCAATCCATATGGCCTCCAAAAGATAACAACGGTTATCCGCTTGTCTTGCCTAATTTGGTAACGATAACAAGGATGTTCTGGAAGATATTGGTCGTGTTCAACGTGAACTTCTTCTTAATAATTCCTTATTTACTTTTGTTGTTTCTCAACAGTCACCTCAATGTTGGGATATCTCTCATACCTGGCGTCTCCCTTTCTGGGTATCGAGCCACCAGTCTTACATTTCACATTATTGAAGGTCACTTCCTTCATCCAATTTTTCCTGATTTCTTACTTTCTTGTCTCCTCAGTCTATCCGTGTCTCAATATTTATCCTTCGAACTATCTCAAGGTTTCCTTGAATCCTCCCAACTTAAAGGGGGTACAATATATGTATCTCTTATACCTTCAACCATCAATTTTAACTCATGGTGGATCATCATCCTGACGATTACATACTTTTCTATTTCTATTGCTATGAGTCTTTAGGGTTTCCTCATACCCAAATCCCTTATCATTCCTCAAACTCTATTGCCTTTATATTCCTTTCCACTTCAGTTTCTTTTTATTTTCCTTTCTCTTATCATTATTTCACAAACCAATCACAATATAAGCATTGATTTCAAACATCCCGTCATTCTGGATTCGTGTCCTCAGAACGAATCTTGACAACTTTTACAACTTAGATTCATAATTTATCATACTCGTCTGCCTTTGTTCTAGCTCCAAAGCTTTTACACTATCTCCTTATCTTTGGGAATTACTTTCCCGAAAACAATTGACTAAACTTAAATCAGTTTATTCTAACCTCTGGCTCCGTGCCTTTCTTGGTCTTTCACCAGCGGGTGGTCTCTCTCTTAGGAGGGTAAGTGACAAAACAGTCCTGTTGAGATTCGTCAATCATTTAGAATCTCAAATGATTCCTATATTTCCTTTTGCCAGGCTCGTGCCTCGATTGGGCCAGCTTGTTCCTTGGAACTCTAAGAGCTTAGCGACTTAGAGGTCCTGAAAGAATTTCACACAACATTGTTTCCTCAAGGTGGTGGTTGGGGATAATAGTCTAAGTTCTGTCTAGACAGGTCCATGAATTTCCGTATAGGAGTACCGTCTCGGGTCTCCTTATCTCGCTCGACTTTTGTTTTCTCAGTCTAAATATTTCTTCCTACTCCCCATACTTGGGGTTATCTTATACGTTAAAATCCTCATTTTCCACTTCATTATGTTATGGGTTCCTTCTATCTTGATGGCGTCCTCCCTGACTATCACATTCAGGGTTTGCTCTAAATCTTATTCCTCAAACTAGCTTTCATCTAAGATCTCATCCTTACGCTCTTAAACTTTCGGAACCCAAATTCTATAGGAATACCTCATTATTCCCTTATCATCTTTCTCGATATTAACCTCTTATCTATTTGTTGGCTCTCTGCCTTTATTCATAACTTTTTCTGGCACAATATGATCTTTTCCAATAATTCGGGCTGTATTGCAATCTCAAACAGCTTTTCGGTACCGGCTCCGGTTACCTTCACTACTATTTCCATTTTCTCAAAATCTCTTATAAACTCTCCAAAAGACATTATCATCTTGAGTCTCTCCTTTTTACTAAGGGCATCAGCCACCATATTGGCTTTCCCCGAATGATAAAGAATCTGCCAATCATAATTCTTGATTAGCTCTAACCGCCTCCTCTGGCGTATGTTGAGCTCTTTCTACGTAAGAATGTACTAGAGCACTTATGGCTTAGGTAATTCTCGCACTTCTCTCCATACAAGTAGTGCCTCCAATCTTTAGGGTAAAACTATTGCCACGAGCCTAAGCTCATGGGCGGTGATATCAAATTTCATATTACCTTAATTGTCTTGACGCAGACGCGATTATCTTGCTGTGCTAAGAAGCACCCTAATTCCTTATGCAAAGCGTCACTTACAAATCACAAAATCTCCTTTTTCCATCCGGCAATGCCAGCATAGGGGCCATCACCAACCTCTGCTTCAGTTCTTGAAAGCTGTTCTCGCATTTTTCTGTCCATTCGAACTTCTCAGTCTTACGAGTAAGCCGCGTTAAAGGGGCTACTATCTTTACAACTTGAACGAACCTCCGGTAGTGACCGGCCAATCCTACCTCTGGTAGTCGACCAAACCATGGTCATCAATTCATCAGTGGTCCTTTATCCAATCCTGTCAGGATCCTCCATGGGGTCCTTCTCAACAACTATCCCTACTAGGACAACATCCTCAATATCAACATCATCCGGTCCTGCATTAGGACACTCTATCGGATCCACAATCTGATCTCCAATAACTAATAAAACATCATCGCGTTGATGTTCCTCAACTTCAGGGTTCGGAGTCCCGCTACCATATACGATAACGAACTACGCTCCTATCATGATATTTATAAGGGTTCCCATAAGGGTTTTAACCGTCAGTACTACGTTAGGTAGCCCGACTATGAACTTGGCAAGAGTTCTTATTATCTTAGTGAATCTTATTATCTTAACGTCCCATCATCTCTGAGGTTTATAACGCTTAGCTCTGATACCATTTCTGTAACACCCCCAGATCCGGGGTCGGGGATCCGGGTCGTCACGGTCTTTCTTTCCACAATATCACTTCACTTAATTAATAAATAACCTTATGCTGTGACCCCACACTAACACACACCACAACCCGTTATAGTCTCAGAGATGAAATTGAAATAAGTACAAGTCTTTGAATCCACAATTTAAAAGTTATTACAACCCAAAATGATTACTTGATAAATTTACAGTTAATTGCCATTATCTGCCACAAGTTATAATTATACATAATTGATTCTCAAAAGTAGATGGTCTGATCTACAATAGATCTACCTCTGCAGCTATAGCAGCTACAACATCAACGGGAAGACGCAGGACGCTTCCCACGCGCTTGCGCTGGGTCTGCTGGAGTCTGGCCATCTTTCCTAACTGTTGTTGTGTGATGAAGAAATAAAGCAAGGGTGAGCAGCAAGCCCACCAAAATAATATGTATAATGATTAACAATATATGAGTCTTCTCATAGTACTCATGAAAGTCTTGGTCAAAAGAAATGAACCAAGTTGATATCTTAATGCGATGAAGTCGCAAAATATTCAGTGTATATATATATATATTCATATATACTTTTCAAAATATTGGAAGTCCTCTTCCATGCATAATACACACAGAGTTCCAGTGTATAACTGTATAAAAATATCGTTGCAAGGTGATCTCATATATCTAACCTTGTCTCAACATTATTCTGAAAATCTTTATCATGCATAAGATAATCATTTACTAGATATAAGTTTAAAAGATGAAGTTACAAGATACTCCAATATACTTATATCTTTTCCAAATACTACTTGAACTACCACCGTTCAAGTTATAATTAGTTCAAAAGTTCATCACATAGATGAGACTACAAGATAATACTTGAATAGATTCAACCTTTAAAATATCATCAAAATAAAATGAAGTTATGAGATACTTCATTTGATGTAAACATCATTTTGAAAACTTGACCCTGCCAACACTCAACAATCGCCCAACCGTAGCCTTTCTATCGAAGTGCTCTGGGTAGTGTTGCAGAAATTATCCAATTGGATGATGAACTCATTACGGGAGTTTGCCGCGCCAGGAAGACCACTTACGATGATCAGTCGTAGTAGTACAACCCCACCATTTTCTACATGTAGAGGAGAACCTGTCGGATTTACTTGTCAACCGAACACTGAACTCCTAAGGAATGGACCGCCTTAGCGGAACTTCCAGGCCATTTGGGCCAATATAATAAGGCTGGGCCGGCGCTACTCGACCACTTACGCCACTCCTAGTTCAGATGAAATCCATGACTCTGAAACGTAAAGCTCGTTTCCCCCTTTCCCCAAGTAGAAACTTGTTGATACGGCTCCACCAAGAAGTCGTACCTAGTTGGAAAGGAAAACTCACCGATATTTCCCAGGCGATGCCTGTTAATGGATTAACTTGTTCCAAGAATTTTACTTCCCGAATATTGGGTAAGTAATCAAAAACTCTTTTACCAAGACAGCAACCTTGTTGCGAATATAAAACACACCACCGAGCCGGATCCCCCAGGTTTTGAGCGAGTATTTAAATCCCCTTTTTAAAAGGAAGATCTTAAATATAAAAATAGTTTTGGGATCCACTCTAACTTTTGAAAATCATTTTAAAGACTCGAAAACACTTTAAAGAGTGTTTGGAGTAAAACTGATTTAATGAAGTAAATCAGTCCCCGGAATATTTAGAAAATGTCTGAATATTATTATTTAAATAATATTCCCATAAAAAAATAATCTTTATAAAATAATTGAAGTAGAAGTATTAAAACTTATACTTGAAATGAATAGCAAATAATCAAAGATATACTTATACGAAAGTAATATCTTTATTTGAATAATCAAAAATAAGTTTGATTATCGACACCTTATTCTTTAATAAAATAAAGAATATATCTCAGCAAATAATCGGAGTCATAGATCCTCAAATGAATATTCAAATAATATTCAATAAATAAAATAAGCTGAGTCATAATACCTCGAATGAATATTATAAATAATATTCATTAAATAAAATAAAGGAGTCATACATCCTCAAATGAATATTCAAATAATATTCAATAAATAATATAAAGGAGTCATACGCCTTCGAATAATATTCGAAATAATATTCAATAATAAAATAAAGTTAAAGTTATCGAATAAACCTTATTCGATTAATAGTTTTAAAAACTATATCCATATATATATATATAAATAAATATATATATATATATATAATATACTCGGGAACATCGACTCCCGGTTTAGAAATATGTTCACCTTTTATCCCCTATACTAAGGGTATACGCAACTACTTGCTTATTTCTAGCATAGGTATTATGCAACTATAAGCATTGAAATCAACAGATAGATAACCAGATTACGAAACAGACATGCATATATACCATATTAGCATGCTCCAATATATCGCAAAATTTGCTAATAACAATCATGCAATATCACAAGATAATGCATATACATATATTTACATCACAACAACAGTATAACGGGTAGAAAACTTGCCTGAGCGACTGGGGTTACGAATGGCTCGGGACGAGTCTGGTAACCTATAAACAACAAGTAAGTTGGAATTAAACCAAAGTCACTTGTAAATCTATACTTTAACTAACTTAGACTCTAACGCTTGTTTTGCGCTCACTGATTCGCTTAAGCCACTCGGGTACCCTCGGCTCCACCATTTTTAATAATTTAACCTTTATGAGTTTTAAAGCGATTCCTTCGCGAGTGTCTTACCAACTGCCTAACACTCTTACCATAATTGTTTCATACATTAATTAACCCTTTTTGGTCTTTAACCTATGTTTCAAAGTAAGGCGAGGGAAAAAGTTTCGTTCGCGAAACGCCGTTACTTGAAACGGTCGTTTCTCCTAAACCGTAAATCGGAATCGAACGAACTACATATCAAAACGAAGCTCGTAACATGAGCTATCTAAACATGGCAGTGGTCATAATCTAGCAGGGGGTTCTCGGGTCCTAATGCTATGTACAAAAACAGTCCAAAGAAAATCGGACGTTACGACGGCTATGTTTACGCGATTACCAATATTTATACCACTCCAATTCTTTACCAATTCACTACAAACCACCCAACCATCTTCAATACATCAAACACAACTTATATCAAGGCAAAGTCAGTCCATAATCTCAAGGTTTTCCAACTTATTCAACCACAAACATGATCTACTAACCATAACTTAAGATTCATTAACCATTAACCAAGATTCATATCCAAAATCACCACAAATCCAACCAAACTATCTAACATACATGGATCTTGCTATACATACATGGATATTTATATATATACATTAATCCATCCATAAACTCATCAAAACTCAAAGTTCAAACTATAAGTTAAAGGTGAAAGTTGTTTTATACCTCCTTGAAGCTTCCTAACACAACCCAAGAGCTTTGAATGCCTAAAAGAACCTTGATCCTTGCTTGTATAACCTTAATCTTTCATAAAAATTCAAGAAAACTAAAGTTATTTCTTGAAGGTTACTATTCACCATCTTCTTCCTTGATTTATTGGAAGAGATTGTGAAGGAATTAGGAGCTTAAACTTATAGCATATCCATATCTATGTACAAGGAAGCTTAGATAATTACCTTGTGATTTAACAATGCTTGGAACTTGATTTTTGAAATTCTTGCCCTTGAAAAAGATGAAAAGCCGAGAGCAAGATGATGAGAATGAAATGATTTTGTGTTTTTTGATTTGTTTGGCTTAGCTTGGTTGTTTTTTGTTTTGTTTTTGGTTAATTACCTTAATAACCTTTTATTTGTGTGGTTATAAACCAACCACACCTCCTCCTTCCCTATGTCATGCTTACATCACATTGCTATGTCATCCTCCCTTCCTTGTCCTCTTCTCATTGGTTGGGTGACATCACTTCCTCTAATCCCTTTGCTTAACTTCCTAATTGTTTGCCTAATGACCGCTGATCTGTTATACGGTTCGCTTAACTTTCGTTTTCGTTTATCGTTTGAAGGATCATACCCGGGATTTTATTACTTAGGTTCCCTTAACCTTTCTCAATACATTATATTCCTTTTTATGATCCTCTATCATAATCCTTTAATTTAAATCCTTTTTATCCTGTTACCTTATACTCAATTCTTTCCGCATCTAGGGTATTTCCGGGAAAAATCAAAGTGTTCGGATTTGGATTCTGACGATCTTTACATACACTTATATCCCATATAAAGTACTAATAAAATCTCAGAATATCCATATCAGAACCCCTACATAGTGTGGCATGAAAAGTTTTCTCATTCAGCAAAAACACTATTCATAAGGGTTTCAAAAATTTCCAAAAATTGGGGTTATTACAAGTTGTATTTAGTTGTGCATATAAACTCTCATTGCATTTGTACTTAAATGTTTTTGACATCATCAAATCTATAAACTTGTATATTTTTATAATTTACAAGTTGGGGGAGATTGTTAGATATATTTGTGATGTCACGTCTAATCTGATTTGTTTAGTTTTAGAACTTACTGAAGAATGAAGTTATCAGAACTTAAGCCATCAGGACTTATATCAGAACTTAAGTGCGGATACACTTCAGGGATGAAAAGCGGCTAATTTACAGGAGAGGATCTGGATTAAACAAAAGAAGATATGCTTGGAGAGTTGTTCAGCTAAAGGACTACAGTAGATAATCTCTGATTGATGTATTTTAGGAAACAGAACATATCATATCAATTATGAGATATCTTGTAATTGTGTAGTATATAAACACAGATTAGGGTTTACACTATATGTTATCATTCACGAGAATATTATTCATTGTAACCCTAGCAGCTCTTAGTGATATCATACATCACTGAGAGAGTAGATTAAACCTACTGTAACAGAGTTTGATATATTGAATAAACTTGTTTTTTGTTACATACTTGTGTTTATAATCGAATTGATTGTAGATACTATATTCAACCCTCTTCTATAGTATCATTGAGGCCTAACATACCAAATTTCTTCAATATATTTTTAAAATACTTGGTTTGGCTGATGAAGATTCCATCACTTCTTTGACTAACTTGAAGTCCAAGAAAGTAACTTAACTCTCCCATCATACTCATTTCATATTCACTCTGCATGAGTTTTGAGAATCTTTGACATAGCTTTTCATTTGTAGAACCAAAAATGATATCATCAACATAGATATGAACTAGGATCATATCACCACCATGTTGCTTGTAGAAGAGAGTCTTATCAATAGTTCCTCTAACGAATCTATGTTTAATTAAAAATTCTGACAGTGTGGCATACCATACTCTAAGTGTTTGCTTTAATCCATAGAGAGCCTTTAGAAGTTGGTAGACAAAATCTGGAAACTCAGGATCTTCAAAGCCAGGTGACTGTTGCACATAAACTTCTTCTTCTAGCTCACCATTTAGGAATGCACTCTTTACATCCATTTGATACACTTTAAAGTTTGAATGTGCAGCAAATGCAAGAAATATTCTTATTGCTACAAGTTTTGCAACCGTAGCAATATTTTCATTATAATTAAGTCCTTCTTCCTGTGAGTAACCTTTTGTAACCAACCTTGCTTTATTTCTTGTTACAATCCCATTTTCATCCATTTTATTCTTGAATACCCACTTTGTTCCAATTATACTTCTGTTCTTTGATGCAGGAACCAACTTCCAAACTTTGTTCATTTCAAACTGATTTAGCTCCTCTTGCATAGAAAATATCCAATCAGGATCAAGTAGAGTTTCCTCAGTTTTCTTAGGCTCAACTTGTGATAGAAAGCATGTTGTTGGGAATATATTAGGAACTTGATGATTTCATTAACAAAACACATTAGTAGATTTAACTTAGTGTATTATGTAGCACTCGATGGATAAGCAAATATAGTCCCGACGGATGACTCAATACAGCCCCGATGGATGATGATTTGACATCCATTGAGTGAGTAGCTTATGTAACAATAAGTTATGTAGCACATTTCTGCAAACACCTTTGTATAGATTCTGTAGTAGCATATAAGTCATGTTGACTTTAATTAGATATGCAGAATAGGTTGATTAATTGTACATAGATGATGTCTTGTAATTCTGCATAAATGAAATGAAGTCAAGTACCAAATAGCTACCCGACGGATGATCAACAAAGCTACCCGACGGATGATCAACAAGGAAACCCGACGGATGATTATGTACCCGACGGATGATCAACAAAGCTACCCGACGGATGATCAACAAGGCAACCCGACGGATGATCATGTACCCGACGGATGATCAATTCAAACATCTGTTGACAGTGACAACACAGTCACATGCGTCGAGTGTATGCAAAAGGAATGTGGCAGCCTATTCAACTGGGTTTTTGAGAACAAAGAAGCATTGCCATTTCTATGCTATTATGAAGATATTCAAAGATGCTGGAATAGAGTAATGAAGCAGCATAGTATTAGACTTGATATGTTTTATTTTATTATCTTGTCTTATTACTGTGTAATCTTGGTAATATATAAACCAAGAGTAGCAAGTAGAACAACAAGAAGACTAAGAAATATATTTTCTCAGAGAAACAATTGTAAGTTGTATCCTTAGCATTTCTCTGTAAGTTTAGTTGTTCTTATTTGTAAGCAGTTGTGAGCTATTCAAGCTTCACAGGGTTTTCTTGATATATATATATATATATATATATATATATATATATATATATATATATATATCTGGTGGATACATTCAAATCCACCAGAAAGTTTCAAAGACTTGTGTTTTTATTACTTTATGTTTTGATTCATATTTAACTTGTCATTCTACGCTTTGCAAATCAAGACACTGACATATATATTTTAAGTTAGAACATTTTATAATTGAGAAAAAGTTTCAAGAATTCCATTCAACCCCCCTTATGTAATTCTTGTTGCATTGTTAGGGACTAACAATTGGTATCAGAGCAAGCTCTTGAAGAACAAAGAGTTTAAAGATTACAACAAACAGCAAGATGAACAAGAAGGGTGTTGGAGTCAAGATTCCTTTTCTGGACAAAGATAATTACCATCACTGGAAGGTAAAGATGCATCTCCATTTACTTTCTCAAGATGAGGCCTATGTGGATTGCATAGAGAGAGGCCCTCATGTACCAATGAGAGCTGCAACTGGAAATGAGCCATCAGTTCCCAAGCCAAGGCATGAATGGTCAGATCCTGATATTGAACAAGTCAGGAAAGATAAGAAGGCCATGAATATTCTGTTCAATGGAGTTGATGGTGACATGTTTGAAAACATCATCAATTACAAAACTGCCAAGGAAGTTTGGGACATGATTCAGGTTATCTGTGATGGCACTGAACAAGTTAGAGAAAACAAAATGCAGCTGCTAATTCAGCAATATGAGCACTTTCATTGTGAAGATAGTGAATCTCTCACTAACATTTTTAGTAGATTTCAAAAACTACTAAATGCTCTGAATTTGCATGGAAAAGTCTATCAGACAAAAGACTCCAATCTTAAGTTCCTTAGATCTCTTCCAAAGGAATGGAAACCAATGGCAGTCTCATTGAGAAACTCTCAAGATTATAAGGAGTTTACTTTGGAGAGACTGTATGGCATCCTGAAAACTTATGAGCTTGAAATAGAGCAAGATGAGAGGATGGATAAAGGAAAGAAGAAAGGAGGGTCCATTGTACTGGTTGCTGAGTTAGAGAAAGAGAAGGAAATGAAGATAGAAGCTGTTGAGTCTACTTCAAAGGTCTGTGAAAACAAGGGCAAGGGGCTGGTGGCAGAAAATGAAGATTCTTTGAGCCAAGATGATATGGATGACATTGATGAACATCTAACATTTCTTTCCAGAAGATTTGCCAAGCTTAAGTTCAAAAAGAACTTTGGAGCAGCTAAGCCAAATAGAAACATGGTGGATAAATCGAAATTTAAATGTTTCAAATGTGGCTTGGCAGGGCACTTTTCCAGTGAATGTAGAAAGTCGAATTCCAGCAAGAAGAAGTTTGATCCTGTGGATTATAAACAGAAGTATTTTGAGTTGCTCAAACAAAAGGAAAGGGCTTTCATTACACAATAAAATGACTGGGCATCAGATGGTCTGGATGAGGATGAGGATGTCAGCTATGTCAATCTAGCCCTAATGGCCAAGTCTGATGAAACAGAGACAAGTTCTTCAAGTAATCAGGTAATCACCACTAACCTTGCACATTTATCTAAAGATGGGTGTAATGATGCAATAAATGACATGTCTACAGAATTATATCATTTGCGTATTACACTTAAGTCCCTCACTAAGGAAAATGCTAAAATTAAAGAAAATAATTTGTTTTTAAGTGAGAGAAATAATGTGTTAGAGTCTCAGTTTATTGAATTTGAAAAACTGAGAATTGAGTGTAAGATTGCTAAGGATGAATTAACTGAGTCCTTGAAGAAAGAAGAGATTTTGAAGAAGCATCTTAAACGAGAACATGAGGTGATTAAGGCATGGAAAACATCTAGAGATGTTCATGCTTAAATCACCAAAGTTCAAGGTATTGAATCCTTTTGTGATGCATCATGGAAGAAGAATAAGGAGAAGCTAGAATCCAATTGGTTGAAGGATTGCTAATAGATGTGGACTCGACAGATGATGAGAGCCATCCGTCGAATAACCAAAAAGATTATCCGTCGAGTGACATAAATCCTCATCCATCGGCTGTAAGCAAACCTGTGAGTAAGGCCAAACTTGCTAAGTTAAATGAAAAATATGGATCAATTTCCAAAAACTTCATATCAGGAGAATCTAGTCAAGTGAAGAAGGAAAAGAATGTAAATGTTGGTCATTTGTCTATCAAGCAATTGAATGACAGACTAGAAAAGATTGAGGTTAAAACAGAGGCTAAAAAGAAAAACAATAGAAATGGTAAAGTAGGGATTAACAAACATAACAACTACACACCTGATAAGTATGTTCCAAGAAAAATCTGTGTTAAGTGTGGTAGTGTAAATCATGTCTATTAATTGCAAAACTGCAATGCCTACTTCCATATCTGTGCCACCTCCTTTTCCCAACATGAATGTCATGCCTTCTATGACTATGAATGCTATGTCTACACAGAATATAAATGCATAATTTGCTAATATGCCATTTGCACCTAATCCTTATTATGCTGCATTTAGTATGCCTCAAATTCCATTTAGCATGCCCTACTGGAATAACATGTTTACTAATAGCATTCCATTTCCTGTTAATCAAAATATGCATGATAATTCTGTTTTAATGAATGGTTTCAAAGGTCCAACTCAAATGACTAAGGATGAATCTGATATCCCCAAGTCAAATGAGATCAAACCTAAGAAACAGAAGAAGAAAGCTAACAAGGAAGGACCCAAGGAAACTTGGGTACCAAAATCAACTTGATTTAATTTTAATGTGTGCAGGGAAACAGAAAGAATCTGTGGTACTTGGATAATGGTTGTTCAAGACACATGACTTGTGATTCTACCCTGCTCACAGAGTTCAAGGAGAGAGCTGGCCCAAGTATTACTTTTGGAGATGACATCAAGGGTTATACTGTGGGATATGGCTTGATTTTAAAAGATAATGTGATCATTGAGGAGGTTGCCTTAGGGGATGGTCTCAAGCACAATTTGTAGAGCATCAGCTAGCTTTGTTATAAAGGCAATTTAGTAACCTTCAACTCAGAAGCCTGTGTTGTGACAAACAAGAGGAGCAACAAAGTGGTTCTCACTGGAGTGAGAAAAGGTAATGTGTACTTAGCTGACTTCAACTCATCAAATACAGAATCTGTTACTTGTCTTCTCAGTAAAGCAAGTTAAGATGAAAGTTGGCTATGGCACAAGAAGCTATCCCATCTAAACTTCAAGACCATCATTGAACTTGTAAAGAAAGAACTGGTTAGAGGCATTCCTCAAGTGGAGTTTTCTAAGGATGGACTGTGTGATGCATGCCAAAAGGGAAAGCAGATTAAAGCATCATTCAGAAAGAAGCTTGATTCAACAATTGAAGAACCTTTGCAACTGCTACACATGGATTTATTTGGACCAGTCAATATGTTGTACATCTCTAGGAAAAGATTTTGCCTAGTAATTGTAGATGATTTCTCAAAGTTCTCTTGAACATATTTCCTTAAGTCCAAAGATGAGGTTAGTGAAATCATCATCAATCACATAAGGCAAGTCAACAATCATCATGATTTCAAAGTTAGAAGAATCAAAAGTGACAATGGAACTGAGTTCAAGAATTCTGTCATGAGAGCATTTTGTGAAGAAAATGGGATTTTATAGGAGTTTTCAGCAGCAAGAACTCCACAACAAAATGGAGTAGTAGAAAGAAAGAACAGATCACTTATTGAAGCTGCAAGGACAACGCTTGAAGAATCTAAGTTACCAACATATTTCTGGGCTGAAGCTGTAAATACTGCATGCTACACTCATAATATTTCTCTGGTTAATCAAGTAAAATGCATGACTCCCTATAAATTGTTCAAGAACAAGAAGCCAATTCTAAATTTTCTTCATGTCTTTGGCTGTAAATGTTATATCTTGAGAAATCAAACTGATCAGAATGGGAAGTTTGAAGCTAAAGCAGATGAAGGAATTTTTGTTGGATATGTTGTTGGTAAAGCATACAGAGTCTACAATCTGAGAACCAATATTGTTGTGGAATCAATACATGTTGTGTTTGATGATAAAAAGATTGAAGGACTGCAAGATGTAGATTACCATGAGAGCCTCAAATTTGACAATGTGGAGATGGTTAGTGATGACAGTGATCAAGAAACTGTATCGAAGGATAATGCAGGTCGAGTTGCAAAATGCTTCATCCGTCGAGAGACAATCTGCTTTATCCGTCGGGAGACAACCAGCTTCATTCGTCGGTACTCAAAATTCACCATCCATCGGGTCATCAAAAGAAGCTGAAAGTCAGAATAGATCACTTACAGAAAATTCCCCTTTCTCAAGTCAAAGATCCATAAACTCAGGAGGAGTTTCTAATCATCAAAACTCAATCACACATCAAGACAATAATGAGATTTCTTCATCTAGAGCTAATCTACCTCAACAAAGAAAATGGACAAAGGATCACCCCTTTGAGCTCATTATTGGTGATGTATCTTCTAGAGTTCAAACAAGGAGAGCAACTCAAGAAGAATGTCTATATAGCAGCTTCCTCTCTAAGGACGAACCAAAGAAGGTAGAAGAAGCTTTGTTGGATCCTGATTGGATTTTAGCTATGCAGGAGGAGCTAAACCAATTTGAAAGGAACAAAGTATGGAAGCTGGTGCCCAAGCCTAAAGCAAAAGAATCCAATAGACACCAAATGGGTATTCAAAAATAAGATATATGAAAATGGCATAGTAGTCAGAAACAAAGCTAGATTGGTTGCTAAGGGCTATTGTCAACAAGAAGGAATAGATTTTGATGAAACCTTTGCTCCTGTAGCAAGACTTGAAGCCATCAGAATCTTCCTAGCCTATGCAGCCCATGCCAATTTCAAGGTCTATCAAATGGATGTCAAAAGTGCCTTTATGAATGGAGATTTGGAGAAGGAAGTCTATGTTAGTCAGCCTCCTGGTTTTGAAGATCCAAATTTTCCAGAATATGTATACTATCTTTTGAAAGCACTTTATAGACTGAAGCAAACACCTAGAGCCTGGTATGACACTTTGTCAAAGTTTCTTTTAGAGAATCACTTCACTAGAGGTATTGTAGACAAAACTTTATTCTTTAGAAATGTTAATGGTTCTAGTATACTTGTTCAGATTTATGTAGATGACATTATTTTTGGCTCAACAGATGAGAAACTTTGCAAAAAGTTTGCCAAATTGATGCAAAGTAAGTATGAAATGAGCATGATGGGAGAACTAACTTACTTTCTTGGTTTGCAAGTTAAGCAAGTTAGTGATGGAATATTCATTAGTCAAACTAAATACATTTATGATCTTTTAAAGAAGTTTGATATAATGGATTACACATGTGCAAAAACTCCTATGGCCACTGCAACTAAGCTTGAATTAAACACTATTGAAAAGTTTATGGATATTTCAAGTTATAGGGGCATGGTTGGCTCACTTCTGTACTAAACGGCTAGTAGCCCAGATATAATGTTTGCTATATGTCTGTGTGCTAGATTTCAGGATGATCCTAGAGAATCACACTTAGTAGCTATTAAGAGAATTTGATATCTCAAGAGAACACCAAAACTTGGCATTTGGTACCCTAGAGATTCTGGTTTTGATCTAACTGGTTATTCAGATGCAGATTATGCAGGTTGCAGAATTGATAGAAAAAGTAAAAAGGAACCTGTCAATTTTTAGGAAACAAGCTTGTGTCCTGGTTCCATAAAAAGCAAAATTCAGTTTCTACTTCTATAGCTGAAGCTGAATATATTGTTGCTGGCAGTTGCTGTGCACATATTTTGTGGATGAAAAACCAATTGCTAGACTATGTTCTGCAAGTGGAAAGGATTCCTATTTTCTGTGATAACACAAGTGCAATTGCCATCACTGAAAATCCAGTACAACATTCAAGAACAAAGCACATAGACATCAAGTACCACTTCATAAGGGAACATGTAATGAATGGTACTGTGGAACTACATTTTGTTCCAAGTGAAAAACAGCTTGCAGATATATTTACCAAGCCACTAGATGAATCTACCTTTTCAAGGTTGGTAAGTAAGTGAGGTATGCTTAATTACTCTTGAATCTTTACAGATAATTTGCAAGTTGTAATGTAGCCAGAAATTTAATTGATTTTTCAGTCTTGGGTGAAATTTTGGCTAAGTCAAAATTTACATCTCGACGGATGATCATTATCCATCGAGTTTGATCATCCGTCGGTATACTATTTGTTAATAAAATCAATTATTTTTCGGGAATATTTTATGTCTCGACGGATAACTGATTTATCCTCATTCGTCGAATTGTCTTATTCTTAGCCGTTGATTCTCTGAACATTATCCATCAAGTATACTTACAGTTTGTAAGCATAACACGACGGATAATTGATGGAATTTTTACAGTTTATTTTTAAACGGCTATTTTGGGAAATTCTTATTGGTCACTTTATTTTAATTTATTATTTTTAACAGTTATTTTTGAGATAGTATAAAAGCATAATTTATTTTCATTGCTTTTCTTTTATCAGTCTCAAATCATTTGTTCTAACTTCTTTCTTTCTCAAAAGCACTCACGATCTCTCTCTACAAGTTTTTACTCTCTAAAAATGGCACCAGTCGTCAAGATCATGTCTCAAACTGGATTTATCTATGAGAAAAACAACTTCACGGCTTTAGTGAACAAGGGGATTCAGCAGTCTGGCGATTACCACAAAATGTTGTATTTTTTTGAAGAACTACAAACTCAACTATACCATGCTGGAATCACCCACCATTTACTGTGAGGTTGTTGAAGAAATGTGGACGACTGCAACATACAACTCAACTGATAAGACTATCACTTTTACTATTAAAAGTAAGGAATTATGTGTTAATAGTGATATTGTAAAAGCATGTTTCAAAATTCCTGATAATAATGTAACTTCACCACACACAGACACTGATATTGTTAATATGCTTAATTTCATGGGCTATGCACTCTCTACTTCTAAATTAAGTGAAATTAGGAGGTTGGGTCTTAGGAAGGAGTGGAGTTATCTGTGTGATGTAGTTACTAAGGTATTTTCTGGTAAAATTAGCAATTTTGATTCAGTTAATATCTCTATGCTCAACATGCTTTACATGCTAGTAACTGATAAATTTTTCAACTTTAGTGATCTTGTCATATTTGAGTTGGAGTTTAAGTTAAAGGAGCTAAATAAGAGGGGTAAAAATGTTTACCATGCTAGATTTTTAATATGCTTGCTAACCACCTCTCTGAGGATATTGTGCTTGAGAATCCAACCAACAAATTAGATTATTGGGTTCAAGAAAGGAGAATCATTGCAGATTTGAACAGGGCAAACCATCATAAAGAGGTGCCACTCTTCTATTTTCCAGTTATGGAGGTACCTCAGGTAAGTGAGGTAATTTCAACTATCTCTACTCTTCCAACCTCACAAACTTTTTTGCATTCTAGTGTAGCTATGGAAACTATATCATTGACCCAACAGTTGCCTACCCAAGCTACCAAACCCAAAATTTCAAAAAAAAAGACAAAGAAAGCCCCCTCTAGTGTCTCTCAAAAGATGCCAGTTGCAAAATCCACCAAACCAAAAGAGGGGAGTGTGAAGGTGGGTAAGAAAGGTGAGGGACAGGGTGAACATCAAAGAAACCCTAAGGATAAGGTTGGAGAGGTGAGTGTTTCCCAGCCTAGCCACACTGCAGTTTCCCAACAAACTGCAGTGCTTAATAAGGATATAAACTCATTACTAGTTACATCCTTCTAAAAGGATGTGACTATTGAACATAGCTCTCATCCAAGAGCACAGGCCAAAAGGGTAAGGGATACAAGCTCACCCCAAACTTTACACTAGAAAGAAGAAATCAAAGACCCTTGGGGATGCACAGGGTTCACACACTGTGCAAACTGGTGCTAAAGACACAGTCACCACACCTTCTTAAAGTCAGGATGATGTGGCTCTAATAAATGTGGAGTCACAGCCAAAATCTCTAATAATTGAAGCACCTAAAACACCAAATTCTCCCACACACTCCTTGGATGTTGACATGATAAACACATCACTTCCAAATTCTCCATCTTTAACTCTCTTGGAGAAGCCAAAAATCCAAGCAAGTGAGCATCATCTTCTAGATAATTTGTTGGCTCACTTGCCTTTTCTTTCTGAAACTGTTGAGACTTTTGTGCCAAAATTTTTATCAATCTGCACAGAGTCCACAATAGTTTCCACTCCAAACTCATTCATTTTTACTCATGCGATGGATATTGTTCATCCGTGGAGTAGTGATTGTATCCCGACAGATAATCTTAACAGCAGTTATCCGTTGGATAGTCAAACTGCTAACCTGACGGATATTCCTTATCCATCGAGTGTCTCTGCACAACTTCAAATCTCTTCAATTCTTAAAAGTGCAGAAGACTTAGTAGTAGTGCAATCACTCCTAGGACTGAGGGAAGGGAGTGAAATGAGTGAGAGTATGGGTTGCTCCCAGGAAAAAGGAGAGGAAAAAAGTGAACCAATGTAGTCCATTTCTTCAGGACTGGCAAAAGAGAGTGTGAGGAGTCCCACCTTAGATGGTGAAGGTGAGGGTGTGAGGGTGGGGAGCCAAGGTGAGACCTTGATGCAACAAAAGAGAGATCATGAGAGAAATGCAGGTACATGAGTGATAAGGATGAAAACCATTGCAAGTGAGTCAATGAATGTCAATGATGTAGAAAGGGAAAGACTATTTCAGCAAGAATATCAAGCTTTTATAGATTCTATTTCCCTGGATGCTGAGACATTTACTTACCCTGTGACAGCTTACCAAACTCTAGCTGTACAGGGAAATAAGGAGGCTGAAAGATTGCTGAACTTGGTGCATACTACTCAATCCTTACAAAGGGTAAAGGATGCAATCACTGCTATGCCTTCCAACATTGGCAGTGATTTTGAACTGGATGAAAGCTCTTTTGGGGATGCTGGTGGGGATGATGGGGAAGATAGCATGGACATAGGCGAGATGCAGATGTTCCTTCCTGGATGCTAACAAAAGAATGCTCTTACTCACATCTCCATTCAACTTTATTCAAGCTAATTCATGACACCCAAGCAGCCATTCAGGCATCTACTAATGCAAGCAGAAAGAAGATTCTTGTAATAACCCCAATTTTTGGAATTTTTGAAACCCTTATGAATAGTGTTTTGCTGATTATGCTGAATAAGAAAACTTTTCATGCCACACTATGTAGAGGTTCTTCTATTGTTATTCTGAGATCTTATTAGTACTTTATATGGGATATAAGTGTATATAAAGATCGTCAGAATCCAAATTCGAACACTTTGATTTTTCCTGAAAATCCACCAGATACCGAAAGAATTGAGTATAAGGTAACAGGATAAAAAGGATTTAAATTCAAGGATTATAAGAGAGGATCATAAAAGGAATATAATGTATTGAGAAAGGTTAAGGAAACCCAAGTAATAAGATCCCGAGTATGATCCCTCAAACGATAAACGAAAACGAAAGTTAAGCGAACCGTATAACAGATCAGCGGTCATTAGCCAAGTAATTAGAAGCTAATCAAAGAGGTTAGTGAGGATGATGTCATCAAACCAATAAGAAGAGGACAAGTGTGGGAGGATGACATAACATGATGACCTAAGAATGACCAAAGAGAAGTGTGTTGTTGGTTGATTAAGAACCACACAAAATTCACCATGGTTAAAAGTACTAAATCAAAACAAAAGCAAGAAACCAAGCAAAACAAATCACAAAATCACAAAAACACAAAGTTGACTTCATTTTCTTCAAGAAAGCTCTCGGCCTTTCTCTTTTTTTTCAAGAAGAAAAATCCAAAATCCAAGATCCAAGCCTTGTTAATTAGTGAAGTAATTATCTAATACTCCTTATGCATAGATATAGCTATCCTATAAGTTTGAGCTTCAAATTCATTCACAATCTCTTCCTAAAATTCATGGAAGAAGAGGGTGAATAGTGTTTTTCAAGAACTTAAATTTTTGTTCTTGAGTTTTTGTTTAGATTAAGCTTGGATAAGGACTTTCAAGGGTGATTCCAAGATAATTAGTTACTCCTACTCACAAGGAAGGTATAATCTCTTAACCTAGCTTTTTTATTGAATGTTAAGAGCTTAACATGAGTATTATAGTTCATAAGAGGCTTGATTGTTGTGTATGTAGAGATTAGTTGGTTTTGTGATGTTTTTGGAGTTGTAAATCTTGGTTATTAGTTAAAGAACTTAAGAATAGTTTTAGTTCATGTTTGAGATTAATATAAATTGGAAAAACTTGAGATGTTGGGGCTGTGGTAGTAAGGTATGGATGGAGTTTGGTTGTATGGTTGAATTGTGGTTGGTTTGTGATTGATTTGGAGTAGAATAAAAATTGGTAATCGCGTAAACATAGCCGTCGTAATGTCCGATTTACTTTAGACTGTTTTTGCTCTTAACATCAGGACCCGAGAACTCACTGTTAGGTTTTGACCATTGCCATGATTAGATATTTCATGTTACAAGCTTCGTTTTGATATGTGGTTCGTTTGAATCCGATGTACGGTTTAGGAGAAACGACCGTTTTAAGTAACGGCGTTTCGCGAACGAACCATTACCCCTCGCCTTATTTTGAAAAATTAGTTAAAGACCTTAAATGACTAATTGGAGTATGAAACATTTATGTAAAGTGTATTAGGCAGTTGGTAAGGCACTTGCGAAAGAATCGCCTTAAAACTCTTAATGGTTAATTTATTAAAAATGATGGAGCCGAGGGTACTCGAGCGACTTAAGAGAATCGTTGAGCGCAAAGCGAGCGTTAGAATCTAATTGGTTAAAGTATAGATTCATAAGCGACTTTAGTTTAATTCCAACTTATATGTGTTTTATAGGTTACCAGACTCATCCCAGGACTTTTACCACCCCCAGTCGCTCAGGCAAGTTTTCTACCCGTTATATTGTTGTTGTGATGTATAAATGTATATGCATTATCTTGTGATAGATGCACGTTGGTTAATTAGCAAATTTTGCGATATATTGAAACATGCTGATATGGTATATATATGCATGTATGTTTCATAATCTGGTTATCTATCTGTTGATTTCAATGCTTATAGTTGCATAATACATATGCTAGAGATAAGCAGTAGTTGCGTATACCCTTAGTATCGGGGACCCAAATGTGAACATTTTTCTAAAACCGGGAGTCGATGTTCCCGAGTATATTATATATATTTATATATATATAGATATAGTTTTCAAAACTATGAATCGAATAAGGTTTATTCGATAACTTTATTTTATTAATGAATATTATTTTGAATATTCGTTCGAGGGCTTATGACTCCGTTTATTTTATTAATGAATATTATTTTGAATATTCATTCGAGGACATATGACTCCGTTTATTTTATTAATGAATATTATTTTGAATATTCATTCAAGGACATATGACTCCGTTTATTTTATTTAATGAATATTATTATTTGAATATTCATTCGAGGACTTATGACTCCGATTATTTACTAATTAATATTCTTTACTTTATTAAAGAATAATGTGTCGATAATCAAACTCACTTTTGATTATTCAAATAAAGATAGTACTTTCGTATAAGTATATCTTTGGTTATTTAATATTCATTTCAAGTATAAATTTTAAAACTTCTACTTCAATTATTTTTATAAAGATTATTCTTTATGGGAATATTATTTAAATAATAATATTCAGATATTTTCTAATATATTGGGACTGATTTATTTTATTAAATCAGCATCACTCCAAACATTCTTAAAAATGTTTTCGAGTCTTCAAAATGATTTTAAAGGTTAGGGCGGATCCCAAAACTCATTTTTATATTTAAGATCCTCCTTTCGAATGGGATTTAAATACTCGCTCAAAACCTGAGGGATCCGGCTCTGTGGTGTGTTTTATATTCGCAACAAGGTTGCTATTTTGATAAAAGAGTTTTTGATTACTTACCCAACACTCGGGAAGTAAAATTCTTGGAACAAGTTAATCCATTAACAGGCATCGCCTGGGAAATATCGGTGAGTTTTCCTTTCCAACTAGATACGACTTCTTGGTGGAGCCGTATCAACAAGTTTCTACTTGGGGAAAGTGGGGACGAGCTTTACGTTTTAGAGTCATGGATTTCATCTGAACTAGGAGTGGCGTAAGTGGTCGAGTGGCGCCGGCCCAGCCTTATTATATTGGCCCAATTGGCCTGGAAGTTCCGCTAAGACGGTCCATTCCTTAGGAGTCCAGTGTTCGGTTGACAA
Organism: Apium graveolens; assembly: GCF_009905375.1. Taxonomy (NCBI): domain Eukaryota; kingdom Viridiplantae; phylum Streptophyta; class Magnoliopsida; order Apiales; family Apiaceae; genus Apium; species Apium graveolens. Next base: position 35,372,250 of record NC_133651.1, read on the forward strand.
GTAAATCCGACAGGTTCTCCTCTATATATAGAAAATGGTGGGGTTGCACTACTGCGACTGATCATCGTGAGTGGTCTTCCTGGCGCGGCAAACTCCCGTAATGAGTTCATCATCCAGTTGGATATTTCTGCAACACTACCCAGAGCACTTCGATAGAAAGGCTACGGCTGGGCGATTGTTGAGTGTTGGTAGGGTCGAGTTTTCAAAATGATGTTTCCATCAAATGAAGTATCTCGTAACTTCATTTCTTTTGAATGATATTTCAAAGATTGATTCTATACGAGTTATGCCTTGTAGTCTCATCTATGTGATGAACTTTTGAAACTAATTATAACTTGAACGGTGGTAGTTCAAGTAGTATTCGGAAAAGATATAAGTATACTGGAGTATCTTGTAACTTCATCTTTTAAACTTATATCTAGTAAATGATTACCTTGTGCATGTGAAAGATTTTCAGAAGAAAAAAAATGTTGAGACAAGGTTAGATATATGAGATCACCTTGCAACGATATTTTTATACAGTTATAAACTGGAACTCTGTGGATGTTATACATGTCAGAGGATTTCAAATATTGTGAAAAATATATATATATATATATGTATATATATATACTGAATATTTTTTGACTTGGTCGCGTTAAGATATCAGCTTGGTTCATTTCTTTTGACCAAGACTTTCATGAGTACTATGAGAATGCTCATATATTGTTAATCATTATACATATTATTTTGGTGGGCTTGTTGCTCACCCTTGCTTTCTTCTTTCATCACACAACAACAGATAGAAAAGATGAACAAGACCAAGCTTCCAATTCGCAAGCGGTTAGAAAATGTTCCGCAGTTTTCTGGAAGCGTTGATGCCGCCATAGCTGAGGTAGGAGCTACCAATAGGCTAGGTTTTCAACTATTGATGAACCAGACTTATGTATAATATGAATTATAATAATGGCAAAGAAATGTAAATTTATTCAGAAACCCTTTTAAGGTGTAACGGTTTATAACTGTGGAATAAAATAATTTGTGTTACTTTTGGTATTCATCTCTGAGACTATAACTTATGGTGTGTGTGTGTATATATTGTGGGGCCCAGTACTCAGTAGCTGGTTGACTGTTAAGATTAAGTATTGATAAGGGAAATGAAATTCGTGACAACCCGAATCCCCGACCCCGGATTTGGGGGTGTTACAGGAATGGTATCAGAGCCAAGCGTTATAAACCTCAGAGATGATGTGGCGTTAAGATAATAAGTTCACTAAGATAATAAGAACTCTTGCCAAGTTCATAGTCGGGCTACCTAACGTAGTACTGACAGTTAAAACCCTTACGGGAACCCTTATAAATATTATGATAGTAACATAGTTCGTTCTCGTATAGGGCAGCGGGGCACCGAACCCTGAGGTTCAGGAGCATCAGCATGAGAATGTTTTATTACATGTTGGAGATCAAATTGTGAATCCAATAGAGTACCATAACGAGGGACAGGATGAGATTCATATTGAGAATGTTGCGGTTGAGGATGTTATCCCGGAAGGGATTGTTGCTGAGGAGGATCTCGTGGAGGATCCTGACGAGAATGAAGAGAGGACCGCTGAGGAATTAATGACCGTAGTCAGGGAGACTACCAGAGCAAGAATGGCCGCGAGGGTGGCACTAGAGGATGAAGAGTTACCAAGGGCACAAAGGTTAATGAGGGCAGGAGGAGTGGGGCCTTCCACGGCACTAATTACACCAGTATCAGACCCTCTTCCAGAGGTTCCTGTAGACATCCATGAGGTTCCACCAATTCTTGTTCCCTCCCCTGTACAGAGCCCAGCACCTACTGAGGAAATGCCACCTTTATCTCCTACACCATGGTCACCTGATACCGTGCTTGGTTATCCATTTGGATCTCCCGGGTCTACACCACCTGCACCCCATGGACTGCTAGATGCTACCACTCAGGCTTCTCTTATCGCCGATTATTATATGACTTTGGGTGGCCTGTTGGAGGCCCGTAATGTTAGGAGTGATATGTTGGATCGACTTACTGCACCAAGGATTGAGGGCGGGGTACTTCCGGCAAGATTAGCTTATAGCATGGAAAGGATTGAGGCTACCACCCGAATTGCAGCTAGAGGCCATCTTGAGGGTCAGATTGATCCAGTTCTACTTGCAACTATCTTAGACCTCATCACCGCTTTAATGGAGCAGGTTAGGGATGTTGTGCGTGCCCACATTTCTTGATCCATAATAGTGTGCAGAGTCTGAGCAATCTGACAAGAATTTCATGCAGCCCCACTTTTGGAGGATTAGCCTAAGTTATGAATGATTAGTTTTAATGACTAGATGATTATCTATGGTAGTACTTTTGGGATAGAAGCGATCAGATCAAATGATGTAATTCTCTTTAATGTGTTTAGTTGTTGTACCCTCGAACAAATGGTTAAGTATATATTCGTTAATTTCAGTTCAGATCAGTTTGTTTGTGATAAGTTCATATTGTTAATTGTGCTGTTAACACTTAAGAGAGTGTCATGAAGTTTATAGAACTTGAGAATTCATAATTTGCAATCATGCAAGGACTGAACGAGGGAAGGATTTAAGCAAAGTAAGTAAGACAAATATCCAGAGATTTTCAAAAAAATTCCAAGCATTATGCCCCCACGAGGAATAAGATTAGGGGCAAACCTTGAATGTGATAATCAGGGAGGTCGCAATTAAGATATAAGGAAATAGAAAGTCAAGTAAGGAAAGGAAACCCGAGACGGTACTCCTATACGGCAATTCATGGACCTGCCTAAACAAAACTTATACTTTTATCCCTAACCACCACCCTGAGGAAGCAATGCGGTGGGAAATTCTTTCAGGACCTTTAAGTCGCTAAGCTCTCAGAGTTCCAAGGAACAAGCTGAGCTAGCTGAGGCAAGAGCCTGGCTAAAGGAAATAGAGGAATCATTTGAGATTCTAAATGATTGACGAATCACAAAAAAAAACTATTTTTGTCACTTACCCTCCTAAGAGAGAGAGAGACCACCCGCTGGTGAAAGGCCAAGGAAGGCACGAAGCAAGAGATTATAATAAACTGATTTATGTTCAGTCAATTGTTTTCAGGAAAGTACTTCCCAAGGTTATGGAGATAGTGTAAAATCTTTAGAGCCAGAACAAAGGCAGACGAGTATGATGAATTATGAATCTAAGTTGGAAAAGTTGTCAAGATTCGTTCTGAGGACACGAATCCAGAATGACGGGATGTTTGAAATCAATGCTTATGTTGTGTTGGTTCATGAAATAATGATAAGAGAAAGGAAAATAAAAAGAAACTGAAGTGGAAAGGAGCATAAAGGCAATAGAGTTTGAGGAATGATAAGGGAGTCGGTTATGAGGAATCCCTAAAGACTCGTAGTAATAGAAATAGAAAAGTATATGATCGTCAGGATGAGGATGATTCACCATGAGTTAAAGTTGATAGTTGAAGGCATAAGAGATATATATGTTGTACCCCCTTCAAGTTGGAAGGATTCGGGGAAACCTTGAGATAGTTCGAAGGATAAATAATGAGACGCGGATAGACTGTGGAGACAAGAAAGTAAGAAATTAGGAAAATTGGATGAAGGAAGTGACCTTCAAGAATGTGAAGTGTAAGACCGGTGGCATGATACCCAGAAAGGGAGACACCAGGTATGAGAGATATCCCAACATTGAGATAACTGTTGAGATAAACAACAAAAGTAAGTGAGGATTTATTAAGAATATTTTCACGTTGAACACGACCAATATCTTCCAGAACATCCATGTTATCATTACCAAATCAGGATAGAAAAGCGGATGTTAGGTCCCAATGTGTTTGTAGAAGGGGGGGTTGAATACAAACAGTACCGAATAATCGAATAAATGCAGAATAAAAAAAATTGAAACAAAATTCAAGTTAAATAAAAATATTATTAAACTTGAAAGGTGTTACAACAACTGTATCAATTACAAGGAATTAATCTTAAATTAATTATCACAAATCTAGAATAAATTCAACATGGACTTTTTCTATTTTTGTAATAATTAGAATCAAATGCTAAACGCAATTTGAGATTAAGTTCTAGGGATTTTGATCCGCTAGATTGTTACACAAGAACAAGATAAATAATTCTAGTGGTTTGGATTTAACTTTACAAACTAGAAATGTGATCTTGAATTAAGCAGATGAAAAATGGAATGTTTCAGAGGCGGCTGCTTTTGCTTTATGTGTTCTTATTTTTTTTGTTCTGTGTTGGATAAATGAAGAATGAACTGCTTCTGCTTCTTTTAATCAATCAACCGAATGAAATAGAACTGGAAAGACAATCCTGAGCTCAGCAAGACAATCGGTAGGACTATTGATTAGAACTAGCAAGACAATCAGAATGAACTAGCAAGACTTTCGGTATGACAATCAATTGTCATACCGATTGTCATAGTAGTTCAAACAGATTGTTTTTGCTGAATTAATAAGTGATTTTAATCTAATAATAATTCTGGTAAGACAATCAACTGAATTAGCATGACTTTCGGTATGACTATTGATTGTCATACCGATTGTCATACTAATACAATCAGTTATCTTTTTGGAATTAAAACAGATTTTAACCAATTAAAAATTCTGAAAAATTCTTAATATTAATTCAGAATTAATTAATCAATTAATTTAATTAATCAAATAAATTAATCTTTTGCAGATATAATTTATTTTCTTAATTAAATTATATGACTTAATTAATTAAAAGAGAATTAATATTAATCTTGAGCAGCATCTATTCTTCTGTATATCTTCTGAAAATCACTGAAATATATGAATCAATTCCACCACTTCAACGTTGACACTCGATGTACTGTCTGGTTCATGAGTGACTAACTTTCGTGACGTTTCTTCATGTCTTGACTTTGATACTCTGATTTTCTTCAGATTAAATCCTTGTAATTAATGATACTCTGACGAGATCTCTGTCACTTGATTAAATCCACGATCTTGATTTATATCACTGAGGCTTGATCAATTTCTTGAACTTCTTCCAGTGAATTAACTCCTCAAGTCTGTAGATGAACCTTTTTTCTGAATCCTCTGACAGATGTTACTTTGCGAGATCTCTCTGACGGTAGATCCACTATTTACTTATTACATTCTTATTTGAGTTGAGTTGAATCCTCGAATATACAAATAGGCTATGATATATGACTTACAATCTCCCCCTATTTGTTTGTTAGACAATAACACACAAATACCTAGAGGATAACTCAACTAACAAATAAGAAAAAGATATAAAAAAATGCAAAGTAAATAGTAGAAAAGTTCTGGACTAGATTTAACATTTTCCAGATTCCAAGTAGATGTTCCTCTAGACTGAACATATCTTCAAGTAGTTTCATCTTCATTTGTACAACCATATTTCCTGTTGAGAAGCACATATCTCTCTTGCTTCTCCCCCTATGAGAATCAACTGATTAAAGAAGATCACCTTCGTTTACCACCTCTCCCGTACAATAGGATCCGCAGATAAAAGCCAATGGTACTCCCCTTTTGAAAACAGCTTCTTCTCTTACTAGAAAATCACCTTGTGTTTACCACCTCTCCCGTACAATAGGATCCGTAGTTATAAACAACAATGGTGTGGTGTAGTGTACATGTTGGATCTTTTTCTTACTCCCTGCTATTTCTCCCCCTTAGTTGAGGAATCCTCCAAACTATTACTTAAGCTTTTATCTCCCCCTTAAAGAAGGAATGTATGCCGTCGTCTGAAGGAGTTCTAATATTTCACTTGGTTGGAAAAGAAATAACAAAAAATTTCTCTTTCTTCCTCACTGTGAGTGTGTGATTCTGTTTAGTGTACCTCACATGTGTTTCACTCTTCTCTCCACTCGTGTTTACACTCATTCTCACAAGTGTATCACTCTTCTCTCATAGCTCCATAATCCAGCTGTACCTGCAAGGAAAATCACCTTAGCCATCCTTAAGGAGGTCACAGGTGGTGCAATGGGAGTTCGCAAATCCCCATCCTTGTTAAACTCGTCAGATGAATCTGAGTCATAATCTACAAGTTACTACTTTCCCTTTTAGGGTTCCAGATTTGAATTCTGGGAAGGTAAACAATGATCCAAAGAATTTAGCATAAAGATCAAAGTTCCCTTCTAATGTCTGTGAAGACATTTCCTTGTGACTCATCAGGTAATATCTGAATCATTGTCAACAAGTTGCCGATCTGCGCCTATGTCAGATCCACTATCCGCAGATGCATCCAGGGGATTTAAGCCTGGGAAGGTAGACACTGGCCACTGACATATGGCTTTTGGATCAGTATCCTCTCCTAACACCTGTAAAGGCAATTGGTCCATTAACGAACCTTTAACAATCGAATCTGACCTTAAAATGGTCGAAACTCTTGTTTCCGTCAACTCATCCTTTGTGTGTGTAACCTTTCCTTGTGCATTAAGAATTGTTTATATTTGAGGTGGTGACACTACATAGGATACCTTGGCCGACAGGCAAATTTTAATAGACGCACCCTGTTGATAGAATGAATCTAGTAACTGTTTTTGTGCCTTTTCAACCATTACATCTTTTTGAGAAGATGTATGGGGGTTAGCAGTTGTCTCGGTTTAAATACTACTCATCTTTGTAGGAGACAGAGCTACTGGGTTGACTACAGAACCTTCCTTATGTGGTGCACTAAGACACTATCTTCTTCACGCTCATTCATACTACATTTAGTGGTAAGAGAGTGTTGGTTGGTTCTGTTTTTGTGTTTGTCTTTACAATCTTGGATAGATGTTGTGGGTTTTCAACCTCATGATTGTCAATGAAAGAAAGTCATTGGAGACTGAACCTGTAACACAGAATATATGGTAATAGAGAGAAAATGATTTACAATAGTGATTTCAAAAGATTTTACATGAAATAAGAAATCACTAATGTAGAAAGAAGTTTGAGTTCAATGATAGCATTATCAATATATCACTGCACATATAAAATAATATGTTTGTGCCTAGTGATAAGATAGTTATTAATATGACGACTCTACTTATTCATATAAAACTGTAACTGCAGTTAGAGTGCCATACCATGTCCTTGACGATTGGTTGAGCAGTATACTAGTTCATACCAACCAAACAGGAGTACACTTGTACACATCTTACTAGAGTTCAATTCCAAGTGTAATGTGCAGCAGGTGCTTGATATGTCGTAATATTCCCAAGTCTCGTCACCGGTGCTATATGTTGGATACTGCTTCTTGATAATAACCTAACACAATATACAAAATTACAATGATAACATTCCCAGCTTGCAAGCAGCCATATCCCTCAGATAAACCTTTGATGTTATCTCCAAAGGTAACCAGGGGGCCAGCTTTCTCAATCCACATTTGATAGCAGGGCTCTATCTCCGGTCATATGTCTTGATGATCCACTGTCAAGAATCCACACTACCGGTTACACCTGTTTAATGCCCTGCACTACAAATGGATTAAACCTTCTTCGGAACCCAAACTTGGTTGGGCCCGGCATACTTGTAGAACTGTCCTTTGTCAGGCAAAACAACATTTTTAATTTTAATTGTCTCAACTTTCTCAATGACTGAACATTTGACCTTGTAAACAGCCTTAACAAATTTCTGTTTAAGCTTAGGCACAAATGTCTCCTTTCTAGCCTTAGAAGGACTAGCAGTCTTAGACCTGTCATGCTTCTTGTTATTCACATGCTGACGAGGAGTAGTCTTATCATTAGAAACATGCTTACCATTAAAATAAGCATACATCATATTAAAAGTACAAGACATACAATTAGAAACACCACATGCTTTATGAGAGTGATTAATAGCAGGCAATTTATGCATGGCAGACATGGCATTTTTGTTATCCAACTCATGTGTGTCTGAGTTTGTCTCAGTTGCTTTCACAACTTTGACTGGAACTTTCGACACACTTGACTTGGAAACAACCTTCTCATTAGCATGATCTTCAGCACGTATTTCTTCCTGAATAACAGAAGAGGTCGCATCAAATGGTTCAGCAATTGATGCTTTATAGAGGGGTTCATCAACACCCTTAAGCACATGTGGTACTTCCCTACCTTTAGCACATACATGAGGAGGGGAGTTTATGCCTAATTCTCCACTAGCAGCATTGTAATCATAACCTATTCCAGATGTTTGATTAACAGCTTGCTTACTGTAGAACTCTTTAGCCTTCGAACAAGAATTGAAGTAAGCTCTAACCTTAGTCTCAAGACCGGTGATCTTGTCTTTGAGAATAGTTTCGAGTTTTCTATAACAGTCAACTCTATTCTCTAGAAAAGATACTTGTTCTTTTAATTTGTCTTGATTAATGTGCACAAGTCTTAATTCATTGACCTCTTTCTCAAGGTCTGTGATCTGTAAACTTAACAGTTCATTATCACGACGTGCACAATCCAAGTTACCTCTTAGATGATAAATCATTTCAGCATCAGAAAGTTTTACCTCTATTCTTGACGATGAAGCTTTTCCATCAATAGCCATAAGAGCAAGATTTCCTTCTTCTTCATCTTCACTGTCAGTATCATCCCAGCTTCTTCCCTTTGCCAGATAAGCCCTTTCAGAGTTCTTTCTTACTTGCTTTGGCTTCCTACATTCTGTGGCAAAGTGTCCCAACTCATTGCAGTTATAGCATCTAATGGTGCTCCGATCAACCATCCATGTTTTGTATCCACCACTGCTGGTGTTAGAGGATGAAGATCCACCTTCCTGGAATTTGTTGTAGTTGGACTTGTACTTAAGCTTGGGATTCCTCTTGAATCTGACATGGGAGAATCTCTTGACAATTTGGGTCATTGACTCGTCTTCCAATTGCTCCAGCTCTACCAAGGAATAAAAATCATCACTTGATTGATTTGTAGTAGGAGGATCATATTCTGCTACTAACATATTTTCCTCAGCCTTGGAACACTGTACCATTCTCTCCAATTGTTGAGATTGTTGTTGTTGTTGACCTTCAGCTACAAGTGCAGTAGATGTGCTGACCATTCTATCTTTCCCATAGACTTCCTTTTGCTGAATCTGCTCCAACTCATAGGTTTTCAACACACCATAGAGTCTATCCAAAGAAATCTCACTCAGATCTCTAGCTTCTCTAATGGCAGTGATTCTATGTTCAAGATGAGTTGGCAGTGTTAAAAGGAACTTTTTGTTGACCTCCCTGATTGAATAATATTTTCCATTTATGTTCAGGTTATTGATCAATGCATTGTACCTCTCAAACACTTCAGAAATTCCTTCTCCTGGATTTGATTTAAAATGTTCATACTCAGAGGTTAGGATCTCCAACTTGTTCTCCCTAACTTCCTCTGTGCCTTCATTGATCACCTCAATAGTTTCCCACATGTGTTTGGAATTTTTACAGTTCATCACATGTCTGTTCATCAAGGGATCAAGGGAATCAATTAAAATTAATTGAAGGCTGGCATCCAAGGAGGCTTCTTCCTTTTCATCAGGAGTAAAATCTTCAGGATCTTTAGGATAGGTTCTGGCTTTGGTGATCACAACATCATCTACTATCACCTCCGGTTCAATAACCATCGGAGTTTTTATCCCCTTCTTTAATAAGTTTGAATATTTGGGATTTGCCACTTGTAAAAACAAGAGCATCTTCTTCTTCCACATAATATAATTCTCTTTATCAAATTGTGGAATTTTAACGGTTCCAACTTTTTGTGAAGTCATTATGAATTTTTGAATAAAAAAAAATTCAAGGAGTTGAAAAATCACAAAAGTCTAGGATCTTGATTTGTTCGTTAATCAGAAGGCTCTGATACCAATTGTTAGGTCCCAATGTGTTTGTAGAAGGGGGGGTTGAATACAAACAGTACCGAATAATCGAATAAATGCGGAATAAAAAAAAGTGAAACAAAATTCAAGTTAAATAAAAATATTATTAAACTTGAAAGGTGTTACAACAACTGTATCGATTACAAGGAATTAATCTCAAATTAATTATCACAAATCTAGAATAAATTCGACATGAACTTTTTCTATTTTTGTAATAATTAGAATCAAATGCTAAACGCAATTTGAGATTAAGTTCTAGGGATTTTGATCCGCTAGATTGTTATACAAGAACAAGATAAATAATTCTAGTGGTTTGGATTTAACTTTACAAACTAGAAATGTGATCTTGAATTAAGCAGATGAAAAATGGAATGTTTCAGAGGCGGCTGCTTTTGCTTTATGTGTTCTTGTTTTTTTTGTTCTGTGTTGGATAAATGAAGAATGAACTGCTTCTGCTTCTTTTAATCAATCAACCGAATGAAATAGAACTGGCAAGACAATCCTGAGCTCAGCAAGACAATCAGTAGGACTATTGATTAGAACTAGCAAGTCAATCAGAATGAACTAGCAAGACTTTCGGTATGACAATCAATTGTCATACCGATTGTCATAGTAGTTCAAACAGATTGTTTTTGCTGAATTAATAAGTGATTTTAATCTAATAATAATTCTGATAAGACAATCAACTGAATTAGCATGACTTTCGGTATGACTATTGATTGTCATACCGATTGTCATACTAATACAATCAGTTGTCTTTTTGGAATTAAAACAGATTTTAACCAATTAAAAATTCTGAAAAATTCTTAATATTAATTCAGAATTAATTAATCAATTAATTTAATTAATCAAATAAATTAATCTTTTGCAGATATAATTTATTTTCTTAATTAAATTATATGACTTAATTAATTAAAAGAGAATTAATATTAATCTTGAGCAACATCTATTCTTCTGTATATCTTCTGAAAATCACTGAAATATATGAATCAATTCCACCACTTCAACGTTGACACTCGATGTACTGTCTGGTTCATGAGTGACTAACTTCCGTGACGTTTCTTCATGTCTTGACTTTGATACTCTGATTTTCTTCAGATTAAATCCTTGTAATTAATGATACTCTGACGAGATCTCTGTCACTTGATTAAATCCACGATCTTGATTTATATCATTGAGGCTTGATCAATTTCTTGAACTTCTTCCAGTGAATTAACTCCTCAAGTCTGTAGATGAACCTTGTTTCTGAATCCTCTGACAGATGTTACTTTGCGAGATCTCTCTAACGGTAGATCCACTATTTACTTATTACATTCTTATTTGAGTTGAGTTGAATCCTCAAATATACAAATAGGCTATGACATATGACTTACAGCGGATAACCATTGTTATCTTTTAGAGGCCATATGGATTGACCTCAATTTGAATAAGGATGCTATTATGAAATTAGGTATAGACTATCGAGGTGGGAATGATTAAATAGATAAGATATGAAGGATATATGACTTGATTTATCCATGGAAGGATGCATGTACCTTTTTAAAGGTGGAATTAATGATAGAACCTCGATAACTTGAGATGAATCCTAGGGGAATGCATAAAGGATGGCATTTCGCCCTTAATAGGGACAGCATGAGTTTTGACAGTATGAATTGGAAAGGATTAAGGTAACAACAACCTTTAAAGATCAGTAGAGAAATTTTCAGAAGTATATAGACAATGATTCTGGTATTAGTAAATGGTATCTTGATATGTCCTGTGCCTAGGGTATACATGATGAAGGATTTAAGGATAACCTTAGAGGTTTTACAAGGAGAAAGGTAATATTCAAAGTTCTCAAGAATAGAAATTTTGATAAAGGAAATGTGACGTAATTATAATAATGCCAGGTGGGGCACATGTTGAACCATAAGAAAATATAGATTGACCCAATAAGGGTCGAGATTGGTGAAATCAAGAAGGACCCAAAATAAGAGACGTCTTAAGTATGATCAAGAGTCAATCGTGACAATGTTAACCTCTAAAAGACCGAGGCAATAACTTATGGAAAAGTGATGATATATTTTTTTTACCAAGGCGTAATGAAGAGCATTTTCACACAAGCAGTGATTGGAAATGAGGTAGAGAATTTAGTTGAAGGTCATTTAAAAGATATTGATTGTAAGGAAACTTTACTATCAGGAAAGGCCAAAGAGGTGGCCGACACTTTAAATGTAAGAGGATAATTATAGGCGCTCGTGCCAGAGGAATACAGTGATGATGGTTGAAGCCGTGAAGGTTGTATTATGGTTAGAAAGATTGACATTCCTTCCGATGATTGTGCGATACTCAACCGTGATAGTAGTTTGGTAAAGATTTAATTTATGAAATCGCCGTGAGCGGGCTATCTATCTTATAAGGTTATATCTTGAGATAAGCCAGGACCATGTTATGAAAGGAATAAATGAACCTTTGAGCTTCATGTCTCCTAATAAAGACATATGGTTAATAATGGTGTTAACCTGCTATCGTTGCTTTTATTGAAACTCTTCTGCAATTTTATCTGCTTCATGTCATATGTACGCCAAGTTCAGGAGTGTTCTTCATGAATCATGGAATGGTGATTATGTTGCCTCCTTAGAAGAATCCGATACGACATGTATGGACTCTGTATGGTTAGATATTAAGATTTCATGGAAAGTGAAATACGACAGTAGGTCAGTGGTGGACCATAGTAATGCAGCAATGATTCGGCGAGTAATGAGCTGATTACAAGCATGAGAGTTGAGTTGTATTGAAATGGATGTTGAGATTGAGTACCACTAATCGGATCGTGTGGACGTATAAGTTATCTTTGATAGAAAAACTAGGTCGATTATTTACCTATTGAATATTTATTCTTTCTTATCAATAGAGAGTCGTATTATTATACGAGGAAGGTTGCGGTGCAAGCATAGAATTCTAGTAACAATGATGTCTAGAATGAGATCCCAGATTCAATTTTCGATGTCGAGGGAGTTTCAAAGGGGATTGTGTATAAGCTCGAGCAAGAGCATGGGTCCATAGAATGGTGGACAGAATATCAAAAATATTTAGGCATGTGAAATACGATGCTATAATACCTGATGTTGATATTTATATGTATATGTTTTGTTCTCCTATGATAAACCTCTATAGTTCAGAGGTAGATTTCAAGCCAGATATTTTGTGGCAGTATATTTTATATATATACAATTCTCTTCAATTCGTTCTTTTCTCTCCTTTTCATTTCATATAAGCTGAGAAGAACAACCCTTCCAGAAGGGGAGGTATTGCCGAATGACTATCTATCTGTGTGATAGAAGCCTAGTAGGATACCACATGTTGTTTAATTGCTTGTCAAGTACTAAAGGCTGGCCACCTTCTATACTAACTATGCAATAGAACAAGTGTTCATGATCATAGTGATCTCTCAACAAATTCATTTACTTCTATATGATGGATCAACTTTAAGGGTGATTCCAAGTCATTCTCTTGATTCTCCACTCTCCAAGGAAGGTATAAACTCCAAACCCTAGTTTTAGCTTTGAATAATTAGGAATGAATATGATTGATATAGTATTTGTGAAGCATGATGCTTGATTGTTTAAAGTTTGGTTGAGTTTGTAGAGATTAGTTGGTTTTGTGGTATTTTTGGGGTTATAAATCTTGATAATTAGTTAAGGAACCTAAGTAAAGCTTTTAGAATAAGTATAAATTGTTAATGTTGAGTTGTTGGGGCTGTTATGATGTAGGATGGATGGAGTTTTGATTGGGTTGTGAATTGGGATTGGTTGGTGGTTGTTTTGGAATGGTTTAAATTTGGGAAATCGCGTAAACATAGCCGTCGTAATGCCCGATTTACCGTATACTGTTTTTGTTCTTAACATCAGAACCCTTGAACTCACTGCTAGGTTTTGACCATTGCCATGTTTAGATAGTTCATGTTATGAGCTTCATTTTGATATGTGGTTCGTTTGATTCCGATGAACGGTTTAGGAGAAACGGCCGTTTTAAGTAACGACGTTTCGCGAACGAACCCTTACCCCTCGCCTTACTTTGAAACATAGGTTAAAGACCTTAATGGACTAATTGAAGTATGAAACAATTATGGTAAGAGTGTTATGCAGTTGGTAAGACACTCGCGAAGGAATCGCCTTAAAACTCGTAATGGTTAAATTATTAAAAATGGTGGAGCCGAGGGTACTCGAGTGACTTAAGAGAATTAGTAAGCGCAAATCGAGCGTTAGAGTCTAAGTTGGTTAATATATATATTTACAAGTGACTTTGATTTAATTCCAACTTACTTGTTGTTTATAGGTTACCAGACTCGTCCCGAGCCATTTGTAACCCCCAGTCGCTCAGGCAAGTTTTCTACCCGTTATACTGTTGTTGTGATGTATATATGTATATGTATTATCTTGTGATAGATGCATGTTGGTTAATTAGCAAATGTTGCGATATATTGAAGCATGCTGATATGGTATATATATGCATGCCTGTTTCGTATTCTTGCCATATATATCTGTTGGTTCAGTTGATAATACATATGCTAGAGAATAGCAGTAATTTGCATATACCCTTAGTATAGGGACCTAAAGGTGAAAACATTTTCTAAAACCGGGAGTCGAGGATCCCGAGTAGATTTTATATATATATATATTTATATATATATATGGTTATAGTTTTCAAAACTATTAATCGAATAAGGTTTATTCGATAACTTTATTTTATTATTGAATATTATTTCGAATATTCATCCGAGGACTTATGACTCCTTTATTTTATTATCGAATATTATTTCGAATATTCATCTGAGGACTTATGACTCCTTTATTTTATTATTGAATATTATTTCGAATATTCATTCGAGGGCTTATGACTCAGCTTATTTTATTTATTGAATATTATTTGAATGTTCATTTGAGGATCTATGACTCCGATTATTTGCTGAGATATATTCTTTATTTTATTAAAGAATAAGGTGTCGATAATCAAACTCACTTTTAATTATTCAAATAAAGATAGTACTTTCGTATAGGTATATCTTTGGTTATTTAATATTCATTTCAAGTATAAGTTTTAAAACTTCTACTTCAATTATTTTTATAGAGATTATTCTTTATGGGAATATTATTTAAATAATAATATTTAGATATTTTCTAATATATTGGGACTGATTTACCTTGTTAAATCAGCATCACTCCAAACATTCTTAAAAATGTTTTGCGAGTCTTCAAAATGATTTTTAAAAGTTAGAGCGGATCCCAAAACTCATTTTTATATTTAAGATCCTCCTTTCGAAGGGGATTTAAATACTCGCTCAAAACCTGAGGGATCCGGCTCTGTGGTGTGTTTTATATTCGCAACAAGGTTGCTGTTTTGATAAATGAATTGATTACTTACCCAACGTTCGGGAAGTAAGTCCATCTATCAAGTCAGCATAAGCAACATGGGCTCAGTGGGCGTCCATGAAAGTGTAAGTGGCTCAGTGGGAGTCCATCAAATGCGTAAGTGGCTGAGTGGAAGTCCAACATAAGGTCCTCTTGCGGCCAGGGTGATGACCAGTGGGGAATTCGTCCATCTACTAGTAGAAAAGGTTACTTATTGGTATCTTTGCCTGATCAGCAAGATATCAGGTTTATGCCAAAATTCTTTCCTTTCCCAATTTATTGGATATTGCAATTCTGTTCATACTTTACATGATAGAGGTTTTCAGGAAACGTATGTATATATATAGTTGTATATATATATCGGGACTTAATGAAGTATATCATAACTTTATTTCCTTCAAAATATTTCAAAGATTGAATCTATTCAAGTCTTAGCTTGTAGTCTCATCAGTGTGATGAACTTTTGAAACTAATTATAACTTGAACGGTGGTAGTTCAAGTAGTATTCGGAAAAGATATAAGCATATTGGAGTATCTTGTAACTTCATCTTTTAAACTTATATCTAGTAAATGATTATCTTATGCATGACAAAGATTTTCAGAAAAACGTTGAGAGAAGGTTAGATATATGAGATCACCTTGCAACGATATTTTTATACAGTTAGAAACTGGAACTCTGTGTATATTATACATGGAAGAGGACTTCCAAGATTTTGAAGTATATATGTATATATACTGAATATTTTGCGACTTCATCGCATTAAGATATCAAACTTGGTTCATTTCTTTTGACCAAGACTTTCATGAGTACTATGAGTATGCTCATATATTGTTAATCAGTATACATATTATTTTGGTGGGCTTGCTTCTCACCCTTGCTTTCTTCTTTCATCACACAACAACAGATAGAAAAGATGAACAGGACCAAGCTCCCGATTCGCAAGCGATTAGGAAACGTTCCGCAGTTTCCTATAGGCGTTGATGTCGCTGTAGCTGAGGTAGGAACTACCAATATGCTAGGCTTTCAACTATGATGTACCAGACTTATGTATAATTATGAATTGTAATAATGGCAAAGAAATGTAAATTTATTCAGAAACCTGTTTAAGGTGTATTGGCATATAATTGTGGAATAAAGCGACTTGTGATTATTTTTGGATATTCATCTCTGAGACTATAACTTGTGGTGTGTGTGTTTATTGTGGGGTCACAGTACAGAGTAGTTGATTATTTATTAAGATTGGGTGTTATTAAGGGAAATGGAACTCGTGACAACCTGGATCCCCGACCCCGGATTTGGGGGTGTTACAGAAGTGGTATCAGAGCTAAGCGTTATAAACCTCAGAGATGAAGTGACGTTAAGATAATAAGTTCACTAAGATAAATAAGAACTCTTGCCAAGTTCATAGTCGGACTACCTAATGTAGTACTGACAGTTAAAACCCTTATGGGAACCCTTATAAATATCGTGATAGAAGCTAGTTCGTTATCATATATGGTAGCGGGACTCCGAACCCTGAGTTTGAGGAGAAACAACGCGATGATGTTTTATTACTAATTGGAGATCAGATTATGGATCCGATAGAGCGTCCTAACGCGGGATCGGATGATGTTCATATTGAGGATGTAGCGGTTGAGGATGTTGTCCTAGAAGGGACAGTTGCTAAGGAGGATCCCATGGAGGATCCTGACAAGAATGAATAAACGACCACTGAGGAATTGATGACTATGGTTAGGGCGACTACCAGAGGTAGGATTGGCCGGTTACTACCAGAGGTTCGTTCAAGTTTATAAAGATAGTAGCCCCTTTAACGCGGCTTACTCGTAAGACTGAGAAGTTTGAATGGACAGAGAAATACGAGAAAAGCTTTTAACAACTGAAACAAAGGTTGGTGACGGCCCCTATGTTGGCATTGTCGGATGGAAAAAGGAGATTTTGTGATTTGTATTGACGCTTCGCATAAGGAATTAGGGTGCTTCTTATACAGCACAACAAGGTAATCGCGTACGCGTCAAGATAATTAAGGGAATAAAAAATTCGATATCCCCACCCATGAGCTTAGGCTCGTGGCAATAGTTTTGCCCTAAAGATTGGAGGCACTACTTGTATGGAGAGAAGTGCGAGATTCACAAACCATAGGAGCTCTAGTACATTTTTACGTAGAAAGAGCTCAACATACGCCAGAGGAGGCGGTTAGAGCTAATCAAGAATTATGATTGGGAGATTCTTTATCATTCGGGGAGAGCCAATATGGTGGCTGATGCCCTTAGTAAAAAGGAGAGACTCAAGATGATAATGTCTTTTGGGGAGTTTATAAGAGATTTTGAGAAAATGGAAATAAAAGTGAAGGTAACCGGAGCCGGTACCGAAAAGCTGTTTGAGATTGCAATACAGCCCGAATTATTGGAAAAGAACATATTGTGCCAGTAAAAGTGATGAATGAAGGCAGAGAGCCAACAAATAGATATGAGATTAATACCGAGAGAGATGATAAGGGAATAATGAGGTATTCCTATAGAATTTGGGTTCCAAATGTTTAAGAGCTTAAAGATGAGATCTTAGATGAAAGTCATAGTTCAAGGAATAAGATTTAGGGCAAACCCTGAATGTGATAGTCAGGGAGGACGCCATCAAGATAGAAGGAACCCATAACATAATGAAGTGGAAAATGAGGATTTTAACGTATAAGATAACCCCAAGTACGGGGAGGAGGAGGAAACGTTCAGACTAAGGAAACAGAAGTCGAGTAAGGAAAGGAGAACCGAGACGGTACTCCTATACGGTAATTCATGGACCTGTCTCAAGAGAACTTAGACTATTATCCCTAACCACCACCCTGAGGAGACAGTGCGGTGGGAAATTCTTTCAGGACCTTTAAATCGCTAAGCTCTCAGTGTTCCAAGGAACAAGTTGACCCAGTCGAGGCAAGAGCCTGGCTAAAGGAAATATAGGAATCATTTGAGATTCTAAATGATTGACGAACCACAAAAGACTGTTTTTGTCACTTACCCTCCTAAGAGAAAGACCACCCGCTGGTGAAAGGCCAAGGAAGGCACGGAGCCAGAGGTTATAATAAACTGATTAAAGTTCAGTCAATTGTTTTCAGGAAAGTACTTCCCAAGGTTATGGAGATAGTGTAAAAGCTTTAGAGCCAGAACAAAGGCAGACGAGTATGATGAATTATGAATCTAAGTTGTAAAAGTTGTCAAGATTCGTTCTGAGGACACGAATCCAGAATAACAGGATGTTTGAAATCAATATTTATGTTGTGTTGGTTCATGAAATGATTGTAAAAGAAAGGAAAATAAAGGGAGACTTAAGTGGAAAGAAATAAAAAGGCAATACAGTTTGAGGAATGATAAGGGAGTTGGGTATGAGGAAACCCTAAATACTCGTAACAATAGAAATAGAAAAGTATGTGATCGTCAGGATGAGGGTGATTCACCATGAGTTAAAGTTGATGATTGAAGGAATAAGAGATACATATATTTTATCCCCTTTAAGTTGGGAGGATTCGATGAAACCTTGAGATATTTCGAAGGATAAATAATGAGACGCGGATAGGTAGAAGAGACAAGAAAGTAAGAAATTAGGAAATTGGATGAAGGAAGTAACCTTAAAAAAAATGGAAAGTGTATGTAACACCTGTGACTTGATACCCAAAAGGGAGACACCAAGTACAAAAGATATCCCAACATTGAGATGACTGTTGAGATAAACAACAAAAGTAAATAAGGATTTATTAAGAAGAAGTTCACGTTGAACACGACCAATATCTTCCAGAACATCCATGTGATCATTACCAAATCAAGAAAGAAAAGTAGATAACTATTGTTATCTTTTGGAGGCCATATGGATTGACCACAATTTGAATAAGGATGCTATTATGAAATTAGGTATAGACTATCGAGGTGGGAATGATTGAAATAAGACACCCTTATCAGGGATACATGACTTGATTTATCTATGGAAGGATGCAAGTACCTTTTTAAAAGGTGGAATTAAGGATGGAACCTCGAAAACTTGAGATGAACCATAGAGGAATGCATAAAGGATGGCATTTCACCCTTAATAGGGACATTATGAGTTTGGGTAGTACGGAATGAAGGATTAAGACAACAACAACCTTTAAAGATCAGTAGAAATTTTTTTCAGAAGTACATAGACAATGGTTATAGTATTAGTAAATGGTATTTTGATATGCCCTGTATCTAGGGAATACAGGAGGAATGATTCAAGGATAACCTTAGAGGTTTTACAAGGAGAAAGGTAATATTCAAAATTCTCAAGAATAGAAATGTTGATAAAGGAAATATGACGTAATTATAATGATGCCAAGTGGGGCACGTGTTAAACCACGAGAAAGTATGGATCGAACCAGTAAAGGTCGAAATTGTTCAGGATAAAAGATGTTCTAAGTATGATTGAGAGTCAGTCGTGACAGTGATTAACCTCTAAAGACTGAGGCAATAACTTATGGAAAAATGGTGATATTATTTTTTACTCATCAGATATTAAAGAAAAGCATTTTCACATAAGCAGTGATTGAAATGAGGTAGAAAATTTATTTGGAGGTGGTTAAAATGACATTGACTGTAAGGAAATTTCACTATCAGGAAAGGCCAAAGAGGTGGCCGACACTTTAAGTGTAAGAGGATAATTATAGGCGCTTGTGCCAAAGGAATACAGTGATGATGGTTAAAGCTATGCAGATTGTATTATGGTTTGGAAGATTGACATTCCTTCTGATGACTGTGCAATACCCAACCGTAATAGTAGTTGGTAAAGGTTTAATTCGTGTAATCGCCATGAGCGGGCTATCTATCTCAGAAGGTACTATCTTGAGAATAATCCAGGATCATATTTCAAAAAGGACTAAACGAACCTTGAGGTAAGTCTTCTATTTAAGGCATACGATTAAGAATGGTATTCACCTGCTATCGTTGCTTTGACTGAAACTATTCTGTAATTTTATCTACTTCATATCATGAAAGTATGTCAGAATTTGGATTGTTCTTCATGAATTATGATTGGTGATTATGTTAACTCCTTAGAAGTATTCTATACGACACGTATGGACTCCGTATGGTTAGATATTAAGATTTCATGGAAAATGAATGACGACAGTAGGTCAGTAGTAGACCATAGTAGTGCAGCAATGATTCTGCGAGTAATGAGCTGGTTACAACCGTGAGAGTTGTATTGGAATGGATGTTGAGATTGGGTACCACTAATCGGGCCGTGGTAGTGTATAAGTTATCATTGATAGACTAATTAAGTAGAGTATCTACCTATTGAATATTTATTCTTTCGTATCAATAGAGAGTCGTATTACTATATGAGGAAGGTTGCGGTGCAAGCATAGAATTCTAGTAACGATGATGTCTAGAATGAGATCCCAGATTCGATTTTCGATATCGAGGGAGTTTCAAAGGTGATTGTGTATAAGCTCGAGGAAGAGCATGGGTCCATAGAATGATGGACGGAATGGCGAAAATATTTAGGCATGTGAAATACGATGCTATAATACTTGATGTTGATATAAATACAGATATGTTTTGTTCTCCTATGACAAACCTCTATAGTTCAGAGGTAGGTTCCAAGCCAGATTTTCTGTGGCAGTATATTTTTTTCATATATACAATTCTCTTCAATTCGTTCTTTTCTCTTCTTTTCATTTCATGTAAGCTGAGAAGAACAACCCTTCCAGAAAGGGGAGGTATTGCCGAATGACTATCTATCTGTGTGATAGAAGCCTAGTAGGATACCATCTATTGTTTAATTGCTTGTCAAGTACTAAAGGCTGGCCACCTTCTGTACTAACTATGCGATGTAACAAGTGTTCATGATCATAGTGATCTCTCAATAAATTCTTTTACTTCTATATGATTGATCAAACTTTGGAAAATAGAAACAGCTAAAAAAGGAGTAGTATGAATATGGTGGTATTCGGAATGAAAACACATTCGTGATACTAAGGTTAACGCGTGTATTAAAAGGTTATAGAATGCTAACGAGCAAAGGTGTAACCAGTATAATATTAGGAACGAAAGATAGTAGCGATTACGAACTGGAAAAGAATGGGTATTGAGAAGCAAAAGCTCCAATGCTAAAAGCTATAATGAGAGTCTGTGCAATAGACTTGAAAGAATTTGGAATGATCACTTAACGCGGATTGAGTTTTCTCACGATAACAGATCATATGTCAGGTATCGAGATGTCATCTTATGAGATCTTTGAGGGAAGACAATGTCGATCTCCCTTATGTTAGGATGAAGTTGTAGAGCGCAAGATGCTCGGACCTGCAGTGGTCCAAAGGACCAAGAATATAATAGATCTAATCAGAGGACGGCTGGGAGTAGCCCAAGATGGACATAAGAAGTATGATGATTTGACAATGAAAGGACAAAGAGTATGAAGGAGGGAACCTTGTATTGTTAAAAGTATTTCCTTAAAAAGGAATTGACGAGGTTCGGAAAGAAAGGAAAGCTAAGTCCACAAATTGTTGGACCCTTGGATATATTAAGACGTATTGGGAAGTTAGCATATGAGCTAGCCCTACCCTTGAACATGTAGCGAGTCATAATGTGTTTCACGTATCAATGTTAAGGAAGTGTAATTCGGATGACAGATAAATAGGGGCATATGAGCGCATAGACATGCAACCAGACGTAACCTATATGGAGCAACCAGAAAGGGTTATAGACAGAAAAAGGGACAAGTGCTTAGGAGAAGAGTTATCAAACTAGTCAGAATTTGATGGTAGAACCACAATGTGGGAAAATTACGTAAGAGTTAGAAAGTGCAATGCTAAGAAAGTATCCCTACTCATTTTCTATCTGATTCCGGGACGGAATCCTTTTAAGGAGGGGAGACTGTAATAACCCCAATTTTTGGAAATTTTTGAAACCCTTATGAATAGTGATTTTGCAGATTATGCTGAATGAGAAAACTTTTCATGCCACTCTATGTAGAGGTTCTTTTATGGATATTCTGAGATTTTATTGGCACTCTATATGACATATAAGTGTATGTAAAGATCGTCAGAATCCAATTCTGAACACTTTGATTTTTCCCGGAAATCCACTAGATACGGAAAGAATTGAGTATAAGGTAACAGGATAAAAAGGATTTAAATAAAAGGATTATAAGAGAGGATCATAAAAGGATTAGAATGTATTGAGAAAGGTTAAGGGAACCTAAGTAATAAGATCCCGGGTATGATCCCTCAAACGATAATTGAAAATGAAAGTTAAGCGAACCGTATAACAGATCAGCGGTCATTAGGCAAACAATTAGGAAGTTAATCAAAGGGATTAGAGTGAGTGATGTCAACCAACCAATGAAAGGAGGACAAAGAGGGAAGGATGACATCACAACATGACATAGGCATGACATGGGAAGGAACGAGTGCTTAGGAGAAGGGTTATCAAACTAGTAAGGTAGAACCACAATGTGGGAAAATTGACTTGAGAGTTAGAAAGTGCAATACTAAGAAAGTATCCCTATTCATTTCTATCTGATTCCGGGACGGAATCCTTTTAAGGAGGGGAGACTGTAATAACCCCAATTTTTGGGAAATTTTTGAAACCCTTATGAATAGTGTTTTTACTGAATGAGAAAACTTTTCATGCCACACTATGTAGGGGTTCTGATATGGATATTCTGAGATTTTATTAGTACTTTATATGGGATATAAGTGTATGTAAAGATCGTCAGAATCCAAATCCGAACACTTTGATTTTTCCCGAAAATCCACTAGATACGGAGAGGATTGAGTATAAGGTAACAGGATAAAAAGGATTTAAATTAAAGGATTATAATAGAGGATCATAAAAAGGAATATAATGTATTGAGAAAGGTTAAGGGAACCTAAGTAATAAGATTCCGGGTATGATCCTTCAAACGATAAACGAAAACGAAAGTTAAGCGAACCGTATAACAGATCAGCGGTCATTAGGCAAACAATTAGAAGCTAATCAAAGGGATTAGTGGGGATGATGTCATCCAACCAATGAGAAGAGGACAAAGAGGGGGGGATGACATCACATGATGACATTAGCATGACATAGGGAGGAAGGAGATGTGGTTGGTTTATAACCACATAAAGACAAGGTTATTAAGGTAATTAACCAAAAACAAAACAAATCAATAATCAACCAACCAAGCCAAACATTACATTTTCACCAAAAACCACAAACTTTTAATTTCCTTCTTCCTAGCTCTCGGCTTTTGCCATTTTCAAAGGAAAGAAAAATCCAAAACCAAGATCCAAGCTTTGTTAAATCATGAGGTAATTATCTAAGGTTCCTTATACATAGATATAGCTAACCCATAAGTTTAAGCTTCTATTTCCTTCACAATCTCTTCCAATAAATCATGGAAGAAGATGGTGAATAGTATTTTTCAAGAACTAAAAATTTTGTTCTTGAAGTTTTGTTTAGTTTAAGCTTGGATAAGGACTTTAAGGGTGATTCCAAGTCATTCTCTTGATTCTCCACTCTCCAAGGAAGGTATAAACTCCAAACCCTAGTTTTAGCTTTGAATAATTAGGAATGAATATGATTGATATAGTATATGTGAAGCATGATGCTTGATTGTTTAAAGTTTGGTTGAGTTTGTAGAGATTAGTTGGTTTTGTGGTATTTTTGGGGTTATAAATCTTGATAATTAGTTAAGGAACCTAAGTAAAGCTTTTAGTTCATGTGGGGAATAAGTATAAATTGTTAATGTGGAGTTGTTGGGGCTGTTATGATGTAGGGTGGATGGAGTTTTGATTGGGTTGTGAATTGGGATTGGTTGGTGGTTGTTTTGCAATGGTTTAAATTTGGGAAATCGCGTAAACATAGCCGTCGTAATGCCCGATTTACCGTACACTGTTTTTGTTCTTAACATCAGAACCCTTGAACTCACTGCTAGGTTTTGACCATTGCCATGTTTAGATAGTTCATGTTACGAGATTCGTTTTGATATGTGGTTCGTTTGATTCCGATGAACGGTTTAGGAGAAACGGCCGTTTTAAGTAACGACGTTTCGCGAACGAACCCTTACCCTTCGCCTTACTTTGAAACATAGGTTAAAGACCTTAAAGGACTAATTGAAGTATGAAACAATTATGGTAAGAGTGTTAGGAAGTTGTTAAGACACTCGCGAAGGAATCGCCTTAAAACTCGTAATGGTTAAATTATTAAAAATGGTGGAGCCGAGGGTACTCGAGTGACTTAAGAGAATTAGTAAGCGCAAAGCGAGCGTTAGAGTCTAAGTTGGTTAATGTATAGATTTACAAGTGACTTTGGTTTAATTCCAACTTACTTGTTGTTTATAGGTTACCAGACTCGTCCCGAACCATTTGTAACCCCCAGTCGCTCAGGCAAGGTTTCTACCCGTTATACTGTTGTTGTGATGTATATATGTATATGCATTATCTTGTGATAGATGCATGTTGGTTAATTAGCAAATGTTGCGATATATTGAAGCATGCTGATATGGTATATATATGCATGCCTGTTTCGTATTCTTGCCATATATATCTGTTAGTTCAGTTGATAATACATATGCTAGAGAATAGAAGTAATTTGCATATACCCTTAGTATAGGGACCCAAAGGTGAAAACATTTTCTAAAACCGGGAGTCGAGGATCCCGAGTAGATTTTATATATATATATATTTATATATATATATATGGTTATAGTTTTCAAAACTATTAATCGAATAAGGTTTATTCGATAACTTTATTTTATTATTGAATATTATTTCGAATATTCATCCGAGGACTTATGACTCCTTTATTTTATTATCGAATATTATTTCGAATATTCATCCGAGGACTTATGACTCCTTTAATTTATTATTGAATATTATTTCGAATATTCATTCGAGGGCTTATGACTCAGCTTATTTTATTTATTGAATATTATTTGAATATTCATTTGAGGATCTATGACTCCGATTATTTGCTGAGATATATTCTTTATTTTATTAAAGAATAAGGTGTCGATAATCAAACTCACTTTTGATTATTCAAATAAAGATAGTACTTTCGTATAGGTATATCTTTGGTTATTTAATATTCATTTCAAGTATAAGTTTTAAAACTTCTACTTCAATTATTTTTATAGAGATTATTCTTTATGGAAATATTATTTAAATAATAATATTCAGATATTTTCTAATATATTGGGACTGATTTACCTTGTTAAATCAGCATCACTCCAAACATTCTTAAAAATGTTTTGCGAGTCTTCAAAATGATTTTTAAATGTTAGAGCGGATCCCAAAACTCATTTTTATATTTAAGATCCTCCTTTCGAAGGGGATTTAAATACTCGCTCAAAACCCGAGGGATCCGGCTCTGTGGTGTTTTTTATATTCGCAACAAGGTTGCTATTTTGATAAATGAATTGATTACTTACCCAACGTTCGGGAAGTAAGTCCATCTATCGAGTCGGCATAAGCAACATGAGCTCAGTGGGCGTCCATGAAAGTGTAAGTGGCTCAGTGGGAGTCCATCAAATGCGTAAGTGGCTGAGTGGAAGTCCAGCATAAGGTCCTATTGCGGCCAGGGTGATGACCAGTGGGGAATTCGTCCATCTACTAGTAGAAAAGGTTACTTATTGGTATCTTTGCCTGATCAGCAAGATATCAGGTTTATGCCAAAATTCTTTCCTTTCCAAATTTATTGGATATTGCAATTCTGTTCATACTTTACATGACAGAGGTTTTCAGGAAATGTATGTATATATATAGGTGTATATATATATCGGGACTTGATGAAGTATATCATAACTTCATTTCCTTCAAAATATTTCAAAGATTGAATCTATTCAAGTCTTAGCTTGTAGTCTCATCAGTGTGATGAACTTTTGAAACTAATTATAACTTGAACGGTGGTAGTTCAAGTAGTATTCGGAAAAGATATAAGCATATTGGAGTATCTTGTAACTTCATCTTTTAAACTTATATCTAGTAAATGATTATCTTATGCATGACAAAGATTTTCAGAAAAACGTTGAGACAAGGTTAGATATATGAGATCACCTTGCAACGATATTTTTATACAGTTATAAACTGGAACTCTGTGTATATTATACATGGAAGAGGACTTCCAAGATTTTGAAAAGTATATATGTATATATACTGAATATTTTGCGACTTCATCGCATTAAGATATCAAACTTGGTTTATTTCTTTTGACCAAGACTTTCATGAGTACTATGAGTATGCTCATATATTGTTAATCAGTATACATATTATTTTGGTGGGCTTGCTGCTCACCCTTTCTTTCTTCTTTCATCACACAATAACAGATAGAAAAGATGAACATGACCAAGCTCCCGATTCGTAAGCGATTAGGAAACGTTCCGCAGTTTCCTATAGGCGTTGATGTCGCTGTAGCTGAGGTAGGAACTACCAATAGGCTAGGCTTTCAACTTATGATGTACCAGACTTATGTATAATTATGAATTGTAATAATGGCAAAGAAATGTAAATTTATTCAGAAACCTGTTTAAGGTGTATTAGCATATAATTGTGGAATAAAGCGACTTGTGATTATTTTTGGATATTCATCTCTGAGACTATAACTTGTGGTGTGTGTGTTTATTGTGGGGTCACAGTACAGAGTAGTTGATTATTTATTAAGATTAGGTGTTATTAAGGGAAATGGAATTCGTGACAACCCAGATCCCCGACCCCGGATTTGGGGGTGTTACAGTTCTCTAACGGAAGATCCCAATACTCACATTAGGGATTTCATTGAGATCTGCGACATCTTCAGGTTCAATGGATTTTCTGAAGATGCTCTTAAGCTGAGGCTGTTCCCATTCTCTTTGAGGGACAAGCCTAAGAGCTGGTTACACTCTCTACCAGCTGGTGCTATCACCACGTGGGAAGATCTTGCTCAAAAGTTTCTTACTGAATTCTTCCCTATGGAAAAGACAGCTGCAATCAGAAACGCTCTTACTCAATTTGCGCAACAATCGGGAGAATCTCTATGTGAAGCTTGGGAGCATTATAAAGAGATGCTTAGGAAGTGTCCTCAACGTGGGATTCGTGACTGGATGATTATCAATTGCTTTTATAATGGCTTGGGTGCACAGTCTAGACCCATGCTCGACGCAGCATCAGGTGGAGCCTTATGGGCTAAGAGCTATGATGAAGCTTATGAGTTGATTGAACTGATGGATGCTAATGAATACCAGAATTCAACTCAAAGGCTACCTCAAGGCAAAGTAGCGGGAATTCTGAAGGTGGATACAACTACTGCTATAGCTGCTCAGCTTAAGGCTTTGCCGATAAAGGTGGATTCTTTGGCTAATTATGAAGTTAATCAGATCACTAGTGTTTGTGAGATTTGTGCAGGTGCGCATGAAACTGAGTAGTGTGCTATTTCCAGTGAATCAGCTCAATTTATGAGCAACTTTCAGAGGCCCCAGCAACCAAGTCCAGCCACCTATCATCCCAACAACTGCAATCATCCTAACTTTAGCCGGAGTAACAGTCAGAATGTGGTGCAACAGCCTTATCAGCAATATGCAGCAACGCAATTTAACCCTCCTGGTTTTCAACAACCGCAATATGCACCAAGATAACAACTCTGACTTCAACAGCTACCATATGGAGGTACAAGTCAATCTAATAAAAAAACCTGAATTGGAGGAGTTGAGGCTCATGTGCAAGAGCCAAGTGGTTTCTATCAAGACCTTGGAGAATCAAATTGGGAAAATTTCCAATGCCTTGCTGAATCAACAACCTGGTACACTTCCCGGTGACACAGAAGTTGCAGGAAAGAAGAAAGCAAAAGAGCAGGTTAAGGAAATTATATTGAGGTCTGGGAAGGTTGCAATCCCCGAAAAATCTCAAGTTCCAGAATTTGAAGTTGTAGCTGAAGAAGATATACAGCAGAAAGCAGAATTGGAATCAAGGAAGAAAAATGTGGAACACACTCCTCCTGAGGGTAATACAGGGAAGAAACAGATCTATCCTCCACCTCATTTTCCTAAGAGGCTGCAGAAGCAAAAGTTGGATGCGCAGAAGGGTAAGCTCACTATGCGAGTACTGGACCAGGATGTTACCTTTAATATTTTTAATGCCATGAAATTCCCTACTGATAATGAGGAGTGCTTAAAAGTGGAATTGGTTGATTATGTGGTTACTTTAGGGCTTGATCAAATGCTAAGGTCTGATGCCTTAGAGATAGTCTTGATGGGGAATTCAGATAGTGAAGATGATCAAGGTGATGAGCAGTTACAGTATTTGAATGCCTCTTCTTGGAAGCGAAGGCTGGATATGCCTTTTGAATCTCTTGGAATGTCAAAACTCAAAAATGCTGAGGGGCGTCTAAAAAAAGAAAGGAGGCATCACCGTAGTTGCTAATGAAAAGAATGAGCTTATTCCCCCTCGAACAGTTACGGGGTGGAGGGTTTGCATGGATTATAAGAAGCTGAACAAGGCCACGAGGAAAGATCACTTCCTTCTTCCTTTTATTGATCAGATACTTGACAGGTTGACTGGGCATGAATACTACTATCTTTTGGATGGCTATTCGGGTTATAATCAAATTTGCATCGCTCCAGAAGATCAGGAAAAGACTACCTTAACTTGTCTGTTTGGTACTTTTTCCTTCAGAAAAGTTTCTTTTGGGTTATATGGTGCACCTGCCACATTTCAGATATGCATGTTGGCTATCTTCTCGGACATGATTGGTCAGAATGTGGAGGTGTTCATGGATGATTTTTCTGTGTTCGTAGATTCTTTTGACGAGTGCTTGCAAAATCTTGGCGCAGTTCTTAAAAGGTGTGTTGAGACCAATCTGGTTCTTAACTGGGAGAAATGTCACTTTATGGTGCAACAGGGCATCATTCTTGGGAACAAGGTCTCTAGTAAAGGTCTTGAGGTGGACAAAGCCAAGGTGGGGGTCATTGAAAACCTTCCTCCACCAATTTCTGTTAAGGGAATCCGCAGCTTTCTTGGTCATGCGGGTTTCTATAGGCGTTTCATGTCCTTCTCTAAAATCTCAAAGTCGTTGTGCAATATGCTAGAGAAAGATGTCCCGTTCAAATTAGATGATGAATTTTGAGCTTCTTTTGAGAGCTTAAAGAAAAGCTTGATCACGGCACCTGTCATAACTGCACATGATTGGAATGTGCCTTTTGAAATGATGTGCGATGCGAGTGACTATATAATTGGAGCGGTTCTTGGACAAAGGAAGAACAATATATTTCATGTGGTCTACTATGCTAGTAAGACCCTCAATGGTACTCAACTGAACTGCACTACTACTGAGAAGGAACTCTTATCCATTGTCTACGGTTTTAAGAAGTTTCAATCTTATTTGCTTGGGATGAAGGTGACAGTTTTCACTGATCACGCTTCTATATGCTATCTCGTCTCGAAAAAGGACTCGAAGCCCAGATTAATTAGATGGGTTCTTTTACTTCAGGAGTTTGAGTTGGAGATCAAGGATAGGAAAGGTACATAAAATCAAGTTGTTGATCTTCTCTCTCGGTTAGAAGATCCAAGTACAGCTTCACATGATAAGACATTGATAAATGAGTCTTTTCCCGACAAACAGTTGTTTGGGGTGCAAGAAGAAGAATCGTGGTTCGCAAACATTATGAATTACCTTGTGATCAACATTATGCTCTCGGACTTAACTAATGCTCAATGGAAGAAGTTATTCACGAGGTGAAGTGGTACATGTGGGATGAACCATTTTTATTTCGGCAAGGAACTGACCAAATCATCAGGAGATGTATTCCGTACAGCGAGACGGGGGGTATCTTGCAAGACTGTCATTCAATTATTTATGGAGGCCACTATGGTGGAGAAAAAACAGCAGTTCGTATCCTTCAAGCAAGATTCTTCTGGCCTACATTATTTAAAGATGTGCATCAGTTCGTTTTAAAGTGTGATCGATGTCAGCGTGTTGGTAATATGTCAAAGAAGAATGAGATGCCTCTTAATGTGCTTCTCAAGGTTGAGGTCTTCGATGTTTGGGGAATTGACTTCATGGGACCATTTGCCTCATCTTGCAATAATCAGTATATCTCGTTGGCGGTCGATTATGTGCCAAAATGGGTGAAGTTAAGGCTTTGCCAACGAATGAGGCGAAGGTAGTGCTTAATTTTCTTCACAAGCAGATATTCATAAGATTTGGGACTCCAAGAGTCATAATCAGTGACGAGGGATCGTATTTCTGCAATCGCAAGTTCGCTGATATGATGCAAAGATATAATGTAAATCATTTCATTGCTACAACCTACCATCCTTAGACTAATGGTCAAGCTGAGGTGTCAAACAGAGAGATCAAGCGTATTCTAGAGAAAGTTGTATGTTCATCGAGAAAGGATTGGTGTTTAAAGCTGGATAAAGCTGTATGAGCGTATCGCACATCATTCAAGACTCCTCTACGCATGTCACCGTTTCAATTGATTTATGGTAAAGGATGTCATTTTCCTGTAGAGCTAGAGCACAAGGCATATTGAGCTCTGAAGAAATTGAACCTTGATATGGATGTAGCTGGTAAGAAAAGGATACTTCAATTGAATGAACTTGATGAGTTTCGACTTCAAGTGTATGAGAACAATAAAATGTACAAGGAGAAAGTCAAGATGTGGCATTATAAGGATCTAGTGCTCAAATCATTTGTGTCGGGGCAACAAGTTCTTTTGTTCAACTCTCGTCTCCGTTTTTTTCCTGGAAAATTGAAGTCGAGATGGCCAGGGCCGTTTGTTATCAAAACTGTGTTTCCACATGGAGCGGTGGAGATTTTTAGAATGATCCAGGCCAAGCATTTATGGTGAATGGACAGCCTTTGAAGCATTACTATAGAAATACAGCAAACCGTGAGGTGGTTAGTGTCGTTTTATTCTCAACTTGATCTCGAAATTCTACGTCAAGCTAGCGATGTAAACCAAGCGCTTCTTGGGAGGCAACCCATGTTTGTTGTACATTAGTAAAAGATAGAAGGAAGAAAAATTAGAAGAAAACACAAAAAATCAGAAAAACAGAAAAACAGGGATTTTTTCCCGAAACACGGCGCGGCCGCCCCGCTTACAGAAGTTACGCGCGCCCGCGCTGGGAAGCGGGGTGGCCGTGCTATATCAACAGAAACACGACGTGTCCGTGCTTCCTGGTGGGGCGGCCGCCACTACGCCATAGATGGCCTGATATAATGCCTTTCTACTGTTACAATAGGCCAGAAAAGCATTACAATAGACCTGTTGTAACAATAAGGGGCGTTGCAGTTGCGAGCATTACATCAGGCCCCTGTTGTAGCACTTTAGCTACCTATTGTAATAGGAAGAAAAGTATTACAATAGACCCCTAATGTAACAGCTTATTTCCACTTGTAACATTTTATAGATGTTACATTAGGTTGTAATTATTTTACAAAAGTGGACCTCAATGTGGTTCCCACCTAGTCAAATGTAACACTCTGCGTGTGTAATGTAACACTAGTGTTTTTTATTGTGCAACAGTAGGATTCATGAATGTAACACTATATAATAAGCAAATGCAACAATTAATTTTATAAAATTTGAAATAATAGCCCAGTTTAGGGAACAATCCCATACACAATATTACCAAAACATCATCCAAAGTACTAAAACCACAATTCATATACTACAACCACGATCCAATAATATTATATTAAAAAAATCTAGTTGATGCACCTAAATCTAATACGTTAATATTTTTTAAACATTTATGAGCATAGAAATTGAACTGGCCAGATTCAACATCGAAAGCTTATGCCACTTCATGATGATCCTGAGCTACAGAGCTACTGATGCATCAACATGTATCTTTGATCCCATGGATTCTCTTTGACCTCTTCTTAGCATCTCAGGGAAGTTTCACTCTTCATCCTCCAACTTGCCGTTGAGCATCAAAACCACTATATTATAACAAGAACTCATAAATCATAATTCATTATAAATCTCATAGTTAGACTTTTGAACATAAAACAAATAAAATTACAGAAGTAAAAAATAAACGAATCCAGTTCAGCGTCAAATTCCCTTAGTTCTAGTATCAACATACATCCTTATAATTATGTATTCATGTGACAACAATTACAGGGAACAAAGGCATACATTTTACATGTTAATTTTTATTTTCTACTTATCCTTTTATGCATTTCTGCTGCTTTTCAAGACTTACAAAAGCCACCATGATTTTTTATTATCTTTAGAAACTTGCATAACCTTAATTGTAACCAGGGGTATGCAATTTTGCTTTTGTCCATAAAATTCTATATCCATTTGGCTTAATTTAATTTATGCACTTACAAATCATAATCTAGAAAATTTTGCTTGTACAAAATTTGCTTCTACCAAACCAGTTACTATGACAACCGTAGCAGTGATGGATGAATTGGCACCTGTAACAGCATGGGAAGGAAGACCTCATATGAAGAGAGAGATATGGGAAATAAGTCAACTGATAGATGATTGAAAACGTATTTAAACCCTGAGATTTGTACAAGCAGGAGTGAATAAAATGAAGTATAATGTTAAAATATATTGCTTGAACTCTTATTTTGTGATAATTGTAAAATTACTAAAATATAATGTGCACATATCGCTGATTCTTCAGTTAAGCATAAAAATTTGAAACATAATTGTTCTCCAAAAAATAAAACACATCCATACAAATTAATTATAGACATTCATTTATATACAAAAGAATGGGACTATCAGCTTATTGATTTAGTGGGCTTTGTTTCATACCTTCAAATAATGATACAGTATTGAGCGCTAGTGCCACAGTTATATATCTGGGTAGAACTGACATAGTCAGAGATGGTTCTAGTCCAACAATTCGTCCCATACATACGTGTTAGGTCCCAATGTGTTTATAGAAGGGGGGTTGAATATAAACAGTACCAAATAATCGAATAAAATGCGGAATAAAAATTGAAATAAAATTCAAGTTAAATAAGAATATTATTAAACTTGAAAGGTGTTACAACAATGATATCGATTACAAGGAATTAATCTCAAATTAATTATCACAAATCTAGAATAAATTCGACATGAACTTCTTCTATTTTTGCAATAAAAAGATTCAAATGCTAAACGCAATTTGAGATTAAGTTCTAGAGATTTTGATCCGCTAGATAGTTACACAAGAACAAGATAAAGATTTCTAGTGGTTTGGATTTAACTTTACAAACTAGAAATTATGATCTTGAAGTTTGCAGATGAAGGATAAAATATTTTCTGCGGCTGCTTTTCTTTCTGTGTTCTTGTTTGTTTTTCAAATAATTGACCAATTAATCAATTAATTATCAACCAAAATTAATTAACTAATTAATTCAGATTTATTTTTGAATTAAAAATAATTTTTGAAATTAAAATACTGGTTTTTGGAATAAAAATAATCATTTTCGATTTTTTTTGGAATTAAAAACAATTTTGAAAATAATTTATAAAAAGAAATCCGAATTTTAAAAGAATTTAAAACAGGAATCCGGAATTTGTAAAATTCTGGAAACTTCAGGTACTAACTTGCAAAAATGCCAAAAACAACTTTGATTTAGGAATAATCTGGATCAAAACCGGGTTTTCAATAAAAAAAAGAAACGGGCAGGAACCGGGTCGCCGGGTCGGGAAGAACACCGGATGAACTCGAATTCCGGTGAACCTTCCCGGAGTCCGGTGACCTTAATTAAGGTCCAAATCGACTATGTTTGATCTGTTCTTTGCTGTAAAATAGTCCTAATTGCTTCTAGAAACTCATTCATTCAACAATCCACCCGTGACAATCACTCAGTCAAATTTTCGGCCAAAAACCGGCCAAACCCGAACAAAATCCAGCGACGATTTCAAAAGACAACTCCGTACTTCTCAGGGATCGTTTGTGATGTATGAATATATGGTTCGATTGCAAAACCGATAAGGAACACAAAGAACCCATCCAGATCGACTGAAAACCCCTAACAAAGATTTCCCCAAATCGAATTAAAAATATTCAAAGTAATATAAACCCTAATTTCTAAATTTCGAGAATCAAACCTAAAATTAAACATGTTATTGA
Organism: Apium graveolens; assembly: GCF_009905375.1. Lineage (NCBI taxonomy): Eukaryota > Viridiplantae > Streptophyta > Magnoliopsida > Apiales > Apiaceae > Apium > Apium graveolens. The sequence continues at coordinate 35,406,488 of NC_133651.1, forward strand.
ACTCCAAATCAAGAGTATAATATACCAAAATGATCAGGAAAACAAGCTCTACAACATACAATCATCAAATCATACAAACAATCTCTCGAACAAAAATTCATAATTTAAATATCAAGAAATTTGAATATAAATAATTAAATAGAAAATCACCTGATGTTTCTGGGTTGAAATTGATGGAAGATTTGGATTCTAGATTTCAGTAGCTTTGTTTTGAGTATATGTACGCCAAAATCGGATATGGATAACGCCTCCGAATTTGTGTTTGATTACGAAGAACAAAATAAGATTATAGTATTTTCTCTGTAAAAACTCTGGAAATACTGTTTGCAAATTATTTCTGGTACAAAATAAAATACGGTAAAGGCTATTTATAATTACGGGAAATTAGTATCCCGTTGGATCATTCCGGATATAAAACGGTACGTTTATTTATAAAGACTGATCCAAACGGTATCGATTTTCAGGATAATTATCCAAACTAGTATAATTTGCACTACGGTCTTGGTCTCAGCGCCCGGTTACACGTATTACGAGATGATAATTGTAACACCTCCAAATCCGGGGTCGGGGATCCGGGTTATCACGAGATCCATTTCCCTTAATAACACCCAATCTTAATACACAATCAACTACTCTGTACTGTGACCCCACAATAAACACACACACCACAAGTTATAGTCTCAGAGATGAATATTCAAAAATAATCACAAGTCGTTTTATTCCACAATTATATGTCAATACACCTTAAAAAGGTTTCTGAATAGATTTACATTTCTTTGCCATTATTACAATTGATAAAGATACATAAGTCTGGTACATTATTAGTTGAAAACTTAGCCTATTGGTAATTTCTACCTCAGCTACAGCGGCCTCAACGCTTCCAGAAAGCTGCGGAACGTTTCCTAACCGCTTGCGAATTGGGAGCTTGGTCCTGTTCATCTTATCTATCTGATGTTGTGTGATGAAAGAAGAAAGCAAGGGTGAGCAGCAAGCCCACCAAAATAATATGTATAATGATTAACAATATATGAGCCTACTCATAATACTCATGAAAGTCTTGGTCAAAAGAAATGAACCAAGTTGATATCTTAATGCGATGAAGTCACAAAATATTCAGTATATATATATATACATATATACTTTTCAAAATATTGGAAGTCCTCTTCCATGCATAATATACACAAAGTCCCAGTGTATAACTGTATAAAAAAATATCATTGCAAGGTGATCTCATATATCTAACCTTGTCTCAACGTTTTTCTGAAAATCTTTGTCATTCATAAGACAATTATTAACTAGATATAAGTTTAAAAGATGAAGTTACCAAATACTTCACTACACTTATATCATTTATAAAGCTACTTGAAATACCATTGTTCAAAGTATAATGAGCTTTCAACAGTTCATCAGATAGATGAGACTACAAGACAAGATTTGAATAGATTAAATCTTTGAAATATTATTAAAGGAAATGAAGTTATGATATACTTCATTAAGTTCTGATATATATATCTATATATATATCCACATATACATCTTCCTTTATACATTTCCTGAAAACCTCTGTCATGTGAAGTATGAACAGAATTGCAATATCCAATAAATTTGGAAAGGAAAGAATTTTGGCATAAACCTGATATCTTGCTGATCAGGCAAATATACCAATAAGTAACCTTTTCTACTAGTAGATGGACGAATTCCCCACTGGTCATCACCCTGGTCGCAATAGGACCTTATGCTGGACTGTCACTCAGCCATTTATGCATTTGATGGACTCCCACTGAGCCACTTACACTATCATGGACGCCCACTGAGCCCATGTTGCTTATGCCGACTCAATAGATGGACTTACTTCCCGAACCTTGGGTAAGTAATCAATTCATTAACCAAAACTGCAACCTTGTTGCGAATATAAAATACACCACAGAGCCGGATCCCTCAGGTTTTGAGCGAGTATTTAAATCCCCTTAAAAAGGAAGATCTTAAATATAAAAATGAGTTTTGGGATCCGCTCTAACTTTTAAAAATCATTTTGAAGACTCGAAAACACTTTAAAGAGTGTTTGGAGTAAAGCTGATTTAATGAAGTAAATCAGTCCCCAGAATATTTAGAAAATGTCTGAATATTATTATTTAAATAATATTCCCATAAAGAATAATCTTTATAAAAATAATTGAAGTAGAAGTATTAAAACTTATACTTGAAATGGATATTAAATAACCAAAGATATACTTATATAAAAGTACTATCTTTATTTGAATAATCGAAAATAAGATTGATTATTTACACCTTATTCTTTAATAAAATAAAGAACATATCTCAGCAAATAATCGGAGTCATAGATCCTCAAATGAATATTCAAATAATATTCATTAAATAATATAAACTGAGTCATAAGCCCTCGAATGAATATTCAAATAATATTCATTAAATAATATAAAAGAGTCATAAGCCCTCGAATGAATATTCAAAATAATATTCATTTAATATAAAGGAGTCATAAGCCTTCGAATGAATATATTCAAAATAATATTCATTTAATATAAAGGAGTCATAAGCCTTCGAATGAATATATTCAAAATAATATTCATTAATATAAAGGAGTCATAAGCCTTCGAATGAATATATTCAAAATAATATTCATTAATAAAATAAAGTTAAAGTTATCGAATAAACCTTATTCGATTAATAGTTTTGAAAATTATGACCATATATATATATATAAGTATATATATATATATATTTTTATCCATATATACAAAATCTACTCGGGATCCTTAACTCCCGGTTTTAGAAAATATATTCACCTTTGGGTCCCTATACTAAGGGTATATACAAATTACCGCTATCCTCTAGCATAGGTATTATCAACAATTATATATGGAAAGAATATGAAACAGGCATGCATATATATATACCATAGCAGCATGCTTCAATATATAACAACATTTGCTAATAACCAACATGCATCTATCGCAAGATAATGCAAATACATATATACATCACAACAACAGTATAGCGGGTAGAAAACTTGCCTGAGCGACTGGGGGTTACGAATGGCTCGGGACGAGTCTGGTAACCTATAAACAACAAGTAAGTTGGAATTAAACCAAAGTCACTTGTAAATCTATACTTTAACTAACTTAGACTCTAACGCTTGTTTTGCGCTTATTGATTCTCTTAAGTCACTCGGGTACCCTCGGCTCCACCATTTTTAATAATTTAACCTTTACGAGTTTTAAGGCGATTCCTTCGCGAGTGTCTTACCAACTACCTAACACTCTTACCATAATTGTTTCATACATTAATTAACCCTTTTTGGTCTTTAACCTATGTTTCAAAGTAAGGCGAGGGGAAAAGTTTCGTTCGCGAAACGCCGTTACTTAAAACGGTCGTTTCTCCTAAACCGTGCATCGGAATCGAACGAACCACATATCAAAACGAAGCTCGTAACACGAGCTATCTAGACATGGCAATGGTCATAATCTAGCAGGGGGTTCTAGGGTCCTAATGTTATGCACAAAAACAGTCTAAAGAAAATCGGACGTTACGACGGCTATGTTTACGTGATTTCCCAAATTTAAACCATTCAAAACCAACCCAATTCAACCTCAATCCAACATACAACCAACATCCATCCTTATCACATCATAACAACCCCAACCAATTCAATTTTAACATTCATACTTATGCCTAAGCTTAACTTTAACCATACTTAAGTTCTTTTAATCAAAACAACAACATTTACCATTCCATTTCAATACCATTTCACTCCCAAACTCTAAATCACAAACATCAAGCTACAATATCACCCTACTAATCAAAATCATCTTATAATACATAGGAATCTAGGGTTTGGAGATGATATACCTTCCTCGAAGTGGTGGGAGGAGCTAGGAAGCCTTAAGAAGCTTTGAGAAGTCTTAGGAATGCTTGGATCTTCAATGAAAACAAGAAAAATTTAAAGTTAAAAACTTGAAAACACTATTCATAGTCTTCTTCTTTGATTAAATGAAGAAGATGGAGAAGGAATTGATGGCTTAAACTCATGATATAGCCCTAACTAAGCATGAAGATGATTAGGGAATTAACTCACCAATTTAGGAAGCTTGGATCTTTGATTTTGAATTTCTTGCCCTTTTGAAATAATAAAAGCCGAGAGCAAAAGATGAACAATGCCTTGGTTTCTTTTTTGATTTTGATGAAGAATGAATTTGCTTGGCTTGGTTGATTTGTTTTTGTGTTTGATTTAGTCAATTACCTATTTGCCCTTGATTTTGTGTGGTTAAAAAGCCACCACACCTCCTTCCTTCCCATGTCATGCCTATGTCATGTTGTGATGTCATCCTTCCCTCTTTGTCCTCCTTTCATTGGTTGGGTGACATCACTCACTCTAATCCCTTTGATTAACTTCCTAATTGTTTGCCTAATGACCGCTGATTTGTTATACGGTTCGCTTAACTTTCGTTTTCGTTTATCGTTTGAAGGATCATACTCGGAATCTTATTACTTAGGTTCCCTTAACCTTTCTCAATACATTATATTCCTTTTTATGATCCTCTATTATAATCCTTTAATTTAAATCCTTTTTATCCTGTTACCTTATACTCAATCCTCTCCGTATCTAGTGGATTTTCGGGAAAAATCAAAGTGTTCGGATTTGGATTCTGACGATCTTTACATACACTTATATCCCATATAAAGTACTAATAAAATCTCAGAATATCCATATCAGAACCCCTACATAGTGTGGCATGAAAAGTTTTCTCATTCAGTAAAAACACTATTCATAAGGGTTTCAAAAATTTCCCAAAAATTGGGGTTATTACAGTCTCCCCTCCTTAAAAGGATTCCGTCCCGGAATCAGATAGAAATGAATAGGGATACTTTCTTAGTATTGCACTTTCTAACTCTCAAGTCAATTTTCCCACATTGTGGTTCTACCATCAAACTCTTACTAGTTTGATAACCCTTCTCCTAAGCACTCGTTCCTTCTTAATCTATACCCTTCCTGGTTGCTCCATATAGGTTACATCTGGTTGCATGTCTATGCGCTCCTATGCCCCTATTTATCTGGCATCCGAATTACACTTCCTTAACATTGATACGTGAAACACGTTATGACTTGCTACATGTTCTGGGGTAAGGCTAGCTCATATGCTAACTTCCCAATACTTCTTAATATATCCAAGGGTCCAACAATTGGTGGACTTAGCTTTCCTTTCTTTCCGAATCTCATTAATTCTTTTCAAGGGAATACTTTTAACAATACAAGGTTGCCTCCTTCCTATTCTTTGTCCTTTCGTGTCAAATCGACATACTTCTTATGTCCTTCCTGGCTACTACCAGTCGTCCTCTGATTAGATGTATTATATCCCTGGTCCTTCGGACTACTGCGGGTCCGAGCATCTTGCGCTCTACAACTTCATCCTAACATAAGGGAGATCGACATTGTCTTCCCTCAAGGATCTCATAAGGCGATACCTCAATACTGACATATGATCTATTGTCGTAAGAAAACTCAACCCGTGTTAAGTGACCATTCCAATTTCTTTCAAGTCTATTGCACAGACTCTCATTATAGCTTTTAGCATTAGAGCTTTTGCTTCTCACTACCCATCCTTTTCCAGTTCGTAGTCGCTACTACCTTCCGTTCCTAATATTATACTAGTTATACTTTTGCTCGTTAGCGTTCTATAACCTTTTAATAACCACGTCAACCTTAGTATCACGAATGTGTTTCCATTCCGAATACTACCACAACTTTATTACTCCTTTTTCAGCTGTTTCTATTTCCCAAAGTTTGATCAATCATATAGAAGTAAAGGAATTTGTTGAGAGATCACTATGATCATGAACACTTGTTATATCGCATAGTTAGTACAGAAGGTGGCCAGCCTTTAGTACTTGACAAACAATTAAATAATAGATGGTATCCTACTAGGCTTCTATCACACAGATAGATAGTCATTCGGCAATACCTCCCCTTCTGGAAGGGTTGTTCTTCTCAGCTTACATGAAATGAAAAGAAGAGAAAAGAACGAATTGAAGAGAATTGTATATATGAAAAAAAATATACTGCCACAAAATATCTGGCTTGGAACCTACCTCTGAATTATAGAGGTTTGTCATAGGAGAACAAAACATATATGTATATATATCAACATCAAGTATTATTGCATCGCATTTCACATGCTTAAATATTTGCTATTCCGTCCATCATTCTATGGACCCATGCACTTCCTCTAGCTTATACACAATCACCTTTGAAACTCCCTCGACATCGAAAATCGAATCTGGGATCTCATTCTATACATCATCGTTACTAGAATTCTATGCTTGCACCGCAACCTTCCTCGTATAATAATACGACTCTCTATTGATAAGAAAGAATAATTATTCACTAGGTAGATACTCTACTTAATTAGTCTATCAATGATAACTTATACACTACCACAACCCGATTAGTGGTACTCAATCTCAACACCCATTCCAATATAACTCTCACGGTTGTATTCAGCTCAATACTCGCAGAATCATTGCTGCCTTACTATGGTCCACCACTGACCTACTGTAGTCATTCATTTTCCATGAAGTCTTAAATATCTAACCATACGGAGTCCATACATGTCGTATCAAATCCTTCTAAGGAGGTAACATAATCACCATTCATGATTCATGGAGTACACTCCTGATTCTGACATACATACATGACATGAAGCAGATAAAATTGCAGAAGAGTTTCGCTCAAAGGAACGATAGCAGGTTAATACCATTCTTAATCATATGCCTTCAATAGAAGACTTATCTCAAAGGTTTGTTCAGTCCTTTTTGAAATATGGTCCTGGCTTATCTCAAGATAGGACCTTCTAAGATAGATAGCCCGTTCATGGCGATTACACGAATTAAACCTTTACCAACTACTATTACGGTTGGATATTGCACAGTCATCAGGAGGAATGTCAATCTTCTAAACCATAATACAACCTTCATAGCTGTAACCATTATCACTGTATTCTTTTGGCACACGCGCCTATAATTATCCACTTACCTTTAAAGTGTCGGCCACCTCTTTGGCCTTTCCTGATAGTAAAATTTCCTTACAGTCAATGTCATTTTAACCACCTCCAAATAAATTTTCTACCTTATTTCAATCACAGCTTATGTGAAAATGCTTTCCTTAAAATCTGATGAGTAAAAAAAAAATTTCCATTTTTCCATAAGTTATCCCCTCAGTCTTTAGAGGTTAATCACTGTCACGACTGACTCTCAATCATACTTAGAACATCTTTTATCTTAAGTCCTAACTGCCCTGAACAATTTCGACCATTACTGGTTCGATCCATACCTTCTCGTGGTTTAACACGTGCCCCAATTGGCATCATTATAATTACGTCATATTTCCTTTATCAACATTTCTATTCTTGAGAATTTTGAATATTACCTTTCTCCTTGTAAAACCTCTAAGGTTATCCTTCAATCGTTCCTCCTGTATTCCCTAGATACAGGGCATATCAAGATACCATTTATTAATACCAGAATCATTGTCTATATACTTCTGAAAAATTTCTCCACTGATTCTTAAAGGTTGTTATTACCTTAATCATTTCCAATTCATACTGTCAAAACTCACACTATCCCTATTAAGGGTGAAATTCCAACTTTTATGCATTCCCCGATGATTCATTTTAAGTTACCGATGTTATATCCTTAATTCCACCTTTAAAAGGTACCTACCTTCTTCCATGGATAAATCAAGTCATATATCCCTGATAAGGGTGTCTTATTCAATCATTCCCACCTCGATAGTCTATACCTAACTTCATAATAGCATCCTTATTCAAATTGAGGTCAATCCATATGGCCTCCAAAAGATAACAATGGTCATCCGCTTTTCTTTCCTGATTTGGTAATGATAACATGGATGTCTTGGAAGATATTGGTCATGTTCATCATGAACTTCTTCTTAATAATTCCTTATGTACTTTTGTTGTTTATCTCAACAGTCACCTCAATGTTGAGATATCTTTCATACCTAGCGTCTCCCGTTCTGGGTATCATGCCACCGGTCTTACACTTCCCATTCTTGAAGGTCACTTCCTTCATCCAATTTTCTTAATTTCTTACTTCCTTGTCTCCTTAGTCTATCCGCGTCTCATTATTTACCCTTCGAATTATCTCAAGGTTTCATTGAATTCTCCCAAGTTACAGGGGATAATTATATATGTATCTCTTATGCCTTCAACCATCTATTTTAACTCATGGTGAATCACCCTCATCCTGACGATTACATACTTTTCTATGTCTATTGCTACGAGTCTTTAGGGTTTCCTCATGCCCAACTCCCTTATCATACCTCAAACTCTATTGCCTTTATATTCCTTTCCACTTTAGTTTCTTTTTATTTTCCTTTCTCTTATCATTATTTCATGAACTAACACAACATAAGTATTGATTCCAAACATCCCGTCATTCTGGATTCGTGTCCTCAGAACGAATCTTGATAACTTTTAAAACTTAGATTCATAATTCATCATACTCATCCACTTTTGTTCTAGCTCCAAAGCTTTTACACTATCTCCTTATCTTTGGGAATTACTTTCCCGAAAACAATTGACTGAACTTAAATCAGTTTATTCTAACCTCTGGCTCCGTGCCTTTCTTGGTCTTTCACCAGCGGGTGGTCTCTCTCTTTGGAGGGTAAGTGACAAAAACAGTCTTTTGTGGTTCGTCAATCATTTAGAATCTCAAATGATTCCTATAGTTCCTTTAGCCAGGCTCTTGCCTCGACTGGGTCAGCTTGTTCCTTAGAACTCTAAGAGCTTAGCGACTTAAAGGTCATGAAAGAATTTCCTACCGCATTGTTTCCTCAAGGTGGTGGTTGGGGATAATAGTCTAAGTTCTTTTTAGACAGGTCCATGAATTGCTGTATAGGAGTACCGTCTCGGGTCTCCTTTCCTTACTCGACTTTCTATTTCCTTAGTATGAAATGTTTCATCCTTCTCCCATACTTGGGGTTATCTTATACGTTAAAATCCTCATTTTCCACTTCATTATGTTATGGGTTCCTTCTATCTTGATGCCGTCCTCCCTGACTATCACATTCAGGGTTTGCCCTTAACCTTATTCCTTGAACTATGACTTTCATCTAAGATCTCATCTTTAAGCTCTTGAACATTTGGAACCCAAATTCTATAGGAGTACCTCATTATTCCCTTATCATTTTTCTCGGTAGTAATCTCATATCTATTTGTTGGCTCTCTGCCTTCATTCTTCACTTTTTCTCGCACAATATGTTCTTTTCCGATAATTCGGACTGTATTGCAATCTCAAACAGCTTTTCGGTACCGGCTCCGGTTACCTTCACTACTATTTCCAAAATCTCTTATAAACTCTCCCAAAGACATTATCATCTTGAGTCTCTCCTTTTTACTAAGGGCATCAGCCACCACATTGGCTTTCCCTGAATGATAAAGAATCTCCCAATCATTATTCTTTATTAGCTCTAACTGCCTCCTCTGGCATATGTTGAGCTCTTTCTACGTGAAAATGTACTAGAGCACTTATGGCTTAGGTAATTCTCGCACTTCTCTCCATACAAGTAGTGCCTCCAATCTTTAGGGTAAAACTATTGCCACGAGCCTAAGCTCATGGGCGGGGATATCGAATTTCATATTACCTTAATTGTCTTGACATGTACGCGATTACCTTACCGTGCTGCATAAGCACGCACCCTAAGCCCTTGTGCGAAGTGTCACTACACTTCACAAAATCTCCTTTTCCATCCGGCAACGCCATCATAGGGGTCGTCACAAATCTTTGCTTCAGTTCTTGAAAGTTGTTCTCGTATTTCTCTGTCCATTCAAACTTCTCAGTCTTACGAGTAAGCCGCGTTAAAGGGGGCTACTATCTTTACAAACTTGAACGAACCTCCGATAGTGACCGACCAATTCTACCTCTGGTAGTCGACCTAACCATGGTCATCAATTCATCAGTGGTCCTTTATTCATTCTTGTCAGGATCCTCCATGGGATCCTCCTCAGCAACTATCCCTTCTAGGATAACATCCTCAACATGAACATCATCCGATCCCGCGTTAGGACGCTCTATCGGATCCATAATATGATCTCCAATAAGTAATAAAACATCATCGCGTTGTTGCTCCTCAACCTCAGGGTTCGAAGTCCCGCTACCATATACGATCACGAACTACGCTTCTATCACGATATTTATAAGGGTTCCCATAAGGGTTTTAACTGTCAGTACTACGTTAGGTAGCCCGACTAGGAACTTGGCAAGAGTTCTTATTATCTTAGTGAACTTATTATCTTAACGTCACATCATCTCTGAGGTTTATAACGCTTAGCTCTGATACCACTTCTGTAACACCCCCAAATCCGGGGTCGGGGATCCGGGTTGTCACGAGATCCATTTCCCTTAATAACACCCAATCTTAATACACAATCAACTACTCTGTACTGTGACCCCACAATAAACACACACACCACAAGTTATAGTCTCAGAGATGAATATTCAAAAATAATCACAAGTTGTTTTATTCCACAATTATATGTCAATACACCTTAAAAAGGTTTCTGAATAGATTTACATTTCTTTGCCATTATTACAATTGATAAAGATACATAAGTCTGGTACATTATTAGTTGAAAACTTAGCCTATTGGTAATTTCTACCTCAGCTACAGTGGCCTCAACGCTTCCAGAAAGCTGCGGAACATTTTCTATCCGCTTGCGAATTGGGAGCTTGGTCCTGTTCATCTTATCTATCTAATGTTGTGTGATGAAAGAAGAAAGCAAGGGTGAGCAGTAAGCCCACCAAAATAATATGTATAATGATTAACAATATATGAGCCTACTCATAATACTCATGAAAGTCTTGGTCAAAAGAAATGAACCAAGTTGATATCTTAATGCGATGAAGTCACAAAATATTCAGTATATATATATATATATACATATATACTTTTCAAAATATTGGAAGTCCTCTTCCATGCATAATATACACAAAGTCCCAGTGTATAACTGTATAAAAAAATATCGTTGCAAGGTGATCTCATATATCTAACTTTGTCTCAACATTTTTCTGAAAATCTTTGTCATTCATAAGACAATTATTAACTAGATATAAGTTTAAAAGATGAAGTTACCAAATACTTCACTACACTTATATCATTTATACAACTACTTGAACTACCATTGTTCAAAGTATAATGAGCTTTCAATAGTTCATCAGATAGATGAGACTACAAGACAAGATTTGAATAGATTAAATCTTTGAAATATTATTAAAGGAAATGAAGTTATGATATACTTCATTAAGTTCTGATATATATCTATATATATATCCACATATACATCTTCCTTTATACATTTCCTGAATACCTCTATCATGTGAAGTATGAACAGAATTGCAATATCCAATAAATTTGGAAAGGAAAGAATTTTGGCATAAACCTGATATCTTGCTGATCAGGCAAAGATACCAATAAGTAACCTTTTCTACTAGTAGATGGACGAATTCCCCACTGGTCATCACCCTGGTCGCAATAGGACCTTATGCTGGACTGCCACTCAGCCATTTATGCATTTGATGGACTCCCACTGAGCCACTTACACTATCATGGACGCCCACTGAGCCCATGTTGCTTATGCCGACTCAATAGATGGACTTACTTCCCGAACCTTGGGTAAGTAATCAATTCATTAACCAAAACTGCAACCTTGTTGTGAATATAAAATACACCACAGAGCCGGATCCCTCAGGTTTTGAGCGAGTATTTAAATCCCCTTAAAAAGGAAGATCTTAAATATAAAAATGAGTTTTGGGATCCGCTCAAACTTTTAAAAATCATTTTGAAGACTCGAAAACACTTTAAAGAGTGTTTGGAGTAAAGCTGATTTAATGAAGTAAATCAGTCCCCAGAATATTTAGAAAATGTCTGAATATTATTATTTAAATAATATTCCCATAAAGAATAATCTTTATAAAAATAATTGAAGTAGAAGTATTAAAACTTATACTTGAAATGGATATTAAATAACCAAAGATATACTTATATAAAAGTACTATCTTTATTTGAATAATCGAAAATAAGATTGATTATTTACACCTTATTCTTTAATAAAATAAAGAACATATCTCAGCAAATAATCGGAGTCATAGATCCTCAAATGAATATTCAAATAACATTCATTAAATAATATAAACTGAGTCATAAGCCCTCGAATGAATATTCAAATAATATTCATTAAATAATATAAAAGAGTCATAAGCCCTCGAATGAATATTCAAAATAATATTCATTTAATATAAAGGAGTCATAAGCCTTCGAATGAATATATTCAAAATAATATTCATTTAATATAAAGGAGTCATAAGCCTTCGAATGAATATATTCAAAATAATATTCATTAATATAAAGGAGTCATAAGCCTTCGAATGAATATATTCAAAATAATATTCATTAATAAAATAAAGTTAAAGTTATCGAATAAACCTTATTCGATTAATAGTTTTGAAAATTATGACCATATATATATATATATATAAGTATATATATATATATTTATATCCATATATACAAAATCTACTCGGGATCCTTGACTCCCGGTTTTAGAAAATATTTTCACCTTTGGGTCCCTATACTAAGGGTATATGCAAATTACCGCTATCCTCTAGCATAGGTATTATCAACAATTATATATGGAAAGAATACGAAACAGGCATGCATATATATATACCATAGCAGCATGCTTCAATATATAACAACATTTGCTAATAACCAACATGCATCTATCGCAAGATAATGCAAATACATATATACATCACAACAACAGTATAACGGGTAGAAAACTTGCCTGAGCGACTGGGGGTTACGAATGGCTCGGGACAAGTCTGGTAACCTATAAACAACAAGTAAGTTGGAATTAAACCAAAGTCACTTGTAAATCTATACTTTAACTAACTTAGACTCTAACGCTTGTTTTGCGCTTATTGATTCTCTTAAGTCACTCGGGTACCCTCGGCTCCACCATTTTTAATAATTTAACCTTTACGAGTTTTAAGGCGATTCCTTCGCGAGTGTCTTACCAACTGCCTAACACTCTTACCATAATTGTTTCATACATTAATTAACCCTTTTTGGTCTTTAACCTATGTTTCAAAGTAAGGCGAGGGGAAAAGTTTCGTTCGCGAAACACCGTTACTTAAAATGGTCGTTTTTCCTAAACCGTGCATCGGAATCGAACGAACCACATATCAAAACGAAGCTCGTAACACGATCTATCTAGACATGGCAATGGTCATAATCTAGCAGGGGGTTCTCGGGTCCTAATGTTATGCACAAAAACAGTCTAAAGAAAATCGGATGTTACGACGGCTATGTTTACGTGATTTCCCAAATTTAAACCATTCAAAACCAACCCAATTCAACCTCAATCCAACATACAACCAACATCCATCCTTATCACATCATAACAATCCCAACCAATTCAATTTTAACATTCATACTTATGCCTAAGCTTAACTTTAACCATACTTAAGTTCTTTTAATCAAAACAACAACATTTACCATTCCATTTCAATACCATTTCACTCCCAAACTCTAAATCACAAACATCAAGCTACAATATCACCCTACTAATCAAAATCATCTTATAATACATAGGAATCTAGGGTTTGGAGATGATATACCTTCCTCGAAGTGGTGGGAGGAGCTAGGAAGCCTTAAGAAGCTTTGAGAAGTCTTAGGAATGCTTGGATCTTCAAGGAAAACAAGAAAAATTTCAAGTTAAAAACTTGAAAACACTATTCATAGTCTTCTTCTTTGATTAAATGAAGAAGATGGAGAAGGAATTGATGGCTTAAACTCATGATATAGCCCTAACTAAGCATGAAGATGATTAGGGAATTAACTCACCAATTTAGGAAGCTTGGATCTTTGATTTTGAATTTCTTGCCCTTTTGAAATAGTAAAAGCCGAGAGCAAAAGATGAACAATGCCTTGGTTTCTTTTTTGATTTTGATGAAGAATGAATTTGCTTGGCTTGGTTGATTTGTTTTTGTGTTTGATTTAGTCAATTACCTATTTGCCCTTGATTTTGTGTGGTTAAAAAGCCACCACACCTCCTTCCTTCCCATGTCATGCCTATGTCATGTTGTGATGTCATCCTTCCCTCTTTGTCCTCCTTTCATTGGTTGGGTGACATCACTCACTCTAATCCCTTTGATTAACTTCCTAATTGTTTGCCTAATGACCGCTGATCTGTTATACGGTTCGCTTAACTTTCGTTTTCGTTTATCGTTTGAAGGATCATACCCGGAATCTTATTACTTAGGTTCCCTTAACCTTTCTCAATACATTATATTCCTTTTTATGATCCTCTATTATAATCCTTTAATTTAAATCCTTTTTATCCTGTTACCTTATACTAAATCCTCTCCGTATCTAGTGGATTTCCGGGAAAAATCAAAGTGTTCGGATTTGGATTCTGACGATCTTTACATACACTTATATCCCATATAAAGTACTAATAAAATCTCAGAATATCCATATCAGAACCCCTACATAGTGTGGCATGAAAAGTTTTCTCATTCAGTATAAACACTATTCATAAGGGTTTCAAAAATTTCCCAAAAATTGGGGTTATTACAATAATTGTGATAGTTTAATAAAAAGCTCCCGTTTATCGAAAATACGAGTTTTATTGATTAACCGAAACGAATATTGTATCGAAAATGTTGCGCCGGGACCCGCGCAGGACAAACCGTACGCCGGATCGAAAAAGTCGAAACATGGAAAATGCTCAGAATATTGCAATTAGGTTAGGAAGGAGTTCTCGGAAGAGTTTCGGGTTCTAAAAACGTAACAACGGATGATGTCGGTTGGTTCCCGTTTTTATAAAATAGATTTTAAATACCCGGAAAAAAAGATTTTATAAATTTCATATGATTCTTATAAATTCATAAATCAACATAAAAATAATTAGAAAGATATGACAATTATCTATATTTTATTTTGGACATATAAAAATTAAAATACTCAATTAATAATATTTTTAAACATCCAACACATTTAACACTTAATAAATAATTCACATAATAGATACTGAACATATATAATAATTATTTATTAGCAAAAATAATTACACGATATATCCCGGATATTACACAACCTCACTCTGAGGATGTTCAAGAAGCTAGGGAAGGGGATCAGGAATGTCTGATCTCATCAGGACCAATAGTGATTGAAGCCTTACCACCTCCACCTCAAGCTAAAGACACTGTTCCAGACACAGTGATCACACCTCATATCTCTCCAATCAAAGAAAATGTTCAAGTTGAAGATTCAGGATTAAGTCCTGAAATTGACCTTCATAGGATGATCATTCCATTTGTCCTGTTTCTGGAAGCACCATAAGGACAAGTGACAACTCCACCTGTTTTTCCACTACATGCTGAAGTCCCAACTACTCCAGTTCTGGATGTAGAAACAAATGAAGTTGTACCAGAATCTCCAACAGCCACACACACACTTGTTGTCAGAAGATGATGAGTTTCTTGCAAGTTCTGGAGAGTCAGCTCCAGTAATCACACCAGCTCCAAATCTTGGAAAGGAGGCACTATTGAAATATATTGAAAAAAAAGCTCCTGTTCCATGGGAAGAAACTCACAGGGGAGTTGAATGGACCAAGAAGTGGAATGAATCTGATATCATTCCAAGCTCAAAAGTTCTATCAGATCATATTGCAAATGCTGATGAGTTGATGATAAACTCTAACTTTAAAGCACAACTTAAAGTCACAGCTCTCAGTACTAAAAGCCTTCAAGGTCAACACTCCATTACTAATGCCAAGGTTGATAAACTACAGGAAAATGCTGATAAGCTGGACCTGATGATCAAGCTAGACAAGAACAGGTTTATCAGACCTATTCATGAGAAAGTAGAGGCAATTGAGAAGGTTCAAGAAAAGCAACAGGTCCAACTGACTAAGGTCCTGCAGAATCAAGCCTCTCAACAAGCTCAACTGAATGAAATCCAATCTTCAGTAGAACTCCTTGTGTCTCTACTCCTACCAGATGATGCCAAAAAGGGGGATAAGGTAGTGAAATCCAAATGCTCTACTAGTCAAGTACTGAAGAAGAAGGATGATAAAGAAGATGACCAGGGAAACCCTAGCAAGGGCAAGGGTCAAGGTCAAGGGCAAAGCAGCAAAGTTGTTTCTTCAAGGAAACTAATTTCTGACTCTAGCAAATCTTCTACACAGAAGAAGACAAGTTTTGAAGCTGTAAATGCTCAAGCTCTGATAGCAAGTTATGATGATCAAAGTATGATATAAATTCTGATATTCTCATTCAAGGAGGAAGTAAAGACTCTCAGAAGTTTTTGCAAACTCTGAAGCTTAAGGGAAGGGAGACTACAGTGTATTATAAAGATCCCAAGATTCAGACACTTGATGAAGAAATTTCTAGAAGACTATTTCTCAAGCATAATACTGGAATGGATTTAGAGACTCTCAAGGAGGAAGAAGCTAGATTTACAGCTGAGAAGACAAATCAAGTCTAAAGCTTTTAATGCAAAGAAACCTCCAAGGCCTAAGGTAAAAGGCATTATGATCATGGAAAGCTCTGAGACTTCAAAGCCCAAGACAAGATCACAAGTTGAAATTGATCCCAAGAATAAAGGGAAAGGAAAGATTGATGAACCAACAAAGACATAGGAGATGAAGATTCCTTAAATCCTGATGAAACCTGTATGCAAACTGGTTCAGGTTTTTGATGATATAGCTGTTGAAGATGGAACTGTTGAAACTATGAAAAGAAGGAAGATAACTGAAGAATCTAAGACAACCTCTGACATAGCTCAAGTTGTTCAGATTGAAGAACAGCAAGCTACAGAAGAAATAACAAATCCTGATCAAGTCATCAAGACATCAACTTCTGACAGTGCTCAAGTTGATTTGAACAAATTGACAGTTACTGATAAGAGAAAACTCATATGGAAGAATGTTAATTCATCAGATCCTAAGAAAAGTCAACTCTTATCTGATTTCATGACTGTTGGATTGAAAGCCAGAGAAGCAAGGGACAGAGCCGGATTAGGTTCTGAAGAATCCAAAATCAAGACAGGAGTTGAAGTACTTACTAGAGATCCATTTTTGTCAACTAACAAACCTCTTGAAGAAGTTACACGGAAACACCTTGATAAGGTTATATCTGTTCAAGTGGTACTGGATGCTCATGATAAAAGTAATGTCAAAGGAAAGCTGATTATGTTTCTTGAAGATGGAAGAACATAACGAATGTCAGAATCAGATGTGCTTAACAAATCTCTGAAAGAACTTCAATTCTTTTATTATCTTTTGGAGATAAAGTCTGAGATTACTAGGAGATGGTCAAATTTCATCATGAAGACCATAAGGGATAAAGCAAGAATTTCTCGATCAAGGGTTACATAATTCATTCCAAATATTGTTGAAGATGATGGAAGTGATATTCCAATGAAGAAGGATTCTGCTAAACTTGAAGTTATTCTGAAAGAGAAATGTCTGTGCTATAATGAAGACTCATCTCATCCAAGAGTAATTTGACTTGGTGATAGATTAGAAAGAAATCACATCTCAGCACTTAGGACTGCAATCTACTAGATTGGAAGTCGAGATGAAGAAATGAAGCAAGTCAAAGCTACATTATGTCACGCCCCCAACTTAAACAGCAAATTAAATATAACTATTACAACATTTTAAAAGAAGAATACACAACCAACTCCAAGATCTTACAGTTTAGGGTTTGGAACAGCCCAACACTACCAACTATTACATCTGATTAAAAGTACCGAGTCGTCACACAAACTATTATTACTTATTCTACCTGAGCTCGAACATAAGCATCAGCATCACAGGTCTTACGGGCGGTCTGCTTGAATCTAACCATAGCTGCTAGCTGAAATATCAGGATAAGCAAGAAGTGAGCCAAATGCTCAACAAGTGCTAACAGTACGACACAAAACATAAATCGAGATATACATTAAAGAATGACAATGGAAAGACATAACCAAAGGTAACGAGAGATAAAACTATGTGAGATGGCATCATTTTGCTTGTATCAAAACAATTTTAAAATCATGTCTTAATCAAAACAATTTTAAAATCATGTCTTAATCAAAATCATTTTATGACGCTACGGATTACAGCCGGTGATCAGCCGCGAAGTAATCCCGAACCTCGCTGGGTTCTAAAACATTAACGGGAATCCCTAGGCAACTTTTAAGCCTAATATAAGTGTGGAAAGGACTCGCGTCTCAGTCCAGATCCACTATTCAAGGAAAACATTTATCCCCCTTTGGGACTGAAAACCCAAATTTTATTTATTTCAAAAACTGATGCCGAATTATAACAAAATCTCTTTTAACAGTAAACATTTTTATTAAGGGATTATAGATCAACTCGAAATACGGGAAATATGGTACTAAATCTCAGGGCCATGATTTATAAAATTTTACTCTATTAGGGTAACCAAAAGGGTTTTCATATGTCAGAACTTGGACAGGAAAATTTAGTGAGACTAATGGATAATATAAAGGGGTAATGCCAAACTGGGCTTAAAGCAATGGTTTCTCGTCAAGGTACAGGTGTTGGATCATCAAGAAGATAAGCTTCATGAATACTATGGGTGTTAAGGTATGAAGAAATGATTCTTTAGCTCAGGATATATCAGAGTTGTCAAGCTTTAGGATAAGAAAGAGGGGTATCAATCAATGAGGGATCACTTTGATAAGTTTCTGACTTTCAGGGTTCAAGGTAAGGTTCTATAGGGATTCAAGTATCAGGATGAGATATCAATACTTAGGAATCATCAGCATGTTAATCAAGAGGATCAATCAAGTAATATATCAACTCTTCATTTTATCATGGCATTTAACTATCATGAAAAGGCTTTTGAACTACTTGCAATACATACTCGAGGGTTCATGGCATTTCTATATAATTCAAAGATAACCGAAAGATACGCTTGATTTAAAACATATCAAATGACTCAGGATAATTGCATCAATATATATATATATATGAACTATTTTTAGTAAATACGAAGGTCAAGTTGAATCACTTGCCTTGAGAAAGGCTGGTCTAGTCTGACTGGTAGGAGCAACTGGAGCTTCACTCGACCTTTATGGCAAGTTTTCCCTCGTCTCAAGATCCTACATAATAATAATAATCCTCATTATAATATATTCTTACCATCTTAACCTATTTACAACTTGAAATTAAACACGGATGGCACTTAGGCCTATACGCACTTAATTTTATATTCACTTTTAAATTACAAAAGTACACACATAGCCACATATTCATATATCATATATTAACACCAAATAACACCATATATACCATAATGCAACACTAGGCTTGGATGATCTCGGCTCACCACTTAAGTCACTTGGTCGCTAAACTAGACAAGGTCTTCTAATTTTGGGCTTCCTAACTCGATGTGCCTTTCCTAAATTATCCAAAACCTATTGACCCTCACTTGTGTCTTTAACTCTACTGACCTTATACCATCTTAAAACTATGGTGGTCGACCTAATACTCACTTCTAAGTGTTCTAAAACTATGTGATAAGTGAAAGCGCTCACTGGTGCAAATTTCAGAATGACAACTATAGTTTCTTGAGTGCATTAGGCACTCTTTAACTACAAGTTTTCCTTCAAAACTTTTACATAAGACTCTCCTGACCTAAGGGAATCTCACAAACTTGATGTGGCTCAAGAGCCTGGCTTCGTCCTTCTTGGGCCTAAGCTAAAAGTCCAAGGTTCCCCTGTTTTTCTGGGCAGAAAATGCCCTGACTTGAATTAACTTGTGATACATGGTTCTAACTCATATCCTATGAAATATGGTTGGAAAAACTTCTCTGACACTCCCTCTAACTAAGGCCCAATAGGGCCTAATGAGGGCCTACCCATGACATGGTCAAAATCTCCCTATTTCTAAGTTGCAACAAAACTGTCCCCTGCTGGACAGATTTTGTTATTCTACTTGTGCACCTAACCAAATGACATGCAAACCTCCAATCAACTCCTAAAACCTTTTATATACTCCCAGTACTAAGTTCTGGCGGCTTGGGCCTCAAAGTGCACATCAATGACATGGTCAAAACTTACTCTAAACCTCAGGGTGCTAAACTGATTTTTCTGCAGAAACTATAACTCTCATTTCTCCAAGGTTTTGACTTGACAAACTCAACTACCAACATCCCAATACTTAAACCAAGACTTATACATAGTATTCTACTGAACTAACTCCCTTATTCTCAAAATAACCTTGGTGAGATCATCCTTACCTAAGGTACAATTATGGCAAAACAAAAGAGACTACACTTCAAAAATCACAAATCTTCATGCTTTTGAAACAACAAGATATATATTTTTATAAAAGATAACCATGAATTATTACCATGCAACAAGAAGCATAAATCAATATTAACACATTATTCCTACTGAAATTATGGCTCACTAACAAAATCTTTCCAAATGATCAAAAATCTTACAACATTCTAAGAGAAATCCACATGCATGCATGTCTTCGGGTTTTGCAAACCAAAACAACACATTTTCTACATATATTCTATCATAAAATTGACATGCAAGCCTAGCATAAGCTATACCTAGATGATCACTTAGCATGTAAGGAGTTTTATCAAATTTTCACCACAAAATTTAAGTCATTATCACATAAACATGCAAAATTTGAGAAAAACAACAAGAATGATCTCAAGGACCATTCATTCGGCTCCCATATGGTCATGGCCGAATGAAATGGATGGGAATGGCCATTTAATCATCAAGAGTTTCCTTCTCAAGACTTGGCACTTATCCATTCCTTGTAGTCCTCTCAAAAACAACCCTAAACTCATAAGAATCAAGGTTGTATTTTGAGTTTCACTAAAACTTATACATGCAACCTTTAAACTTAAACTTTCTACTCAAAACTCTTTGAAATATGAGTGATCATGGTATGGAAAGTAACATTTACTTGTATAAAGAGTGGAAGCTTGGTTGAGGATTGAAGAAAAAAAAATGGGGAGGGGGTTTCGGCTTTTAGCCGAGAGTGAGAGGGGAGAGCCGAGAGGAGGGAGAAGGGAGGGAGGAGAGAGTGAGGTGTGGGTGGAGTATGAGAATGATCATGACATTTGCTTGTTTTATGGTATTTGATTTGACAAAATTTGAGTGGAAAGGAGAATTGACAAGTCTATCCCTCCACTTATACTTGGTGCATTTTGCATGCAAGGGTAAAGAACGAAATTGGCTAGAGAAATAAGAGTTAGTGGGGTTGGAATTGTCCTATTTGTCCTTGAAAAGAATGAGAGGGTGGTTTGCATGCAAGGGCTTTCTTGTAATTTGCTAAATATGACAACTAAAATTTATAATGATTTATTTTATAAAATAAAATACAAGTTCAAAAATTATAAAATTTATACCATAAAATAACTTGGATTTTTAGAGACTTTATAAAATCATTTTCAAAATTTGTGAACAAAATACCTTTTAAAAGAAAAATTTTCCAAGGCTTAGAATATTCCTTATAAATCAAAAATAAAGAAATTAAATAAACTCTTCCTTTGAAAAAAATCATATACTACATAAAGCAAATTTATAATGCAGAAATTTGCACTCACACAAACGTACAATCATTGAATATATTTTCATTCGGCTTTAATATTATACCAAATCCACAAATAATATTACACGAAGATACCGGTCGTAACATCCTCTCCCCCTTAAGGGATTCTGTCCCCAGAATCTAAGAGAACAGATGAGGATACCGGGAACGCATATCAGACTCTAACTCCCAAGTCGATTCTTCGACCTTAGGGTTCCTCCAAAGCACTTTCACTATCTTTACCGACTTATTCCTAAGACTCTTTACTTGCCAGTCGAGTATTTTAACCGGTTGCTCCACAAATGACAGGTCTGCCTAAATTTCTACAGGTTCATATTCTATCACATGGCTAGCGTCAGGATTGTACTTCTTAAGCAACGACACATGAACACATTATGCACATGCTGATACTGAGGTGGTAAGGCCAACTCGTAGGCCACCTTTCCTACTTGACTCAAAATCTCAAAAAGGACCTATGTATCTAGGTGCTAACTTCCCTTTCTTGCCAAATTTCATCAACCCTTTTCTAGGTGACACCTTCAGCAACACAGCTTCGTCAATTTGGAATTGAACATCCTTACTCGCTGGATCAGCATACTTCCTCTGTCTATCTTGAGCAGCAAGCAACCTTTTCTGAATTAACTTGACCGAGTCATGCAACTGTTGTACCAATTCCGAGCCGAGAATTCTTCCTTCCCCTACTTCATCCCAACTTGTGGGTGATCTACATTTTCGCCCGTACAAAGTTTCGTATGGTGGCATGCCGATACTGGAATGATAGCTGTTGTTGTAAGAGAATTCAATTAACGGCAAATGGTCGTCCCAACTTCCTGCAAAATCGATTGCACAACTGCGCAACATGTCTTCAATTGTTTGAATTGTCCTTTTACTCTGGCCATCAGTCTGCGGGTGGTATGCCGTGCTCATATTCAACTTCGTGCCAAGACATTCCTGAAATTGCTTCCAGAATCTCGAGTTAAAGCAGGGATCTCTGTCTGAAACTATTGATACGGGTACTCCATGCCTTAGTACGATTTCGCGCACATACAGATGAACCAACTTGTCCAGTGACGACTTCTCATTTATTGGAAGGAAATGCGCCGACTTCGTAAGACGATCAATTATAACCCATATTGCGTCATGTACGGATTTCGTTCGCGGTAGTCCTACTATAAAGTCCATAGCGATATTTTCCCATTTCCATTCTGGAATCTTCAGGGGCTGAATTAATCCGCTTGGTCGTTGATGTTCTGCCTTTACTTTCGACAAGTATAACACTTCGCAACCCATTCTGCCACGTCTCGCTTCATATTTTGCCACCAAAAGTTCTTCTTTAAGTCTCGATACATCTTGGTGCTTCCTGGGTGGATTGAAAATTTCGAATTGTGGGCTTCATGGAGGATCTCATTCTTTAATTCAGGTACATGAAGAATCCATATTCTGGAAGAGAACCTTAGTATCCCTTGCTCATCCCTTTGAGTATTAATCTCCTCTTCAGATAACTGATTCTTCTCTTTCTCCATTACTTCTTCTTGACACTTCTTTATCTTTTCCACTAGTGTTGGCTGAAAGGTCATTGCACGACAAACTTCCTCGACTTTTCCATAAGCACAAAGTTCCAATTCCAATCTTTCGATTTCTTTAGATAACTCTTTTGATGTTATCATCATATTCAGTCTCTCCTTCCTACTCAGAGCATCGGCCACTACATTCGTCTTTCCAGGATGGTAATTTATCGAACAGTCATAGTCCTTGATCAATTCCAGCCATCTCATCTGCCTCATATTGATCTCTTTCTGAGTAAAAATGTACTTTAAACTCTTGTGATCCGTGTAGATTTCACACTTCTCTCCGTAGAGGTAATGTCTCCAAATCTTAAGTGTGAACACTATGGTGGCTAGTTCCAAGTCATGCGTCGGGTACCTTAACTCATGCGGTTTCAATTGTCTTGACACATATGCGATCACTTTACTGTGTTGCATCAACACACAACCCAAACCCTTATGTGAAGCGTCGCTGAATATTACAAAGTTCCCTTGATCATCTGGAAGTACCAACACCGGAGCTGTTACCAACTTCTGCTTCAACTCTTGAAAGCTATCTTCACATTCTGCACTCCATTCAAACTTTTGATTCTTTCTGGTTAACTTGGTCAATGGCGTGGCGATCTTCGAGAAATCCTTGACGAATCTTCTATAGTATCCGGCCAAATCTAGAAAACTTCGCACTTCTGTAGGAGTCTTTGGCCTCTCCCAACTCATAACTGCCTCAATCTTTGCCGGATCCACTTTAACTCCCTTATTTCCAATGACATGCCCCAAAAATTGAACTTCCTTTAACCGAAACTCACATTTGGTAAACTTGGCATACAACTTCTCTTGTCGGAGTATCTTCAATGCTATCCAGAGGTGCTGCTTATGTTCTTCTTCCGACTTAGAATAAATAAGGATGTCATCAATAAATACCACGACAAATTTGTCCAAATACTTCTTAAATACCCGATTCATCAGATCCATAAATGCGGCCGGAGCGTTGGTCAATCCAAATGGCATTACTAGGAATTCATAATGCCCATATCTGGTCCTGAATGCGGTCTTGAAAACATCTTCTTCTTTGATCTTTAATTGATGGTATCCCGATCTCAAATCAATCTTCGAAAATCATTTTGCTCCCTTCAACTGATCAAAAAGGTCATCTATCCTTGGTAGCGGGTAGCGGTTCTTGATCGTTACCTTATTCAACTCCCGATAATCTATGCATAGATGCATACTCCCATCTTTCTTCTTTACAAACAGAACAGGTGCTCCCCATGGTGACGTACTTGGCCGTATCATTCCCTTATCCAACAATTCTTGTAGCTGGCTTGCCAACTCTTTCATTTCTGCTGGTGCCATCCTATATGGGGCCTTTGAAACTGGTTCCGTGCCTAGAGCAAGGTTGATCTCGAACTCGATTTGTCGATCTGGTGGTAAGCCTGGTAGTTCATCGGGAAACACATCCGGGAACTCGTTAACTACAGGGATATCTTCCATGTTGGGGCTGTCTTTTTCCGAATCCACTACATAAGCTAGGAACGACTCACAACCTTTTCTAAGTAGCTTCTTAGCCTGAACAATTGTAAGAAATAGTTGCTCTTGCCTCTGCCCCTTAAATACTACCTTCTCTCCACTCTTCGTCTTTAAATAAACTTTCTTGGTCTTACAATTAATCTGAGCGTTATTCTCTCCTAACCAATCCATTCCTAGAATTATATCAAACTCCCCCAACTTGAAGAGTATCAAGTCGGCTGAAAACTTATATCCTGAAATATCAATCTCACACTTTGGACAAAATTGATTCACAGGAATCTTCTCTTGGTTCGCAATTACCACATTTACTACCTCACTTATAATCATTTTATCACATTGAAAATTATCAACAAAAGATTCTGATATGAAAATCTTGTTGCTCCCGAATCAATCAATACTTTAGCTTTGACATTATTGAGTAAAAGTGTACCTGCTATCACCTCCGAATTATGTACAACATCATTCATCTTTAAATCAAATGTCCTTGCTGTTGCTTGCGGGGTTGGTGTAGGTGGTGGAGGTAATGCCAATACCTCAACTGGCACGCTTGCACTGGTACTTGCCACATTCATCAGAGCTTTGACTGGTCCGATTGCCTTGCACTCCCTAGCTATGTATCCAGTCTTCCCACACTTGTAACACGTAACTCCTGGCTTCAGCATCGTGCACTCATTCGCCAAATGTCCCTTCTGATTGCACCTGTAGCATGTCATGCTCAGCTTATTACACACTCCGGGGTGCCTTCTTCCGCAGTGCTTGCATTCTAGCCTCTGGAACCTGTTTTCTCCAACTTGCCCTTGGCTTGCCTGATTGTTCCCCTTCGATTCTTTCCTTTTACCCAAATTTCCTTTCTTTTGAAAATTTCCTCCCTTCTGGAAACCAATCCTCTTTACATTCCGATCTTGTGAACTTCCGGCTTCAGACTTTTCTCCATAAAATGGAACCTTCCTCTTCTTGTTATCCCTCTCTTTCCTTGACTGCATCCCATTATTCTCAATCAGAGCAGCTTTCTGTACTACTCCCGCATAAGTTTCAAGCTCAAACATAGCCACCCTATCTCTGATCCAAGGCTCCAATCCTTGCTGAATTTCTTTGCTTTTTCCTCCTCAGTGCTGGTATACTTTATCACAAACCTTGACAACTCAGTGAACTTCTTCTCATACTCTAATACAGTCATGTTCCCTTGCTTCAACTCAAGAAATTTTAGCTCAATCTGATATCGCATGTACTTTGGGTAATACTTGTCTAGAAATAAATTCTTAAATCTCTCCCAAGAAACCTGCTGAGTTGCTTCCATAGCTTTTACTGACTCCCACCAATAGATGACTTATCCCTTCAAGAAGTAAGTAGCATACGGCGTCTTCTGATCGTCTCCTAACTGTACCAACTCAAAAGCCCTTTCCATCTCCTTGATCCATGTGTTAGCTATCACTGGATCAGTGGTATCATGAAATGCAGGTGGATTCACATTCTGAAAAGCCTTGAAAGTGACAATTTGTCTAGGTGGTACTGGTGGTTCAGGTGGTTGGTGTGGCTCACGGTTATCTTGGTTTTCAATTCGTTGTTGAAGAGTTAGTTGTTGTTGAGCTATAGCATTGGTTTGCTGTTGCAAAGTTTCCAGTAGTCGAAGAATATTTGGGTCTGTGGTGGATGTGGTTGTTGGGTTCTTCTTTTTGGGAGGCATGATCCTGAAATAAGAGTTGTGTCAAAATAGATATGAATGATAAAATGATTCGAGGGTATCGCATGGCATTCTTATTTTACATATGGGGTCAAGTTTCCAAATTAAGCAGATATGATGATAAAAACATAAAATAACAGTTGAGAGCAAATGGAACAATAGCACATAATTATTGAAATTTTAAAGGTCACGATACATAGGATTTGGACAAAGTCTGATTCTAGGATTAACAGGCTTATTTAAAAGAAACAACGGAAACAACTGGGGATTCCACAGAGTCTGATAGTACAACAACATGAAAGGTAAATGGAAAGAACTAAGGCTCCACTCCATCTGAACGGGGCTTGGTAGTCTTTTCCTCTCGAAGCGTCTTCACAATGCTCTGGAGCTCATCCGCCACCATCTGAATGACATACTGGCTGGTACGGTCCCGGTGCGCTGGCATCTCTTCAAGCTTAGTGTTGACGTACTGAACCAAGGTCTCAAGTCTCACAGTCATCTGCTCCTTGGGCTTCCCTTCGTAGTTTCGGCTGTCCGGATACACGTTCTTCAGTCGGTCTATCAGTCGGTCGTACTTGCCCTGAAGCATGTCGAACTCGCGCCTCAACTCAGCATACACGGAGAAAGCCATAGTGTCGTCCGACCCAGAGGATGATGAGGAATGCACCCTTTGCTAACAACCAATAAGAGGAGTATTAATAATAATTTACTTAACCTACTCTCTCGCATATTATCTATAACCTACACACATATCCTATAACCTATTTGGGCTGTCCAGGGACTCTAAACCGTAGCTCTGATACCAAAACCTGTCACGCCCCCAACTTAAACAATAAATTAAATATAAATATTACAACATTTTAAAAGAAGAATACACAACCAACTCCAAGATCTTACAGTTTAAGGTTTGGAACAGCCCAACACTACCAACTATTACATCTGATTAAAAGTACCGAGTCCTCACATAAACTATTATTACTTATTCTACTTGATCTCTAACATAAGCATCAGCATCACAGGTCTTACGGGTGGTCTGCTTGAATCTAACCATAGCTGCTAGCTGAAATATCAGGGTAAGCAAGAAGTGAGCCAAATGCTCAACAAGTGCTAACAGTACGACACAAAACATAAATCGAGATATACATTAAAGAATGACAATGGAAAGACATAACCAAAGGTAACGAGAGATAAAACTATGTGAGATGGCATCATTTTGCTTGTATCAAAACAATTTTAAAATCATGTCTTAATCAAAATCATTTTATGACGCTACGGATTACAGCCGGTGATCAGCCGCGAAGTAATCCCGAACCTCGTTGGGTTCTAAAACATTAACGGGAATCCCTAGGCAACTTTTAAGACTAATATAAGTGTGGAAAGGACTCGCGTCTCAGTCCAGATCCACTATTCAAGGAAAACATTTATCCCCTTTTGGGACTGAAAACCCAAATTTTATTTATTTCAAAAACTGATGCCGAATTATAACAAAATCTCTTTTAACAGTAAACATTTTTATTAAGGGATTATAGATCAACTCGAAACACGGGAAATGTGGTACTAAATCTCAGGGCCATGATTTACAAAATTTTACTCTATTAGGGTTACCAAAAGGGTTTTCATATATCAGAACTTGGACAGGAAAATTTAGTGAGACTAATGGATAATATAAAGGGGTAATGCCAAACTGGGATTAAAGCAATGGTTTCTCGTCAAGGTACAGGTGTTGGATCATCAAGAAGATAAGGTTCATGAATACTATGGGTGTTAAGGTATGAAGAAATGATTCTTTAGCTCAGGATATATCAGAGTTGTCAAGCTTTAGGATAAGAAAGAGGGGTATCAATCAATGAGGGATCATTTTGATAAGTTTTTGACTTTCAGGGTTCAAGGTAAGGTTCTATAGGGATTCAAGTATCAGGATGAGATATCAATACTTAGGAATCATCAGCATGTTAATCAAGAGGATCAATCAAGTAATATATCGACTCTTCATTTTATCATGGCATTTAACTATCATGAAAAGGCTTTTGAACTACTTGCAATACATACTCGAGGGTTCATGGCATTTCTATATAATTCAAAGATAACCGAAAGATACGCTTGATTTAAAACATATCAAATGACTCAGGATAATTGCATCAATATATATATATGAACTGTTTTTAGTAAATACGAAGGTCAAGTTGAATCACTTGCCTTGAGAAAGGCTGGTCTGGTCTGACTGGTAGGAGCAACTAGAGCTTCACTCGACCTTTATGGCAAGTTTTCCCTCGTCTCGAGATCCTACATAATAATAATAATCATCATTATAATATATTCTTACCATCTTAACCTATTTACAACTTGAAATTAAACACGGATGGCACTTAGGCCTATACGCACTTAATTTTATATTCACTTTTAAATTACAAAAGTACACACATAGCCACATATTCACATATCATATATTAACACCAAATAACACCATATATACCATAATGCAACACTAGGCTTGGATGATCTCGACTCACCACTTAAGTCACTTGGTCGCTAAACTGGACAAGGTCTTCTAATTTTGGGCTTCCTAACTCGATGTGCCTTTCGTAAATTATCCAAAACCTATTGACCCTCACTTGTGCCTTTAGCTCTACTGACCTTATACCATCTTAAAACTATGGTGGTCGACCTAATACTCACTTCTAAGTGTTCTAAAACTATGTGATAAGTGAAAGCGCTCACTGGTGCAAATTTCAGAATGACAACTATAGTTTCTTGAGTGCATTAGGCACTCTTAAACTACAATTTTTCCTTCAAAACTTTTACACAAGACTCTCCTGACCTAAGGGCATCTCACAAACTTGATGTGGCTCAAGGGCCTGGCTTGGGCCTTCTTGGGCCTAAGCTAAAAGACCAAGGTTCCCCTGTTTTTCTGGGCAGAAAACGCCCTGACTTGAATTAACTTGTGACACATGGTTCTAACTCATATCCTATGAACTATGGTTGGAAAAACTTCTCTGACACTCCCTCTAACTAAGGCTCAATAGGGCCTAATGAGAGCCTACCCATGACATGGTCAAATCTCCCTATTTCTAAGTTGCAACAAAACCGTCCCCTGCTGGACAGATTTTGTTATTCTACTTGTGCACCTAACCAAATGACATGCAAACCTCCAACCAACTCCTAAACCCTTTTATATACTCCCAATACTAAGTTCTGGCAGCTTGGGCCTCAAAGTGCACATCAATGACATGGTCAAAACTTACTCTAAACCTCAGGGTGCTAAACTGATTTTTCTACAGAAACTATAACTCTCATTTCTCCAAGGTTTTGACTTGACAAACTCAACTACCAACATCCCAATACTTAAACCAAGACTTATACATGGTATTCTACTGAACTAACTCCCTTATTCTAAAAATAACCTTGGTGAGATCATCCTTACCTAAGGTACAATTATGGCAAAACAAAAGAGACTACACTTCACAAATCACAAATCTTCATGCTTTTGAAACAACAAGATATATATTTTTATAAAAGATAACCATGAATTATTACCATGCAACAAGAAGCATAAATCAATATTAACACATTATTCCTACTGAAATTATGGCTCACTAACAAAATCTTTCCAAATGATCAAAAATCTTACAACATTCTAAGAGAAATCCACATGCATGCATGTCTTCGGGTTTTGCAAACCAAAACAACACATTTTCTACATATATTCTATCATAAAATTGACATGCAAGCCTAGCATAAGCTATACCTAGATGATCACTTAGCATGCAAGGAGTTTTATCAAATTTTCACCACAAAATTCAAGTCATTATCACATAAACATGCAAAATTTGAGCAAAACAACAAGAATGATCTCAAGGACCATTCATTCGGCTCCCATATGGTCATGGCCGAATGAAATGGATGGGAATGGCCATTTAATCATCAATAGTTTCCTTCTCAAGACTTGGCACTTATCCATTCCTTGTAGTCCTCTCAAAAACAACCCTAAACTCACAAGAATCAAGGTTGTATTTTGAGTTTCACTAAAACTTTTACATGCAACCTTTAAACTTAAACTTTCTACTCAAAACTCTTTGAAATATGAGTGATCATGGTATGGAAAGTAACATTTACTTGTATAAAGAGTGGAAGCTTGGTTGAGGATTGAAGAAAAAATATAGGGAGGGGGTTTCGGCTTTTAGCCGAGAGTGAGAGGGGAGAGCCGAGAGGAGGGAGAAGGGAGGGAGGAGAGAGTGAGGTGTGGGTGGAGTATGAGAATGATAATGACATTTACTTGTTTTTATGGTATTTGATTTGACAAAATTTGAGTGGAAAGGAGAATTGACAAGTCTATCCCTCCACTTATACTTGGTGCATTTTGCATGCAAGGGTAAAGAAGGAAATTGGCTAGAGAAATAAGAGTTAGTGGGGTTGGAATTGTCCTATTTGTCCTTGAAAAGAATGAGAGGGTGGTTTGCATGCAAGGGCTTTCTTGTAATTTGCTAAATATGACAACTAAAATTTATAATGATTTATTTTTATAAAATAAAATACAAGTTCAAAAATTATAAAATTTATACCATAAAATAACTTGGATTTTTAGAGACTTTATAAAATCATTTTCAAAATTTGTGAACAAAATACCTTTTAAAAGAAAAATTTTCCAAGGCTTAGAATATTCCTTATAAATCAAAAATAAAGAAATTAAATAAACTCTTGCTTTGAAAAAAATCATATACTACATAAAGCAAATTTATAATGCAGAAATTTGCACTCACACAAACGTACAATCATTGAATATATTTTCATTCGGCTTTAATATTATACCAAATCCACAAATAATATTACACGAAGATACCGGTCATAACACATTAGCTCAAGTTTTGAGGAATGCAGAAGAGAAGCTGATATCAAACTTTGTCAAAAATCACTTTGGATTCAGATTGACTCATTAAAGTTGGTAAAAGCTACAAGGACTGTAAATTATAGTTAGTTGTTTAAATAAACTCTCATTGCATTTATACATAAATGTTTTTTACATCATCAAATCTGTTAACTTGTATATTTTTCATAATTTACAAGTTGGGGGAGATTGTTAGATATATTTTTGATGTCATGTCTATTCTGTTGTGTTTAGTTTCAGAACTTAATATCAGGACTTAAGGCCGTCAGAATTTATATCAGGACTTAAGTGCGGATACTTCAGATAAGGAATACGGCTGATTTACAGGAAAGGATCATGACTAAAACAATAGAAGATATGCATGGAGAGTTAGAAGACTAAAAGACTTGTAGAAGATAATATCTGATTGATATATTTTAGGAGACAGAATTATATTCAATATCAATTAGAAGATATCTTGTAATTGTGTACTTTATAAACACAGCTTAGGGTTTACACTATATGTGTTATCATTCACGAGAACATTATACATTGTAACCTAGCAGCTCTTAGTGATATTGTTCATCACTGAGAGAGAACAACTATTCTATTGTAACAAAGTTTATTATATTGAATATACTTGATTACTGTTTAATACTTGTGTTTGAAATCGATTTGATTGTATAAACACTATATTCAACCCCCTTCTATAGTGTTGTGTGACCTAACATATATTTATATATATATATATACTTTCTTTTCGAAAATCGGGCATGATGTACTCGTAACTACGCTTACCCTTATCACAACAATTAACCACAACAATTAATCATAATTAATTACACCTAATCACTTTGCATGCAAATCAAAATTAGCATATCCATCTTATATAACACAAAATCACTTAGAACACTTGACATGCAATTCGACTTCTTAAAACTATACAAACTACCATGCATGATCCAAAATATAGGTTAACCTTACCATCTCTAAAACCATTCTTATGCATCTTTTTTATATAAAAAACCGAACCATCAAGGTCCCTAATTCGACCAAACTCAAAATTTTAACATAAAAAATATTCTTAGCTTCTATTAAATCCTTAATAAATCAAAATAAGACTTTTCAAACACCAACCATCTTTAACAATCATTTCTTTGCATTTTATACCCAAAAAATCGAACCGAACATGCCAAAAACCAAATAAAACTCAAGAAAATCAACATGCATTCATATATAACCTCATCCATCAAGATTTAGTGACATGCATCAAGTTTTAGTGACATGCATCATTACTTATTCAACTAATCAAGTAATCCACTTCATACTCAATCCAATAATCATTATACTCAAGCTTTTAAACATAAAACTTTGATTTAAAATCTAAAAATTCAAACAAACATCAAACACTCAACATACACTTTACATTATATCTATTTATACTTTTTACACTAAATTAACTCAAAATCAAGCTTTAACAAATCCACCGGCTCCCGTTTGGTCATGGCCGGTGGTGGTCGAACTTGAGAGTGCCCATGCATGGATCTTTGTTAAGACGAAAACATGCGCTAAAATTACACGCAAATATACGCGTTCACAAGTAATATAGAATACTTTCTAGTTCGTTCCCATAGAGACTGGTTTAGGTTAAATTCAGAATGTGCACCTATGCATCAATGTATGATTAACGTTCAATGTTAAGACAAGTAACAAATTGAGATGTTTTATAACTATGATTAAACTAACATGCAAATAACTAAGAGAATAAAGTGATTGAATTAACTATATGAGACAAACATGGGATTCTAACTTCATTAAATACTTCATTCAAAGTCATTGTTCTTAACCCTAACATGCAATGGTGATGACAACTAATCAGATAAAACGAAACTAGTATACGCCAACTTTCGTTGTACGAATACCCTACTACTAGACATCCACAAAAGAGATAGAAGCTGAATAGACACCAATTATGTTGAGACCCTATATATCTATAAAATTTGACAACATAAAGGTTTGATGCGCAAGTTATCTGTCGTGATTACATAGGGCAAGTAAGATGGTTAAAATTACCTACGAATCATGCATAATAAATACATGAACCTATGCTAGCATGGCAAGTTCTAAACCTCTATATTCACTGTCGCTTCAATAGAGATTAACACATTATCTTATAAGTTCGCGACGCTTATAAGACGAATAAGCACAACCAATACTAGGATATCATACAATCACCACACACTTAGGTATCAAAACAAATTAACTATTAAAATCCATAAGTAAATCCGTTAGAACCCCACGATAATAATTAGTTCATAACCGAACTCATCATCACCGTGGATTCCGATGAAAGCAAGGTAAATAAACTAAGTCTTTATAAACTGAATAAATAATTAAAGTACGTTAACAAGAGTATTAGGTTCAAACAAATAGAGAAAACGAGCATCAAAGATTATAACTTAAGCAAAGAATCACAAGTAAAAACTAGATCTTCTTCTCCTTCATTGAATTTGTGCTATTAGGTCTTCTCGCCGTTATCTCCTTGCTCTCGTATATGAGAAACTGTTGTGCATAAGTTGTGTACTTGATGATTTCATAAATAAAATATCTAAGTAGATTTTACTTAGTGAAATAATGTAGCACTCGACGGATAAGAATTATAGTCCCGACGGATAACTCATTATAGTCCTGACGGATGTTAACTTATTATCCATCGAGTGAGTAGCTTATGTAATAATAAGTCTGTAGCACAGTTCTGTATACATCTTTGTATACATTCTATAGTAGCCTATAAGTCATGTTGACTTTAACTAGATATGCAGAATAGGTTGATTAATTGTATATAAATGATGTCTTGTAATTCTGCATAAGTGAAATGAAGTCAAGTGCCAAAATAGCTACCGACGGATGATTAACAAAGCCATCGACGGATGATCAAATGACTATCAACGGATGTTTAGTATAGCAGTCGACGGATGATCAATGAAGCCATCAACGGATGTTCAGAAAGTCGACGGATGATCATATATCCAACGGATGTTCACAAAATCCAACGGATGATCATATAAAGAATTCAAACAGCAGTTGAACAGTGAAAGTTGAGCACAGCCGTCGAGATGTATACAAATCTACCGTGGAAGCCCATTAACTGGGTAATAGAGGACGAAAAGCAGCAAAGCTTAAGACTGATAGTTTTTATATTTATTCAGTCTTTTTGACTTTGTAATCTTGGTAATATATAAACCAAGAACGTAGCAAATAGAAAAACAAGTGTTGAGAAACAAAAATAGAGAAATCTTTGTAAGCAGAATCATTAGCATTTCCTTGTATTCTCAGCAGTTCAATTTGTAAGCAGCTGTGAGCATTCTTGCACACAGAGTCCTCTCGATATATAATATATATCTCTGGTGGAATTTTTTAAATCCACCAGAAAGTTTTTAAAGACTCTTTTTTTTAATTACTTATGTTTTGATTCTATTAAGTTTCTATTCCGCATTGTGCTAATCAAAACATTTATATCTATATTCGAGTTGAACATTTTTATTTCGAGAAAAAGTTCAAGAATTCCATTCAACCCCCTTCTGTAATTCTTGCTATATTGTTAAGGGACTAACAATTGGTATCAGAGCAAGCTCTTAATCTACAAAGAGTTTAAAAGATCAAAACAATTCAGCAAGATGAACAAGAAAGACGTTGGAGTCAAGATTCCTTTTCTAGGTAAAGATAATTACCATCATTGGAAGGTAAAGATGCATCTTCATATGCTTTCTCAAGATGAGGCCTATGTGGACTGCATAGAAAGAGGCCCTCATGTTCCAATGAGAGCTGCAACAGGAAACGAGCCATCAGTTCCCAAACTAAGGCACGAATGGTCTGATCCTGACATTGAACAAGTCAGGAAGGATAAAAAGGCCATGAACATTCTGTTCAATGGAGTTGATGCAGACATGTTTGACAACATTATTTACTGCAAAACTGCCAAGGAAGTCTGGGATACTATACAGATAATTTTTGATGGCACCGAGCAAGTTAGAGAAAATAAAATGCAGCTCTTAATTCAGCAATATGAGCATTTTCACAATAAGGAAAGTGAGTCACTCACTGGCATTTTTAGTAGATTCCAAAAACTACTAAATGCTCTTAAGTTGCATGGAAGAGTCTATCAGACTAAAGACTCTAATCTGAAATTCCTTAGATCTCTTCCAAAGGAATGGAAACCAATGACAGTCTCATTAAAAAACTCACAAGATTATAAAGAGTTTACTTTGGAGAGACTGTATGGCATCCTGAAGACCTATGAGCTTGAGATAGAGCGGGATAAAAGGATGGAGAGAGGAAAGAAGAAAGGAGGATCCATTGCACTAGTTGCTGATTTGGAAAAGGAGAATGAAGTGAAGATGGAAGCTGTAGAATCAACTTCAAAGGTCTGTGAGAATAAGGGCAAGGGGCTTGCAGCAGAAAGTGAAGATTCATTGAGCCAAGATGACATGGAGGACATTGATGAGCACCTCGCATTTCTTTCCAGGAGATTTGCCAAGCTCAAGTTCAAAAAGAACTTTGGAGCAGCCAAGCCAAATAGAAACATGGTGGATAAGTCAAAATTCAAATGTTTCAAATGTGGCTTGGCAGGGCATTTTGCAAATGAGTGTAGAAAGTCAGATTCCAGTAAGAAAAGGTTTGAGTCTGTGGATTATAAGCAAAAATACTTTGATCTACTCAAACAAAAGGAAAGGGCTTTTATTACACAAGAGAATGACTGAGCAGCAGATGGTTTGGATGAAGATGAAGATGTCAGCTATGTCAATCTAGCCCTAATGGCCAAGTCTGATGAAACAGAGACAAGTTCCTCAAGCAATCAGGTAATCACTACAAACCTTGCACATTTATCTAAAGCTGAGTGTAATGATGCCATAAATGACATGTCTACAGAATTGTATCATTTGCGTGTTACACTTAAGTCTCTTACTAAAGAAAATGCTAAAATCAAAGAAAACAACTTATTTTTAAGTGAGAGGAATAATGTGCTTGAGTCTCAGTTTATTGATTTTAAGAAATTATGAATTGAGTGTAAGATTGCCAAGGAGGAATTAACTGAGTCCTTGAAAAAGGAAGAGATTTTAAGGAAGCAGCTCGAGCGTGAACAAGAGGTGATTAAAGCATGGAACACATCCAGGGATGTCCATACTAAAATCACCAAAGTTCAAGAAATTGAGTCTTTTTTTGATGAAGCCTGGAAAAAGAATAAAGAGAAACTAGAACCTAATTTGGTAGATGGTTTGCTGACAGATGTAGACTCGACGGATGATGAGGACTATCCGTCGGATAACAAAAAGTGTTATCCGTCGAAAGATGAAAATCCTCATCCGTCGGCTGTAAGCAAGCCCATTAGCAAAGCCAAACTAATCAAGCTAAATGAGAAGTATGGGTCTGTTTCCAAGAACTTTGTTTCAGGAGAGTCAAGTCAAGTTAAGAAAGGGAAAAAGGCTAATATCGGTCACATGACTGTCAAACAGTTAAGTGAAAGACTTGAGAAAATTGAGGTAAAAACAGAGACTAAAAGGAAAAACAATAGGAATGGTAAAGTAGGGATTAACAAACACAATAACTACACACCTGATAAATATGCTCCTAGAAAAATCTATGTCAAGTGTGGTAGTGTGAATCATTTGTCTGTTAATTGCAAATCTGCCATGCCTACTCCCATGTCTGTTCAGTCTCAATTTCCTAACATGAATGCCATACCTCTCATGCCTGTTAATGCTATGCCTACACAGAATATGAATGCACAGTTTGCTAATATGCCATTTGCACCTAATCCATATTATGCTGCATATAGTATGCCTCAAATGCCATTTAACATGCCTTACTGGAATAACATATTTACACCAAGCATGCTATTTCCTGTTAGTCATAATATGCATGATAATTCTGTTGCATTGAATGGTTTCAAAGGTACAAATCAAATGACTAAGGAAGAATCTGAAATTCCTAAGTCAATTGAGACAAGACCTAAGAAACAGAAGAAGAAAGCTAACAAGGCAGGACCCAAGGAAACTTGGATACCAAAATCAAATTGATTTGATTTTGATGTGTGCAGGGAAATAGAAGGAATCTTTGGTACTTGGATAGTGGTTGTTCAAGACACATGACTGGTGATTCTACCCTGCTCACAGAGTTTAAGGAGAAATCTGGCCCAAGTATTACTTTTGGAGATAACAGCAGAGGTTATACTGTGTGATATGGCTTGATTTCAAAGGACAATGTCATCATTGAAGAGGTTGCTTTAGTGGATGGTCTCAAACACAATCTGTTGAGTATCAGCCAACTTTGTGACAAAGGCAATTCAGTAACCTTCAATAAAGAAGCCTGTGTTGTGACTAATAATCAAAGCAACAAAGTGGTTCTCACTGGTGTGAGAAGAGGAAATGTGTACCTAGCTGATTCAACTCAACTAAAGCAGAATCTGTAACTTGCCTTCTCAGTAAAGCAAGTCAGGATGAAAGTTGGCTATGGCGCAAGAAGTTATCCCATTTGAACTTCAAGACCATGAATGAGCTGGTAAAGAAAGAACTAGTAAGAGGCATTCCTCTAGTGGAGTTTACAAAGGATGGACTGTGTGAAAGCAGATTAAAGCATCATTCAGGAAGAAACTTGATTCAGCAATTGAAGAGCCTTTGCAACTGCTTCACATGGATTTGTTTGGACCAGTCAATTTATTGTCAATCTCAAGGAAAAGATTTTGCCTAGTAATTGTAGATGATTTCTCAAAGTTCTCTTGGACATATTTCCTAAAGTCTAAAGATGAGGCTAGTTAAATCATCATCAATCACATAATGCAAGTCAACAATCATCCTGATTTCAAAGTTAGAAGAATCAGGAGTGACAATGGAACTGAGTTCAAGAATTCTGTCATGAGAGCATTTTATGAGGAAAATGGAATTCTAGATGAGTTCTCAGCAGCAAGGACTCCACAACAGAATGGAGTAGTGGAAAGGAAGAACAGATCACTTATTGAAGCTGCACGGACAATGCTTGAAGAATCAAAATTACCAACATATTTCTGGGCTGAAGCTGTAAATACTGCTTGCTACACTCAGAACATCTCTCTGATTAATGAAGCAAGATGCAAGACTCCTTATCAATTGTTCAAGAACAAGAAGCAAACTCTAAACTTTCTTCATGTCTTTGGCTGCAAATGCTATATTCCGAGAAATCAAACTAATTAAAATGGGAAGTTTGATGCTAAAGCAGATGAAGGAATTTTTGTTGGATATGCTGTTGGTAAAGCATATAGAGTTTACAATCTAAGAACCAACATTGTTGTGGAATCTATACATGTTGTGTTTGATGATAAAAAGATTGAAGGACTGAAAGATGGAGATTACCATGAGAGCCTCAAATTTGACAATGTGAAGATGGCTAGTGATGAAAGTGATGATGAAAGTGATCAAGAAACAGTGTCTAACGATAATGCAGATAAATCCACTACCAATGAAGCACAAAACTCTACATCTGTCGAGTTGCATAATGCTTCATCCGTCGGGAGGCAATGTGCGTTATCCGTCGGAAGACTACCTGCCTCATCCGTCGGTACTCAAAATTCACCATCCGTCGGGTTATCAAAAGGAGCAGGAGGTCAAGACAGATCACCTACAGAAAATTCTCCTTTCTCAAATCAAAGATCCACAAACTCAGGGGGAGTTTCTAGCAATCAAAACTCAATCACACATCAAGACAATCATGAGGCCTCTTCATCTAGAGGTAATCTACCTCAGCAAAGGAAATGGACAAAATATCACCCCTTTGAGCTTATCATTGGTGATGTTTCTTCTAGAGTTCAAACAAGAAGAGAAACTCAGTAAGAATGTCTATACAGCAGCTTTCTATCAAAGGAAGAACCAAAGAAGGTAGAAGAAGCTTTATTAGATCCTGATTGGATTTTAGCTATGTCGGAGGAGCTAAACCAATTTGAAAGGAATAAAGTATGGAAGCTGGTACCCAAGCCTAAAGGAAAGAATCCAATAGACACTAAGTGGGTATTCAGAAACAAGATGGATGAAAATGGCATAGTAATCGGGAATAAAGCTATATTGGTTGCTAAGGGTTATTGTCAGCAAGAAGGGATAGATTTTTATGAAACTTTTGCTCCTATTGCAAGACTTGAAGCCATCAGAATCTTCTTAGCCTATGCAGCCCATGCCAATTTCAAGGTCTATCAATGGATGTCAAAAGTGCCTTTCTGAATAGAGATTTGGAGGAAGAAGTATATGTCAGTCAACCTCCTGGTTTTGAGGATCCAAATTTTCCAGAATATGTCTATTATCTTCTGAAAGCACTTTATGGACTGAAGCAAGCACCTAGAGCCTGGTATGACACTTTATCAAAGTTCCTTTTGGAAAATCACTTCACAAGAGGTACTGTAGATAAAACTTTATTTTTCAGAAATGTTAAGGGCTCTAGAATACTTGTTCAAATTTATGTAGATGATATTATTTTTGCCTCTACAGATGAGAAACTTTGTAAAAAGTTTGCCAAATTGATGCAAAGTAAGTATGAAATGAGTATGATGGGAGAACTAACTTACTTTCTTGGTTTACAAGTTAAGCAAGTTAGTGATGGAATATTCATTAGTCAAACTAAATATATTTTTGATCTTTTAAAGAAGTTTGATCTAATGGATTGCACATCTGCAAAAATTCCCATGGCCACTGCAACTAAGCTTGAATTAAACACTACTGAAAAGTCTGTGGATATTTCAAGTTATAGAGGCATGGTTGGCTCACTTCTGTACTTAACAGCTAGTAGTCCAGATATAATGTTTGCTACATGTTTGTGTGCTAGATTTCAGGCTGATCCTAGAGAATCTCACTTGATAGCTATTAAGAGAATTTTCAGATATCTCAAGGGAACACCAAAACTTGGCATTTGGTACCCTAGAGATTCTGGTTTTGATCTAACTGGTTATTCAGATGCAGATTATGCAGGTTGTAGAATTGACAGAAAGAGCACAACAGGAACCTATCAATTTCTAGGAAACAAGCTTGTGTCCTGGTTCAGTAAAAAGCAAAATTCAGTTTCTACTTTTACAGCTGAAGCTGAATATATTGCTCCTAGCAGTTGCTGTGCACAGATTTTATGGATGAAAAATCAATTGCTAGACTATGGTTTGCAAGTTTAGAGGATTCCTATTTTCTGTGATAACAGAAGTGCAATTGCCATCACTGAAAATCCAGTGCAACATTCAAGGACAAAACACATAGACATCAAATACCATTTCATAAGGGAACATGTGATAAATGGTACTGTGGAATTACATTTTGTTCCAAGTGAGAAGCAACTTGCAGATATCTTTACCAAGCCACTGGATGAATCCACCTTTTCAAGGTTGGTAAGTGAGTTAGGTATGCTTAATTTCTCTTTTTATCTGAGTTATTTTGCAAGTTGTGATGTAGCCAGAAATTTTGTTGATTTTTAAGTCTTGGATGAAATTTTGGCTAAGTCAAAATTTGCATCTCGACGGATGACCTTTATCCATCGAGTTTAGTCATCTGTCGATATACTACTTGCTAATAAAAGTCAATTATTTTTTTGGAATACTTTATGACTCGACGGATATTAGTTTATCCTCATCCGTCGAATTGTCTAAATCTCAGCCGTTAATTTCCTGAACATTATCCATCGAGTATACTTACAGTTTGTAAGCATTACACGACGGATAATGGGTGGAATTTTTATAGTTTACTTTTAAACGGCTATTTTAGGCAATTTTTATTGGTTAATTTACTTTTCTTTATTATTTTTGTCAGTTATTTTTGAGATAGTATAAAAGCTTATTTCATTCCAATTATTTTCTTTTATCATTCTCAAATTCAACTGCTTTTATTTCATTCTCTCTCAAGCAAATATTCTCTTTCTCTTCAAGCTTTCTTTCTCTAACAATGGCACCTGTAGTAAAGATTATGTCTCAAACTGGGTTCATTTATGAGAAGAACAACTTCACTGCATTGGTCAATAAGGGTATTCAGTAATCAAAGGACTATCACAAGATGATGGACTTTGTGAAGAACTGCAAGTTAAATTACGCCATGCTGGAATCACCCACAATCTTCTGTGAAGTTGTTGAAGAGATGTGGACCACTGCAATCTACAACTCTACTGACAAGACCATCACTCTAACCATCAAAGGTAATGAATTCTGTATCAATAGTGATGTGATAAAAACATGTTTCAAAATTCCTGATAATAATGTGACTTCACCACATATTGACACTGATATTATCAATATGCTTAATTCCATGCATTATGCACTTCCTACTTCTAAACTGGGTGATATTAGAAGAATGGGTCTTAGAAAGGAGTGGAGTTTCATGTGTGATGTAGTTACTAAGGTTTTCTCTGGAAAAGTCAGTAATTTTGATTCTGTAAACATTTC
This sequence comes from Apium graveolens, assembly GCF_009905375.1. Taxonomy (NCBI): domain Eukaryota; kingdom Viridiplantae; phylum Streptophyta; class Magnoliopsida; order Apiales; family Apiaceae; genus Apium; species Apium graveolens. The sequence goes on from NC_133651.1 coordinate 35,448,204, forward strand.
CATGCTTAACATGCTATACATGCTAGTTACAGATAAATTTTATAATTTCAGTGACCTTGTCTTGATTGAGTTAGGTTTTAAACTAGGTGAGTTAGCTAAAAGAGGAAAGAATGTGTATTATGCTAGATTTTTCATGTTATTGGCTAACCATCTATGTCAAGAGATTGTACTTGAGAACCCAAACAACAAACTGGCTTGTTGGGTTCAAGAGAGAAGACTCATTACAGATTTGAACAGAGCCAACCATCACAGGGATGTGCCAATGTTCTATTTTCCTATAATGCAGGCACCTCAGGTAAGTAAGGTAAGTTCATCCATCCCTACAACTATTCCAACCTCCTCAATTTCTTTGAGTTCAGGAGTAGCTATGGCAACTATGACAATGACCAAACAGTTGCCTACCAAAGCTACCAAAACTACTGTTATTTCAAAATCCAAATCAAAGAAAACCCCCTCTTGTATCTCTCAAAAGGTGCCAGTTGATAAATCCACCAAAGCCAAAGAGGGGAGTGTGAAGGAGGGTAAGTTAGGTGAGGGAAGGGGTGAACATCAAAGAAACCCCAAGAATAAAGTTGGAGAGTTGAGTGAATCCCAGCTAAGCCACACTGCAGTTTCCCAACAAACTGCAGTGCTTAAAAGGATAAAAGCTCACTTCTAGCTGCATCCTCCCAAAAGGTTGCAGTTATTAAACAAAGATCTCAGCCAAGAGCACAGGCCAAAAGGGTTAGGGACACAAGCTCACCCCAAACCTACACAAGAAAGAAGAAATCTAAAACCTCTGGGGATGCACAGGGCACACACACAGTGCAAACTGGTGCTAAAGACACAGTCCCTGCACTCTCTCTAATTCAGTTTGATGTGGCTCCAATAAATGTGGAGTCACAGCCAAAATCTCTAATAATAGAAGCATCTGAAACACCATACTCACCAACAAACTCTCTGGAAGTGGATATGATAAACACTTCAATTCCTGATTCCCCTTCTTTAACTCTGTTGGGGAAGCCAAAATCTAGTGCAAGTAAGCATCATCTTTTAAATGATTTGTTGGCTCACTTGCCAATTCTTTCAGATTCTATTGTGACATCTGTGCCCCAAATATCTTGAATCAACCTAGAGTCAACAATAGTTTCTCTTCCCACCTCATTCATTTCTACTCTCTTGATGGATATTGCTCATCCGTCGAGTAGTGATTGTATCCCGACGGATAAGCCTAACAGCAGTTATCCGTCGGATAGCATTACCACTCACTCGACAGATATCACTTATCCGTCGAGTATCTCTGCACAACTTCAAACTTCAATTATTTCAAGTGCAGAAGATTTAGTGGTTATACAGTCACTCTTAGGACTGAGAGAGGAGAGTGTATTGAGTGAGAGGCTGGGTTGCTCCCAGGCAAAAGGAGAGGAAAAGAGTGAAAATCAGCAATCCATTTATTCAGGATTGGCAAAAGTGAGTGAGAGTTGTCCCGCCTTAGTAGGTGAAGGTGAGGGTGTGAGGGTGGGGAGCCAGGGTGAGACCCTGATGCAACAAAAGAGAGATTATGAGAGAAAAGTAGGTACAGAAGTAATAAGGGTGGATACAACCATTGCTCATGAGTCAATGATTGTGGATGATGCTGAAAAGGAAAGACAATTTCAGCAACATTACAAGGCTGTAATTGATAACATTTCCTTGGATGCTAACACTTTTACTCATCCTGTGTCAGCCTATCAATTGTTGGCTGCTCAGGGTAATGAGGAGGCAGAAAAGACATTAAATTTGGTGCATACTTCAGAATCTCTAAAAAGGGATAAAGCTGTTGTTAATTTGATGCCTCATACAGCTGATGAGCCATCTGAAGATTTTGGAGTAAATTCTAATGATGATGACTCTATTTCATTTGATGGAAGCATAAACTTAGGGGGAGATGAAGGCCCAAGTTCTACTCCTGATCTACCTGAATGGGCTTTGACTAAGGAATCCACTCTTGGACAATTCAATGTATCCTTGGTCAAACAAATTGTGTCTATCCAACAGGCCATTCAGAAAAGCTCAAATGCTGGTACCAAGGCTGTTCTTCAAGCTCACCTAGAGTCTTTACATCTAATGAAGCTACAACAAGTCAGACAGAATCTGAGTGTAGATGAAATCAAAAAGGACATAGCTGACTTGAAGACCTACAATTCTGAGAAGCTGGATTCAGTAATGCCATATGGTACCATGCAGGATCTATTACTGAGACTGAGAAGAGAATCAGATTCTAAAAAGAAGCTGGCCAAGCTGGAAGATAGAGTTCAAATTATTGAGAATTCAGTGGCTACCCTTTTTCAAAATCAACAGACTCAGACAAATCTTCTCATGCAACTGGCTAAAGCACAAGGCCTAACTGCTCAACTTGATGATAACAAAATGGGGGAGAGAGAACCAAGTAAGGGGAGAAAGGACCAAGTGAGGGGGATAAAATTCAAGTTCAGATCAGCAAAGTAATTGTACCTTCAATTACTGTCTCCAAGCCAACAGTTACAGATGGTATAGATCTAATTAAAGCACTAGCAGCAAATTTGAAAGTTGCTGAGAAAGGAAAGTTGAGTTTGATCAATTGGAATAAGATTGATGAGGAGATACAGAAAAAGTTTGAACTTGTCAAGGAGCCAGTTAAGTCAGCCATCCATCACTCTCAAGTCAAGCAAATAAGTGTGAATGAGATGAGCATGAATTATCTGGAAAGAGGACAATCTTCCTGCATTAAGTCTCCAAAGGCTGAAACAATTCTTAAACCAAGGGCAAATTATCCAAAATCATCTTTGAAGAACCTCTTGGACACTGTGTATGAGACACCCAAGCCTGATGAGAAGAAGCTTCTGTCAAGATCTATTGACTTCTATAAAGATCCAGTTGATTCAGCTTCAAAAAGGAGAATTGCTAAGATATTCAGAAATGGAAAGGAAATTTGTGTGGTAGCTGGACATCCACAATTTGCTCAAGAAAAGAGAGAAGAAAAAGCCAGATTAAAGCAGGAAAAGAAGCAAGCTGCTCTAGATGCAAAGAAGACTAAACAAAAGAAAGAGCAGATTGCTATCTTGGCCAAGCTACAGGCTGTGAATTCATCTCAACAAATTCCCTCTCAACCATCTGAAGCTGCTGAATCAAAGAAGCAAATTGAAGAACAGAAGAAATCCCCAAGGAAGAAAGAATTGGCTAAAAGAACAAAAAGGAAACTGGATATTGTTGACAAGGAATTGGGAAATCAATTTCATAAGGAACCCACACCAGCTACAACTCAAGCATCAAAGCCCTCTGTGGTATTTGAAGACATAAGGGTGGTGGATCCCTACAGGAATATCCATGGTGAACCTATTATGCCAAAGGATGAGCCAATAGAGTGGGATAACATACCAATTCCTGACTTCAGCTTACCAATCCTTAGCAAGCCAAAAAGGACAAAGTCAAGGGCAGTCAAGAAAGTGAAGCTGTCACCTCTCAAATCCAAATCAGTAGTTAAAGCTCAACCCAAATCCAACAGGGGAGACTACTTGTACTTGTGTGACATCAAAGAATTTTCAGATCTAAATCTTTATCTGGATGAACTGGATGAAGTAAGGGGAATTGATGCATACAGGAACCTACCTGAAAGGTTAGTGTTCAAGTACAAAGGAGGAAAGGAGATTGTGTGGCCACTTCACAGGATTCTTCAAGAGAGCCAAGCTGTGCTGATTAAAGTTTATTCATCCTTCAAGAAGAACTTTGGGTTCAATGTCACTGCAAGAAGACTAGTATTGAAGAAGATTGAAGAACTAAGGAGTGTTAGAGCTAAAGATGCACTCCCAAAGACTCTAATCATCCCATACACAGGGAGAAGAGTGCATCTAAGGCCCTACTGGCTGATGGAGTTCATGGATGGCAAGGGTGTGAGAAGATTCTTTAGATTAGAAGACCAATTGAGTATCTCTAGCAATGAGACTCTCTTGGAAATACAAGAAAAGCTAGATCTCTCAGAATCTGATGAACTGGAATTCCACAGGCAGCTCCAAAATCAGATTGATGAAAATAACAGAAAGCTTGGAAGAAGATCCAGACCTTCAAGAAACTAGAAAAATCTGCTCAGGCTAGAGGAGCATCCTGAAATGACTGTGAGCCAAACTTTGTACATTTTGATTAATTGAAGCACTTTCAGTATTATCTGCTTATCTTTAAAGCTGCATGTTTAAGATGTTTTGTTATCATCAAGTATGTCTTAATTTATGGCTACAATTCCAGTAGACATAAATTGGGAGAGATTGTTGTGCATAAGTTGTGTACTTGATGATTTCATAAACAAAACATCTAAGTAGATTTTACTTAGTGAAATAATGTAGCACTCGACGGATAAGAATTATAGTCCCGACGGATAACTCATTATAGTCCCGATGGATGTTAACTTATTATCCATCGAGTGAGTAGCTTATGTAATAATAAGTCTGTAGCACAGTTCTGTATACATCTTTGTATAGATTCTGTAGTAGCCTATAAGTCATGTTGACTTTAACTAGATATGCAGAATAGGTTGATTAATTGTATATAAATGATGTCTTGTAATTCTGCATAAGTGAAATGAAGTCAAGTGCCAAAATAGCTACCAACGGATGATTAACAAAGCCATCGACGGATAATCAAATGACTATCAACGGATGTTTAGTATAGCAGTCGACGGATGATCAATGAAGCCATCAACGGATGTTCAGAAGGTCGACGAATGATCATATATCCAACGGATGTTCACAAAATCCAACGGATGATCATATAAAGAATTCAAACAGCAGTTGAACAGTGAAAGCTGAGCACAGCCGTCGAGATGTATACAAATCTACTGTGGAAGCCCATTAACTGGGTAATAGAGGACGAAAAGCAGCAAAGCTTAAGACTGATAGTTTTTATATTTATTCAGTCTTTTTGACTTTGTAATCTTGGTAATATATAAACCAAGAACGTAGCAAATAGAAAAACAAGTGTTTAGAAACAAAAATAGAGAAATCTTTGTAAGCAGAATCATTAGCATTTCCCTGTATTCTCAGCAGTTCAATTTGTAAGCAGCTGTGAGCATTCTTGCACACAGAGTCCTCTCGATATATAATATATATCTCTGGTGGAATTGTTTAAATCCACCAGAAAGTTTTTAAAGACTCTTGTTTTTAATTACTTATATGTTGATTCTATTAAGTTTCTATTTCGTATTGTGCTAATCAAAACACTTATATCTATATTCGAGTTGAACATTTTTATTTCGAGAAAAAGGTTCAAGAATTCCATTCAACCCCCCTTATGTAATTCTTGCTATATTGTTAAGGGACTAACAGAAACGTCTTTTTTAGGAGTTATATAGGCTTTAGAATCGAGTTGGGCTTCAAACTCTCAAAATCAGAGAAGAATCAGGATTCTTGAAAAATGACCTAGCGCGGCCGCTCTGTAATCCGGCGCGGCCACCCTGTATTTCTACCAAACCAGCGCGGCCGCTCCCAAGTGTAGTGCGGCCGCCCTAGCCTTCTTGAAAAGACTGATTTCTTCTGTTTCTTAGCTTTTCTTGTTGGGTTTTTTGGCGCAATCAACCGAGGCTCCATCCTAATACTCTTCTATGCATAAACATGTAAAATCCAATCCTTCTTTTGATTATGTCCTGAAATGCAAAACACTACAAAAACACATTAAAAACACAAATAACTCGAGTACAAAACACCAATTCGAGCCTTTATGAAGCGTTCTAAGTGGATATAAATGCCACTTATCACACCCCCAAACTTGAATCGATGCTTGTCCTCAATCATAACAGACTCAAAAATAAGAAATGAAAATGCATGAATGCAACTACAAGAATGCAATGATCCCCTCAGAATAACTCAACCAATCAACAAGCAACATCTCAAAGAATGCAACTATTCGTACAAAGTTCAATCAAATCTCACAAATCAACTCACAAGTCAGAAACGTGCGCGTGTGCAATTGCTTAACTGATATACTCTCGAAACTAGATCAATAATCATAACCCACCACTCATTAAGACAAACACAAGGTTATAAACAGAATAAATGATAAACTCAAAATGACTGACAACACTTCATTTTTAATCGGAGTTATACAAGGATTCATGCTTTTATTGATAACACATAACAAAACAAAAACATGCTTGTTTGATTGTGCAATGAGTGAGGTCTACAAAAGACTTATGCAATAATACCCATGCAGCGAGCGTTAGGTTAGCGGATCCCAGACTATAACAACCTTAGGTCACTAGGCACAAAGTCCCCTAAGAACTTAATAACTCAAGTATTAAAGAGCCCACTCGTGATCAATTATGCATAAACATATTTTTTTCTTTTTCTTTTTCTTTTTTTCTTTTTTTTTTCTTTTTTTCAACAATTTTTTTTTACGATTTCTGAACGAGTGCGTTTCGCTCCATCTCGCTCAACCATAGACTACTCATATAAATATGAGCCGGCTACTAGCCATTTGACGCCTAGCCACAACTAGCATTGAAATCCAAGTTTTTCTCCAATTTTTAAAAATTTATGTCATTTCGTCACTAAGAGAATAGCATAAATTCTAGACATAAACAAGTGATTTAACCTCGACACACAAACAAGTCATGATCATGATCTAGCACTCAAGCAGCCTATAAGACTTATTGAAAATTTCTTGTTTCTAGCATGAAAATCAATTCGTTAGGACTTAACAAACCTCTATACGACATCACTACACTCGAATCAACATCACAAATTAATCATAAAAGCTGACCTAAGGGATCATGATATAATGCCCATGCAACTATATGCAACATACTAACATGATAACAAATATGCAAAACAAGAACAAAAACAAATAACTACATGATAAATATGTAAACTATATGAACTAAACTAGCATGAATATGCATCAATATGGAACTATATAACAAATATGCAAGCTATATGAACTAAACTAACATGAATATGCATCTATATGGACTCACACACAAATATTCCTTAACTACCACCCCCAAACTTAAAATTTTCACTATCCTCAGTGAATGTAATAGCAAGGAATCAAGGCATACCTACTCGAAATCAGAATGGCCATCACCCTCCGCGGGTGGAGTGTCAGGAGGCGGGTACACATAATCCTCTCCAAAAACTGGCCACTGGATGTCAACCCCCGTGGCTCTAAAAGCTGTAACCAATGCCTGGGTAAGATCTTGTGCAAACTTTCTACTCTCACGGATTGCCCCTTTTCACTGTGTTTTTTCTTCTTCCTCTTTAGGGACTCATCAACCACCAACTTACCATACATTTTCCATTTAAGGGGTAATTGATAATTCCAATATTTATCTGGTTGTAATGTATATATTATTGGCATATACAACTTTTATTGTTCTCCGTTGTAGTGAGAAGGTTCAATGAGATGCTTTTACTGAATGCTATTTTTATATATCCTGCAACTACATGAGAGCACGACATATAATGTGTAGCCCATTTCCCGCACGTGTATATACGCTCTTTTAGCTTAATAACTTGTGTATTGCCTCCCTTTACCCTCACCTTTGAACATGTACTAATGCGTTCGTACACTGAACATCGCTTGCATACGACTATAAGTTGTGACCATGTGTGCGGAAGTCTTGGTTTCTATCTTAGAAAGTATAGCTGATGAACGTAAACATAATTCTTCCCCCCTTTGCATGTTATCCTCAATAATATTTCGATGTGTGTCCAGAATTCTTACAGTCTTGTAAAATAGATACTCCATCACTACTGTAACTGGAAGAAAATGAGCCCGTCATATGTTGCCATTGAAGCCTTCCATCATGTTTGTGGTAGTTTGGCCGTAAAGATAACCATTTATGTCGTAACAAAGTGTCCATTTTTCGGCCGGTATTTTTGCGAAGATATTCCAGTGCCGGAGGGGATATCTCACCAATACTCTTTATACATGCTTCATGTTTCCATACTTGTGTGGTACTTCCAGCTTTCCGCATCAACTTTCGTAATTCATCGCCTGAATGCTTCGAACTGAAGTTACTTCTGAAGTGGAAGAGGCAAAACATATGAATGCCCAACATCTCAACAAATCCATTATGGCGATCTTTCATTGCAGAGATAATGCTTGTTGCACGGTCTGAAATTATGCATACGCCGATTCTTTATTGGCATACATGTCTCCGCAAAAGTTTCAGAAACCAAGACCAATTATCATGCGTCTCCTCATCTATCAGGGAATAACACAGGGGATAAGGGTGGTTATTTGATATGACACCCATAGCAACAAGTATCAAATAGGCTGAGGGTTTGTCCAATTCCTACCATGAGATACAACGTTCTGAGGTGGCAGCTGATGATCCTATTGTTGATAGTGCACTACAGGGCATGGAGGTCACACTGGATGACACATATTTCCATTTCCTACAGGAGAGACTCCCCCATCCACCTCCCATGGTGCCTACTGGACGTAGAATACCTCATACTAGAGGTGGGCGTACTAGTGTAGCTTTTCCTCACTTTAGGCCGGCTACCTTGGATGGATATGTACCGTGGGGTCAGGCTACGGCTAGGGACGGATCAGCAGGACATGCTTTTACTGGATCTCCTTGGGAGCACACTATGCAGGGGCATGGGAATGGATCTACTGGATCTACTTCGAAGCATACCTACCGGGGGTTTGGACAGACTTCTCAGGGGCAGGGATATACTGGATCTCCTATGGAGCATACTTCTCAGGGCGTGGCTCTACTGGTTCTCATATAGAACATACATGTCAGGGGTTTGGACAGACTACTCAAGATTTTCATGGTACTCATCCCTCCACTTTTTAGCATTCTTAGACAAGTGAGGGTTTTCGGGGTGGGACATATGGCAGGGGTTCTTCCTTTCAGAAACCGGAGAAGGGTTTTCAGTTGTTCATGTCACATGATACCTCCGGGAGTAGATATGCCTCTCCGGTCATTCATGAGGATGATGATGATGATGACGAAGGGCCTCATGATATGCAGATTAGGCAGCAGCCCTCCAGAGCGGTGAAGGGCCAGGGGAGATCTGTCACACCGGTGGCAGGTACTGTCGATGATTATCTTCTCACTAGTTATAACAGTTGCACCTCTTTCGTAGGCTTTCTATATGTACTTCATTACATTTGGAACTGTTTGTTTAATTTATGCGACTTCTATTTGGATTTTCAAAAATGTAATCAGTTTTATGCAATAAAGAGTACCCTGCTTTGTTCTAATTATGCCTCGAAATTCAAACATAGAAATTGCACATTACGTATTACATAAAATGGGAACATGAAAAACAATTACAGCATGACCAAACAATTACATTAATTGTTAAAAATCAGCAAGGTTAACAACATATTGATCAGACTCATCATCCGCACCCTCGATCTGTTTTTCATTCTCATCTTCTACCATCTGTAGATATTGCTCATGAGCTTCAACGTACCTTGCTATTATGCTATCTTCTTGTTCGATAAGGGTAATTTCCATTTTGTCATATTTTCTGGAAATTCATCCACCTGAGGATACGTTCCTCCTCGGGGAGGGACTTATCTTTATAAGCCATTTCAATCTTCTTTTTATCGACTTGTATTGTGTCCAATATTTTCTTTTTCTCCTTTCCATTTGCATTCTTCCCGGTTTCAGAATCCTTCCTTTTCTTACCACGTTCAGCGGATTCAGCAAAACTTAGCTGACGCATACCTCTCTTAATATTTGTAGGTGTTGCATGCCTTTTGCCCTTATCCATTTTATGTTTAATATGATGTATACACTTTGCACATATTATTTTAACTTAGAAATTATGAGCTATTTATAGAGCAAAATGACCTATATTATCAACATGTTATCATTTTCACGTTGATTTGATTATACTACTTTCACTATTTATAGGTCATTGTGCATTCTTACATTAAAGTAAAAGGTTGAGTAGTCGAATCAGTTTGAACGAAGTGTACACGGAAGGTAATACATAATTTAAACAAGACAACTGTAATGCCCCCAAATTCGGGGTCAGGAATCTGGGTCGTCACGCCATCCTTCACTCATGTGTAACCTGGTATTGATTCAATAATCCAACAGACCCCAATCTCATACTCGCACACACAAGTTATAGCCTTAGAAACGACGTAGAAAATGTAATCTTCTTTTATTACACTCAAATGTACTTTACAGGATCTCAAACAAATATTTATAACCTCTACATGAAGTTACAATAATTACGACCGATATATTATATATATCTGATACTCTAGCACACCTGAGACAAAGCTGCCAGGGATCCTCCCCATGACTGCAAGCGACTAAGTCCCACACCGGCATACTGGTTATCTGTTGTGTTGTGTCATTTAAAAGAAAGCAAGAGTGAGCTATAATGCCCAGCATAATAATGTACAGTATGAAAATGACTGTATGATAAACTCACGTAAAACATCATATTTGATAAATACGTTTTCTTCAAAAATAGTTTTCCTTGGTGATACACACCTCTTTATGAAAACAGTCCTTTAGTGGATTTTATTAACCTGCGAATACCTTAATAGTAAACCCAGCACCTAGGCTTGGATTACGGTTTGCATCACAATTCCAATTGGAAGAATAGGACATTCGTTGGAGCCATCACATACGATGATCAGTCGTAATACGATAATAGTAACCTTTTCTACTAGTAGAAGGACGACACCTTCGTATCCCGGTTATCACCTTTGCCGCATTCGGGCTACGTGTCCCATTTTCGGGTATACACATACTTCACAAGTTCCTGAGTACATGAGTACACTGAGTACCTTCGCCTGCGGTACCTTTGGTAGTCCATCTAGCACACATAGTACCAGAGTCTACCCCTCCCTTGTCCTTTAAAAGAATTCAATCAATCTCGAGAACTCGAACCACATCGAAGTTCCCCAAGCGTTTTACTTGTTGATAGAAACCGCTTATCTCTCTAAGATATAAGTGTATATATATATGTATATACGTACTTCCGAGAATTTCGGAGAAAGTACTAAGGATGTGAGTTGATCGTTGTCAACAGATAATTAATAAGGGGGAAAAGTTTCTCCTTGAAACTATATTCAACATATTAAATAAGTCGGGATAATATTCACCGACGATCTGAAATTATTCGAATGATATTCTAAAATCAGAAAGTATATTTTAAATCAGGATCTATAATTTTTAAATCAATAATGAACCCTTTAATAAATAATAAATAATTAAATGAGAATCGATAGATAATTAACCTCGAATAAGTTTACTCTTGTAAAAGAATATTTAAAATAATATTCCTCAACTAGTTTATGGCTATGAAATTAATAATCTTTAATGATTAATCAGGTTTGAATAAATAAGCGTTGGAGAATACTTCTCCTATAATAAATTATTAGTAGATAAATAATTCTTGTCCGAAAGATAAAGTATAGTTGAGGGAATACGGTCTTTCGAAATCGTTTTAATAAAAGTTCGAGGTATTTTAATGTTTCGTAAGTGGACGTTGAGTCCCTTTAAAATGTACTATTATGGACTTATAATCGTCCTATAATATCACCGGGATGATTTCCAGGTTTATATTTTATAAAACAAAATTGACCTACTCTCAGTCTTACGACTTATACATCATGCTCTACTATAACGTTAATATTCTTAAATAAGCACCTCCGGAATACTTCCGGGTTTTCATCATTTTTTACTGACCGATCCTCGGTCTAAAATATATACATGTCACGCTACTCGCTAGCATTACGTTCTCAATTATAAACTCCTCCGGGATACCTCCGGGTTTTTATAAGCTTACACCGACCGACTCTCGGTCTAAATATAACATTTCGAACTCGGTATGAACATATACTAGAAATTATCAACAATTGAATAATATAATACATCTCAAACTTTGTAAAACAGTTTAAAGCAATCTCATGCATATATCACAGTTTTGTAAAATATTCACAACACAACAGTTCTTAAAAGGTAGGGTTTGAAAACTTGCCTGGGTATCTCGAGGTGGAGGATGCTCTTGGTTCCGCTCCGAAATCTATAATCATAAACATAATTCCTTTTGTTAGGTCCCGTCCTAATTTACGGCGACTCACACTCATGCGATATTATTATACACCCTCTCAACTTATACTACCCTTATTATTCCTTTAAGTCCTTATTCACATCATGGTCGCTTCATTTTTCTAAGTATATTAGGTTCATTCTCTTTATCGTCGCCGGCTCCGCTTATGGATTCTTACGATTTCTACTCGCGTGGTCTCGGCTCCGATATTTTTATAAAACTAAAAAATTATTATTTTCACCTGGAATTTTTATGGAAGTTAGGAAACTCAAAATACTACTCTCTGTAAAAATTTTATGATTTATGAACATTCTTAAGTCGATCCTTTATATTTTCAAAGTTTGTGATTTGTAGCAGTTTTTGTCGCGTAAATCACTTTTACTAAAACGATCATAACTTTTGATCAGTAAATCGGAATCAAGCGATTCAAGCGCCTAAACGATCCTTATAATATTTCCTATCATAATCAAGGGGTATTTTTCAAGAAACTACAGTTTAAAACTCCGGGACTTTCTGCAGAAATTTAAAGTTACGATTTGTTGGTTTTAACGGAATTACGTTTACGATCGGGGTTTCGTTTACGCCCTAACTCTTAACACAACCACCAACAATCATCATTTCATCACCAACACACAACTCCTCTCAAGAAAATCATGTTATTGAGGCAACAACAACCAACCTTAAATCTACTCTACTTAAACTTCAAGATCTCAACAATACCACTTCTTAAACTAAGTTTTCTACCGCATACTAAATGGATCTTAAAAATGAATCTTAAATAAAGTCGGGCCAAAGATTTTTACCGTTCTTGAAATCTTGAGATGTATATTTGAGGATGGTGGAGGCTTGGAAGTATTTGGTATGATTTTTGGAACCTAAAACCACCATTGAAATCAAGAAACCAAGGAGAGGTTACTATTCATACTATTCACTAGTGAGTTTCTTGATTTTATTTCACCCATCAATCCTTGATAACCTTATTTTAATTGCTAGGAAGCTTGAGAATTAATGGGATGATTTTACCATGGCTAGATTTTGAGATTTGAAATTGAATTCTCCCTTTTTTCTTCAAGGGGCCGAATGGAAGCTTGATGGGGTGGGGGGTATTTATACTTGCTTCCCTTGGTTGCTTAGCTTAGTTGCTTTTCTAGGTTGCTTCTAGAAAATGGGGTGGGAGATCTTCCACTTGATTTGATAATCTTCCTAGCATAGCATTCTAGGTTTATTCTTGTTGCAAATCTTGGGGACAAATCTTAGGTAGCTTCCTAGAAACTACTTGTGTTAGCTTCCTTAGCACATTATTTGGATAGCTTGCTTGATCATCCTATGGTTAGCTTACTATTTGATAAAGTGACCATGGTTACTTTTCTTACAATGGCTTAGTTAGTGCGTTACGTTTATTTAATTGTTTACGTGTTCGCTCGGTCGCTTAAACATTTTCGTAATACTGATTCGTAAATGGTTCTCGACGTAATTCCTGTAGTATTTATTCCTTGTATTTTTAATTATCATACTTGAATATATATCCGTAGGGTTTTAATCTTGTAATTATATTGTGATCCCCGCAATCCTCGATGGGTCGTAAATACGGTCGTCTTTCAAAGTTAGTTTTCTTCGAAAACTAATAGCGTTGACATACACTCATTTGGTACGTATAATCGTAATATCAATTCCAAAACTCATTTTCTCATGCACAACATAGTGTGGGCTAAAAACAATTTCCCCGTCCGTCAGGGTTACTATTCATTAAACGTTTTACAAGGTCTCAAAATTCAAGTTATTATATTACTATTCATAAGGGTCTTTTACCGATGTTCAAACATTTGGGTTCTTACAGTCTTCCCCCCTTAAAAGGATTCCGTCCCGGAATCAGTTCAGAAACATTTAGGGATATGCTTCTCGCATGCCAACCTCGAGTTCTCACGTTGATCTTGTTGTATTTGATCTCTTCATAAAATTTCCACTCGTCCCTCCAATATATTTCCAGTTACTCGTCCTTGTAGTCTTATGACCTCTACACGTTACTCGACATACGCTAAGTCTGGCTATGAGTTTATTAGCTCATTTTCAATCATATATTTGGTTTTGACATTTAAATTTCCTAACCTCGATTCGTGGTACTCGTTATAAACTTGGTGACCGTTCGATGATGGTGCTAATTTGTAAGTCAACTTTCTTAGTCCTTTAATTCTTCAACTGGTCCAATAAATCTTGGGTTCAACATTCCTTTCACTTTCGAATCTCATCACTCCCTCCTCGGGAGGTACTTTAAACAATACTTGGTCTGCTACTTCGTACTTTCTGTCTTTATAGTCCTGGTCTGCATATCTCTATTGTTCGTCCTGGGCTGTCACTAGCCGGGTTCTGATAAGTACTAGGAATTCCTTTGGTCTGTTGACTCAACTACAGTGCATTACCCTCCGCTTACCAATTTCATCCCAACCTAAGAGAGAACGATTCTTTCTTCCGTACAAGCTTTGTAGTCGTTCCAATGCACGCATGATAACTCGTTATTGTCGGTAATTTGATTAACGTCAACTGGCCACTTCATTTCCCTTAAAAATTTATAACATGGACGATTAGCGCATCTTCTAGTGTTTGGAATCATCCTTCAACTTATTCGTTTCCCCCTACATCGCTCCTACTAGTGCTAGAGTTTCATTCCTTAATGTTTTCCCATTTTGGCGCATCCTCTCTGTCGATTAAGTCATGTAAGAAGTTCTCGTTGCATTTTTACACGCTCGTCTCTGCTACACGCTTAGCGCCAGATTTAACATTTCTTCCCGTAGTAATGTAAAGCATGTCATCGTCCTGTTGCCATCTTGAAGGAAGCACCATTTCATATGCAATTGATCGACACATTTTAGGATCGTGCAACGTTCAGCTTCCGTCATCGTTCGGACTTCTTTAATCATTTCCCGTATAATATCTACAGTACTACGACACCTTCTGGGTCGTACTTGTTATTCTCGCTAGCACCTTAGACGTATTCACATTTATTGGTACCTACTACTATTGGCCTTTATAGGGCGTGTACGATCTTCTTTGCCTTCTATTAGTTCTGACAATGACATCCTTCATTCTTTCACGTTGCCCTTCGTAAGGGATATCAGCGACTATTTTTCGTATGCTAGCGTAGTAAGTACATCTACATGAATTATCTATCAATAATAGGCGATTTCCCAACCGTTTCAAATAAAATTTAAGCCGCTAGTTGTATTTTCAATGGTCAGGATAGTCCTCTCGTTCTACTTATCGATTTGAGAACTCTAAGTCGTGCCTCTGTCCGCCCTTTTTCATAAAATATCTTGGGAAATAGTCCCGTTAATTAAATCTTGGGTCCTTGCGGGGCACAACCGTCACAGGGTCTCTCTGTCCCAATTATCTCTTCTGCGTTCATAAAAATTTTGTAGAGTGAACATCTATCGTTTGCATAATAAAGTAAGCGGTCCTAGTTAATCTATCACTCAAAATCCTCAAATAGCACGACAGTTAACTTGGTTCTTGATAATCCTCCTTCAAAATTTATTATAATTAACTCTTAACCCTATTTGGGTCATCTACAATTCAAAATCGCCAAAATTTTAACCCTCGCCTTTCCGTTTTCATTTTCAACCATGTCAAATACTTACTTACCTACTCAATTACATCCCTTTTCATATTCTGTCATGACTAATATCCGTTTACATTTTTAGGCACCTTTAAGTCTTCTTGTTAAGTAATAAAGCATTCTTCTCATGCGATCCTTCTCATCATTTATTCTGAGACTTGTCATCCTCCATATATCTTTTCCCACTTAAAGTATCGGCCACCACATTGGTCTTTCCTTGATGATAATAGATTCCTCAATCATGGCCTTTGATCAATTTGACTATATCCTCTATCTCATGTTCAGTGTAAAAAAAAATTCCAAAATTTTCTCATAAGTAAACTCCTTGTCCCTTTCAGTCTGAACCTTATCACAATTATTCTAGTTTATTATTAGAAAGCCTTATGTCACGGTCCTTAAGCTGCGTAGACATATCATTAGACTTCACGCAATATCCTATTTTTATCATCGAGTAATTCTAGCATGGGGTTGCTACTAACTTTGCCTTCAATTCTTGAAAATCTTATTCCTCAAATTCATACATGCTTGGTTTTTTTTTCAAATTTATTAGCACCTTTCCCGATAATGTTTCATAGAAGTGTACCTCAATAATCACGTCGTATCCCTATTTTCGTTCTTCTATAACCATATTAAAGATACTTATGATAATAACTAAACATGGTATTCTTCTTTTTAAAACAACTTACTCCTCACGATACTCCGATTGCACCATCATAGCACTGAGCTTTTAGTCTCATATTACAACAATCGGTTCTCAACTATACCTCTCTTTATTGAGAAGGCAATTAGCCTTGGAAAAATATTTTTACGATATCGATGAAATTTAGACAGTCTTAACAAGGTTTCAAAATCTAACATTTGAACAATTAATGAGCTCTGAGTAAAAGAGTCGTAACACTCAGAAGATCTATAACTTGGAAGGAAGAATATAACAAGGATTATCCTTCCATGTCCTTAGAATTCTATATTGTGATATTATGGAGAATATCCATTGAAAGCAATGATTGCTGAATAATAACATCATACGAATGATACTAGCAAGATTTTCCCATTGAAAGAATACTTTTCTTCTCGAATAATGAAAGAAATATCGAATGACATCCTCAACCAAAGGTTAACCATTGAGGTCTCCAAGTGGTGCTATTTTGAAAGAAGGAATTTTATCCAATGATTAATAAATAAAGAAGTATATTGTTCTTCAATCACTTTGTAATTTTAATTGGATATTCGTTATACAAACGAAAGAATAAAATATTTCATGAACAAAATATTTCATAAAACTGAATATGAATTCTCGTTTGAGTGGGCGACCTAGTTAGGTCTCAATTAAATCATTTTTTGAAAATTTCATGAACAATTAAATCTGGCATATATAATGCACTATGGAATAATCAAAATTTTATTGGAAGTGGAACTAGCAAAATAATAACTAGTCCATATCAAGCAATATTATTAACCGGCTAAGAAAATGGCCAGCACAATTGGTTTGGCCCATAGCAACTAGCTAGGACGATTAGCTAGGCTTTTGTTGTATTAATTAAAAATTTGACTAGTTAGGACAATTAACTAGTCATTCATGAGAACATATACAACTAGGCATATTTCAGTTTGTTTGTAAAAATCTCAACATCGTAACCATTGAAGAAATTATGGCTACCTGGATGACGATTTTGAAATAAAGAGTTTTTAAATTTGGGCCGAGAAAGACAATTATAACTCTGAATCGAGTGGTCTTGGCATCGGAACAATCGATAGCCTCTTATTAAATATTTCTTTCCAAATAAAGGGTACACTCATAGTGCCCTAGTTCACATACTTTATCAGATCTTTAAATAGAATTAAATCGGAATACCAATATCAAATTGATACCCTTACTATGATTTCAAAGTTCAATATATAATTTCATCCCGATTAGAGGAAAAGGATTCCCGAGGAATATATGGATATTAGATCATCCATGTTTTTTAACAATTTGTTAGATAGTTACAATCTCGACTGAGAAGAGTAAGTATGAAAGAAGAATCTAATGAAGATACTCATTATGAATATTCATCGATGAATTGAGGGAAAATTTATATATATATAAAAAATCTATTGGATAATTGAAATGAGGTATAAATATTTCTGAGTTGATCAAGAAGATCACAATCTATGAATGAAAGTTCATGGATTAACTAAAAGAATTGAACAAGTCCTGATGCGGAGAAAGACTATTCAAGAATGTCACATCAGAAGTTCAAAGTAGGGAACGAAAAGGATTGCCTGATATGACTTATCAAGGCAATACGAATGATCAACAATTTGGAGGGAGTAACGGGACAGTGAGTAGGTGCCAAAAGATTTCACTGATTATCCTAACTCTCGTCGTTATCCTCCTGAGGATGATACCACCTCTTCATCTTTGTAATTCCATTTTCAATAGTTTCTCTTTCAACATCATTTTAAAATCGCTTACTAACTTGACTTTCACACGTATATCTGTCATTCCGGTATTTTACCTCGAAGACCTTACTCAGAAATATTCCAAAAACATCTGTTAAGCCGATAGTTGTCTGCTACACGCATCCGTTACTAACTATAAGTGGCCAGTTCCCCCTGGGAACAGATCAAAGAGATCTCTTAGGGATCTCAATGCAGTCCATAAGTTCAGTGGCATGTGTGTGTACTTGAATATACGTTACCGAATATATTAGAGGTCTATGTGTATATATACGTAGCCTCTGACATCATATCTACCGAAGAATTCTGCATTAGACTCACTGGTCTATCCTTTTTAGAAGGTTCTAAGATCGAACTATCGCTCATTGTAATCTTATGCCATCTAATTGTAGTCATGCCATCAATTCTCGATGCTCTCGATCTCTGAGCTAAACCATCATAACCCTCCATGTTAAGCGCACTAATAACATCATGTAATGTACTCATCTTATGATAATACTCTTATATTACATTCAAATATTCCTTAATAGAAAAAAAAATCCTCAAGGGTATATCAGACACTATCTCTGCTGAATTCGTTATTAATACGATATTCACCTTCTTATTGGTAAAATGACACCTTCAACTAGTCTGGGTCAATAACCTCAACTGTATATTAATGATTAGACTTTATGGTTCTCATATGTGATGCCTTTTGTTGGGCAACCTACACAGAACTACAGGTAACAAGGCTCGTGTTATCAAAATTTACATATGGTGTTGGTAATATCGTCTTTACTCCAAATGCTCTGGAGACTCAGCTCAAAGTTCTACATCCACATCTTTGCCAAATCAAATATGATTCAAATTTTTCTCCTCCTCATCCTGATAATCTCTAATGGTCCTATTAGTCATACTTTAATACCTCAAATACACACTTATCCTCACCTACCCATTGGGCTACATCCGGTAGTCCTATGATGAACTCTATATGAGCTCTCACAAAATCTCGCATCTACACAGACTCCTAACACTCTCGTTTCTGAGTACTATAACTTAATGCTCTGATAGCATTTCTGTAACGCCCCCAAATCCGGGGTCAGGAATCTGGGTCGTCACGCCATCCTTCACTCATGTGTAACCTGGTATTGATTCAATAATCCAACAGACCCCAATCTCATACTCTCACACACAAGTTATAGCCTTAGAAACGACGTTGTAATCTTCTTTTATTGCACTCAAATGTACTTTACAGGATCTCAAACAATTATTTATAAACTCTACATAAAGTTCCAATAATTACGACCGATATCTTATGTCTATCCGATACTCTAGCACGCCTGAGACAAAGCTGTCAGGGATCCTCCCCATGACTGCAAGCGACTAAGTCCCACACCGGCATACTGGTTATCTGTTGTGTTGTGTCATTTGAAAGAAAGCAAGAGTGAGCTATAATGCCCAACATAATAATATACAGTATGAAAATGACTGTATGATAAACTCACGTAAAACATCATATTTGATAAATACGTTTTCTTCAAAAATAGTTTTCCTTGGTGATACACACCTCTTTATGAAAACAGTCCTTTAGTGGATTTTATTAACCTGCGAATACCTTAATAGTAAACCCAGCACCTAGGCTTGGATTACGGTATTGCATCACAATTCCAATTGGAAGAATAGGACATTCGTTGGAGCCACCGCATACGATGATCAGTCGTAATACGATAATAGTAACCTCTTCAACTAGTAGAAGGACGACACCTTCGTATCCCGGTTATCACCCTTGCCGCATTCGGGCTACGTATCCCATTTTCGGGTATATACATACTTCACAAGTTCCTGAGTACACTGAGTACCTTCGCCTACGGTACCTTTGGTAGTCCATCTAGCACATATAGTACCAGAGTCTACCCCTCCCTTGTCCTTTAAAAGAATTCTATTAATCTCGAGAACTCGAACCACATCAAAGTTCCCCAAGCGTTTTGCTTGTTGATAGAAACAGCTTATCTCTCTAAGATATAAGTGTATATATATGTATATACGTACTTCCGAGAATTTCGGAGGAAGTACTAAGGATGTGAGTTGACCGTTGTCAACAGATAATTAATAAGGGGAAAAGTTTCTCCTTGAAACTATAATCAACATATTAAATAAGTCGGGATAATATTCACCGACGATCTGAAATTATTCGAATGATATTCTGAAATCAGAAAGTATATTTTAAATCAGGATCTATGATTTTTAAATCAATAATAAACCCTTTAATAAATAATAAATAATTAAATGAGAATCGATAGATAATTAACCTCGAATAAGTTTACTCTTGTAAAAGAATATTTAAAATAATATTCCTCAACTAGTTTATGGCTATGAATTTAATCATCTTTAATGATTAATCAGGTTTGAATAAATAAGCGTTGGAGAATACTTCTCCTATAATAAATGATTACTAGATAAATAATTCTTGTCCGAACGATAAAGTATAGTTGAGGGAATACGGTCTTTGGAAATCGTTTTAATAAAAGTTCGAGGTATTTTAATGTTTCGTATGTGGACGTTGAGTCCCTTAAAAATGTACTATTATGGACTTATAATCATCTTATAATATCACCGGGATGATTTTCGGGTTTATATTTTATAAAAAAAAACTGACCGACTCTCGATCTTACGACTTATACATCATGCTCTACTATAGCGTTAATATTCTTAAATAAGCACCTCCGGAATACTTCCGGGTTTTCATCAATTTTTACTAACCGATCCTCGGTCTAAAATATATACATGCCACGCTACTCGCTAGCATTACATTCTCAATTATAAACTCCTCCGGGATACCTCCGGGTTTTTATAAGCTTACACCGACCGACTCTCGGTCTAAATATAACATTTCGAACTCGGTATGAACATATACTAGAAATTATCAACAATTGAGTAATGTAATACATCTCAAACTTTGTAAAAAGTTTAAAGCAATCTCATGCATATATCACAGTTTTGTAAAATATTCACAACACAACAGTTCTTAAAAGGTAGGGTTTGAAAACTTGTCTGGGTATCTCGAGGTAAAGGATGCTCTAGGTTCCGCTCGGTAATCTATAATCATAAACATAATTCATTTTGTTAGGTCTCGTCCTAATTTACGGCGTCTCGCACTCATGCGATATTTATTATGCACCCTTTCAACTTATACTACCCTTATTATTCCTTTAAGTCCTTATTCACATCATGGTCGCTTCATTATTCTAAGTATCTTAGGTACATTCTCTTTATCGTCGCCGGCTCCGCTTATCGATTCTTACGGTTTCTACTCGCGCGGTCTCGACTCTGATATTTTTATAAAACAGAAAAATTATTTTTTTCACTTGAAATTTTTATGGAAGTTAGGAAACTAAAAATACTACTCTCTGTGAAAATTTCATGATTTATGAACATTCTTAAGTCGATCCTTTATATTTTCAAAGTTCGTGATTTGTAGCAGTTTTTGTCGCGTAAATCACTTTTACTAAAATGACCATAACTTTTGATCTGTAAATCGGAATCAAGAGATTCAAGCTTCTAAAAGATCCTTATAATATTGCCTATCATAAACAACGGTTTTTTTTCAAGAAACTACAGTTTACAACTCAGGGACTTTCTGCAGAAATTTAAAGTTATGATTTGTTTGTTTTAACGGAATTACGTTTACTATCGGGGTTTCGTTTACGCCCCAACTCTTAACACAACCACCAACAATAATCATTTCATCACCAACACATAACTCCTCTCAAGAACATCATGTTCTTGAGGCAACAACAACCAACCTTAAATCTACTCAACTTAAACTTCAAGATCTCAATAATACCACTTCTTAAACTAAGTTTTCTACCACATACTAAATGGATCTTAAAAATAAATCTTAAATAAAGTTGGTGTAACACCCCCAGATCCGGGGTCGGGGATCCGGGTTGTCACGGTCTTTCTTTCCACAATATCACTTCACTTAATTAATAATAAATAACCTCATGCTGTGACCCCACACTAACACACACCACAACCCGTTATAGTCTTAGAGATGAAATTGAAATAAGTACAAGTCTTTGAATCCACAATTTAAAATTATTACAACCCAAAATGATTACTTGATAATTTACAGTTAATTGCCATTATCTGCCACAAGTTATAATTATACATAATTTGATTCTCAAAAGTAGATGGTCTGAACTACAATGGATCTACCTCTGCAGCTATAACAGCTACAACATCATCGGGAAGACGCGGGACGCTTCCCACGCGCTTGCGCTGGGTCTGCTGGAGTCTGGCCATCTCTCCTAACTGTTGTTGTGTGATGAAGAAATAAAGCAAGAGTGAGCCTTACAGCTCGCAAGATAATATGTAGTGATAACAATAATACCAGTATCTAAATGGATACTTACTAGAATCTTTATCGTGTGTAAGATAATTACTTACTAGATATAAGTAAAAACAAAGAATGAAGTTACCAATACTTCCCCACACTTATATCATTTATAAAGCTACTTGAACTATCACCGTTCAAAGTATGATAAGATTCACGAGGTCATCCCATAGATGAGACCACAAATAAAACTTGAAAATATTTGATCTTTGAAATATTTTGAAAAGAGATGAAGTTACGAGATACTTCTTTCAATGGATACCCCAATAAAAATGTTTGACCCTGTCAATGCTTCGGCAACCACCCATTAGTAGCCTTTCGATCGAAATGCTACGGGTAGTGTTGCAGAATTATCCAAATGGATGATGAACTCATTACGGGAGTTTACCGCGCCAGGAAGACCACTTACGATGATCAGTCGTAGTAGTACAACCCCACCATTTTCTACATGTAGAGGAGAACCTGTCGGATTTACTTGTCAACCGAACACTGAACTCCTAAGGAATGGACCACCTTAGCGGAACTTCCAGGCCATTTGGGCCAATATAATAAGGCTGGGCCGGCGCTACTCGACCACTTACGCCACTCCTAGTTCAGATGAAATCCATGACTCTGAAACGTAAAGCTCGTTTCCCCCTTTCCCCAAGTAGAAACTTGTTGATACGGCTCCACCAAGAAGTCGTATCTAGTTGGAAAGGAAAACTCACCGATATTTCCCAGGCGATGCCTGTTAATAGATTAACTTGTTCCAAGAATTTTACTTCCCGAATATTGGGTAAGTAATCAAAAACTCTTTTACCAAGACAGCAACCTTGTTGCGAATATAAAACACACCACCGAGCCGGATCCCCCATGTTTTGAGCGAGTATTTAAATCCCCTTTTTAAAAGGAAGATCTTAAATATAAAAATAGTTTTGGGATCCGCTCTATCTTTTGAAAATCATTTTAAAGACTCGAAAACACTTTAAAGAGTGTTTGGAGTAAAACTGATTTAATGAAGTAAATCAGTCCCCAGAATATTTAGAAAATGACTGAATGTTAATATTTAAAATAATATTCCCATAAAGAATAATCTTTATAAAAATAATTGAAGTAGAAGTTTTGAAACTTATACTTGAAATGAATATTAAATAACCAAAGATATACTTATATGAAAGTACTATCTTTATTTGAATAATCGAAAATAAGTTTGATTATTGACACCTTATTCTTTAATAAAATAAAGAATATACCTCAGCAAATACTCGGAGTCATAGATCCTCAAATGAATATTCAAATAATATTCAATAAATAAAATAAGCTGAGTAATAAGCCCTCAAATGAATATTCGAAATAATATTCATTAAATAATAAGCCGAGTCATAATACCTCGAATGAATATTATAAATAATATTCATTAAATAAAATAAAGGAGTCATAAGTCCCCGAATGAATATTCAAATAATATTCAGATAAATAAATAAAAGGAGTCATAAGTCCCCGAATGAATATTCAAAATAATATTCATTTATAAAGTAAAAGGAGTCATAAGTCCTCGAATGAATATTCAAAATAATATTCAATAATAAAATAAAGTTAAAGTTATCGAATAAACCTTATTCGATTAATAGTTTTAAAAACTATATCCATATATATATATAACTATATATATATATATAATATACTCGGGAACATCGACTCCCGGTTTAGAAATATGTTCACCTTTTATCCCCTATACTAAGGGTATACGCAACTACTTGCTTATTTCTAGCATAGGTATTATGCAACTATAAGCATTGAAATCAACAGATAGATAACCAGATTACGAAACAGACATGCATATATACCATATTAGCATGCTCCAATATATCGCAAAATTTGCTAATAACAATCATGCAATATCACAAGATAATGCATATACATATATTTACATCACAACAACAGTATAACGGGTAGAAAACTTGCCTGAGCGACTTGGGGGTGAGAAAGGCTCGGGACGAGTCTGGTAACCTATAAACAACAAGTAAGTTGGAATTAAACCAAAATCACTTGTAAATCTATACTTTAACTAACTTAGACTCTAACGCTTGTTTTGCGCTCACCGATTCGCTTAAGTCACTCGGGTACCCTCGGCTCCACCATTTTTAATAATTTAACCTTTACGAGTTTTAAAGCGATTCCTTCGTGAGTGTCTTACCAACTGCCTAACACACTTACCATAAATGTTTCATACATTAACTAACCCTTTTTGGTCTTTAACCTATGTTTCAAAGTAAGGCGAGGGAAAAAGTTTCGTTCGCGAAACGCCGTTACTTGAAACGCTCGTTTCTCCTAAACCGTGCATCGGAATCGAACGAACTACATATCAAAACGAAGCTCGTAACATGAGCTATCTAAACATGGCAGTGGTCATAATCTAGCAGGGGGTTCTCGGGTCCTAATGCTATGCACAAAAACAGTCCAAAGAAAATCGGACGTTACGACGGCTATGTTTACGCGATTTCCCAATTTTAAACCATACAAAACCAACCACAAACCAACCTCAAATCCAACACACAACAAACATCCATCCTTATCACATCATAACAACCCCAACCAATTCAATTTAATCATTCATACTTATGCTTAAACTTAACTTTAATCATACTTAAGTTCCTTTAAATCAAAACCACAACAATTACCATTCCATTTCACTACCATTCCAAATCCCAAACTCTAAATCATAACAACAAACTACAATATCAACCCACTAATCAAAATCATCTTATAATATATAGGAATCTAGGGTTTGGAGATGGTATACCTTCCTTGAAGTGGTGGGTGGAGCTAGGAAGCCTTAAGAAGCTTTGAGAAGTCTTAAGAATGCTTGGATCTTCAAGAAAAACAAGAAAAAGTTCAAGTTAAAAACTTGAAAACACTATTCATTGTCTTCTTCTTTGATTAAATGAAGAAGATTGAGAAAGAATTAATGGTTTAAACTCATGATATAGTCCTAACTAAGCATGAAGATGATTAGGGAATTATCTTACCAATTTAGGAAGCTTGGATCTTGGATTTTGAATTTCTCTTGCCTTTTGAATAGTGAAAAGCCGTGAGCAATGAAGAACAAAGCCTTGGTTGCTTTTGATTTTTGAAAAATGATTTTTGCTTGGCTTGGTTGCTTGGTTTTTGTGCTTGCTTTAGTCAATTACCTTCTTGCCCTTGAAATTGTGTGGTTACAAAGCTACCACACCTCCTTCCTTCCCATGTCATGCTTATGTCATCCTCATGATGTCATCCTCCCTTCCTTGTCCTCTTTCTATTGGTTGGATGACATCATTCCCCCTAATCCCTTTGATTAACTTCCTAATCGTTTGCCTAATGACCGCTGATCTGTTATACGGTTTGCTTAACTTTCGTTCTCGTTTATCGTTTGAAGGATCATACCCGGGATCTTATTACTTAGGTTCCCTTAACCTTTCTCAATACATTATATTCCTTTTTATGATCCTCTATTATAATCCTTTAATTTAAATCCTTTTTATCCTGTTACCTTATACTCAATTCTCTCCGTATCTTGTGGATTTCCGGGAAAAACCAAAGTGTTCGGAATTGGATTCTGACGATCTTTACATACACTTATATACTTCATAGAGTACTAATAATATCCCAGAATATCCATAACAGAACCCCTACATAGTGTGGCATGAAAAGTTTTCTCATTCAGCAAAAACACTATTCATAAGGGTTTCAAAATTTTCCAAAAATTGGGGTTATTACAGTCTCCCCTCCTTAAAAGGATTCCGTCCCGGAATCAAATAGAGAACAAATGGGGATACTTTCTTAGCATTACACTTCCTAACTCTCGAGTCAATTTTCCCACATTGTGGTTCTACCACCAAACTCTGCCTAGTTTGATAATCCTTCTCCTAAGCACTTGTTCCTTTTCACTCTATAACCTTTCCTGGTTGCTCCATATAGGTTACGTCGGGTTGCATATCTATGCGCTCGTATGCCTCTATTTATCTGGCATCTGAATTACACTTCCTTAACATTGATACGTGAAACACGTTACGACCTGCTACATGTTCGGGGTTAGGGCTAGCTCATATGCTAACTTCCCAAACGTCTTAATATATCCAAGGGTCCAACAAATTGTAGACTTAGCTTTCCTTTCTTTCCGAACCTCATCAATCCTTTCCAAGGGATACCTATAACATTTCTAGGTCCCCTATTTCATACTCCTTATCCTTTCGTGTCAAATCAACATACTTATCATGTCCATCTTGGGCTACTACCAGCCGTCCTCTGATTAGATCTATCATATCCTTGGTCCTTTGGACTACTGCGGGTCCGAGCATCTTGCGCTCTACAACTTCATCCTAACATAAGGGAGATCAACATTGTCTTCCCTCAAGGATCTCATAAGGCGACATCTCGATAATGACATAGGATCTATTATCGTAAGATAACTTAATTCTCATTAAGTGATCATTCCAAATTCTTTCAAGTCTATTACACAGACTCTCATCATAGCTTCTAATCATTAGAACTTTTGCTTCTCAATACCCATTCTTTTCCAGTTCGTAATCGCTACTACCTTCCGTTCCTAATATTATACGGGTTATACTTTTGCTCGCTAGCGTTCTATAACCTTTTAATAACCACGTCAACCTTAGTATCACGAATGTGTTCCCATTCCGCATACTACCACCACTTTATTACTCCTTTTTCAGTTGTTTCTATTTTCCAAAATTTGATCAATCAAATAGAAGTAAAGGAATTTGTTGAGAGATCACTAAGATCATGAACACTTGTTATA
Source organism: Apium graveolens (assembly GCF_009905375.1). NCBI lineage: Eukaryota > Viridiplantae > Streptophyta > Magnoliopsida > Apiales > Apiaceae > Apium > Apium graveolens. The sequence continues at coordinate 35,475,434 of NC_133651.1, forward strand.
TCGCATAGTTAGTACAGAAGGTGGCCAGCCTTTAGTACTTGACAAGCAATTAAACAACATGTGGTATCCTACTAGGCTTCTATCACAAAGATAGATAGTCATTCGGCAATACCTCCCCTTCTGGAAGGGTTGTTCTTCTCAGCTTACATGAAATGAAAAGAAGAGAAAAGAACGAACTGAAGAGAATTGTATATATGAAAAAAAATTCTTGCCATAAAATATCTGGCTTGGAATCTACCTCTGAACTATAGAGGTTTGTCATAGGAGAACAAAACATATATGTATTTATATCAACATCAAGTATTATAGCATCGTATTTCACATGCCTAAATATTTTCGCTATCCCGTCCATCATTCTATGGACCCATGCTCTTCCTCGAGCTTATACACAATCACCTTTGAAACTCCCTCGACATTGAAAATCGAATCTGGGATCTCATTCTAGACATCATCGTTACTAGAATTCTATGCTTGCATCGCAAACTTCCTCGTATAGTCATACGACCCTCAATTAATAAGGAGGAATAAATATTCAATAGGTAAATAATCTACCTAATTAGTCTATTCAATGATAACTTATACATCACCATGACCCGATTAGTGGTACTTAATCTCAACATCCATTCCAATACAACTCTCATGGTTGTAATCGACTCATTACTCGCAGAATCATTGCTGCACTACTATGGTCCACCACTGACTTACTGTCGTCATTCATTTTCCATGAAATCTTAATATCTAACCATACGGAGTCCATACATGTCGTATCAAATCCTTCTAAGGAGGTAACATAATCACCATTCCTGATTCATGAAGAACACTCCTGATCCTGACATACATTCATGACATGAAGCAGATAAAATTGGAGAAGAGTTTCAATCAAAGCAACTATAGCAGGTTAATACCATTCTTAATCGTATGCCTTCAATTAAAGACTTAACTCAAAGGTTCGTTTAGTCCTTTTTGAAATATGGTCCTGGATTATTCTCAAGATAGGACCTTCTAAGATAGATAGCCCGTTCATGGCGATTACACGAATTAAACCTTTACCAACTACTATTACGGTTGGGTATTGCACAGTCATCAAAAGGATTGTCAATCTTCCAAACCATAATACAACCTTTACAGCTTCAACCATCATCACTGTATTCCTTTGGCACAAGCGCCTATAATTATCCTCTTACCTTTAAAGTGTCGGCCACCTCTTTGGCCTTTCCTGACAGTAAAATTTCCCTACAGTCAATGTCATTTTAACCACCTTCAACTAAATTCTCTACCTTATTTCAATCACTGTTTATGTGAAAATGTCTTCCTTAAAATCTGATGAGTAAGAAAAGAAATCACCATTTTTCCATAAGTTATTGCCTCAGTCTTTAGAGGTTAATCACTGTCGCGACTGACTCTCGATCGTACTTAGAACATCTTTTGTCTTAGGTCCTAATTGCCCTGAACAATTCCGACCTTTACTGGTTCGATCCATACTTTCTCGTGGTTTAACACGTGCCACACTTGGCATCATTATAATCACGTCATATTCCTTTTATCAACATTTTTATTCTTGAGAATTTTGAATATTACCTTTCTCCATGCAAAACCTCTAAGGTTATCTTTCAATAGTTCCTCCTGTATTCCCTAGATACAGGGCATATCGAAATACCATTTACTATTACTAGAACCATTGTCTATATACTTCTGAAAAATTTCTCCACTGAGTCTTAAAGGTTGTTGTTACCTTAACCCTTTCCCAATCATACTGTCAAAACTCATACTGCCCCTATTAAGGGTGAAATGCCAACCTTTAGGCATTCCCCTAGGATTCGTTTTAAGTTACCGATGTTCTATCCTTAATTCCACCTTTAAAAAGGTACATGCATCCTTACATGGATAAATCAAGTCATATACCCCTGATAAGGGTGTCTTATTCAATCATTCCCACCTCGATAGTATATGTCTAATTTCACAATAATATTTGTATTCAAAATGGGGTCAATCAATATGGCCTCCAAAAGATAACAATGGTTATCCGCTTGTCTTGCCTAATTTGGTAACAATAATAAGGATGTTCTGGAAGATATTGGTCGTGTTCAACGTGAACCTCTTCTTAATAATTCCTTATTTACTTTTGTTGTTTATCCCAACAGTCATCTCAATATTGGGATATCTCTCATACCTGGCGTCTCCCTTTCTGGGTATCAAGCCACCGGTCTTACACTTCACATCCTTGAAGGTCACTTCCTTCATCCAATTTTCCTAATTTCTTACTTCCTTTTCTCCTCAGTCTATCCGCGTCTCATTATTTATCCTTCGAACTATCTCAAGGTTTCCTCGAATCCTCCCAACTTAAAGGGGGTACAATATATGTCTTATACCTTCAACCATCAATTTTAACTCATGGTGAATCATCCTCATCCTGACGATTACATACTTTTCTATTTCTGTTGCTATGAGTCTTTAGGGTTTCCTCATACCCAACTCCCTTATCATTCCTCAAACCCTATTGCCTTTATATTCCTTTCTACTTCAGTTTCTTTTTATTTTCCTTTCTCTTATCATTATTTCACAAACCAATCACAACATAAGCATTGATTTCAAACATCCCGTCATTCTGGATTCGTGTCCTCAGAACGAATCTTGACAACTTTTATAACTTAAATTCATAATTCATCATACTCATCCGCTTTTATTCTAGCTCCAAAGCTTTTACACTATCTCTATACTCTTGGGAAGCACTCTCCTGAAAATAATTGACTGAACTTAAATCAGTTTATTATAATCTCTTGCTCCGTGCCTTCCTTGGTCTTTCACCAGTGGGTGGTCTCTCTCTTAGGAGGGTAAGTGACAAAAACAGTCTTTTGTGATTCGTCAATCATTTAGAATCTCAAATGATTCCTATATTTCCTTTAGCCAGGCTCTTGCCTCGACTGGGTCAACCTGTTCCTTGGAACTCTGAGAGCTTAGCGATTTAAAGGTCATGAAAGAATTTCCTACCGCATTGTTTCCTCAAGGTGGTAGTTGGGGATAATAGTCTAAGTTCTGTCTAGACAGGTCCATAAATTGCCGTATAGGAGTACCGTCTCGGGTCTCCTTTCCTTACTCGACTTTCTGTTTCCTTAGTATGAAATGGTTCAACCTTCTCCCATAATCGGGGTTATCTTATACATTAAAAACCTTGTTTTCCACTTCATTATGTTATGGGTTCCTTCTATCGTGATGGCGTCCTCCCTGGCTATCACATTCAGGGTTTGCCCTAAATCTTATTCCTTGAACTATGACTTTCATCTAAGATCTCATCTTTAAGCTCTTAAACGTTTGGAACCCAAATTCTATAGGAATACCTCCTTATTCCCTTATCATCTCTCTCGGTATTAATCTCATATCTATTTGTTGGCTCTCTGCCTTCATTCATCACTTTTACTGGCACAATATGTTCTTTTCCAATAATTCGGGCTGTATTGCAATCTCAAACAGCTTTTCGGTACCGGCTCCGGTTACCTTCACTTCTATTTCCATTTTCTCAAAATCTTTTATAAACTCCCCAAAAGACATTATCATCTTGAGTCTCTCCTTTTTACTAAGGGCATCAGCCACCATATTGGCTTTCCCCGAATGATAAAGAATCTCCCAATCATTATTCTTGATTAGCTCTAACTGCCTCCTCTGGCATACGTTGAGCTCTTTCTACGTGAAAATGTACTAGAGCACTTATGGCTTAGGTAATTCTGGCACTTCTCTCCATACAAGTAGTGCCTCCAATCCTTAGGGTAAAACTATTGCCACGAGCCTAAGCTCATGAGCGGGGATATCGAATTTCATATTACCTTAATTGTCTTGACATGTACGCGATTACCTTACCGTGCTGCATAAGCACGCACCCTAAGCCCTTGTGCGAAGCGTCACTATACTTCACAAAATCTTTTTTTTTCCATCCGGCAACGCCAGCATAAGGGCCATCACCAACCTCTGCTTCAGTTCTTGAAAGTTGTTTTCGCATTTCTCTGTCCATTCGAACTTCTCAGTCTTACGAGTAAGCCGCGTTAAAGGGGCTACTAACTTTACAACTTGAACGAACCTCCGGTAGTGACCGGCCAATCCTACCTCTGGTAGTCGACCAAACCATGGTCATCAATTCATCAGTGGTCCTTTATCCAATCCTGTCAGGATCCTCCATGGGATCCTCCTCAACAACTATCCCTACTAGGACAACATCCTCAATATCAACATCATCCGGTCCTGCATTAGGACACTCTATCGAATCCACAATCTGATCTCCAATAACTAATAAAACATCATCGCGTTGATGTTCCTCAACTTCAGGGTTCGGAGTCCCGCTACCATATACGATAACGAACTACGCTCCTATCACGATATTTATAAGGGTTCCCATAAGGGTTTTAACCGTCAGTACTACGTTAGGTAGCCCGACTATGAACTTGGCAAGAGTTCTTATTATCTTAGTGAATCTTATTATCTTAACGTCCCATCATCTCTGAGGTTTATAACGCTTAGCTCTGATACCATTTATGTAACACCCCCAGATCCGGGGTCGGGGATCCGGGTTGTCACGGTCTTTCTTTCCACAATATCACTTCACTTAATTAATAATAAATAACCTCATGCTGTGACCCCACACTAACACACACCACAACCCGTTATAGTCTTAGAGATGAAATTGAAATAAGTACAAGTCTTTGAATCCACAATTTAAAATTATTACAACCCAAAATGATTACTTGATAATTTACAGTTAATTGCCATTATCTGCCACAAGTTATAATTATACATAATTTGATTCTCAAAAGTAGATGGTCTGAACTACAATGGATCTACCTCTGCAGCTATAACAGCTACAACATCATCGGGAAGACGCGGGACGCTTCCCACGCGCTTGCGCTGGGTCTGCTGGAGTCTGGCCATCTCTCCTAACTGTTGTTGTGTGATGAAGAAATAAAGCAAGAGTGAGCCTTACAGCTCGCAAGATAATATGTAGTGATAACAATAATACCAGTATCTAAATGGATACTTACTAGAATCTTTATCGTGTGTAAGATAATTACTTACTAGATATAAGTAAAAACAAAGAATGAAGTTACCAATACTTCCCCACACTTATATCATTTATAAAGCTACTTGAACTATCACCGTTCAAAGTATGATAAGATTCACGAGGTCATCCCATAGATGAGACCACAAATAAAACTTGAAAATATTTGATCTTTGAAATATTTTGAAAAGAGATGAAGTTACGAGATACTTCTTTCAATGGATACCCCAATAAAAATGTTTGACCCTGTCAATGCTTCGGCAACCACCCATTAGTAGCCTTTCGATCGAAATGCTACGGGTAGTGTTGCAGAATTATCCAAATGGATGATGAACTCATTACGGGAGTTTACCGCGCCAGGAAGACCACTTACGATGATCAGTCGTAGTAGTACAACCCCACCATTTTCTACATGTAGAGGAGAACCTGTCGGATTTACTTGTCAACCGAACACTGAACTCCTAAGGAATGGACCACCTTAGCGGAACTTCCAGGCCATTTGGGCCAATATAATAAGGCTGGGCCGGCGCTACTCGACCACTTACGCCACTCCTAGTTCAGATGAAATCCATGACTCTGAAACGTAAAGCTCGTTTCCCCCTTTCCCCAAGTAGAAACTTGTTGATACGGCTCCACCAAGAAGTCGTATCTAGTTGGAAAGGAAAACTCACCGATATTTCCCAGGCGATGCCTGTTAATGGATTAACTTGTTCCAAGAATTTTACTTCCCGAATATTGGGTAAGTAATCAAAAACTCTTTTACCAAGACAGCAACCTTGTTGCGAATATAAAACACACCACCGAGCCGGATCCCCCATGTTTTGAGCGAGTATTTAAATCCCCTTTTTAAAAGGAAGATCTTAAATATAAAAATAGTTTTGGGATCCGCTCTATCTTTTGAAAATCATTTTAAAGACTCGAAAACACTTTAAAGAGTGTTTGGAGTAAAACTGATTTAATGAAGTAAATCAGTCCCCAGAATATTTAGAAAATGACTGAATGTTAATATTTAAAATAATATTCCCATAAAGAATAATCTTTATAAAAATAATTGAAGTAGAAGTTTTGAAACTTATACTTGAAATGAATATTAAATAACCAAAGATATACTTATATGAAAGTACTATCTTTATTTGAATAATCGAAAATAAGTTTGATTATTGACACCTTATTCTTTAATAAAATAAAGAATATACCTCAGCAAATACTCGGAGTCATAGATCCTCAAATGAATATTCAAATAATATTCAATAAATAAAATAAGCTGAGTAATAAGCCCTCAAATGAATATTCGAAATAATATTCATTAAATAATAAGCCGAGTCATAATACCTCGAATGAATATTATAAATAATATTCATTAAATAAAATAAAGGAGTCATAAGTCCCCGAATGAATATTCAAATAATATTCAGATAAATAAATAAAAGGAGTCATAAGTCCCCGAATGAATATTCAAAATAATATTCATTTATAAAGTAAAAGGAGTCATAAGTCCTCGAATGAATATTCAAAATAATATTCAATAATAAAATAAAGTTAAAGTTATCGAATAAACCTTATTCGATTAATAGTTTTAAAAACTATATCCATATATATATATAACTATATATATATAATATACTCGGGAACATCGACTCCCGGTTTAGAAATATGTTCACCTTTTATCCCCTATACTAAGGGTATACGCAACTACTTGCTTATTTCTAGCATAGGTATTATGCAACTATAAGCATTGAAATCAACAGATAGATAACCAGATTACGAAACAGACATGCATATATACCATATTAGCATGCTCCAATATATCGCAAAATTTGCTAATAACAATCATGCAATATCACAAGATAATGCATATACATATATTTACATCACAACAACAGTATAACGGGTAGAAAACTTGCCTGAGCGACTTGGGGGTGAGAAAGGCTCGGGACGAGTCTGGTAACCTATAAACAACAAGTAAGTTGGAATTAAACCAAAATCACTTGTAAATCTATACTTTAACTAACTTAGACTCTAACGCTTGTTTTGCGCTCACCGATTCGCTTAAGTCACTCGGGTACCCTCGGCTCCACCATTTTTAATAATTTAACCTTTACGAGTTTTAAAGCGATTCCTTCGCGAGTGTCTTACCAACTGCCTAACACACTTACCATAAATGTTTCATACATTAATTAACCCTTTTTGGTCTTTAACCTATGTTTCAAAGTAAGGCGAGGGAAAAAGTTTCGTTCGCGAAACGCCGTTACTTGAAACGCTCGTTTCTCCTAAACCGTGCATCGGAATCGAACGAACTACATATCAAAACGAAGCTCGTAACATGAGCTATCTAAACATGGCAGTGGTCATAATCTAGCAGGGGGTTCTCGGGTCCTAATGCTATGCACAAAAACAGTCCAAAGAAAATCGGACGTTACGACGGCTATGTTTACGCGATTTCCCAATTTTAAACCATACAAAACCAACCACAAACCAACCTCAAATCCAACACACAACAAACATCCATCCTTATCACATCATAACAACCCCAACCAATTCAATTTAATCATTCATACTTATGCTTAAACTTAACTTTAATCATATTTAAGTTCCTTTAAATCAAAACCACAACAATTACCATTCCATTTCACTACCATTCCAAATCCCAAACTCTAAATCATAACAACAAACTACAATATCAACCCACTAATCAAAATCATCTTATAATATATAGGAATCTAGGGTTTGGAGATGGTATACCTTCCTTGAAGTGGTGGGTGGAGCTAGGAAGCCTTAAGAAGCTTTGAGAAGTCTTAAGAATGCTTGGATCTTCAAGAAAAACAAGAAAAAGTTCAAGTTAAAAACTTGAAAACACTATTCATTGTCTTCTTCTTTGATTAAATGAAGAAGATTGAGAAAGAATTAATGGTTTAAACTCATGATATAGTCCTAACTAAGCATGAAGATGATTAGGGAATTATCTTACCAATTTAGGAAGCTTGGATCTTGGATTTTGAATTTCTCTTGCCTTTTGAATAGTGAAAAGCCGTGAGCAATGAAGAACAAAGCCTTGGTTGCTTTTGATTTTTGAAAAATGATTTTTGCTTGGCTTGGTTGCTTGGTTTTTGTGCTTGCTTTAGTCAATTACCTTCTTGCCCTTGAAATTGTGTGGTTACAAAGCTACCACACCTCCTTCCTTCCCATGTCATGCTTATGTCATCCTCATGATGTCATCCTCCCTTCCTTGTCCTCTTTCTATTGGTTGGATGACATCATTCCCCCTAATCCCTTTGATTAACTTCCTAATCGTTTGCCTAATGACCGCTGATCTGTTATACGGTTTGCTTAACTTTCGTTCTCGTTTATCGTTTGAAGGATCATACCCGGGATCTTATTACTTAGGTTCCCTTAACCTTTCTCAATACATTATATTCCTTTTTATGATCCTCTATTATAATCCTTTAATTTAAATCCTTTTTATCCTGTTACCTTATACTCAATTCTCTCCGTATCTTGTGGATTTCCGGGAAAAACCAAAGTGTTCGGAATTGGATTCTGACGATCTTTACATACACTTATATACTTCATAGAGTACTAATAATATCCCAGAATATCCATAACAGAACCCCTACATAGTGTGGCATGAAAAGTTTTCTCATTCAGCAAAAACACTATTCATAAGGGTTTCAAAATTTTCCAAAAATTGGGGTTATTACAGTTGGGCCAAAGATTTTTACCTTTATTGAAAGATTGAGATGTGTATTTGAGGATGGTGGAGGCTTGGAAGTGCTTGGTATGATTTTTGGAACCTAAAACCACCATTGAAATCAAGAAACCAAGGAGAGGTTACTATTCATACGATTCACTAGTGAGTTTCTTGATTTTATTTCACCCATCAAACCTTGATAAAAAGAGATGAAAGAATTTTCTTACATTAGTTTAATTGCTAGGAAGCTTGAGAATTAATGGGATGATTTTACCATGGCTAGATTTTGAGATTTGAAATTGAATTCTCCCATTTTTCTTCAAGGGGCCGAATGGAAGCTTGATAGGGTGGGGGGTATTTATACTTGCTTCCCTTGGTTGCTTAGCTTGGTTGCTTTTCTAGGTTTCTTCTAGTAATGGGGTGGGATATGTTCCACTTGATTTGATAATCTTCCTAGCATAGCATTCTAGGTTTATTCTTGTTGCAAATCTTTGGGACAAATCTTAGGTAGCTTCCTAGAAACTACTTGTGTTAGCTTCCTTAGCACATTATTTGGATAGCTTGCTTGATCATCCTATGGTTAGCTTACTATTTGATAAAGTTACCATGGTTACTTTTCTTATCATGGTTTAGTTAGTGCGTTACATTTATTTAATCGTTTACGCGTTCGCTCGGTCGCTTAAACGTTTTCGTAATACTTATTCGTAAATGGTTCGCGACGTAATTCCTTTAGTATTTATTCCTTGTATTTTTAATTATCATACTTGAATATAAATCCGTAGGGTTTTAATCTCATAATTATATTGTGATCCCCGCAATCCTCGATGGGTCGTAAATACGGTCGTCTTTCAAAGTTTGTTTTCTTCAAAAATTAATAGCGTTTACATACACTCATTTGGTACGTATAATCATAATATCAATTCCAAAACTCATTTTCTCATGCACAACATAGTGTGGGCTAAAAAGTTTTTCCCCGTCCGTCAGAGTTACTATTCATTAAACATTTTACTAGGTCTCAAAATTCAAGTTATTATATTACTATTCATAAGTGTCTTTTACCGATGTTCAAAAATTTGGGTTCTTACAACAACATAACAATATTTAGAATTAAAAAAAAATATTGCATGACAATATTAGGATAATTACATCACTTGCGAATAATAAACATAAACACAAATTTAACAACCTGAAACACTAAACTCATTGTTGAAGGAAATTTTATTAACTTATGGTTGTATTTCTCTTACTCATCGTCGGACAATGAACAATCAGAAACATAATCAGGACCTATAGCAAAATGATGATACATCATTGCAGTGTGTAGGTCGTTGTCTTCAGCATACTCCTTACTTCTTGTTTGTAGCTCTTTATGATTTAAGCGCATCCTCATTCTATTTTCTTCTTCTCTAGCACATAACAACGCTATTTTTAACTTTTGAGGGTTGTTTCGCGGCATGTGTATGGCGCGTTATTTTGGTATTCTTACTCCTTCCTCAACACGTTGCCCTATACAACTTTGGAGACATCCAACATGCCATTCTCACTCCCTATGCATCGTGCTTACCGAACTTCTTGCGTAACGTTCATTCGGATCCATTGAGTACCTAAAGTCGTCATCACAAAACCATTTCCTACCAATTGCTCGATTAATATCACCATGTGTATAACTCATTATTCTTCAATTACTACATTGTGCCAATGATGACAACACACTGTATTTATAACATAAAAAACTTGATATTTAATTGATTTGACAATATTTTTTATATTCAAATAACCATGACTTTCCCAATCATACATTATTGACTTGCACGTTATTTCTTCTACATGATTTTATTACATGCAAACATTATATCATCTATAAAAGTTCACATGGTATGACAATAATGACGTATATGTTGAACATGACAAAAATATGACTTGTCCAATCATATAGTAATGTATGTCATTTATTGCATAACCTTATTTCATGTCAACTACATTTTCCACCATATTTTTGCAGGTTATCCACTTTATCTTATCTTCAAAATTTTCACATGCTTCTCAATAATGTTTTATTACAATTATTCACCAAACAAAGTTTCCTATATAAAATATTAAGCCATATGCAAAATGGCTCATAACATTACTACAATGTCATATAACATAAATCGCAACTTCTTGCTCATAGAAAGAGATGATGATTATGTTAGTCTCAGGGTTAGTGATGCAAATGAGTATTTTGTCGGGGTACGTCGCGAATGGGCTTATCGACGTGAAGAATCCGACCGGCTGAGAGATGACCTGATTGCTATGGGTGTAAGGGTTACTGATAGGGATAAATAAATTATGATAGTATAATTTATTTACTGCAAGGTGTGGGCTGCTAGGCCCAATAAAAAGATATATGATACTCAGACCAGAAAGGTTAAGTCTGATGGACCAGATCAGGCCCGATGAAATAAAGAAGACCCAAAAGCCCTGATTATTAATTAATTTCGTAATTAATTAATAAGGGAAAAATCAGCTATTGAGAAGAGTCCCGATAAGGATATAAATCCTTATAGATTAGCCTCAAGGGGACCTAAAAGGATAAGGAATCAGTTTCCTACTATCTAGGACTCCAAAGTCCATTCTAATTATGAGACTTACCCACCAAGTCTCCTATACCAAGTCCAATTCAAGGACTCCCAACATCTATATAAGGGGTCTCACCCCCACCAATCAGAACTACGTTTTTTGACTTGATCCTTGGCAATCAGCAAGGTACGTAGGCATCTTGTTAAGGCAGATTGAGTCACGAAACACAAGAGCAGTCAAATCGAGCCTCGAAGCTCACGTTCCTTAGTACTAAATACAGCAATTATATATATTAGTTTTTAATCCATAACATTTGGCGCCGTCTGTGGGAAGACACAACAACAACCATGACGAGAACACGGAGAACAATTAGAGCTCTAGAGGAAGGAACACCATCAGAGACAACCCAGGTGATTTCGTCAACCGTGGAGGTTCCTCCCCATTCAACTTATGCATCTACTCAGGGGGAAGCCCAGACAGGGGCAACTCAACCTCAGCTACAAGGGATAACTCCCCCGACTATTCAAGGATGCCCCTTCACCCTGAGGTTGGAGGAAGCGGATATGTTGGGCGAAGCGAAGCACGAGGGCAGTCGCCCCCCTATATACGAGGTTTGGGTCCTATCCCTGAGGATTGGGAATTTTCTGGTCCTTACACTGAGAGAGACTCCGAATCTTCGGATGATGAAGTGGCCCCGAGAAGGAGGCGTCCTGGAAAAGAGCCAATAGCCAATGGAAGGCAACGCCCCCAAAGCACCCCAGGGGCGAATCCCCAAGAAGTGCAGGAAAGGATCAGGGCTCATGAGGCTGAAATCCAAAGGCTGAGGCGTGATTTGGAGGCTCACCAGGCCACCAGACCCCAGATACCTCCTAGGGGGAGAAATCCTCCTCCTGTCATAGACCTGGATGGTCCGGTAAGAAGAAGGGCTGCTATCCCAAGAACTGATCCAAGCAATCTCCTTCCCCTTGGAGATCCTGATGATCCAACTCCACCCTTCACAGAAGAGATAATGAATGCCCATATCTCAAGGAAATTCAAGATGCCCACTATCAAAGCCTATGATGGCACGGGAGACCCCGCTAATCATGTTAGGACATTCTCTAATGCACTGCTGCTGCAACCCATGAATGATGCTATAAAGTGTCGGGCCTTCCCTCAAACCCTGTCGGGTATGGCTCAAAGATGGTACAGTCGCCTGCCCCCAAATTCTATTGGATCGTTCAGAGAATTAAGTCAGGCTTTTATTAAGCAATTCATCAGTTGAAGAGTCCATGAGAAAAGTTCAGCATCTCTTATGAGTCTTGTGCAGGGAGCTAAGGAATCCTTGAGAGATTACCTGAATCGTTTTACAAAGGAGGCTTTAAAAGTCCCAGACCTTGATGATAAGGTAGCCATGATAGCACTGCAACAAGGAACAAGGGATGAGTTTTTCAAGATGTCCTTGGCCAAACGTCCCCCTGAAAATATGTTGCAACTCCAAGAGAGGGCAGGGAAGTATATCAAGGTTGAAGAAAGCAAGAGGAAGACCGTAGTAAGTAATGAGCCCACTGGAGGCAAGAAATGAAAAACTGATCTGGAGTATATCGCTAAGGACAAATATCCTAGAACCGAACAAAACCCTGATTCAACCCCCAAAAAGGGAGGACCTGGGCAAAAGTTCACTGAATACGCTAAGCTGAGTGCTCCTAGAAGTCAGATTTTGATGGAGATTGAGAAAGATAGAGATATTCGCTGGTCTAAGCCCTTGAAGGCTGATCCTGCCAAGATAGATAAGAGCAAGTATTGCAGGTTTCACAAGGATGTTGGCCATGACACCGATGAGTGTAGGCAGTTGAAAGATGAAATTGAGTTTTTGATTCAAAAAGGAAGATTGAACAAGTATACTGGAGATGGAGGGGACAGAAACAATAATGGAAGGAAGAACTTTGAAGATCGTAGGAGGGACCAAGACGATCAGGGGCGGAATCCCCAACCTAGAGGGCCGGTTATAAATGCAATTTTTGGAGGACCACGACGTCCTCGAGGACCTGTGATAAACACGATCTTTGGAGGTCCAACTGCTGCTGGATTGTCCAAAAATTCCAGAAAGGCATACACCAGGGAGGTTATGCATATTGTTGGAGAAGCCCCGAAGAGGGCCAGGACAGAAGTAACATTGGCTTTTGATGATTCCGACCTAGAGGGTGTGAAGTTTCCCCATGACGACCCGCTGGTCATAACACCGATAATAGGAAATAGCCCGGTTAAGAGGGTCCTTGTGGATAATGGTGCTTCTGTGGATATCTTGCTCCACGACACCTTTCTAAGGATGGGGTATAACGACTCCCAGTTGACACCAACCGACATGCCGATATATGGATTTGCTGGAGTAGAATGTAGCGTGGAAGGGATAATCAAATTGCCGACCACCATAGGTACGGAGCCAAGGCAAGCAACGCAGATGCTGGATTTCGTGGTGGTAAAGGCTAGTTCAACTTATAATGCTATCATGGGGAGAACAGGGATACATGCCTTCAAGGCAGTCCCCTCTTCCTACCATTCAGTCATGAAGTTTCCCACCCGAAACGGGATTGGAGAAGAGAGAGGAGATCAAAAAATGGCTAGAAGCTGTTATGTGGCCTCTTTGAGGGCAGATGGAGTTGGGGGGCAGGTTCTTCCTATTGAAGATATGGATGTTCGAGAAAATGATGAGAATAGAGGAAGGCCAGCAGAAGAATTGGTTTCGGTTCCTTTAGACCCCGAGAATCCTGAAAGGATGACTTTCATTGGAACCACATTGGAAGAGCCCCTTAGAGGGAAGTTGGTAAAATTTTTGCAAGAAAATAGTGATGTGTTTGCTTGGTCAGCAGCTGATATGCCAGGCATAGAGTCGGGGCTGATTACTCATAAGTTGAACGTGGATCCAAGCCGGAAGACAGTGAAACAAAAGAAAAGAAATTTTGCCCCGGAAAGACAAGAGGCTATAAAACAGGAAGTAGAAAAGCTCTTAGAGGCTGGTTTCATTGAGGAGATTCAATTTCCGGAGTGGTTAGCAAACCCTGTAATGGTGAAGAAGGCTAATGGAAAGTGGAGGATGTGTATATACTTCACTGATCTAAATGATGCATGCCCCAAAGACTGTTTTCCGTTGCCGAGGATTGATACTTTGATTGATAACACTGCTGGACATGAGATGCTGAGTTTCATGGATGGATTTAGCGGATACAACCAGATCAAAATGCATAAGGATGACATTCCAAAGGTATCATTCATCACTGACTTTGGTGTTTTTGTTATCTTGTTATGGCATTTGGTCTCAAGAATGCAGGAGCCACCTATCAAAGGTTGGTAAACAAAATTTTTAAGGATCTTATCGGTAAGACTATGGAAGTCTATGTTGATGACATGTTAGTCAAGAGTCTAGTAAAGACTGATCACATAACCCATTTGAGGAAAGCTTTTGAGGTCCTGAGGTACCACAAGATGATGTTGAATCCTACGAAGTGTGCTTTCGGAGTAGGATCTGGAAAATTCTTGGGATTGATGGTCTCAAAAAGGGGAATTGAGGCTAACCCCGATAAAATAAAGGCGATCCTGGACATGGAACCACCAAAAACTATCAAGGATGTTCAGAAGCTCACAGGAAGGGTTGCTCCGCTAGGACGATTCATCTCCAAGTCTAGAGATAAGTGCTTGTCATTCTTCAAGTCACTAAAGAACATCAAAGACTTTGTATGGAGTGAGGAAAATCAGAAGGCATTTGAAGAGTTAAAGAAGTATATGGGCCAGGCCCCGTTGTTGGCCAAGCCAGTTCTGAGTGAAGTTTTATTCTTGTACTTGGCTATTTCAGAGAGCGCCTTGAGCGCGGTGTTGGTTAAGGAGGAACTGAAAGTCCAGAAACCCGTATACTATGTCAGCAAAATTTTGCATGGTGCTGAATTGAATTATTCAACTATTGAGAAGTTTGCTCTAGCCTTGGTAATGGCTTCGAGAAAACTGCGTCCATACTTTCAGGCTCATCAGATTGAAGTGCTGACAAATCAGCCACTGAGAAATATCATTCACAGTCCCAAGGCAAGTGGGAGATTGATTAAGTGGGCAATAGAGCTGGGAGAGTTTGATCTCAAGTATAAGCCACGTACGGCAATAAAAGCCCAGGCACTAGCTGACTTCGTGGTGGAATGTACTATACCCAACCAAGAAGTCGGGGGCAGGAAGATGCCATACCTCAAGACAAGGGAGTCGATAATGGGGGCAAAGAGAAGGATGAGAAAGAATATTGGGTTCTCTATTTTGATGGAGCATCAAAAACAAACTCCAGTGGAGCAGGGTTGGTTTTGCAAAGCCCTGATGGGTTCTTGATTGAGTATGCTATGAAGCTAGACTTTCCAACCACAAATAATGAGGCAGAATATGAAGCCCTGATAGCTGGCCTTGGTCTAGCTGGGATACTTAGAGTCAAAAACTTAAAGGTCCGTGGAGACTCAAAGCTGATCATATCCCAGGTAAAGGGAGAATTTGAGGCAAGGGATGATACGATGGCTAAGTATGTACGCCTAGTAAGGGCTGTGATGACCCAATTTAATGAATGCCATGTTGAACACATTCCAAGGGAAGAAAATGTTAAGGCAGATGCGTTATCAAAGTTTGCTTCGTCTGAGATTGAAAAAAGTTCAGGAAGTGTGTACTTCCGTGTTTTGAAGACACGAAGCATAGATGTTAAGCTAGTGGCTCCCATAGGCTTGGGGACATCATGGATTGATCCCATCAAGGCTCACATTCAGACCGGTTGGTTGCCAAGCGATGCAACTGAAGCACGGAAGTTAACTATTCGAGCACTAAGGTACTCTTTGATAGATGGGATTCTGTATAAAAGATCTTTCGTGTTCCTTACTTGAGGTGTCTCAGGCCCGATGAGGCACGCTTGGCTCTTGAAGAAGTGCATGAAGGTATTTGTGGACAACACTTGGGGGGCAGGGCCTTGGCTCATAAGATAACCCGTTTAGGCTTCTATTGGCCAGAAATGATGGCTGATGCCAAAGAATATGTGAAGAAGTGTGATCGCTGTCAGAAGCATGCACCAGTTGTTAGACAACCCCCCGAGATGCTGACCTCTATCAACTCGCCTATTCCCTTTGCTATGTGGGGGATGGACATTCTAGGGCCTTTCCCTATGGCCACGGCATAAAGGAAGTTTCTAATTGTAGCCATTGATTATTTCACCAAGTGGATTGAAGCCAAACCCTTGGCCAAAATCACAACTAAGCAGGTTGCACAATTCCTGTGGGAAAACATTATGTGTCGATATGGAATTCCCCGTATCCTCGTCACTGACAATGGAACACAATTCAACAACGAGGAATTCAAGAAGTATTGTGAAGAAAATGAAATTGAGTTACGGTTCACCTCTGTGGCTCACCCACAAGCTAATGGCCAAGCAGAAGTAGCAAATCGAATAATCCTGGATGGATTAAAGAAAAGGATCGAGAAGTCAAGAAATAATTGGGTGGATGAGATACTTCCCATATTATGGGCCTATAGGACTACCTGTAGAGTCACGACAGGAGCAACTCCCTTCATGTTGGCATATGGGGCAGAAGCAGTAGTTCCAGTAGAGATATCACATTCCTCTCCAAGGATTCAGGCTTTCAATGCAGAAGAAAATGAGGAAGGGCAGAGGTTAGCCCTGGATCTGATCGATGAAGTGTGAGATACGGTACATGCAAAGATAGTAGAATATCAGAAAAAGGCTTCATTCTACTACAACCTAAGGGTTAAAGAAAGGTTTTTTAAACAAGGCGATCTAGTCTTGAGGAAGATAGAAGCATCTGGTGTAGGACAAAAAGGGAAGCTTGCCCCGAATTGGGAAGGGCCGTACAGAGTCAAGAGTGTTCAAGGTAGAGGAACCTACAAGCTAGAGACTATGGATGGTTTTGAAGTCCCGAGAACTTGGCATGCACAAAACCTGAAGGTTTACTATGTGTAGGGCAGCCGGATACGATTCTCACTCGTCAGGATGGCGAGTAGGTTGAAAAGCACCTTGAAGCTTTGCTTGCTTAGGATTTATATGTTTTAGTTTTATTACTTGTGTAAGGGACGAATCTCATACAATTTTATGAAATTCATGAGTTCTTCAAAGTATGTTTGTGGCCTAACAAATAAAAACCAAATGCATGGATGCAAGCATGAAAGGTGATAAATAAAATAGATCTGATAGATATTACAAAAGTTCGATAAATAAAGTCTCGAAAATAGGATAAAACAAGCCACGCAGGGCTGAAAAAGCTCTAAGGAGCTGAAGTACCCTCGGCATCCATATCATCGTCCTCTCCGCTCTCGCTGGATGTCTCTGTCGTCTCGGAGGAGGAGGAAGAGCTATCGTCATCAGCAGGTCTGGAAGAAGACTCGGGAGGAGGAAGGAGTGGATCCTGAGGAACATGACCTGAGACAACTACTCGGGTACGAAACCTCTGCAGCAAAGCCTCGTCATCAGGGCAGACATAGTCCGCCGGGTTAATATATGGACAAGCCTCGTTCACGGTCCCAAGGGTCGTGTCCCAATCAGTCCTAAAAAACACGGGAAAAACTGAATCATCCCTAATCCTCATGGATTGGGCAAACTCCTCCGAGTCCAGATAGTTGTCTATAGCTTTATCCTTCTCCGCCCGAAGTACCACCAGCTCGGCGTTAGACTCTCCGAGTTCTTCCTCCTTGCGCTTGAGCTTCTTCTCCAGGGTAGCATACTTCTTCTGTTGCCTCCTGAGGGCATTATCGGCCTTATCAGAAGCCCGCTTCCATCACTCGGCTTGCCTCACAGCGCCTTGAAAGTAGGCGTTAGACTGAAACAAAGCAATTAACAAAGTATAAGGCAAGAAAATGCTACAAGAACGAAAGATAAGTTCAAAAAAGAGAAGGCATACCGAAGCCAGAGACTGAGCTCCCATGAGCTTAATCCTCTCAAGATCAGGGGTGGCCACCACATCAGTAAAGTCCTTGGGAGTCACGCTATGGTAGGACCAATCCCATGCATGCTTCGTGGATCCAACCACGGTGTCCCCTCGGCAAAATCCCCAGAGAGGCTGGAAGGCGCCTGTAGCAGCAGCAGCAGGAACAGCAGCAGTGATGGGAGCGTTGTGGCCCTCAGCTACTTCAGCTGAAGCCTCCCCCATAGGCTCCTTGTGTTTTCTCAAGAAACTAGGCTCCGTGGCCTTCCCTCGGGTATCTAGACCTGCAAGACGGGCTTTTTTCATCCTAGCAGTCTCTTCAACGAGAGGTACGTTATCCTCGTTGATCTCCTTAGCAGCTGCAAAACAAATCAAAAGACAAAATAAGTGATGTTAATAATGCATGAAACGAAATAAAGATGATAAGGGAAGAAAAATACCCTGTTGAGAAACAGAGGATAGTCCCACGTGAATGAGGGAGAACTCCTCTAAAAGAGTCCAGCTGGTGGTAGTGCCATCGTCCTGAGTAAGACCATTATAAATAATAGTTTCCTTAGGAGTTAAGTGAATGGATTTGAGGCTACCATCACTGACCTTCCCGAAGGAAGATCGGAAAAGTGTGCCCCAGTCACCATTCTCCCAACGTAACCCAACAAAACTATTCCTCCAATTTTGATTGTTATCAGGAATAGAGGCGCTGTTAAAGATATGTTTACTTTTGGGCCTTTGCTTGACATAGACCCAGCCACAGATACTGGAAGAGCTATTGTAACACTGAAAGACCTTCCTAAAAACAGCTACAGAAAGAGGAAAGCCCTCCCTAAGGCAGCAAACCATAAAACATAAAATGTTCCTCCAGGCGTTTGGAGGAAGCTGACACGGGTTGATTTGTAAATCAGCTAAAAGATGAGGAATAAAAGGGTGGAAAGGAAACCTAAGCCCAGCATTAAGGGCATCTGTGTAAATGAAGAGAGTGTCGGGTTTCCAGTGGCAAGTACGGTCACCGCCAGAGACTGGAACTAATCTAAGAGGAGGAAGGACGTTATAACGGACATTTAGTTTATCGAAATCTATGTTGTGCCAAGTATTACAATGATTAAAGGAATCGAGATGTGCAGTGGAGGGATATTCATCCCCCCTAGTGTTAATCATATCGATTAAAGACATATATGAAGAACGGATCACGATATCCTTACCTCGTTTTGAAGCCGAGGCTATCTTTACCGCCCTCTCGGAACTCTTGTCAGCCATTTATGAGCTGGAAAAAGCCTGAAGCTGGAAAGCTAAGGGAAGAAAGGAAGGGGAGAAAGTTTGAGATGAAATGAAGGGTGAAGAGTGAAGAGTGTGAAGTGAATGTACACTCCCCCCACCTATATATAGGAAGAAAAAGTGGATAATGGGCCTTAAAAAGCCCATTTGGGCCCAAAAGTTGGAAGGTTCTGGAATTATCCAGGGAATTCCTGGAAAATTCAAGAGAATTCTAGCAAAAATCAGAAGAAAACTTGAGGTTTTTTGAAGAATCTGGAAGAATCCAGAAAAATCCAGAAGAATTTGGAGCTTGGGCTTAAAACAAAACACAGTTGAATAAAATACAAGCCTAGAAAAAGGCCCAGCTAAGTGAAGATGGCCCAAGTAAAAGCCCAGGTAAAAAGAGGGGCATAAATGAGGCCCAAAAGAAAAAGGGGTAGCCTAGTTGAAAGTACTAGGCCCAAAGATTAGCCCAATAAGAACCAAGCCCAGGAAAGGGCCTAAATAATTGATGTGGGAGGCCCAGAGATCAGCCCAGGTTTAAGGGCCCAAATCTATGTGTATATTCCTGACCTGTTCGACCAGAAAACACAAAGAAGTCCTGTTCGAATGGCTTGAGCTCAAAATCATGTCGATCAGGGTAAATAAAGGCCTTAATTCGACCAGGACCAGGATCAATTCGACTAGAAAATACAAAGAAATCCTGATCGAAGCTCCTGAGGTCGAAATCCTGTCGATCAAGGTTGAAAAAGAGGCTTAATTCGACCAGAATTGAGACCCATTCGACCAGGAAACACGAAGGAATCCTGATCGAAATCATTGAGGTCGAAATTCTGTCGACCTGGGCTACAAAAGAAGCTTAATTCGGTCAAAAAGCAAGAGTCCTGACCAAAAGGGGAGAAAATTCCTAGTCGACCAAAAAAAAAGGAAAAAGGAAAAAGGGGGAGAAAATCTTGGCTGAAATTCGACCAGGAATTGAGGTCGAAGACATCCTGCTCGAAACCCTGTCGACCAGGGCAATATGAAGGTTAATTCGACTAGGATCCTGGTCGAATGGATTCCTGGTCGAAATCTGTATAAAAAAAAGGAAGAAAAAACAAGAAAAAGGGAAGGAAAAATTCTTGGAAAATTACAGAAAAATAAGGAAATTCCTTAAATAATTTCTGAAAAATACTAATATTTTCAGGAATAAGGAATAAATCCAGGAAAAATAAGGAAATTCCTTAAATAATTTCTGAAAAATACTAATATTTTCAGGAATAAGGAATAAATCCAGGAAAAATAAGGAAATTCCTTAAATAATTTCTGAAAAATACTAATATTTTCAGGAATAAGGAATAAATCCAGGAAAAATAAGGAAATTCCTTAAATAATTTCTGAAAAATACTAATATTTTCAGGAATAAGGAATAAATCCAGGAAAAATAAGGAAATTTCTTAAATAATTTCTGAAAAATACTAATATTTTCAGGAATAAGGAATAAATCCAGGAAAAATAAGGATAAATCCCAGAAATTAGGGAAAATCCAGAAAAATAAGGATAAATCCCAGAAGTTAAGGGAAAAATCCAGAAAAATAAGGATAAATCCCAGAAATTAGGGAAAAATCCAGAAAAATAAGGATAAATCCCAGAAGTTAAGGGAAAATCCAGAAAATTAAGGAAAAATTCCAGAAAATTAGGGAAAAACCCAGAAATTAAGGGAAAAATTCCTGGAAATTAAGATAATTATAAATATGTAGGTCGCTCCACACTTTACAGAAAAACGAAACCTTGTAAGGGAACGAATAGATTTAACTTCTGCGAAACCTAATCAATGTTTCCCAAAAGTTGGGGGGCAAATGATAGGGATAAATAAATTATGATAGTATAATTTATTTACTGCAAGGTGTGGGCTGCTAGGCCCAATAAAAAGATATATGATACTCATACCAGAAAGGTTAAGCCTGATGGACCAGATCAGGCCCGATGAAATAAAGAAGACCCAAAAGCCCTGATTATTAATTAATTTCGTAATTAATTAATAAGGGAAAAATCAGCTATTGAGAAGAGTCCCGATAAGGATATAAATCCTTATAGATTAGCCTCAAGGGGACCTAACAGGATAAGGAATCAGTTTCCTACTATCTAGGACTCCAAAGTCCATTCTAATTATGAGACTTACCCACCAAGTCTCCTATACCAAGTCCAATTCAAGGACTCCCAACATCTATATAAGGGGTCTCACCCCCACCAATCAGAACTACATTTTTTGACTTGATCCTTGGCAATCAGCAAGGTACGTAGGCATCTTGTTAAGGCAGATTGAGTCACGAAACACAAGAGCAGTCAAATCGAGCCTCGAAGCTCACGTTCCTTAGTACTAAATACAGCAATTATATATATTAGTTTTTAATCCATAACAGTTACGGTTCATCAATCCCTTACAATGTATTCTGAAGCCGGGTAAAGTCCTACTTGGTCACAATTTTGGAGAAAAGTGATTAACGTCATGGCACATATAAGGAAGGAAAATAATTGAATGTTTTTGCGTAGGAGTCGTCATTATATGTTTCAACCGGCGCAAGATTCACTCCACGTTATTAGAAGAGAGCTTACAGAAGCGGAGCAACACAACCTATTACAAAATCAGAACTACCTTTCCAACGATTATATGTCCGATGATTCCCTTTGAATTATATGTTCTCCTATTTCGTACCTTACTATATTTCTGTATTTATTTATTTATTAATGCAAACTTAACTTCAAACAAAAATGCAATCACATAACATTAGAGCAACTTACTAATTTCACTTCCAATATATTGTACTACAAATGTTGTTAAATAGTTCACAAATGCTTGTTCAGGAGCCTATTAAACATGTTTTTTCTGTGATTAAATTTAAAATTATTGACCCATATTAAAATATTTATATCCTAATTTGATACAAGCCAAAAAAATGAATTTTGGTATTAACTGGAGTTAAAAAAACACACGGTTACATAATAATACGAAAATAGAACACGTTACATTGTCCATAAACAACGACAACACGATACAGAAATAGAAGCTAGTACAATGCAACAATACAAATATTTTTTAACCAGCAATATAGCAAGTAGGTCATTCATCTGTATCATCGGAGTCATCATCATCTTCATTGATGTTCCAGGTGTGGGAGTCGATGAATGCCTTTAATCTGTGCAATTCCCTCGTTGCCTTCATATTTTCGTGTTGTAACTCATGAATTCTTGCACGGTGGGCTACAGTATTCATGTTAATTTCTTCCCTGAGTATTTCAATAAGACCTGCTGCACGGGGTTCAAACGACTCTTGGATCCAACGTTCGTAAATGCAAACACCGTCAGGACATTTGATAATACGCCTGCCTGCCTCAATACCCTTCCAGTAATGCACTACAACAGCTACTTTCCCACAAAAACAAAGGTCAATATTTGGGAGTGATGACATAATTACTTTTGATGTGTGTGACTTCATGAGGTTGTAGCTCTCTATTTCTAAGTGATTTGGTAAAGAATACATAAATTATAAATTTTGTCACAAGTGTGAAGCTACTTTGAATGACCGTTCACGGGAAACAACAAGCTACAAATCACTGATAAAATTAATTCATACAGGTAACAGACTATTCATGAATACAATTCACTGATAAAAGTAACCACTCAAATCTTATCTGCAACAGCAAGCAATTTCAAATTATATGTTCAATCTTTATTCACGTGCTAAAGTGACTATAAAATCAAAGAGATTTTTTTCAAACTTCAATACACACACTGAGTAGTCATTTCAAATTAATTGAACAAGGAAGCATGTGACCTTTGCTAACTATTCATGACAACATAAAGCAAATTGCTTCTGCAACTTTGAAATAGTTAATCCAAAGTGACGTGCCAAACTAAATAAGTGATAAAGTATGGCAAAAGATTTAGGCACAATGCTAACATTGCCTACATACGTCGGGAATCCAAATGTATTCAAATTTGCATGTGACTTAAAATATACTATACTGATAATAGTAACCACTACACAACTACTTATAAAAGTAACCACCGAAATCTTATCAACAACAGCAAGCGATATAAAATCTTTATTCGTGTGTTGAAGTGACTATACAATTACAGTGACATTTTTTACTGAATGACCCAAAAATCTAAGAGGATAAGCAGTGAATCCAAAGGGATTCCGACTTGGATGTGACTTATCATATACTTTAACTGATAAAAGTAACCACTACAAAATTACTACTAAAAGTGACTATACAATTTCAAATTACTTGTTCAATCTTCATTCACATGCTAAAGAGACTATACAATTACAATAATTTCTTGCAAACTTCAATATACACAATAAGTAGTCAATACAAATTAATACAATCAGTGTAACACCCCCAAATCCGGGGTCGGGGATCCGGGTTGTCACGAGTTCCATTTCCCTTAATAACACTTTATGTTAATAAACAACCAACTACTGCGTACTGTGACCCCATAATATACACACACACACCACAAGTTATAGTCTCAGAGATAAATACCAAAAATAACACAAGTCGTTTTATTCCATAATTATAAGCCATTACACCTCAAAAGGGTTTCTGAATAAATTTACATTTCTTTGCCAATATTACAATTCATATAGATACATAAGTCTGGTACATCAGAAGTTGAAAGCCTAGCCTATTGGTAATTCCTACCTCAGCTACAGCGGCATCAACGCCTACAGGAAACTGTGGAACGTTTCCTATCTACTCACAAAATGGGAGCTTGGTCCTGTTCATCTTGTCTATCTGTTGTTGTGTGATGAAAGGAGAAAGCAAGGGTGAGAAACAAGCCCACCGAAATAATATGTATAATAATTAACAATATATGACCATTCTCATAGTACTCATGAAAGTCTTGGTCAAAAAGAAATGAACCAAGTTTGATCTCTTAATGCGACCAAGTCACAAAATATTTAGTATATATGTATATATACTTTTCAAAATCTTTGAAATCCTCTGCCATGTATAATATACACAGAGTTCCAGTCTATAGCTGTATAAAAATATCGTTGCAAGGTGATCTCATATATCTAACCTTGTCTCAACATTTTTCTGAAAATCTTTGTCATGCATAAGATAATCATTAACCAGATACAAGTTAAAAAGGTGAAGTTACGAGATACTCCAATATACTTATAACTTTTCCGAATACTACTTGAACTACCACCGTTCAAGGTATAAATAGTTCATCCCATAGATGAAGCTACAAGACAAACTTGTAGAGAATCAATCTTTGAAATATCATCAAAATGAAATAAAGTTACGAGATACTTTATTTGATGAAAACATCATTTTGAAAACTCGACCCTGCCAACACTCAACAATCGCCCAGCCGTAGCCTTTCTATCGAAGTGCTTTGGGTAATGTTGCAGAAATATCCAACTGGATAATGAACTCATTACGGGAGTTTTCCGCGCCAGGAAGATCACTCACGATGATCAGTCGCAGTAGTGCAACCCCACCACATGTAGAGGAGAACAGTTGGATTTACTTGTCAACCGAACACTGGACTCCTAAGGTATGGACCGTCTTAGCGGAACTTCCGGGCCATTTGGGCCAATATAATAAGGCTGGGCCGGCGCCACTCGACCACTTACGCCATTCCTAGTTCAGATGAAATTCATGACTCTGAAATGTAAAGCTCGTCCCCTCTTTTCCCAAGTAGAAACTTGTTGATACGGCTCCACCAAGAAGTCGTATCTAGTTGGAAAGGAAAACTCACCGATATTTCCCAGACGATGCCTGTTAATGGATTAACTTATTCCAAGAATTTTACTTCCCGAGTGTTGGGTAAGTAATCAAAAACTCTTTTATCAAAACAGCAACCTTGTTGCGAATATAAAATACATCACGGAGTCGGATCCCTCAGATTTTTGAGCGAGTATTTAAATCCCCTTCGAAAGGAAGATCTTAAATTTGAAAAAGAGTTTTGGGATCCGCTCTAACCTTCCAAAAATAGTTTTGATAAAGTTTGAAAATAATCTCTGGAAATATTTAAAGTAAGAATGATTTGATAGTATCAATTACTTTCCGAATACTTGGCAATTATCGAAACATTATTCTTTAATAAAATAAAGAATATTATTTAATAAAATAAGCGGAATCATAAGTCCTCGAATGAATATTCAAAATAATATTCATTAAATAAAATAAGCGGAGTCATAAGTACTCGAATGAATATTCAAAATAAAATTCATTAAATAAAATAAAGTTATCGAATAAATCTTATTCGATTAATAGTTTTGAAAACTATATCTATATATATATATATATTATACTCGGGAATATCGACTCCTGGTTTAGAAAATGTTCACCTTTGGGTCCCCTATACTAAGGGTATACGCATCTACTGCTTATCTCTAGCATAGGTATTATGCAACTTATAAGCATTTAAATCAACAATTAGATATCAAGATTTCGAAACAGGCATGCATATAAATATCATATCACATGCTCCAATATATCGCAAGACTTTGTTAATAATAACCATGCACTTATCACAAGATAATGCATATACATATATACATCACAACAACAGTATAACGGGTAGAAAACTTGCCTGAGTGCTCCAGGATAGACTTAAGATTAGAGTGGGTCCGATAACCTATGAACAACAACATAAGTCAGAATTAAACCCAGGTCGCTTAAGAAACTAGACTTTAACCAATTGAACCCTAACGTTCGTTTATGGTCACTCCTATGCTTAACGAATCACATAAGTCGTTCGAGTACCCTCGGCTCCACCATTTTAATAAATTAAACATTAAGAATTTTAAGGCGATTCTTTCGCAAGTACTCTACCAACTGCCCAATCCACTGTACATAATTGTTTCATACTCCAATTAGTCATTTAAGGGCCTTAACCAAGGTTTCAAAGTAAGGCGAGGGGTAATGGTTCGTTCGCGAAACGCCGTTACTTAAAACGGTCGTTTCTCCTAAACCGTACATCGGAATCAAGAGAACCACATATCAAAATGAAGCTCGTAACATGAATTATCTAAACATGGCAATGGTCAGAATCTTACAGTGAGTTCACGAGTCCTGAAGTTAAGAACTAAAACAGTCCAATGTAAATCGGGCATTACGACGGCTATGTTTACGCGATTACCAAAGTTTTAAACCATTCCAAACAACCACAATCCAACTCACAATCAATAATACAACCAACCCTCATTCAAACCTTACCACATCAGTCCCAACATCTCAAGATTTTCCAATTCATTCAACCCTAAACATGAACTACTAACTATACTTAAGTTTCATTAACTATAAACAAGATTCAATCATCCAAATCACTACAAACCCAACCAAACTTGAAACACACAAGCATCATGCTTCTCATATACTATAACAATCAAAACCACTCCTAAAAATTCAAAGTAAAGCTTAGGGTTTGAAGTTTTTTATACCTTCTTGAAGCTTTTAATCAATGAAAGATCCTTGGAATGTCCATGGAAGCCTTGATCTATGCTTAAGCTACCTTGACCTTACAAATAAAATCAAGAATCAAAAGTTTGTTCTTGAAAGTTACTATTCACCCTAAACTAAAATGATTTATTTGAGCTAGCAAACCTTGGATTCAAGCACTCAAACTACTTGCTCTTCTTAGTTATGAAATATAGGAGCTATAGAGACTAACCTCTTAATTTATAATGGAGTGAAGCTTGAGTTTTGAAATTTTCCTTCTTGTTTAAAGAAGAAAAGTCGAGGCAATGAAGGAGAAGAAGAAGAAATAGCTTCTTGATTTGTGTTTTGATGATTTGTGTGGTGTTTAGCTTGGTTACATGAAATTTACCAAGGTGAAAAATGTGTGGCTCACAATCAACCAACCAATCCTTCCCACTTGTCATGCTTATGTCATCAAGATTGGGTCATCTTGTTACACTTGTCTTCTTCTTGTTGGTGTGATGACATCATCATCCACTAACCTCTTTGATTAACCCTTAATTACTTGGCTAATGACCGCTTATCTGTTATACGGTTCGCTTAACTTTCGTTCGCGTTTATCGTTCAAGGGATCATATCCAGGATCTTATTACTTGGGTTCCCCTAAACCTTTCTCAATATTTTATATTCCTTTTATGATCCTCTCTTATAATCTTTGAATTTAAATCCTTTTAATCATGTTGCCTTATACTCAATTCTTTCGGTATCTGGTGGATTTTCGGGAAAAATCAAAGTGTTTGAATTTGGATTGTGACGATCTTTACATACACTTATTTCCATAGCAGTACTCCTATATAGTGTGGTCTGATAATTTTCCTTAATCAGCATCATCAACAAAAGTTACTATTCATCAGGGTTTCAAAAATTCCAAAAATTGGGGTTATTACAATCAGAACATATGTGACTTCTGCTTTAATTCAGATAGCATGTTGAAAAATGAATCAAAGGGATAAGATGTCAATCAAAAGTGATGACAACAAAATCTGCTGGGATAAAATTTGATTCCAAAGGGATAAGGTTGCCTTAAATTTTTGCCTATACATATCAGTTCCCAATTATCATTTCTAACATAAGTTAATAATCTCATACATATTTATCTTAACCATTGATGTGATGGAGAGGCAAGAAATGTGTTTCTGTGGTGTGGAACCTGAGATATCTAATATGTGGACCGGTGAATATACCGGTAGGCGTTGGGAGCGGTGTGCTAGCCGGAAGTGTGCTTACTTTGTTTGGCTCGATGAGCCGCTAACAGGTCGTGCTTTGGAAGCTGTTCACCAGCTTTACAAGAAGATGGACAAGAAACACTATGACATGAAGATGTAATTGTGGGCATATTATCAGGAGAAGTTGGATGCGATTCGTGCTCAGGTGGTTGAGAAGGTGCGGGAAGTGGAAACCACCATCAACGACGCTCGAATTTAATAAATTCGAAGCTGGGATTGTCCCCACTTATTTTCAATCTAGAATTTGCATTTTCAAGTACTGCTGCTTTGAAGTTGTTGTACTTTCAAGCTTTTGTTTTCAAGCTAGAAATTGTATTCGAGATAACAAATAAAACTATATAATAATCTCACTTAACTATTTTATATTTGCTACTTTCTATTCGTAAAAATGGAGCATAGTAATCTATACTACGTCATTTCTATATAATTGTAATTTCAAATTTAGTATGCTCATTCTATGAAAAATATATTTTTCCAATTTATTGTATTATTTTCGAGATCCATTCTAACATTTTCCTTACTTTCTTACCATTTTCGGGTGGCTAAAAATCATTTATCTAATTTTTTTTATTGAACTGAATTTTTTTAGTCAAAGTAGTGTAGAATATTACTATATAAAGTTACAAAATTTAAAATTTGAAGTAAATAACAATTTTTTCAAAAAATTTAAAAATCACTCTTCGTTATACTAGTTCACATTTCTTGCTAAGGGACCATTTTCGGGTGTCAACAAATATAATTTCATTAATTTTTCTCTCTTAATTTTTCCCGTCAACAGGAAGTATTGTACTTTTACTACAACATAAGGCAAAAAAAATTTAAATTATAAGAATATATTATGCTTGCTAATCCTCTCAAAACCCTTGTTCAACATGAATTTTAGATGGTTCAACATGAATATATTATGCTTGATTCATTGGCAAACAGGGAAGAGAAAAATAAAAAAAAATAATTAAATACACACTACGACAGCCTACTTTTGCAATTCCCAGTTCAAATAGACTAGTTCTGCAAACAATCGGTTCAACTAACCCAGAAATGCAACGGAGTCATGGGACTTCGCCTGCAAAATCAAATTTATGTTACCTTAGAGTAACTCCAACTGTAACGTCTGAGAAATATTATGTAATTATTTTTATCAATAAATAATTATTATGTGATTTTATGTGAATTTTGGTGAATTATTTGATAATTGATATTAATATTTGGATGTTTATTTCTGATAAAAATTTAGATATTTTAACCTTTAATTATCCAGAATAAAATATAGATTGCTTTGGTATTTTTCAGGTAATTTTTGGATCATTATATGATTTTATAAGGATTTATAGAATTAATAATGAATATTTTTACGTAATTATAAAATTACTTTTTAGAACTAGAAATCGTCCCACTTCAACCGCTTTTGCGTTTTTACAACCCGAAACTCTTCCGAAAACTCCTTCCTAACCTATTCTGATAATTCTGAACACTTTTCATGTTTTGACTTTTTCGATCCGGGGTACGGTTTGATCCGTACGAGTCCTGGCGTGAAATTTTCGATATGCTAATCATTCTATAGATCAATAAGGATCCGTATTCTCAAAAGGCGAGATATAATTACCTTATTTTCGTATAAAGTGTTTTATAAGAGGCCCTGTTTTGATAATTATCCAAATCTGGTTATAAAATTGTATCATTATATAGTTACTTAGCGGCTAAGTAACCTATTTTTGAATCCGATATGTAATTGTAATTATCGAATTTTTTAATAAATAAAATACGTGATGAGTCTGTTAGCTGTGTGTACCCTATGGTTAATTTTGGGTAATTGTTGGGCACGAACCTTATATATGTAATTAAATATTGAACTGCATGGCTTTATTTGGTTTTTAAAATAATTTTATTGAATATTTATTCTTATAAATGCTAAAATCATCTCTAAAATCATTTTTGTTGCTTTACAATTTTATTTATTATTTTTAGGAGTTTATAAAATTTAGAAATCAATATTTTATTGAATAATTATCTTTAGATAATTTTCTGATTTCATTTAATTGTAAAATCAGTATTTAATTCTAGAATGTTTCAAAAATCATGAAAATTTTATTTTATTACCTTTTAAATATTTCGAGAATTTCAAAATTATCCCGGCAATTTTCTGACTTTTATTTATCCGCACGTCTGTTCTTTAATTTACAAAACGCTGTTCTGATTTGTGTTTCAAAATTGATTTAAAAATTTTAAAAACTTTATTCTGTTAGTTTCTAAATATTTCGGGAAATTTAAGATTATTTTGGATTGATACCGATACGTTTACGCACGCAAAATGTATCATTACAAATTAAAAATTCTATAATAGAATGGGATAATAAAATATAATAAAAATAGACATATACATATAAACACACATTTACCCTGTTGATTCCCTCACCTCTGTTCCTACCTCACGCGCCTCACCTGTTCTCTCTCTCGCTCGCTTAATCTCTCTCGCGTTTTTGCTCTCTCTCTCTCTCGATTCCCTGTTGTTCTTTTCAATTAATTCCTCCTCCTCCTTCTACCTTGTTGTCCCGTTGTTTACCCTATTTTTCTTTCTGGTAAGATCGACCTCTATTCGTTATTTTCAGGCCGCCGCCCTTCGTTGTTTTCCGGCGAAGTGGTGGTGCATATGCATGCGTGTATCTTGGCTATGGTGTGTGTGTATGTGTGTGTTTGTATGTGTGTGTGTGCCCTCTGTGTGTGAGTATTGTATGTGTGTGTTGTGTGGTATGGTTCCGATCGTGCAATTTTCCGGTGTTTTCACCGGGTATCTCCGATTGTTACTTCTGCGGTTGTGTTGCGTCTGTTATGCCCTGCTGTGTTGTCTTGCCGTGTGCTTGTTTAATTCGGATTAATTCAAATTGAATTTTGGTTTTTGGAAAATTACATTAATTTAATTCTTTTAATTCTCTGCAGGATTTATTGACTAATATTTCGTGATATAAATAAATTGTGCAGAATTATAATATTAATCGGTGAGATTTACATAGGATGTCCGATGTGATCGGAAACCCGTAAATTTTACCGTCGTCGGCAATGAGCCTCGGCGAGCCGACGTTGGGTGATGATGATTTTTATCTGAGTCCTACATTTATTAATTAAATAAATTAGTTCTGTAAAAATTAATTACGAAACAAAAAAAATACAAATGAAACATAAAAGTACGGATAATAATAATAAATAATCGAAGTTGTGCTGGTGTTTGGGATTACAATTTGGATTGGATGTGATTGTTGATTGTGATTGACGTCGAATTGCTCGACGGGTAGGCCGATAAACAAAGGAGACGCTGCCCGATTTTTGGGAAATTAATTCCGAAAATACGGGAACGTAACCTATAATTATCGGAGATATCGAATAACCATATATAATTATATTATACAAATTTAATTACGGTTGAGATAAATAATATATAAATAATCGATTACCTGTTTTTCAAAACGACGAGTATACGTATTTTCTGAAAATAAATACCGAACCTAGTTTTGAAGATGTGAACCCTAATTGTTATGTGTATTTTAATAATACATATTAATATAAGTTGAGTTATGAAATGGCATGGGTAGAAGTGATAGTGGTATTAAGTTGAGCTTAAACGATTATCTGAATTAGGGTATCTCAACCTTGTAGGTCCTAGACGGAAAACCCGAGTATCAACATCGGACTAGGAATGATCTAGTGATTAGACGTCGAGATCAATGAAGTTCCAATCGAAGAACCTGAGTGTTGGGATCGTATCCAAAATGGGATAGTAGTTTGACGATAAAAGCTGAACGTTCACGTTGAACCAAAGTCAACTAGTAATAGCGGTTAAAGCTTATCGAGGCAAGTATTCCTGATTTTTCTTTTAAAATACTGCAATTATTTCTTCATTCCTATTCTAAGTTCAGAATAGTTAAATGTTTTACATTTTGCTGCAATTACTCCGATTATGCATGTTCTTTTCATTATTGCTCCTATAATTCGATTGCTTTCATGAGCAAATACCCATTCTTTCGGGTTATTTGCGAACCCTGAATTGGGATATTTTGAATTCAAAAATTTGACATCAAAATACTCCACGGGCAGAATAGTGATATTTTGGGGATTGAGTTTTACTTAATCCTAAGGACCGGGACATGACCGGTGTCTTGAGATGGGCCGTAGAGCCTGGGGACCCGAGTAGATCTATACGGGTAGGTATAGATCTGCACTGTATCCTGACTGATCAGCAGGATATAAGTGTGAACTAGTGTCTAGTCTAATTTGTTGTTGATCGCCATTAACGACATTCCCTCTCGAAAGGTTTTATGATTCCAAAACCGGACAAAACCCTGATTCAGGAGATGAATCTGGGAATCGCCTGTCACTTTTGAATTTATAATTAAAGGATGGGGACAGCCAACGTTTATTCGCTCACTCACTCAAACAAATAGATTTGTTTAAAATTGTTTAAAGATTTTGTCCGAAAATTTTCCTTTGGTATTAATGCTTGAAACTCAAATTATATACTTGCTGAGCATTTTTGGCTCACTCTTGCTTTATAAATTCTTACTTCTTTCCGAAGCAGATAACGATAGATGTGAATAGCTTTTGATAAACAGCAGAAGTTAGAGAGATCTCCGCTGCAAAAGGACAAAGAAGTTAGAAAAAGAAGACAAGGGCATTAACATAAAGGTATTTAAACTTGTATTGTAGTTGTTGAGAATTGTAGAAGGTTAGATTCTTGTTTCATACCATAACCTGTAAACGATCCGGATTCAAGGGGTTAATTGAATATTTTTTTATGGTATATAAAGATTGTTTAGTGACACCAAATCTTGACCCCGGATTTGGGTTGTTACAAGTTGGTATCAGAGCTACAGGTTATTGGTCACTGAAATAAGAATAGGTGAGAGTAAGGTAGGAGTGGTAGGCCGTACAAGATAGGAAAAACCCTAGGCATATTCATGTTAAGTGGAGTTGAGTGTGAATTAGGGTTAGCAGATCCGATACGGAGTGGGTAAGATAGGATTATTGAGGGAAGTGTAAGGAGAATATCGCAACGCTATAGGTATATTGAGTTCTCAGATCCTACAGTAATGAGGAATCGACAGATCGACGGAGACGGGGTATGCTACCCTACTTTTCATGTGGTTTTGAAGAATATGCGATCGATGCTTGTGATAATTGGTGTAAGAGAAGCTACGATTTAACTTAGGATTAGGTAATAGTACGAGCTCCATGTCGGAGGACACGAGTTGATGGAAGCTGATGGAGGGCCAAAGTTGCAAGCTGCAAAAGCACCACCGTTGCGAGAGGATTCTTATCACATACCGGGCGCTGCGCGATGAATGATGTTAGATATATTTGATAATGTCATGGCTAATATGATTTATGTTTAGTTTTCAGATCTTACTTAAACATGATAAATCAGTACTTACTGGAAGTCAGGACTTAAGGATATCAGTACTTATATTATCAGGAGATAATCATCAGAAGATGGATATCAGAACTTAAGTGCTGAAGGACGTTCAGATAAGGATAGTAGCTGATTAAAGGAAAGAAGATCGAGATAAACATAAGAAGAGATATGCATGAAGAAGGAATTCTATAAAGAATAGAATACTTGGAAGAAAAGATATTTGATTGATATACTTTAGGAAGCAGAATTATATTCCATATCAATTAGCGATTATCTTGTAACTGTGTAGTATATAAACACAGACATAGGGTTTACACTATAAGTGTTATTATATTCGAGAAGATTATTCGTAGTAACCCTAGCAGCTCTCATGATATTTGTTCATCACTGAGAGGTAATAGTTCCATACTGTAACAGAGTTTATTGTTTCAATAAAGTTTGTTTTCTGTTACTTGAGATATTAAAGTTCGATTAGATTGTACTTTACACTGTATTCACCCCATCTACAGTGTGTGTGACGTAACAAATGATGTCTACCTTAGTAGGTGTAGGTAGACTAGTAAGAAGGTGTGACTTTATCTACAGAAAGAATGTCGAATCGCATGTGTGGTTGCAAGCATAACGTCACGGACGATGACCAAAATGTTAAAGATAGTACCAGATGTCAGCGTTGTGGTAGAATTGCGACTAAAATGACAAATGACAGTAATGAAGTTTCGTCGACTAATAAGTGCGAGCAGAATCCAAGGAAAAGTGGAAGAGGTACCAAAGTGGAGAGACCCTTATGTGGGCATTTTTTTTAATAAGACATTTCATTGGTAAATCATAAAAATAGCAAGTAACTTATATAGTAATGATGACCAAATATTTGATTTCCAAAATATTAAAATGAGATTTCGGAAAAGATTTTCTTAATCAACTTTCAGAAGATTTTTGCATGAAATAAGTTTTACAATTTGGTTGTCGAATTACTACTTAAGTTCTTGTTATTATAAACAGAAAGTGATCCAAAAAGAAGAATGAATTTGGACTCAGTATTGTTAATTTGGAGGATCAAGTAGACCCACCAACAGGGAGAAAGTTTAAAGTTCCTTGAAAAACGAACATGAATTTTGTTTAATAATATTAATAATTGAATCAACATGTTAAAATATTATTTACCTAATTTATGAAATTATTAAAAAATTAATAAGATTCGTGATTCGAGCAATTAGAGGGTGATTGAAAGAAATGAAAGAATCTTCCAGATGATTGGAGAATAATAATGTTCCTATCGATGAAGTTGAAGCGTTGCGTGATCAATGGTTATTTTACGCGGCATAAATGGAATCCAAAATAGTGGTTATAAATTTCGCAAGGACGCAATTATGATCAAATCATTAAAGCATTTAATGTAGAGGTATTTCCCGACGGTATTCCGAAGTCGTAATGTGACAGAAGCTGCGAATCTCTCATTCGAATACTTCCTGAGGGCATACGTAAATGAAGCGTGGACGGTGATCAACAGTGACCTACGATGTTATTCTTTTACAAATATGATAGTATATATTCTTTTTGATTCTTGAATATGTGTGAGCTTCTTCTATCGATAAATCGTATGAGGCGAAAACGAAAGAAAATTTCTTGTATTCCTTCTCAATTATTTATTTTCTCAAATTATTAATTCCTGATTGAGACAAACAGTGTTGTGGTATGACGCTTTGTCGAAATGACGAAGAGTCGGGTGGTACACCACCTAATCATGTGTTGTATACCATATAGTATGAAAGACTGGCCATCTTGAGTACGAATATGGTTGTCTCATTCACATCTAAATCTTCGCTCATTCTTCTTCCTTCAATTTACTGATTTACAGATTCTTCCAATCATTTGTTGCATTGTTATTCCTCATTTAGTTTTCAATTAAAATTATATTCACAAACTCTCTTCTTGCGTTGAGCCTGTTCTTTGGGAATAGTCTCGTGTGATAGGTAGAATTACGTGTCGAAGGAAGATATGATTGCAAACCGATAAATGGTGGACATTTGCAAGCAAGAAAGAATGGATACACCGACAAGTGGACATGGTGAAGACATCAAGTCAGACAGTTGTTCTTGCTATGAGGATCTCATCAATATGGTAGATTACGTAAACGCGATGCACTTCAAATCAGAGGATTTCGATGAAAGATGAATCGTTAGTGAACTGTAACAAATAACTTAGTTATAGAATAAGGAAGTAAGATGGTATGCATCAGACAAAGCAAACGAGTGTCGGGATGACAATCGAAGATCAAGGAAATTCTAAATAATGACTCAGACAGGCGATTAATACGTGAAGCATCCCTTCTTCGCGGGAGGATATTTGTCGTGAAGATTCAAAATAGAAGAAATCTTAAATGTAATCGAATTTCGAACGTGTTCTTCAAGAAATTGTGAAGTTCCCTAACTTGAGTAAATAAGTTATGGTGGATATAATACTCATGACCGGACCAGTGACGAAAGTTCGATACAGGAATATAAGTGGAGATAGGGCAATGGCGACTCGACTGTGGAACCTTTTCAGAAATAATGATCTGACAATTGAGTTTCCACCAAATTGACACGATAATAATGAAAACCATGTACGGTTATTAAAAGATAAACAAATTAGTTAATGAAATTGAGGGTGTATCGTCAACATCAGAGGATTAATGTGATTAGTGGAAGGATGCGGTACAATTTTTATAAGTAACTGTACACAATTAGTAATGATAAGAAATAAGTTAAAAATACTCGTAAAATGAAATTTTTGAGAAGCAACGGAAAATTTTTTAAGTTCACTAATAATATTTTGTAATTTTGTGAAAGAACTGAGAAATGTATGGTTATATTAATCATTGTTGGTGTAAGACCCAATTCCAATTAAAGAGATATATGATATGCCAGACAGATGCTAATCAAAATGATAAAAATGTGAATTATGGAAAATTGATGATTTTGGTTGATGGAAGTGGGTGCATATGATCGTGGATGTTTTGGTTGATTGATGGTGTCGTTTTGAGTCTGACTGGTAGTCAACGGTGTAGGGGAAGTGCTGCCCAAATTTTCAGAAATTACCCTACATTCAAGAATAAAGAAGTATATTGTCATTTTCATCAGTACTCCAAATGATTGCGATCTTGGTTCTTGAGAAAGAATGTTATGATCAAACCGACTTTATATAATTGGTCTTTGATTTCGGTTAGCTAGTCAGCACTTGGTTTAAGTGATCATTTAAAGGAGTTAATTGATCAACTTTACCAACTAATGGTTAGTTAAATGGAGATCGATTCCAATTAGATTGAGTCAAGCTCTAACATGATTTTCAGATCCGAAATCAAAGCGATTAGAAATTTGGAGGAAGTAATGGCATTAACATAAATTGAAAGTTTAGTACAATTAGCGAGATGTTACTGCAAACAGGTGTGAGGTTTTATCCAGAAGAATACGCCTTTTTCGATAAATAAGAGGAACAGAAAGTTATTGGTACATACGAATGAGAAGAATATTTCCAAGAACTGAAGGTGTGAGACAAAACAAAGAGATGTTATCATTTGTAATGATGTTCCAAGAAGGACTTGAATGTACACTTCTTTTGAATGGCGATTGAATGGAAGTTGTTGTAAAATAACGGAAAACTCGCAAATTCAAGCATCTAATGTAAGTTGGAGACTGATGAAGTCCGCATGTGAACTCAGGGAAAAGAGATGTTGGTCAATGAAGAGAAGTCAAGTACGCGATCCGTGATGCGTTAAGCAAGGCTAGGAAAATAGCTACCGATGAAATTTGATAATTCTGTTAGCAAGAATTTAAATATTATAAATAAAAGCCTTCATTCCAGTGTGAACTTCAGAAATGACCTATCCAATAATAAACAGATTAATATTACTAAGAAAAAGAAATTTGTTATGTTTAAAAGAGATAATGAATAATGAGAATGGAGAAATAATAAAGAAAAGAAGTGGAATCAAAAGGATGATAAAGAAATTTTATAAAATAATCCAGGAAATATCCAAGTTGGGAACGTCGGTTATGCCAGAACTGTTAGGGGAATGAGGTGAAACGCCGATAATTGGAGATAGGAATTCGTTCCAAAAATGCGTGTAAATAGGAATGATTAAACAAAGGTATTAATGGCAAACTCCTAGAGAAGAACGTTACAATGAATCTCATATCGTAATTATTTGAAATTAAAGTGAAGTCCCGGAGGTTTGAGCTAATGATTTACCAAGGTTACCTCAGGGGATGAGGTAAGAATTTCTCGTCGGTTACTGCACAGAATCAAGCTGGTGTCAAAAGCCCTATATCGTATAACTCAAGAGGGATGAAATAATGAGTGAAGGAAAACTTCATAAATATGGAATGAAAGAATAATGAAATAAAGAGTATTTTGCGTTGTGCACAAAAGTGGTCATGGAAAAAAAAGAGAATGGAGGTATGAAGTTATACGTCGATTATCAGAAATTGTAAGTTTGAAGATTAAGTGAACATAATGTACCAGGAGTATTTGGATAGTGTGATTGTATTTATTGATAACATCTTCGCTAATTCAAGGACTAAGGAAGACCAAGTTCAACGCCTGAAGATATGCCTGCGAAGAGTTGAAAAAATAAATATAGCAACTGCATTCTCAGCTTCAAAGGTATGAATTCTGGTTATAATAGATTATGAGCTATGATTTCTTGGTTAACTACCAACCATGAAAGGTTCATTTAGGGACAGATATCTTGAGTAGAAAAGAAAGAGTGAATATCATTAGGATCAATGGAGAATAAGTAAAGGAATTTGAAAAGTTAGAGATTGAAGAATAGGTTTTGATCCGTCTTCTGGGTTATGCTGATACTTACTTTATTGTTAGATATCAAAGGTGGTATTAATACAGATGCTTGATGTTGACTCCAGTATGAGACGTTGTGAGCATCAAAGTTCGTATTGATATCTAATTTGATATGACAACAAAATGAGTGTTAGTACCAAGGGACCGGGTTGTGAATAAAGTTATTATTCATTCCGTTCCAAATTAATGTATTTCTCTTCAGATAGTAAAATATTCTCGCTTGATGAATATACTTGATAGTCATTGAAAAGAAATAGAGATATACTACAAAGTGGTGAGTTAAATACAACTGCCAAGATTTTCCTTTAATTTTTAGTTTTCGAATAGATTTAGGACATTTCGAAGCATCAAATGCCATGAGCTCAGTATATCGGGCGCAGACGGATGAAAAGTACGAGGGATCGATTAAAGATTCTCGAATATGATTAGAAAATGATCATAGGCCAGACTAACCGAACAGAAGGAGACATGAAAAGTAAAGTAGAACAGTTAGTGAAAATATGAAGTTCATGAACACGAACTATTAGAATTGGAAAGAAAAGAAGGTTAGTGTAAATTAAGTTAGTCCTTTGAAATGATGAGGTAGATAGAACGATTGTGAATGAGTTGGTCTTGTTATCACATGTATAACGAGTT
Source organism: Apium graveolens (assembly GCF_009905375.1). Lineage (NCBI taxonomy): Eukaryota > Viridiplantae > Streptophyta > Magnoliopsida > Apiales > Apiaceae > Apium > Apium graveolens. The sequence continues at coordinate 35,514,473 of NC_133651.1, forward strand.
CATAAGACGTTCATAGGTGTATGACCAGGAAGAGTGATTTAGCTCCATATGTATGAAATGGAAATGTGATTCAGGTTACGTGAGTAACTGATAGATTTGATGCCGGTAAGAGACCGTTGAGTTGTGATTAAAGTGATGAAACCTGAGAAATTATAAGAGAGATATTTGGAAAATATCATGGTCTGTTCCTTAGCATGATTCTAAGGACAGAATCCTTTTAAGGGGGAAGGATGTAACGTCTGAGAAATATTATGTAATTATTTTTATCAATAAATAATTATTATGTGATTTTATGTGAATTTTGGTGAATTATTTGATAATTGATATTAATATTTGGATATTTATTTCTGATAAAAATTTAGATATTTTAACCTTTAATTATCCAGAATAAAATATAGATTGCTTTGGTATTTTTCTGGTAATTTTTGGATCATTATATGATTTTATAAGGATTTATAGAATTAATAATGATTATTATTACGTAATTATAAAATTACTTTTTAGAACCAGAAATCGTCCTACTTCAACCGCTTTTGCATTTTTACAACCCGAAACTCTTCTGAAAACTCCTTCCTAACCTAATCTGATAATTCTGAACACTTTACATGTTTTGACTTTTTTGATCCAGGACACTGTTTGATCCGTACAAGTCCCGGCGTAAAATTTTCGATACGCTAATCATTTTATAGATCGATAAGGATCCGTATTCTCAAAAGGCGAGATATAATTACCTTATTTTCGTATAAAGTGTTTTATAAGAGGCCTTGTTTTGATAATTATCCAAAGTTGGTTATAAAATTGCATCGTTATATAGTTACTTAGCGGCTAAGTAACCTATTTTCGGATCCGATATGTAATTGTAATTATCGAATTGTTTAGTAAATAAAATACGTGATGAGTCTGTTAGCTGTGTGTACCCTATGGTTAATTTTGGGTAATTGTTGGGCACGAACCTTATTTATGTAATTAACTATTGAACTGCATGGCTTTATTTGGTTTTTAAAATGATTTTATTGAATATTTATTCTTATAAATGCTAAAATCATCTCTAAAATCTTTTTTTTTTCTTTACAATTTTATTTATTATTTTTAGGACTTTATAAAATTTAGAAATCAATATTTTATTGAATAATTATCTTTAAATAATTTTCTGATTTCATTAAATTGTAAAATAAGTATTTAATTCTTGAATGCTTCAAAAATCATGAAAATTTTATTTTATTAACTTTTAAATATTTTGAGAATTTCAAAATTATCCCGGCAATTTTCTGGCTTTTATTTATCCGCACGTCTGTTCTTTAATTTACAAAACGCGGTTCTGATTTGTGTTTCAAAAATGATTTAAAAATTTTAAAAACTTTATTCTGTTAGTTTCAAAATATTTGGGGAAATTTAAGATTATTTTTGATTGATACCGATACGTTTACGCACGCAAAATGTATCGTTACAAATTAAAAATTCTGTAATAGAATGGGATAATAAAATAGAATAAAATTAGACATATACATATAAACACACATTTACCCGGTTGATTCCCTCACCTCTGTTCCTACCTCACGCGCCTCACATGTTCTCTCTCTCGCTCGCTTAATCTCTCTCGCGTTTTTGCTCTCTCTCTCTCTCTCTCGATTCCCTGTTGTTCTTTTCAATTATTTCCTCCTCCTCCTTCTACCTTGTTGTCCCGTTGTTTCCCATATTTTTCTTTCCGTAAAGATCGACCTCTGTTCGTTATTTTCAGGCCGCCACCCTTCGTTGTTTTCCGGCGAAGTGGTGGCAAGTATGCGTGCGTGTATCTTGGTTGTGGTGTGTGTATATGTGTGTGTGTATGTGTGTGTGTGTGTGCCCTGTATGTGTGAGTACTGTATATGTGTGTTGTGTGGTGTGGTTCCGATCGTGCAATTTTCCGTTGTTTTCACCGGGTATCTCCGATTGTTACTTCTGCGGTTGTGTTGCGTCTGTTATGCCCTGCTGTGTTGCCTTGTCGTGTGCTTGTTTAATTCGGATTAATTCGAATTGAATTTTGGTTTTTGGAAAATTACATTAATTTAATTCTTTTAATTCTCCGCAGGATTTATTGACTAATATTTCGTGATATAAATAAATTGTGCAGAATTATAATATTAATCGGTGAGATTTCCGTAGGACGTCCGATGTGATCGGAAATCTGTAAATTTTACCGCCGTCGGCGATGAGCCTCGGCGAGCCGACGGTGGGCGATGATGATTTTTATCTGAGTACTACATTTATTAATTAAATAAAATTAGTTCGGTAAAAATTAATTACGAAACAAAAAAAAATACAAATGAAAATATAAAAGTACGGATATAATAATAAATAATCGAAGTAGTGCTGGTGTTTGGGATTGCAATTTGGATTGGATGTGATTGTTGATTGTGATTGACGTCGAATTGCTTGACGGGTAGGACGATAAACAAAGGAGACGCTGCCCGATTTTTGGGAAATTAATTCTAAAAATACGGGAATGTAACCTATAATTATCAGAGACATCGAATAACCATATATAATTATATTATACGAATTTAATTATGGTTGAGATAAATAATATAAAAATAATCGATTACCTGTCTTTCAAAACGACGAGTATACGTATTTTCCGAAAATAAATACCGAACCGAGTTTTGAAGATGTGAACCCTAATTGCTATGTGTATTTTAATAATACATATAAATATAAGTTGGGTTATGAAATCGGATGGGTAGAAGTGATAGTGGTATTAAGTTGAGCTTAAACGATTATCTGAATTAGGGTATCTCAACCTTGTAGGTCCTAGACGGAAAACCCGAGTATCAACATCGGACTAGGAATGATCTAGTGATTAGACGTCGAGATCAATGAAGTTCCAATCGAAGAACCTGAGTGTTGGGATCGTATCCTAAATGGGATAGTAGTTTGACGATAAAAGCTGAACGTTCAAGTTGAACCAAAGTCAACTAGTAATAGCGGTTAAAGCTTATTGAGGCAAGTATTCCTGATTTTTCTTTTAAAATAATGCAATTATTTCTTCGTTCCTATTCTAAGTTCAGAATAGTTACAAGTTTTACATTTCGCTGTAATTACTCTGATTATGCATGTTCTTTTCATTATTGCTCCTATAATTCGATTGCTCTCATGAGCAAATACCCATTCTTTCGGGTTATTTACGAACCCTGAATTGGGATGTTTTGAATTCAAAAATTTGACATCAAAATACTCCACGGGCTGTGTAACGCCCCCAAATCCGGGGTCAGAGGATTTGGTCGTCACTATGAAACCTCAATGTAAATCAACCTGTTTAATCAATAAATAAATATCAGCGGAAGATATTTATCATTTATGACCCCAAACTAATCCAAGATCTTTTAAGGTTACAGTTCTAGAAACAAGATATCCAAATTCTACCAATAAATTTTTCGCTTTCTTTTAAACTCTTTTCAATAAATTCCAACTCAAAACTAAACCCACTAGTATAACTTCGAATTGAAGTACACTAGGCCCAAATAAAATATACAACTATAATATAATATAATATAAACAACTTTACACAATAAAACTTACACTAGTCCGCAACCCTGGACCAACCACCTTCCAAAAGCTTCTTCTTTGCTTCCTCGAATTACGCAGCTAACTAGCGCAAGCTAATCCTCACTGGAGGTTAAATTTAAAAACAGGCAAGTATGAGCGGAAGAAATACTCAGCAAGATCATTATAGTAATATAGGGTCGTTTTGATATAAAACCGACATCTGCATCAGAACAGAACATTTAAAATCATAATTACTGAATCATAAAACTCTTTTTGATATTTTCAAACGAAAGGCTTCAGCAATACTTTGAATCTTGACGAGAGCAAAGCTCGAAAAATAGTGTTTACGGAAATATCGTAAACAACAATAACATGAAACAATGATTATGGATTGAATCATAAACTTTACTCAAAACCGAACTCTGGAAATCAATACTTATTTTGCTGTCATATCAAATTAGATATCAATACGAACTTTGATGCTCACAACACCCATACTGAAGTCAACATCAATTATCTATACTAATACCACCTTTGATATTTAACAACAACGTAAGTATCAGCATAAATCAGAATCTGAATCAAAACTGCATTTCACCATTATTCCAAAACAGAAACAGTTGATAAATCATTTATGCTATGATTATCAAAACAATAAAGAATTTTAGATATCTATTTAGATTGGAACCAATTATGCACTATGTTGTTCCTGATGATCAGTCACGAAATGACACCGGTATCCCGCAGCCATACCGTAAATATAGGTACTACCCGTATCCCGAAGACATACGGTACCTATAGGGCGCCAGAAAAGGCATAACAAGCCTTGAAAGATATTACACTTCCGTATAATAGCTCACGCTAGACCGGTGCCTCGGCCTCTTACGCAACCAGTAACCATCCAATCTTAAAACATTTTATTGAAAAAGGGGTCATAATATTCGACACCCAAAATAATTTTATTCCCCCAATTCTTGGGTAGGAATACTCGCAACCAAATCATCTTTCTCAAAATCCAAAATATTTATAAATCCGATAATTGGATAAGTAAAAACACGTGCCTATTCTGAATATAGAATAGCAAATGAGCATTTGCACAAACAGAATTATTTAATTCAGCGATATGTAAAACATTTATCTATTCCGAACTGAGAATAGGGAAAGCAATACTTGCATGATAAGATTCAAAATAAATATCACTTGAGAAATAAGTGATGGTAGGGATACTTGCCTTTGGGTTTTAGCAGTTAGTCACACTCGCAAAGACGCATCTATTCTGACATTCTGTCTCAAAACATCATCGTCTTCCCTTCCAACACTTTACTGATATGCTGCTTCTGCGATTACTAGAAGCCAGCTACCCAATGCCATTACATCTCATTCTTTATCCAACGTCTTTTCCCGATCAACTCGAGAGATCCGCATCTATAATTAAAAGATATAGCTTTAATCGTCTAATCAATAACCACTCGACGAACTGCGCGTCAAAAGCCTATCGTCTACCCATACGATGGCCCACACATAAATATAACTGACAAACACAAGACATTTGACTCACATATGCACATAATTCACATAGCACATAACTCATATATCACATAATTCATATCACATAAGACTCAGTTCATCAGAAGGGTCGACTCGGTACGTTTAAAACGGAAATCGGGTCAAAAATATGATTTATCGATCAAAAATCGACTCAGAATGATTCGTAAAACAAGCGACCTTTAAAAACAAAATAATTTGGGTCTCGAAAGTATTTTTAATGAAAGAAGAATATTTTTCTGAGTCTGTACGCGTTCGTTTCATATTAAACGGACGAACGGTTGATTTATTATGAATTTTTGAATATTTTTCGGAATAAAAACGATCTCCGAATCATTTAATATTAAAATAATAGGGTTCGAACACCCTAAATAATTTTATAATAATTATCGAGCCTGGAAAATAATTTAAAATAATATTTTAAAGCTCGAAACTATTTTTCGGAATTTTTAAATCAAAAATAAATGATTAAATCTAATTAAATAATCAATTAAAATTAATTAATAACTAATTAAATTAATTAATCAATTAATATTTAAATTAATTGACTAATTAAATAATTAATTATCAACTAAAATTAATTAATTAAATAATTTGGATTTATTTTTGAATTAAAATAAATTTTCAGAATTAAAATAATGATTTTCAAAATAAAATTGAATTTTGAAATAATTTTAAAAACAAAATATGTAAAAACAGTTTAGAGGTTTTGGGTTAGGGTTTATAAAGATTGAACCCGGGTCAGGATTAAACCCAACCGGGTCGGGCAAGAACAGGAATCCGGGTCAAGATGAACTTGCCGGATCCTGCCTAGAGTCCGGCCGGCCATCCCGACTCTGGCGATCTCCGTTCTTCCCCTAAACACGACCTCCGCTCACGCTTCTCGGTTCCATTCGATTCCACAGACACTCTACTGACTAATTATCACAACCACAATCACGAATAACTGCTGGTTCAATTTGTCCGGTTGATTTACAACCAAAAACCGACGACCGGCATCCAAAATCCGGTGAATGATCGAAATCGCTCAATTCTAAACAAAACACAGTGATTTATACATGAAAATGATGCTCTAATCACACCCAACACGTTTATATAATCAAAAACAACCCAGGTTTAACATAAATAAAAACCCCAAATTCGGGTATAAACCCTAAAATTACGAATTTAAAAATTACCAAACCTCAATTGATTTTGATGCTAAAGTCAGATAGAACAGATTGAGAGCTTCACAACGGATATTCATACTTGTGATTTGGTGTTCAATAACACCTTCAAAATTGACTTTGATTTTCAGAATTCTCCAAGAACACCAAGAACACATATTCAAGAAATTTTCAGAAAATCAAACCTTAATTTCTATATGATACTGAAACCTATTTTTGAAGTATAATATACCAAATCGTCCAGAAAAACATGCTCTACAACATGGAGGCATCAAATTACATCAACAACATCAAGAACAAATTTTCATAATTTAATTATCAAATAATTCGAATATAAATAATTAAATAAGAAAATTACCATGATTTCTGGAAAGAAACTGATGATTAATTCAGAAAGAAGATTTCGAGAGCTTCGTTTTGATATGCTGCACGCCCGAATCGGAGTTCGATAACGCCTTCGTTCTTGTGTTTGATTCTCGGGAACGTATCGGTTTCTCGGGTTTTTCTCTGTATTTACGGTATTTTAACTGGTTGCAAATGAATAAACGAAATAAATGAAATAAGAAATAGGCTATTTATATTTATGGAATATTGGATCGTTCTGGATCGTTTTAGATCGTTAAATTAGTTACTTAGCCACTAAGTAACTATAAAAATGATATAATTAAATACCAGAATTGGATAATTATCAAAACCGAGCTTTTTATAAAACACTATATACGAAAATAACGTAAAAATATCCCATCTCTCGAGAATACGGGTTTTATTGATTACCGAAATAACTATCGTATCGAAAATCTTGCGCCGGGCCGCGCACGGGTCAAACCGTAATCCGGATTGAAAAAGTCAAAACACAAAAAATGTCCGGAATTACCAGATTAGGTTAGGAAGGAGTTTTCGGAAGAGTTTCGGGTTGTAAAAACGCAAAAACGGTTGAAGTCAGACGATTCCCGGCTTTATAAAATAATTTTGGTAATTATTCAGAAAATAATTAATAGTTCATAAATCAATATAAAATCATCTAACAGTCCAAACATTACCAGAAAAATATCACAATTATCTATATTTTATTCTGGACATATAAAAATTCAAATACCCAAATAATATCACATCTAAACATCCAAACATCAATTCCACTTATCAGATAATTCACCAAAATTTACATAAAATCACATAAATAATTCCAAATAATTATAATAATAATATTGAAAATATGGGATATTACAGGCTGGATAGTGATATTTTGGGGATTAAGTTTTACTTAATCCTAAGGACCGGGACATGACCGGTGCCTTGAGATGGGCCGTAGAGCCTGGGGACCCGACTAGATCTATACGGGTAGGTATAGATCTGCACTGTATCCTGACTGATCAGCAGGATATAAATGTGAACTAGTGTCCAGTCTAATTTATTGTTGATCGACATTAACGTCATTCCCTCTCGAAAGGTTTTATGATTCCAAAATCGGACAAAACCATGATTCAGGAGATGAATCTAGAAATCGCTTGTCACTTTTGAATTTATAATTAAAGGCTGGGGACAGCCAACGTTTATTCGCTCACTCACTCAAACAAATAGAATTGTTTAAAATTGTTTAAAGATTTTGTCCGGAAATTTTCCTTTGGTATTAATGCTTGAAACTCAAATTGTAATATCCCGGATATATCGCGTAATTATTTTTGCTATTAAATAATTATTATCTGTGTTCAGTATCTATTCTGTGAATTAGTTGTTAAGTGTTATATGTGCTTGGATATTTAAAAATAATATTAATTGAGTATTTTAATTTTTATATGTCCAAAATAAAATAAAGATAATTGTCATATCTTCCAAATTATTTTTATGTTGATTTATGGATTTATAAGGATCATATGAAATTTATAAAATCTTTTTCTGAATATTTAAAATCTATTTTATAAAAACGGGAACCAACCGACGTCATCCGTTGTTACGTTTTTGGAACCCGAAACTCTTCTGAGAACTCCTTCCTAACCTAATTGTAATATTCCGAGCATATTCCATGTTTCGACTTTTTCGATCTGGCGTACGGTTTGTTCTGCGCGGGTCCCGACACAACATTTTCGATATAAAATTCGTTTCGGTAAATCAATAAAACCCGTATTTTCGATAAACGGGAGCGTTTTATTAAATTATCCCAAATATCACCTAGTAGTACGTGTAACCAGGCGCTGAGACCAAGATCGCAGTACAAATTGTACTGGTTTGGATAATTATCCCGAAAACCGATACCGTTTGGATCAGTTTTTATAAATAAACGTACCGTTTTATATCCGGAATGATCCAACGGGATACTAATTTTCCGTAATTATAAATAGCCTTTTACCGTATTTTATTTCGTATCAAAATCATTTGCAGACAGATAATTATATAATTTTAGAGAGAAAAAAAAATCATATATTCATTAACTGTTCCAAGAATCAAACCAACTTTTGAAGGTGTTATTGATCTTTGTTTGAAAAGCTCGAGTACCAGATTTGAAGGTCTTGAAGAGCTCTATCAGATTCCATAACCTATTTTACTGCAGAATCAAAGGTTGATTTTATATATTTTTATTTATTTTCGAATTATTTTGATTAAAAATATGAATTTTTGTTCGGATGGTTGTTTGTATGATTTGATGATTGCATGTTGTAGGGCTTGTTTTCCTGATGATTTTGATACATTATACGTCTGATTTGGAGTTCAATAAAATGTTCAAATTTGAGTTTGATTTTCGAATTTTAAAATTAGGGTTTATAACCCGTATGAATGTTTTCAATTGAAATTTGGGGGTTTTTGGTTTAGGGGTTATTAGCTGTTGATTTATAGTGGATTGTGTTCCTTATGAAATTTGCAATCGATTGGTATATAGCTCGTTAACAGAGGATTAGTGAATCGAAGGGAGTTGTATTTTGAAATTTTCCGATGTTCGCCGGAAACCGGCGATGTTCTTGGCTAATTTTCGGCCAAGTCTGGGGTTATTTGAATGATTTGATTGCATGAACAGATTCCTGATGTTGTGTAGTTTAATTCTGGAGTTTGTGGAGGTGGGACGGTGCCGGAGACGAGTTCTCCGGTGAACCCGTCATTTTCCGGCGACTAAACTGCAAAATTTCAGTTTAGTCCCTGTACTTTTGGAGATGATGAAGTTAGGTCCCTGAACTTTCCAGAATTTGCAAAAATAGGATTCCTGTTTTAAAAATATTTAAAAATCATATTTCCTATTTATTTTTATTATAAAAAATTTGATTTTAATTTCTGAAAATTCTAAAAATTATTATTTTAATTCTGAAAATTATTTTTAATTCAAAAATAAATCTGAATTAATTAGTTAATTAATTTTAGTTAATTTTTAATTGATTAATTGGTCAATTAATTCGAAAATTAATTGATTAATTGATTTAATTAATTATTAATTGATTTTAGTTAATTATTTAATTAGATTTAATTATTTAAAAATGATTTAAAAATTCTGAAAAATAGTTTCGAGCTTTAAAATATTATTCTAAATTATTTTCAAGGCTCGATAATTATTATAAAATTGTTTCGGAGCCAGAATTGGTCAACCGAACCCTGTTTGTTACCCGAAATTGATCCAACGACCCGTTTTAATTCCGAAAAATGTTTTAAAAATCGTTTTACATACCAGAAAGCCTATTTATGACCCGAAATTTCTTTATAAATGATATGTCATTGATTATGTGACGTATTATGTGTTATATGTGATATGTTGGTTGATTGTCGGTTTATATATTCGATGTTTACTGTTTATTGCGTAACTTTCAATCCGTTAATCGGATTTGGATGAAACGAAGGGTAGATAGAAGTATGTGTTGAATAGAATCCTATGAGTTAAATATTGATAGATGCTTATGATATGTGAGCAGAAGAGGCAAGATGTAGGAAAGGGAAACAGGTAGTTGAGGAGTAAGACGGTTGAGATTGGAAGCGAGTACAGTATAGTAAGCTAATACCAGGCAAGTGTTCTGAACTTTCTCGAGATATTGTCGTGATTGATAATCCTGTTTTATATTGCAAGTGCTTTGAAGCACTGTACCCTAAACCTTGATTCCAGTTATTGATCTTGAGCCGTAACCTGATTCTTTCTAGACCATTGATTGTTGTATACCCAAACACGAACCTCAAGTATACGATACTACTCCATAAATACATACAAACTAAATATTAAACACTGAACCAGATTGCTTACACATTCAAATCTTTGTATTTTATGCTTTGAAATACCAAATCCTTGAAACCCTGAAACATTGATTCATTGTTATCAAATTCTTTCATTACCTAGCACCCAAACTTTGAAAATGCTCTTTTGATCCTTGTGCAGATTAAAACCATTTCATTATGGAACATCAAATGTTGTTAATGATTCTGTTATTGTTTATTATTGCTTATTCTGTTATTATGTTAGAATTGGATTGTTTTTATAAAAATTGTGGACTAGATTCGTGGTTAGACTATATAATGGTCAAGTTAGGCCAATGTGTGCCTTGGATCCAGTAGTTAGAGCAGTGTTGTGTGCTTTGCTCGGGGTTAGTGCGTGACTGATTAGCAGCCTAACCTTGGTTTTTAACATAAAAATATAATTATCCAATTCTAAATCATAATCCATTGTTCACTTGATATCATAACCATGTTCACCTGATGATCATTATTCTCAGTTTTGTCATTGTGACTTGCTGAGCTAGTTAGCTCATTTGTGCGATATTGTTTATGTTCTTTTCCAGTTAAGAAGGAACCGGTTGGTACCGAGGATCCCCAGCGCGAGAGCTAGGGGTTCAGGTTGATTAAGCTGAGCTAGTAGGCTTCTTTTGGGATAATTTAAGTCTGTAAAAGTTGTAATAATGTTTAATACTCAGTTTTGAGTTTGGAATAGTTGGGATTTGAACGTTTGTAATATAATAGTGTATTTGGCTTGTGTGCATACTATAACCTGTTGTGGTCCGTGGTGGTTGGTAAGTAGGGTCACTGCATATTATTATCTTTATTATTGTTATAAGCAGGTTATAAATAAGGTGTGTGTGTGGACCCCAAACTTCTGACCGGGGTTTGGAGGGCGCCACACAAATTATATAATTGCTGAGCATATTTGGCTCACTCTTGCTTTGTAAATTCTTACTTCTTTCAGAAGCAGATAAGGATAGATGTGAATAGTTTTTGATAGACAGCAGAAGTTAGAGAGATCTCCGCTGCGAAAGGACGAAGAAGTTAGAAAAAGAAGACAAGGACATTAGCATAAAGGTATTTAAACTTGTATTGTAGTTGTTGAGAATTATAGAAGGTTAGATTCTTGTTTCATACCATAACCTGTAAACGATCCGGATTCAAGGGGTTAATTGAATATTCTTTTATGGTATGTAAAGATTGTTTAGTGACACCAAATCTTGACCCCGGATTTGGGTTGTTACACCAACGACATGGAGCTGTTAGGTATATTGTCCACATGGTAGCCCAACAGTAGTGATTTAGCTATCCAGCAAAAAACAAGTCACTCCAACGCAGTACTCCTCTTATCTATAATTTTAGCTATGTCTTTTGGTCCTTCAAATCTGTTGATTCTCATCCCATTCTCTAAATCCAGTCCACCTCATCTTCTCAAAACTATCTCTCCTTCTTCCTTTTTTTGCCTTCTTTTCCTCTTTAAATGAATTTATTAAAATTAAAATTATTTTAATAATTTTAATAATCTACAAAATGAAAAATTCATAAAAATAAATAAATTCATATCTCTACCTAGAATTGAATTTAAATATAATATAAAATATATATTTTAATATTTCCATGTCACTGCCTCGAATTGAATTTAAATATAATATAAAATATATATTTTAATATCTAACTAATAATTAATACCATTAAATACATATTTAAAATATGATGATTAAAATAGCTATTTATTATTATAACTCATTATTTCATAAGTTACAAGTTTGATTTTGTGTATAAGTTACACAATCCTACTTATTGAGTAAGTAGATTGAATTCAATCTACCAGCAGATTAAATATTTAACTCATACCACCCCCATGAATCATTCGTGTGGTGTTTTCCATTACAAATGAATATTTTAGAGGTGTGAATGAATTTGAGTTTGTCGTTGGTTTGTATTTTTTTATTCTGAATTATGATATTTATAACCATAAAAATATGACCGTTGTATTGTAGCTGTTGGAATATGACCGTTGTAATATGGCCGTTGAAATATAACCGTTTAAATTTAAAAATAAAATTAAAATACTATTTTTGAAATATAGTTAACCATTATAGATAATACCATTGGAGCACAACACTTACAGGTTTATCAAATTTTAGCTAATCATTATTTTACAATATTTTAGCTAACCATTATAACTATCCCTTAGAGATGCTCTTACTAGATCAATGTTCTATGTGCTTCTAACTTTTTTTGTGCTTTTCCGAGCAATTTTCCTTTATGCGTTATGTGAACAACCTATTCGTAGTAATGTACACTGTTATAGTGTACCTGAAACCGCAAGTATGATAAAGGAAGCTTAGTAAATAATTACATCTTAATAGTTTAGAGGCTAAGAGTTCATTGTGTATGTAAATATAAGTTGTAAGGATAGGCATGTGGTACTATATTCGTAAGTAAGGAGAGAGTTCCACCTATTGTTCTAGGGGTCATGCCACAATAGTTGGAATGGTCTACCTGTTTAATATTGTCATATGCTGTTGTAAATAGTAGTTGTGACATTTTTTTGGGTAACTTCAATGCGCTTGAGGTTTGTTATCTCTTTATCTTGATTCTTGAGGGTTGTAGATTTTTGTTTATGATCAAAAATATAGTTTAGGCGTCTTTCTGCCTGCCTACAATGATAATTTGTGTAAATGAAACCAGAGAAAGAAATGTATTGAAAAATATTTAGTAGTTTACAATTACAGCTTGCTATTGTACTTATACAGAGAAGAAGTAAGAAATGGAAAAATGGCGGGAAAAATGTAACTAACTAATCTTATCTCTAACTCTATATATATTCTGAGTTGTGTGCTTAGCTGGAGATCCAGCTGGACAATCAGTAGTAGTAGTAGAATCTGTATTATCAATAGCCTCCCTCAAGTTAGGAGATAGATGATTGCAAGAGAGATCATATAATCCTAACTTGGAAGACAAAATGTTGAACTGTGGTGGAGGGACTGCCTTAGTCAAAATATCTGCAATCTGATGTGTAGTAGGTAGATTAATTAATTGAATCAAGCCTTCTATAACTTTATCTCGAGTGAAATGACAATCCACTTCTATGTGTTTTGTGCGATCATGAAACACAGGATTCTTTGCAATATAAATTGTAGACTGATTATCACAATGGAGTGTCACAGGAGTGAGTTTTTTTATTCCTAATTCTTGTAGTAATCTAACTGTCCAAGTCACTTCTGAAGCTGCTGCAGCCATTGCTCTGTATTCTGCTTCAGAACTTGATCTTGAAACAGTAGATTTCTTTTTTGATTTCCAAGCAACAGGGGAATTGCCAAGCAATAAAACATATCCAGTTACTGATCTTCTGCTGTCTGGACATGAAGCCCAATCAGAATTTGAAAATGCTTGTAATGTCAACTTATCACTTCCTTTAAGAATGATGCCTTGACCAATAGTGTGTGCTACAAACCTGAGTGTATGATGTAATGCCTCTAAATGTGATTGTCTAGGAGCATGCATGAACTGGCTAAGGGCTTGAACACTGTAACATAAATCTGGTCTGGTATTTGTGAGAAAATTTAGCTTACCAACCAATGATCTATACATCTCAGGATCTGATAATAAAGTCCCATCATCAGCTCTTAACTTCAAATGTACTGGCAGAGGAGTAACAGCTTTCTTAGACAAATCAAGATCACAAGATTCCAACAATTCCCTAGTAAACTTCTTTTGACTCAATACTATACCTTCAGGAATGAAAGAAACTTCTATTCCTAGGAAAAAATGAAGTTCTCCCAAATCTTTAATGCCAAATATGGAGTGTAAATGTTCCTTAATATGCTGGATATATGGAACATTACTCCCTGTGATGATAATATCATCCACATATACTGCCATGATAGTAATATCAGCATCAGATTTGTGAATAAAGAGACTGTAGTCATTTTTTGATTGACTAAATCCCTGACTCACTAATTCATTTGCCAGCTTAGAAAACCACTGCCTAGATGCTTGTCTAAGTCCATAGATAGATTTGATCAATCTGCATACCAAGTTGTGTGGATTATCAACTCCTTCAGTAACCATCATGTAGACTTCCTCATTCAAATCCCCATGTAGAAATGCATTGTTCACATCTAACTGAAATAACTTCCACTTTCTGCTAGCAGCAAGTGATAAAAGACACCTTATAGTACTCATTTTAACCACAGGAGAAAAGGTCTCCTCAAAATCTATACCATATCTCTGATTATATCCTTTAACAACTAGTCGAGCTTTGCATCTTTCTAGACTTCCATCTGCATTTAGTTTGACCTTATACACCCATTTAGATCCTATTGGTTTTTTTTCTGGTGGCAAAGACACTAACTCCCATGTATGATTAGCTTCTAAAGCCTGTAACTCTTTTTTCATAGCAGCAAGCCAGAGAGGATGTTGTGATGCCTCTTTGTAATTAGCAGGTTCAGTTATTGCAGAATAAGAAGATAGCAAAGAATGGTGAGAAACAGGTAAAGAATTACCGGATATCAAATTGCACCAATGAACTGAAGAATTTTCTGAAGTAGCAGAATTGCAGTGATAATCTTTCAAATAAGCTGGAGGTGTTTTGATTCTTGTAGAATGTCTTATATCAGAGGAAGGAGAAGAATTATGAGGACTAAATACTGAAGTATCAGTACTATTATTTTCAACAGAAGATGAAGATTGTGTTGACACATTTTGTTCAACCTCAACTACACTGGAAGAATCAGTTGATGGTAAGTCTGGAACAAATATGTCATCAAGAAACTGAGATGTAGTATAATTTTTAGAAGAAATTATCTTGTATGGAAACATTGTTTCCTGAAACACTATATCTCTAGTAACACACAAAGAATTTGATTGCAAATCAAACACTTTATAACCTTTCTGACTATTTGAATATCCCACAAAAACACCAATAGCAGCTCTTGGATCAAATTTTGGACGGTTGACCTTTGTTGTAGAAAAATACACTAGACAACCAAACACCCTAAGATGATCTAAAGAAGCAGATTCTTTATGAAGTCTGAAATAAGGAGTTTGATTCTCAATAGACTGAAGTGACATTCTGTTTATAAGATATGTGGAACATAATATGCATTCCCCCCAAAATTTATTTGGTAACTTAGCCTGTAAACTCAAGGCCCTGGCAGTTTCTAAAAGATGCCTGTGCTTTCTCTCCACAACTCCATTTTGTTGTGGAGTATAAGCACAGGAGGTTTGATGAATAATTCATTTCCTAAGATACAATTGTTTCATTAATCCTTGACACAGTTCCATAGCATTATCAGATCTGATGTAATGAACTTTAGCAGCAAAATGAACATGCACATATTCAAGAAAATTCTCCATTATACCAGCAACTTCAGACTTATATTTGAGCAAATGTACCCACGTAAATCTACTAAAGTCATCTACAATAGTGAGAAACATAGTACAACCAGATATGGATTTGGTTTGATATGGACCCCACACATCAATGTGCAACAACTGAAAAGGATTAGTAGATTTAATATGACTGGAGATAAAAGATTTTCTAACTTGTTTTGCTGCAGGACAAACTTGAAATACTGAGAAATCCAATTCCTTAGAAAAGCTGATTGGACTAACAAGCTTTAACTATTGAAAAGGTAAATGCCCCATCCTTAAATGCCAGAGTTTAGCTGTTTCTGCTGTACTGAGATAAGAAGCATTACAAAGTCTTGAAGAACTGGAGATAGAAGAAGCTGTTTCCATTGAGCCTGATAAGCTATAGAGTCCATTATTGAGTCTACCAAGAAGAATCTGTGGCCTGTTCTGAGAAAGGCCCTGGATAAAATATTGATTTTCAGTAAAAACAACTTGGCATTTCAAGTCCTCACATAGCTTGGCTATAGAAATTAGTCTGAAATGGAAGTCAGGAACATGTAACACCTTTTGCAGAATTATATCATTACTAAGTTTAACAGTACCAATATGCAAAACCTTAACTTTTCTGCCATCAGGAACTGTTATAAAACTATCTGTAGCCTTGAGAACTTCATAAGATTGAAATTGTTCAATGTTAGGACAAATATGGTCTGTGGAGCCACTATCCACTATCCATTCATTATGAAATGAAGATAAAAAACACATTTTACCTGTCAATAGAGCATGTCTAGATGAAGACATTCCAGAAGAACCAGCACCATTAACTTCATTCTGAGAATCTATATTTTTCTGCTGAAGTAAGCTTAACAAGTGATTGTACTGAGCCTGGATAACAGCATGAGAATCTTGATTTTGCATATCAACAGTTTGTTGATCATTAGGATGAGCATCTGTTGTTTGATGAGAAAATGCAGCCACCTTTTTGTCATCTTTAGCTTGGAATCCAGGAGGATAGCCATGGATTTTGAAGCATTTTTCTATGCTATGACCTGGAATCTGACAATTAGTGCAGAAATATTTTGAAGCAGGTTTAGCAGTCCTGTTTGGCACATAAGATTGTTTAGAATGTCCAACAGAAACACTATTATGAGATTGAGAAAAAGTTTGATTCTGATAGAAATTTCTCTGTCCTTGGTTACCAAATTTCTTTCTATCTGCATAAAAAGACATTGCTTCAGTCTGAGAAGAGATTTTAGAGATTTCCTTATGACGTTCCTCTTGAGAAATCAATCTGTATACCTGTGAAATATTCGGAAGAGGTTGTATCATCAAAATATTAGCCCTGACTGCAGTAAACTCATCATTGAGTTTCATCATAAATTGTAACAGCTTCTGCTCTTGTTGCTTAGTATGTATTCTCTGAGTCAAGTTACAGGTGCACTTCTTGCAAGTACAATGTGGAAGAGGACTGACATCATTAAGACTGTCCCATACAGTCTTCATTTTAGTAAAGAATTCTGAGATAGAATCATGCCCTTGCTTAATATCCAATAGTTGTTGTTCAAGTGAATAAATCTGAGTCATAGATGCATAACCAAAACGTTCCTCTAAATCATCCCATACTTCCTTTGTAGTATTCATAAACAGCACACTCTTAGATATACTATCATCAAGATTGAACAACAGCAATGAAATCACCAAACTATTACAACGCTCCCAATGCTTAAACTCAACAGTTGTAGGAGACGGTGCCTGTATCGATCCATCTACAAAACCGATCTTATTTTTCGCTGATAAAGTAAGTAACATTGATCTTTTCTAGTTATGAAAACCGTTTCCATTGAATTTGATAGACACTAATTGAGAAGCACTCGCATCAGAAGGATGAATGTAATATACACTCGACGGATCAACAGTATTTTGATTATTCTGAGTTTGAGATTGATTACGAGCAGCCATATCACAAGATCTAGGTATAGTTCTAAACAGAATTTGTGCCAAAAAAAAAACTCAACAAAAGAAGAAAACAAGAATTTCAACACAGGACTGAATCAAGAACACAGAATCACAACGATATAGTCACACAAGAAGACAATCGCTCAAGAAGAAATATGTAGACAATCCGTACATAAGTATATACGGAATTTAGGAGAAAATACACCTGATTTCTTCATGATTATAGATGGAGATGATTGTGTTCAGAGTATATAATGTTTGATGATGATCGCTTGAATGTTCGATGATGATTGCTTGAATCATTGAGATGAATCACTGAAAAACTTGTCGATCGATGATGATCTCTATAAAAAATCCACGACGAAACGAAGAACAGATGAGTAAAAACGAATCAATCGCCATTAAAACGCTTTGCAAGCTCTGATACCATGATAATTTGTGTAAATGAAACCAGAGAAAGAAATGTATTGAAAAATATTTAGTAGTTTATAATTACAGCTTGCTATTGTACTTATACAGAGAAGAAGTAAGAAATGAAAAAATGGCGGGAAAAATGTAACTAACTAATCTTATTTCTAACTGTGTCTTGAAATTCAGGAATCAGACTGTACATTTTGTTGCTCATGAATTGAACATTGGATAAAAGCAGGATAATCTACTTTCGGAATTGGATTTCCAATTTTCAAAACACTGCAATTGTGAGTTGACCAATAATATTAACCGTCATTCTCATATAGTGCCTAGCCACTTCTAGTCGACAACCTAATTTCTACACTCGCGGGTATCGATGTATCATTATGTTCATGTATGTATGCCATTTATCTTATATTTCCTTTTTTGTTATGGCTTATAATAGGAGAACAGAGGCATTATTTTGAGCCAAAAAAACCCCCTCTGGTCAAATGACAAGTGCACCCTTATTTCTAACAGATTTACTACCATTGCCATATTGTAACATAAATATGCGCCAATACCTTGTCCCCAATCAGTATGAGGAGCCGATTGTATAGTTGAATCTGTCGCCTTATATAAATCGCCTCATATATGTGTATTTATTTATTAAATCTGTTTAGTTACAAAAACAATTTTATGTTTGTATTCAATGGATTCAATTGGTAGTTCTCATTCTGAAATATTTATCTCTGTGGAAATTAAGCCCGGGGTAGCTCTGTGCCTGGCCCTCTTAAGTTATAGACTTATGTTCATGCCCGTATTTTTCAATTTTATATTCCATCCGTCTCACTGGATACTTTTACCTCATGTTTGTCACGTACTTTAAGGTTATTATAAAATATAGTTTTATAATCTTTTTTTAGAATTTTTTTTTCTGTATAAAAATTTAAATATTATATTTTTATTTAAAAGAAAAAATATTTAAAATTATTTAGGGAAACATGTTTTACGGGAGTTTTAAAATACGTGCCGATTCCCGTCCCCCAATGTAAAACCCACTGGTACGGAGGGAGTATAGAATTACCATGAACCATGTAATTGTAAAATGCTGTGATACTTCAATTAACGGCTGCAGAAATTACCACCTATATATTTTGCAATTCATTGGATCCGCCTCGCCCCATGTTTCAATGCTGAGAATTGTTATATATCATAGCTATTCAGGACTTACTATAGTTACCTATGTATTCTGCAATTTCTTACAACTATTAGTGCCATAATTGTACGAGCTCTATGAATAATAGAAGAGGTCTTTGATTCATTTAGTGATTTCGCTATAAAGGGTATAACTTGCGATGCTTTCTGCATTTTAACAGCTAATTAGAAAAACTTAAATAATAATTACTGGCGGAATTTCTTCAAACATACAACATTTGATTGATTGACATTGAAATTGAGGAACTCAAGGGTGATTTGCTCCAACTATTGTTTTATCAGGCCTGTCCAGTTGATTTACTATATATGTTTTTACCTTTTAGAAACGAGTGGCCTTTGTCCTTGGAGTAATTTCAGGCCTGAACAGAGACTTCTTTCATATAAAGCAGAAGGTTGTGCATTCATTAATCTCTATTCATTTGTATATCTATAGTATCTTGCTTTATTGTGTTCCGGCAAAACAGATTTATTATCCCTGAAATCCAGCCAACAGTCTTGGTAAGAAGGTATAAATCCTTTTATATTTTTCCGTCATATATGTTTGATTTATTTATTCAACAGTTTGTGAAAGAAAATTAACTCCTGATTTTTGTGTGTATGTAGGTAATGACCCAATGGTCTGTTTAAACATTTAGTTATTGGTTAGATTATTGCTTTAGTCTATTTGAGGAGATTACGATTTTTTTTATACAGCTTGAAAGCAATATGGATCCAAATACAAGGTCAACAAAGAAGATGTATGTATCAAATCATGCGTTTCCTGCGTGTACATGCCACAATGATCGAAATTTAGTATCACAAATCACAAAGATTTAATAATGTGGAGGGTGTACCCAGATATAGGCATTCACTGGAAACTGCTAGTTAGTCTCGCTTCAAATTGGTTGCAAGAGAATCGGCTACTGATATTCTGTCGTGGCCTGTAGTGATTGGGGGTTTTACTCTTTCCTGGAGCAGCTCAGGTTGAAAAGAATGACCGTTGATAATGCAAATTTGGTATTTTTAATGACTAAGTTTCCGATATTTCGAGCTGCATCTTTCTCGTGTTTTGATGTGCTGCAGTTTTTTGACCTTGCTGCAAATTATTAGGACTAACTGCTGTTATCCGTGCATTAGACAATTTTTAAGACTTGCTGCAAATTCTTACGTCCTTTCGTTTTTGGGCCTTTCCGATTTCTGTTAATTTTCTCTACTTCATTTATATTCCCGTCAGAAGTTGGCTGTTTTTATCTAAAAGGCTTGAATGTTAAATTAAATTCATAATCATTTGGAATGTTTCACAAAAATTTATAGTCGTCAGCCCAATCCAACATTTGTCTTTGCTGTCTAATCTGACAATTATGGCTACACAGGTAAATGGAACAACCTCCTATGGAAACGGCAGACCTAGAATTAAGGATGTGTGTGGATAGCGGAGGCTGGCTAAGCAACACAACAATTCTGCGCGTATAAGAGGTCACCTGACAATGTTCTATATTGTTACTCTACATACTTGTAGGGTGCCCGTAGATATATGTATTTTTAAATTATTTTTATAATCTTTTATTGTTACCACTATGCTTAAGCTATTAATTCTTAAAGGAGAGCTTTTATGACAAAACTACCTCTACCAAGACAATCACGTGACCTTCAAGCTCTCTCTAGCTAGCAACAACTTGAATTAAGAAGTGCTTTATTTAGGCATTATTATTTTATTACCTTATGTACTTGATCTGAGCAATAGTTTGTAGACACTATAGTATTTTCTAGTACTTTCTTTTTGCTATAGGTTTTTGCCCATTATATCGTTTAAGCTTGAACATCATATTTTTATTGAGGGTCTGCATCTACCCAAAATTTTAAACAAGTATATATATACCGTTTGTTTGAAATGAATGTCCAAGATATGCTCTAGGTGGATATTATATCTATATGTATATCTTGTATAGGGAAAACAGACTGCGATATAGAGGTTTATTTATATATTTGGTACATGAACTCACTATAAAGTTATTACTATAGCTCAATAAATCTGTTTTGCTGTGATAACTCTCATCTTTATTTCGTCTATATATATATATATAGTGCTCGTTATAGAAAATTTTAATATAAACCAAGTCTTTACCATTTGGAAGTGGCTGTAGGTTTGGTTGAAACATCTTCCCTTTAATCTGATTATGTTTTTGGTGGATGCTAGATAGCTTTTTCTTGCGGGAAAAGAGTTTTCAATTTAAAAGAATATAGCTTCGGAATTAAGACATGTTCACACAAAAAACCTGATGTACGGATATTTAAGGCATTTAATCATTCTAAATTGCTCTTTCGATTTAAAAACTCTATATCTATATATTGGCCATTATCTGATAGGGGAACGTTATACACTTGTACATTAATCATGAATGCAGTTATCTTATATAATTTACATATATGCATAAATAACTATTTTAACTGCATTTAGTTGTAAGGTTAATCTAATTGTTGAAGACTATCCAATTTACATTGTTTGAAAATTTCAATCTTTCCTATATTTTAATGTTTTAACATTGCTATAGTGGTCATTTCATTTTCTATCCCGACTATTTTAGACTTTAGAGTGATACCGAGAAGATATAAATTCAAGGCTCGTTGGTGCTTGGATGAGTATAAAATGAGAATCCACCATAGCCTAAATACCTCACAAGATTGATTATAAATACATTTTTATTTCATATCAACTCCAGAAAAAAATTAATGATTCTTTAAGATATGAAAGTTTAGTTTTGCAGGTATTAAAAAGTGTATAGAAAATGTTCTTATTTATACTTTTTGGTGCATAAATGTTTCTCAGGTTTCTCAAAGTGGTAGAAAATGTTGTTTCTCTTGATGAAGTGATTCACATCAGCAGTGGATAATAAAACTTGTATTAGCTGATGGCATCCAAACTTTCTCTTTCTTTTCAAATAATTGTAGAAGTTTGAAGATCTTAATGAACTTATTTGAAATATTATACTTTGCATTTAGAAGAAAGAGACTCAAGTTTTGATGTTAAATTCAGTTTTTACTCAAATTTCAAGCTTAATTATACTTATATTTAACCTAATATTAGTAGTCAGACTTGTGTGTGTACTTTACCTTAGATTGATATATAAGTTGGTCAAAGTTCAAACAGCTTACCGATCCGATCTTTTAATAATATATTGTTCTCCCACATTGTGTACAATTTAAAGCACAATACCTATTTACTATTTGTAAATAAAATTTATGTCAGATTCATTATTAGAATTTGCAAAATTTGTAAATAAGCTTAATGAAACTTCAAAAGTAGACAAGTTTATACACGAATGCTAGTTAGAATCTTGAAGTAAATTAAAGTTATGTTTTATAATTTTAATTTTTATGGAGATAATGTTTGATTATAAGACCATTTGACAAATTTAACTAGAAACTTGAAGTTAACCAAAGTATCTTTTCTGATTTTAATTTTTAAGTTAGTAATGTTTGAATAATTTTTTTATTATATTAAACTTATACGATTTTTAATTTAGTAAATTTAAATTACAATCGATATTGTTCACATGAACAATGATTTTTATCAATTAAAATAAGACAACTAAAAAAGGTATTCAATTAACTTTGATCTTAAAACAAGTATTAAATTAATATTTATTATTTTAATTTATCACAAATTGATACACAAATTTATAATAGAATAGAGCTAGCCGGTCATCATCAAATAATACTTACTAAAGTAGGTTACCGGAGAGAACTACAGTAAACATTTTCCATAAATTTTCGTCTACGTCGAATGATGATGAAAATGATTACTTGCCACTATCAACACATTTTATTTACGACTTTCAGCAAACGAAAATGATCCCGACAGGTGTTCACCAGTTGATGCTTCGCACACGTGTATATTGTTAGAAAATTGTAAAGTTCAAGACACTAATCAGGTGTACTCTTGATGAAATTAACGAAAACTAACAAATAAAGATTGTTCCTTTTCATAAGAATGTAACCTTTCAGGTTTGGAACTAAGACATTTTTTTAATATAATTCACGAAGAAATGAGAGCAAAGTTGCTTATTTATATAAATGTTGTTTTAGTTTTAGTCGACAAGAGTTCTGATTTCTCTTGACATACTCAGGAGACTTAAATGTAAACTCGGGACTTGTGAGGCTGATCTCATGGGACATGAGCATAGACTCAGACTTATGAGTCTGAAAATTGGAACTCCCTCTAGCGCTCATGACTTTGCTCAGGTCTTGAGCTATATGACACTATATCAAGCTTATGGGCAACTCTATACTAAAACTAATTTCATGAATTTTTATGAATAAGCTTGCTGCATATTATATTTAATATTGATATCTAAATGAGGATTTTTATTATTATTATTTTTATAATAATAATAATAATAATTGACTATTGTGACATGAATATGATAGATAGAGATATACAATTGGGGGGGTTACGTTACTTTTTCAAGAAAAGAAGAGAAAACAGCAAATCCCGGTCTCTCATCTTTCTCTCTCTCACATATACATACAAGATACATAAGTTTTTTTGGTGAATTGAGGTGCAGGTAGTTGTTCTCGTTGTTGAGCCTTCTCGTATTTGTGAACGGATCGCTCTGAGATGTTTTATCCTGAAAGTGATATTGTGACAACTCATCACAGCGTAAGCGGGGCAATAATCTTTTCAAGAACAGTCAAGTCTCCTCGAGGGCTTGGAGACTTAGTAGATTCGCAAATTTTGATAAAGTATCATATAGCTAAGTGATTTCCTCATTTCTCATTTTTATATAGTTGTTGATTATAACTTGTTTCGATCTTCGTGATTGTTTTGTTATTTGATTTTATTTGTTTGGTCTTGTTAATTTGTGTTATATAATTGTCCCATTGTTGCGAGTTTCGTTAATATTCCCTACAATCTTGAATAGATTATTTGTTATATTGTTAAATTATCAAGATAGTTAACGAGATTGAGACTCCCAAAGTTGCTAATATCTTTACTTCTGTCACCAAACTTGCACCAGTTGTGCATTCTTCTCAAATCAGTTTTGAGAAGGAGTTTGCTAAACTGAAAGAGGCCCATGAGGAACTTGATGCAATGTTTCAGTCCCTTCAAGATGTCTTTAAGAAAGTTGTAGAAAAGGTACAAGTCACTGAGGCCAAAGTAGGTGTTCCAGTTGACATTCTGAGCAATACTGTGTCTAGAGCTGGTAAGATTGAAGATGGGTTGTCACAGCTTGTCAATGTCCAACTAGGGTTGATAGACATTCCATTTATGCCACTCATGTCTGAGTTAGAGGCTTCACCAGTAATAGGAGTTGTGAATAAAGATGAGTCAGTGGTAAATGGTGAGAATGCATTGGAGACTGATTTGGTTGATAATTCAATTATCAACAATCCTGCCTATAAGACCATGGATTAAAGGATCTTAGTATCTGATTTCTATAATCCTGCGAAAATAAATATAGGATGATGAAAGGAGTGCTTGAGATCAATATGCTATGTGTTTTTGTTGTTTACTGTAATCCCCTAAGTAGCAATATTGCAGTTCTGTGTTTTTCTACATTTCCTAAATGGCTTGACTGAATTTCTGTGTTCATGTTTGTATTTTAGTTGATTTGTAATAGTTGATGGCTGGTAGTATTGGTAGTATGTAACTTGACCTATTTTCAGTTTTATTGGTCATGTTAGTGATACTACAAGTAGTTAAGTTGGCAAGTTATAATCCTTGACTGTAATGTTTAATCATCTATGTAATTCTGATGTTAAAATGAATGAAGTTCATTTTGTTAGTTCTGCATTACTTTGCAAATTCCATTTTCCGGATTTATTAAACAAATGCACTACACTAATGATTGTTATTGTTTCAAATTCTGCAGGAAATCTGATTCTAAAGGTACAAGACCTTAAGATTGAAGTTCTTTTGGTTGTTAAATAATTTAGTATATCAAATTTATATCTCTCTCACTGTATTTTTTATTTGCTGAAATATTGTCTTGGACATGAGTACAGTAAATTTGTTTTGTATACTTAAACTTGTTGTTGTGTCAAATGGTTGACACGCCCCCCTTTTTTCCTTTTTGGTCGAACTATTCCCCCATCCCCTTGTATTTGTTTTTAACAGGTTTTATTTGTTGGAGTTTTTGTTTTGATATTTTATCAAAAAGAGGAAGAGATTATAGTGTAAATTGTAGAAATTATTTGTTTAACAGGAAAAATTTTGATTTTTTTCCAATACAACATGCCAAATTTCTTTTTAACAAAATTTTCATAATAACTTCTAAAATCAATGGACCAAAATGTCATTTCTAAGTGCTAAATGGTCCAAAATGTCACTTTTGAAAATAATGGTCCGAAATGTCACTTCATAACGGCATTTCGTCTTCCGTTTTATTTTTTTAATGCAAAACTGTACATAGTGTGCCGTTTTGGTACTTTATTATTTGTTTTAAAAAAAATTTATAATGTGCAAAACGTTAGTTGAAGTAGCATTTTAGCTCAAAACGGCACATCATATAGTGTTTTGTATCAAAACGGAACTTTATCTACCGTTTTGCGCATAAAAAAAATTCAAAATGCCAAAATATTACACGAAGTACCGTTTTAGATTTTTTGCATAAACGGTACACGATATACCGTTTTGAAGTGACATTTAGGGCCATTATTAACTCCCAAGTGACATTTAGGGTCACCACCCCTATTTCCCCCTCCCCTTGTATTTGTTTTTAACAGGTTTTATTTGTTGGAGTTTCTGTTTTGATATTTTATCAAAAAGAGGAAGAGATTATAGTGTAAATTGTAGAAATTATTTGTTTAAAAGGAAAATTTTTGATTTTTTTCGAATACAACATGCCAAATTTTTTTTAACAAAATTTTCAGAATAACTTCTAAAATAGAATCAATTTATAACAAGTTATACAATTCTCAAAACTAACATGTATAAAATTTTGAAGAAAATCGAATTGTTCAATTTAGGGATGCACATGGGTCGGGTTGGCCGGGTTGGAGACATTTTAGCAACCCGACCCAATTAAATCGGTTTGAAAATTATTAACCCGACCCATAAAAAATAAAAACACGACCCAACCCTACCTCTTATATGTCGGGTTGGTTCGGTTTGGGTTGGGTTAAACGGGTTTTTAGAAGTTCACCAGTTACATTAGGTAAAATCTCAACTGTTACATTAACAATAGTATATGAAGTTTGTTAAAACAGTGCATGTAAAGTAAATGAATATGGATGTTTATATAGGATTGGCCAAATTACATGCACATCAAATGCACTAAAAAATGTTAGCGCAATGCTGAATACTTTGATTAATAAATACTTGTTAGTCAAAGAAACCAAGTAAATATTAGCTAATTTGCCAGCATAGTGATACCACATGTATAAAATAGAAATGTATATACTATATATTTATACGAATAAATTAAAAAATCGGGTTGGGTTGGGTTGGTTAAAAATAACTTAAAACTCATATCCAACCCATCAAAGTCGGGTTGACGTATTTTTAACCCAACCTAATATCGGGATATAACGGCTCGGTTTAATCGGCCGAAAATAGGGTCGGTTTGGGTTGGTTTGATCGGTTTCGTCAACCCATGTGCACCCCCTAGTTCAATTCGAATGGAAATGATATTCAAGGTTGAGAAATTGAAATTCTTAAAATTCAATACTTATTATATAATGGATCAAACAAAAGGATATTGATAAGTATGGTACACTTATCAAAATGGGTAAAATATTTCTAACCCTGTATGATTTTAATTAACGCAAAATTACATACTTGTTTGTTTAAATGACACATGTTTTCAAAAATGAAAAAAAAATACTTTTATCACTTTAGGGGAAGTGTCAATTAGATTTCTAAAATCTATAAACTGCATATAGATAGATGCATACACGTAGGGGAAGTAATTGTTCACACACGTATTTAATTTTATACTCGTAGTTTTAACAAAATATCAAAATGGGAAGATTGTGAGATACAGTCTTTTTCGTAGGTTTTGATTATTTTGTTTAAAATAATTAAGTGTGAAATTAAATTAGTAATCTAGGAAGTAACTAAAACAGATAGTAATCCTCCCCTAGGTTTGTATTTGTAGCATTTTCCGAGAATCAAGTCAATATCAGTTTATCCATACTTTTATCCCTAAAATATTTTCCGACAAAACTTAAATGACATAATTTGGGATAGATATATCAACTTGATGATATGCTCTAATCTAAGTTGTTTCCGTCAAAGAAATAACAGGCAACAGCTAAACACACAAAAATCGAGAATATTCAAAATACCACTTTTACGAGTTTCAATTGTCAAAATTATTTAAAAGCGTGTTGATCTTAAATGATTTACTCTCATATATATTTGATATATATAAATATCAAATTATCTTGTCAAAAGTCGTGTCAACAGGTCAAATACAGATTTTATTCCGAAGAACCCTGATATGCTTATTTATCCGGATAAAATAAATATAAATTCAGATATAATTATTCCTTGGACCTCATAGTCATTATTATTTAATGAATATTATGTTTGAATATATATATCAAGTCAAAACTTTTTTCTGAATTGTCGGTAAAGACAAATGACTTTTTCGGTCGTTCCGGAAGGCCGTTTTAATATTCGAAAAATCCGAAACAATACTTAAAAATATATTTATGAATTGAAACTTTGGATTTGACATAAATATATTTATTTCTAATATTGGTAGGAATTTCATTATTTTTTCATTACTTTTTTCCGGGACCCCTAAAATCAGTTCGTAACTGATTTATCGGCCGCTTAAAAGTCATATATGGTTAAATGATTTTAAGGTGAAATTTTTACCATGATCCCCTGGGATTATTTCTAGAGGATCCCCCAAATTTCATATTTTTTGAGTGATTTCTCAATTTAATACAAAAATGTATTTTTATTTGTCTTTCTCGCATTTATTCGCTTTATTTTGAGATGTATAAATATGTATGTTAGATCACACACACTGTAGAAGGGGGTTGAATACAGTGTTTACTACAATCAAATCGAATATAAGAACTCAAGTAACAAAACACAGATTTTATTCAACACAATAAACTCTGTTACAAAGAATTGTTCTCTCTCAGTGATGAACAAATTATCACGAGAGCTGCTAGGGTTACAATGAATAATAATTTCAATTAAGATAACACATATAGTATAAACCCTATGTCTGTGTTTATATACTACACAATTACAAGATAATCTTCTAATTGATATCAAATATGATTCTGCTTCCTAATATATATCAATCAGTTATCTTCTCTTCCAAGTATTCTATTCTTCATAGAAATCTTCTTCATGCATATCTCTTCTTATGTTTGTCTTGATCTTCTTTCCTTTCAATCATCCGCCTTCCTTATCTGAAAGTCTCCTTAAGTCCTGATATTATCTCTTGATAAATATCTCCTGATAACTTAAGTTCTGATATCTTAAGTCCTGACTTCAATATAAGTACTGATTTCCAGTTAAGTCCCGATTTATCCTGTTAAGTAAGATCTGAAAACTAAACACAAATCATATTAGACATGACATCACAAATATATCTAACAATCTCCCCCAACTTGTAAATTAGCATAATATACAAGTTTAACAGATATTTGATGATGTCAAAAATATTAAGTACAAATAGTACAAATGCATGAGAATTTGACTAGATAACTACAACTTATAGTCCTTGTAGCTTTACCATCCTTAAAGTTTGATTTCAGCTTCAGTCTGTATATCCTTCAGAATTTAAGCAGTTGTAGATCTTTGACTTGGCTTCAATTTCTGATCTCTTTGATGTCAGGAGTTGTTCTGAGATAGTTCTTCAACATACATCTCTCAGAATATTCAAGTTCATTGACCATCCTCCTTTTAGCATTCTTTAGTTCAACTGTATCTTCACCAGTTTGAAAAATAGCAGCCCTGAGATCATTTATCTTAGCTTTCCTTATATCCTGATCTAGTCTGATAATATAGGCGTTATCAGACTCTAGATTGAATTCAAGTCCCTTAATACCAGAAAATGTAGTGATGATTTTGGCGGTATTAGGCTTCATTTCAACAATATCTCCACTGTGAGATATGTACTTAGGACAATATGGGCTGTCAGACTTTACCGAGTAAAGCTTCTTCTGTCTTTGAATATTTGATTTTAAATAACCTGCAACACCATCTGTTGATCTGTTTTTCACTTTAAGTAGAAATAGAACATGTTCCAGTTCTTCAAAATACTTCAATGGAATAGCATTCTCCCTGATTTGGAATACCCTCCCATATGTCATAAAATATAACATGATATCTTCTTTCAAAATAGAGTGGTAAACCATTTGTACATATTCAAGTTGATTCAATCTCTCAGGAGTTGCTCCTACTCCTGGTTCACTCAAGGAAGTTGGATCATTGGTAGTGTTGTGTACTCTCCTTTCTTTAGAACTACCCAATCCTGATTTGTCTCTTGCTTCCTTTCCTGTAACAACTCTTGCTTCAAAACCACTTGATGTAGTCTTAAAAAGTTGAGTCTGTTGAGCTTTTGTAAATCATGGTAGTAGCATCTTTGAAGGTTTAACATGAGCAATATCAGAGGTTTCCTTTTCCTTATCTTCTGATATCAAGCCAACTTGAGCTATGTCAGAGATTGCTTGCTTCACTAAAATATCATAATTTACTAAGTCCTGATCTTGAACAACATGAGCTCTGTCAGAGGTTGTTTGAATATTCCTTTTCTTCAAAATCAGACTAGCATCTTCATCAGATTTTTCTTCCAGATCCATGACTGGCATATATACCTTTACAGGTTCACCAATTTTTTCTTTGCCCTTGGATCTAGGATCTACCTCCACTTGTGATTTGGCTTTGGTTGCCTCAGAATTTGTCTTTTCTTTTATCACAATGCCCTTAGGCTTAGGTGGCTTCTTTTCCATGACTTGAGCTTTGGACTTTGACTTGACATTTTTTGCTTTAAGTCTGGCTTCTTTTTCCTTTAGACTTTCAATATCCATGCCTGGATTGTCTTTTAGGAATAACCTTTTGGAAATCTCTTCATCAAGTTCCAGATGTTCACTAGAACTTATCCTTTTACCAGTATCAAAACTTATTCTTCTCCCAGTATCAGAACTTGTTCTTTGACTTGTAATTCCAGCTTTACTTGATGAAAAACCTTTGCCTTAACCATGACCTCTACCCATTCCAGAGTTTCCCTGGTCATCATTTCCATCATCCTTACCCTTCAGTACTTGACTAGATTTGTATTTGGACTTAATCACTTTCTCCCCCTTTTTGGCATCAGCAGGTAAAAGAAGAGAGACAAGCAATTCCACTGAGGATTGGATCTCATTGAGTTGAGTTTGCTGAGAAGCTTGATTCTTTAGAATTTCAGAAATCTGATCTTGTTACTTCTCCTTAGTCTTTTCAATATACCCAATTCGGTCAAATGCTGGATTGAAAAATCTATTCTTTTCCTATTTTATATTCATATCTTGCTGGATCATAGATTCTTGAATTTTATTCACCTAGTCATGAGTTATTGAGTGTTGACCTTGAATGTGCCTTGTACTCAATGCAGTAACTCTTAGTTGTGCCTTGAAGTCATCATTTATCAGCATTTGATCAGCCTTAGCAAGGTGCTCAGCAATAATTTTTTCAGTAGGAACAAAACTAACTGTATTCCATTCCTTATTCCACTCCTTTCCTCTAGGAGTTTCACTCCAAGGTAATGGTGCATCCTCTCTAACAAACTTCTTGATCAAATCAGCTTTGTTAACTATTTGTTGAGGTGCATGTCCTGAAGGACCAGCTGCATTAGCATCTAGATTAGTAGCAGCTTCACCAGTAGATTCAACATTATCAGCATCAGAACTTACAGAGCCTGCAGTATCAGCATCCTCTGATAAAATAACAATATGTGAGGCTATAGAGACTTCAATATCATCCTCTAAATTCTGATATGCAACTAAGTTCTGATCAACATCCAAATTTTGATGCCCACCTAAAATCTGATCTTCATCATCTAGATTCAGAATTGGTGTTGTTGGAATATTTGCATTGAAATCAGCATCCAAAATTGGTGTTGTTGGTGGAGTGAGTTGAGTTGGTGGAGCTTTCAAGTACAGAACCTCAGGCACAACCAAGTTATGTATGTCTATTTCAGCACTTGTACCTGGGTCTTCAGTATGTACTGGATCAACTATAGGAGACACAGACAGTGGTGGTGTAGATTCAGTGGCTTCAGCAAATTCTAGTTGTTCAGAAGGAAGAGATTCAATCACAATTGGTTCTGTCGGGATCAGAGATTCCTGACCCCCTTCCTTAGCTGCTTCTTTCTCATCTTCTGAATCTGACTCAACTGTGTCCCTGTGAGCTCTTTGTTTCTTCACTTTCTTCAAGGGAGGAGACACTGTGGGAGCTTTATCATTAGAATTTATCTTTCTAAGCCTTTTGAGGGGCCTAGAACTCCCAATTTCAGTATCTTTCTGAGAAGTGATCTTCTCAGTTTCTACAACAACAGGTTCTGATAGGTTGAACCTGTACCTCCATTGCTTTCTCAAATCATCAAAATTTATTATTGACCATTATTAAATCAAAACATTTATCACAGGATAAAATTTAAAATTGATGAAGTAAAGATTAATAAATTGTAATTAAAACATGCCCAATCACAGAATTTGAGAAACAAAGATCAAATATTGCAATTAAATAAAATTTCATTCACATATCAGATGATTACATTTGATAAAATTTATCAATTACATGCAAAAAGTACAAGATAGAACTAATCTTAAAATCTTAACATCAACAGCCTTAGTCCTAGTCTAAGAAGACCTAACGACTAGATTCTTCTGCTGTTGACGAAGAGCACTGCAAGACGAATGATTCGTTCTTGCTGATGGAGAGCTTCTCTCCTTTCCTCTTCCAGACGATCACAATGGAGATAATAGTCTATATAAAAGAATAAGAGGTCTGTGTGAACCTCTTGTGGAACTGAGTTCCAGATCTCTTCAGGAATGACAGTTACATGCCACTCCTGTCGCCAATCATCATTACTCAACTCGATATTAAAAGTATCATAGTTCAGGAGCAAGTTGAAATGAACCATGTTTTTGATGAGTATGTAAAAAGAGTGAGTTTGTGAGAAAATGGAAGATGTATTGGCTGGAATGAATAGTTGGTTTAAATAACCAATAGAATACCAAGAGACGCAAGGAGTATTTAATAGTTACAGGTAAAAGTAATGATACCTCGTCTCCCTAAACCAATGTGTACTTATAACAGTCATTAAACGATCTAAAGCCAGAGTTAATGGGCACGGGAAATAATAACAATTATTGTGCACATGTAGGTTTTCAAGACATACATGCTAACCACTAACCCATAATGATTTTGACTATTTTATCTCACATAAACCAATATTCTGAGAAAATATAACCATACAAGTAATGACCAAAAATCAACCAAGTAAATAAATACTGCCACGTCAGCATCAGAACTTGATTATCATCAGAATTTAAAAGTCATCAAAATATGGCTCCTTAACTCGAAAAGTGAATGTTTTATTCATGTAATTCTTCACACAAATACTGATTTGGTTTCATCAGAACTTAATCATTAGAACTTCCAACAGAACTTGTCCTCAGAATTTATGCAACTGACACTTAAACTGTTCATCTAAAACAACATTTATCACCACAGTAATTTTCATCATTCATATGGAGTGTATGTATGTGCAATAAGCTAAATATCAGACAAAGAGTAAAGTCTGATTCACTTCAGTACATCTTAGAAATAAGGCATAACTAAGAACTTTGCTCAAAATCTGTCACTATTCTGAAGTCTACTATAGAATGAGTTCATGCATGAGTCCACCTCAACTGTTTTGTGCTCATTTTATGCATCTTTTGAAATTCCATTTTACAGTGGTTTCTCAGTGTAAGTGAGTCACGACTGCTTATCAAAATTTATGTTATTATCAGAGTATTTCTCCAGTAATCAGAGAATGTGAAAAGTCACCAAGAAAATTTTATTTGCTTTTCTAATGCACATTACTTAATACCAGCAATGCACTTGGGTCTTCCCTTTCACATATATTTTTCTCTAGATCTCAAATGAGTACCTGATATTTATTTCTTTTCTTTTTCTTTTGATAAGTGAGGCTTATCAGCACTTAGTACATTCATAAGATTTACCAACATCAGAACTTAAGAGATAAGACGCACTATTCTAGTTTTTGACTTATTAATAAGATACACAAAGTAAACATAACTAAGCTCAGTATCAGAATTTGCTTGTGTCAAAAGATTTTCACATAAACAATTACTTCAAACATGGGATCTTTAGTATATTTAAAGACTACTAGGTCAGCATCTAGCACAATTTTCCTCATTGGATTGAATAGTCACAGAAACATTCATATCACTATCAGAGTTTAGAAATTCTCATTAGACAACAATCAGCACTTAGAAAATTTCAATTTAAGCACAGAATACACAAAGATAGTAATATCAGTAAATACTGATCATAAAGTCTGATATATCAGAACATAAACTAAGCATATTTAGAGAAAGAACCTGAAACTATTCCAAGTTCATTTACCAATCTAGTAAAAGTAGCTTCACATAATGGGTTTTTGAAGATATCTACTAGTTGTTGATCTGTTGGAACAAAATGCAATTCCACTGTACCTTCATCCATATGTTCCCTTATGAAGTGGTACCTTATGCTGATGTGTTTTGCCATTGAGTGTTGAACTGGATTACCTGTCATAACAATAGCACTTTGATTATCACAGTAAATAGGGATTTTAGAATATGTTAACCCATAATCCAGTAACTGATTCTTCATCCAAAGAATCTGTGCACAACAGCTTCCTGCGGCAATGTATTCTACTTCTGCAGTTGATGTGGAAATTGACTTCTGTTTCTTGCTAAACCAAGAAACCAATCTGCCTCCAAGAAATTGGCAGCTTCCACTTGTGCTTTTCCTGTCAATTTTGCATCCTGCAAAATCTGCATCTGAGTAACCTATTAGCTTAAAGTTAGATTCTCTAGGATACAACAATCCCAGATCAGCTGTACCCTTAAGGTACTTGAAAATTCTTTTTACAGCTGTTAAGTGAGGTTCTCTTGGATCTGCTTGAAATCTTACACAGAGACAGGTAACATACATGATATCAGGTCTACTTGCAGTTAGATAGAGTAGTGAGCCAATCATACCTCTGTAATTAGTAATATCTACTGATGTACCAGTATCCTTATTTAATTTTGTTGCAGTGGCCATAGGAGTGGATGCACTTGAACAATCTTGCATTCCAAATTTCTTCAACAAATTTCTGGTGTACTTAGATTGACAAATAAAAGTTCCTTCTTCATTCTGCTTGACTTGAAGGCCCAGAAAATAGCTAAGTTCTCCCATCATACTCATTTGATATCTTGACTGCATTAGCTTGGAAAACCTTTTACAAAGTCTGTCATTTGTAGAACCAATAATGATATCATCAACATATATCTGCACCAAAAGAAAGTCCTTTCCATTGTTGAGAGAGAATAAGGTTTTGTCAATAGTCCCTCTGTTAAATCCACTTTCCAGAAGAAACTGGGCTAATGTCTCATACCATGCTCTTGGAGCTTGCTTAAGGCCATAAAGTGCTTTATCAAGTCTGTAGACATGATGAGGAAATTTTGAATCTACAAAACCTGGAGGTTGTTCAACATATACTTCTTCTTCCAATTCTCCATTAAGAAAAGCACTTTTTACATCTATTTGAAAGACTGTAAACTTTTTGTGAGCAGCATAAGCCAAAAATATCCTTATGACTTCCAATCTAGCAACTGGTGCAAATGTTTCATCATAATCAATTCCCTCCTGTTGAGAATATCCTTTTGCAACCAGTCTTGCTTTATTCCTTGTAATTATGCCATCACTATCAGTTTTATTTCTGAACACCCACTTTGTACCAACAACTGATATGTTCTTTGGTCTTGGCACTAGGGTCCAGACTTTGTTTCTTTCAAATTCATTTAACTCTTCCTGTATTGCTTGCATCCAGTCAGCATCTTGAAAAGCTTCTTCCACTTTCTTTGGTTCAGCCTGAGAAAGAAAAGTGTGATAGAGACATTCATTTGATGTAGCTTTTCTAGTTTTGACACCTGCATCAGGATTTCCAATAATTAAGTCAGGTGTATATGCTTTTGTCCACTTCCTTGCAGATGGAAGGTTATCTCTAGAACTGGATGCTCCCCCATGATCCATGTTGTCTCCATCAATATTTTCTGATGCTCCCCCTGAAATTATGCTCTCTGAGTTGGATCCTTCAGAATTTGAGTTTCCAGAATTATCAGTATTTGAGTTTCCAGAATTATCAGTATTTGAGTTTCCAGAATTATCAGAACTTGGCCCATCAGAACTTGATGAATCAGAACTTGAAAAACCTGTTCTAGATTCTGATGCTTCTTGAGAAGTGGTAGTATCTTCAATATGCTCCTCCTGCACAGGTGCATTTTCCTTTGGCGTAGTTACCCCAGTTTCAATAACATCAGAGTTTAATCCATCAGAGTTTGCAGTATCAGGATTTAGACTGTCAGGATTTAGACTGTCAGGATTTAGACTGTCAGGAGTTACAGAATCAGAATTTAAAACTTCATTCTCAAATCTCAGCTGATCATGATCATTGAAATCTTTAAGTCCTGTAATCTTCTTGTCATCAAAAGAGACATTGATAAATTCCATGACAACCCTTCTTCTTAAATTGTAGACTCTGAAGGCTTTTGTGGAAAGTGGATATCCAACACAAATTCCTTCATCAGTTTTTAGATCAAATTTGGATAGTTGTTCAGGATGAGTCTTAAGAACAAAACACTTGCATCCAAATACATGAAAATACTTCAGATTTGGCTTATTTTTCTTCACCATCTCATATGGTTTCTTTTTATGCTTGTTGATAAGTGTTGCATTCTGAGTAAAACAAGCAGTTTGCATAGCTTTAGCCCAAAAGTAGGTTGGTAACTTTGCTTCATCAAGCATAGTTCGTGCAACTTCAATAAGAGTTCTATTCTTTTTTTCAACAACTCCATTTTGCTGTGGAGTTCCAGGAGCAGAGAATTCCTGCTTTATTCCATGGTCTTTGCAGAACTCTTCTATAATCAAATTCTTGAACTCAGTGCCATTATCACTTCTTATGATTTTCACAGAGTCTTTAACCAATTTATCCAGTTGTTTGACATGATCAATCAAGATATATGCAGTTTCACTTTTTATGTGCAAGAAATACACCCATGCGTATCTGGTGAACTCATCCACTATGACCATAACATATTTCTTCTTTGCAATAGACATGACATTCACTGGACCAAATAGATCAACATGTAGTAGGTGATAAGGCTCAAGAATTGAAGATTCAGTCTTGCTCTTGATTGAAGATTTTCTTTGTTTTGCCTTTTGACATGAATCACAAAGGCCATCAGGAGCAAATATTGATTTTGGCAGTCCTCTCACAAGATCTTTCTTGACTAGTTCATTTATATTGCTGAAATTTAAATGAGAGAGTTTCTTGTGCCAATCCCGGCTTTCTTCAATTGATGCTCTACTTAACAGACAGATTGCAGAACCATCAGTACTTGTTGAAATCTTAGCTTCATAAATGTTACCATGCATGTATCCTTTCAGAACAACTTTGCCTGTAGATTTGCTTACAACTTCACATTGTTCTTCAAAGAAATCCACATGATAACCTTTGTCAAAGATTTGACTAACACTCAGTAAATTGTGTTTAAGTCCTGAGACTAGAGCTACTTTTTCAATGATGACATTCCCAATATTGATATTGCCATATCCCAGAATTTTTCCAATATTGCCATCTCCATAAGAAACACCAGGGCCAGCTTTCTCCACAAAGTCTGATAGCAGGGCTTTATTTCCAGTCATATGTCCTGAACATCTACTATCCAGAACTAGGATGTTTTTCCTGTTGCCCTACAATCACAAAGACTACTAATGATTAGTTTTAAGGACCCAAACTTGCTTGGATCCTTTGGCCTTATTAAGTTTGTTAACATTTGCAGCGGATTTAACATCAGATTTTATGTTAACATTTTTCTTATAAGAATTTACAGTATCAGACTTTGTATCAGAACTTACACTAGAAGGAACGATGCTAACTTTCTTTAAAAAAGGTTTAATTTGATAATAATCATAGTACAAACTATGATATTCCTTCCAAGTATAAATGGAATGCCATAAACTACCACAATGAAAAAAAAGATTTTGTGGCCTATATCTAACAGACTGACTCTTAACTCCTGATTTTGAAGGTAAGGAGTTTATGTTCTTATTCTTCCTGCAAAAAGAAGCCAGATGGTTAGAATTTCCACAGTTATAACATTTCTTTGTAGGAGCATTAGGAACAGGCATATAATCATTGCTTTTATTCACACCTTCCTTTCCATTCCTATTTTTCCTAGGTGGCTTTACCTTGTTTACATTCTTAATATCTTTCAGCTTATGCTTAAGCTGCTTTTTTGTCATTAAGCCTATGTTAACTTTAGTTGGCTTATCCTGTTTTGGTTTGTCAGAAGCTAATTTCTCTTTAACTTCTGATTTATCAATATCAAACTTTACAGCTACAAACTTAACAGGATTTACCTTTGGCTTTTGTTTAATAACTATAGGCTCAATTTCTACAGTTCCTTTATTATTCTTATCATCTCCATAACCTAAGCCCTCTTTCTAATTTCCACTACTTAACAAATTCTGAGTTGTTCTGTCAGAGTTAGTCCAAGTCCTGATAATCTCTCTTTCCTTTTCCAACTCAATTTTTAGAGATTCATTCATTTTAAGCACTTCATCTCTAACATAGAAAGCATCATCTCTATCTTTCTGAGTTTGATGGGACATAACTAACTCTTTTTCTAAATAATCATTCCTCTTTTTATAAGCAAGATTTTCAGAAGTTAATCTTTCACATGTTAAAGTTTGATCTCTGTTACTAATGAACATGGTTTTAAGATATCTTCTCAACTCAGTAATATCATCAGTATGAAAATCATAAGTTGTTTGAGGTACCTTTAACTCAGCAGCTTCAGAACTGCTATCAGCATTTGCAATCAAGGCATAGTTCACCTCACTTTCAGAATATGAAGTGTTTGTCCAGCTTTTCTTCTTTGTGACAAGAGCCTTGCCTTTGTCACTTTTTCCTTTCTTGCAATCAGGAGATATGTGGTCTTTCTTATCACAGTTGTAGCATTTGACATTTGAGTGAACTCCTCTGTCAGACTTTCCTCCTTTGCCTTCAGATTTTCTGAAACCTTTCTTATCAGAACTTGCACCTTTCCTGGAAAACTTCTTTCCCCTTCTGAATTTCCTGTATGCAATCTTTGTGATTCCTTTCACCATAAGAGCACACAGCTTCATCATCTCTTCATCAGGGTCCATCTCAGATAGACTTTCAATTTCTGAATCCTCATCACTGTCAGAACTTGATGACTCAGTATCAGACTTTGTGATGAGAGCCTTTCCTTTACCTTTCTTTGAGACAGCCACTTTAGGGGATTCCTCCTCAGCCCTAAGAGCAACTGTCCTTGACTTTCTCCCATGCCTCTTGCTTCTTTGATCCATCTCAAGTTCATGAGTTTTGAGCATACCATAAATTTCATCAAGAGTAGTTTCATCAAGAGCATAGTTGTCTCTTATAGTTGTGGCCTTCAAATCCCAACTTTCAGGAAGAGCTAAAAGGAATTTGAGATTAGTATCTTCAAGATCATATTCTTTATCCACCAGTGATAGATCATTCAAGAGTTTGACAAATCTATCATATAAACCAGTTAATGACTCATCAGGTTTTGAGTCAAAGTGCTCATACTCTTGAGTGAGTATAATCATCATGTTCTTCTTAATTGAATCAATTCCCTGGCATCTTGTCTCCAAGGCATCCCATATCTCCTTTGCAGTCTTGCAGTTAATTACCCTGTTTGACATGACATTATCAATGGCACTGTGCAGCAAATGTCTTACCTTTGCATCCTTTGCAATAAATGAGATATCTTCAGCTGTATATTCACTTTTCTCCTTTGGTACAGTCTGTGCTGGCTGATCTGCAACTACAACAGAGAGCTTGGTTGGTTTATGTGGTCCTTCATTAATTCTGTCAAGGTATTCTGGATCTATAGCTTCCAGAAACATAGACATCCTCACCTTCCATATGGGATACTCAGAAGGTTTCAGTATGGGAACCCTAATAGTCTCATATCGATTATAGATTTGAGTCTTTGGAGTTTCTTCAGTTTTGGTGGGCTTGGTTGGAGTTTGTGATTCTTCAGACATGATTGTTTTTGGATCTTTACTGTATGTATGTTAACAGATTGCTCTGATACCACTTGTTAGGTCACACACATTGTAGAAGGGGGTTGAATACAGTGTTTACTCAATCAAATCGAATATAAGAACTCAAGTAACAAAACACAGATTTTATTCAACACAATAAACTTTTTTACAAAGAACTGTTCTCTCTCAGTGATGAACAAATTATCACGAGAGCTGCTAGTGTTACAATGAATAATAATTTCAATTAAGATAACATATATAGTGTAAACCCTATGTCTGTGTTTATATACTACACAGTTGCAAGATAATCTCTAATTGATATCGAATATGATTCTGCTTCCTAATATATATCAATCAGTTATCTTCTCTTCCAAGTATTCTATTCTTCATAGAATTCTTCTCCATGCATATCTCTTCTTATGTTTGTCTTGATCTTCTTTTGTTTCAATCAACCGCCTTCCTTATCTGAAAGTCTCCTTAAGTCCTGATATTATCTCTTGATAAATATCTCCTGATAACTTAAGTTCTGATATCTTAAGTCCTGACTTTATTATAAGTACTGATTTTCAGTTAAGTCATGATTTATCCTGTTAAGTAAGATCTGAAAAACAAACACAAATCATATTAGACATGAAATCACAAATATATCTAACAATGTAAAATATGAGGAACGTTTTTAAATCATAAAATATGTTATACAACAGCTCTTGGATGCTTGCAAAGGTCAACCAACATTTTCCTTAATTTAAGGAAGCTTGTTCCCATTTTTTGCCACATTTTGTCCTATTTATACACCCCTCCTCATATGCATTCCCTAAGCCACTTTGAGCAAGAAAAATGCTGGAGCTCTGCCATTCTAAAACCTCTCATTTTCAGTAGCAAAAACCTCTCCAAAGTTCTAGCAAACAAGCCTTTTTAATTCTTAAGTTTCATACCTTTAAAAGCTTGTTTTGGCCCCTTTCTTGCTCAAATCTCTCACACCTTGTAACACTTACTTAGGCAACTTAAATAACACTTTCTTGCATCCTCTAAGTGTCCCAAAAACCATCCAAAAGTTGGTTTTTATTGTCCTTACTCCGGCCAATTATCCGGCCATTTTTTCGGCCACTCTCCGGTAACTTTTCGGGTTCGTTTTGGTGTGTTTTTCGGTTTCGATCCTAACTCGTATCTCTTGTAACTCAATCTTTAATTTAAGAGGGGTTTTATCCTTTGGAAGGTCAAGAGTGATAAGTTAGTTAATATTTGTATTAGTGCTTAATTGTTCGATCTTTTGCACAAATATTCCGTTAGTTTATATTTTTGTGTATTCATGCTAAACTAGTTAAATCTTGTTAGTACACATAATTTGTAAACATATTTAGTAGAGCTTATACCTCATCCACTCTCTCCTAAATTAGTTGTTAATATTCCGTAGATCTTTATCCGGAATAAAATTCAACTCCGATTTACTTAAATTCCGAGTCGAGGAGATTTTGTATAAGTCGATATACGATATAAACAAATAACCTCCTTGTTGTGTTAAAGTAAGTAAGAAGTTCATATTCCGAGTTAGAAGCACTTCGTATAAATCTCATATAGAGATATAAACGAAAGCTTCCTTGTCAAATATTTACTAAACGGTTTTTTTTATTTCCGAGTTGAAGTTGATTTGTATAAGTCGAAAGTAACCACATAAATAATAAAATTTTCGTCCGAAATAGAAAGTAACTTAAAGACTCGCTCTTATTCCGAGTTAGAAGCTATTTGTATAAATCTCATTATAATTATAAGAGATATAAGCAAAACGCTTCCTTGTTGAATATTTGCAAGTTAGTCCGTTTTATTTCCAAGTTGAAGTAAAATTTGTATAAGTCGATATACTACGATATAAACAAATACTTCCTTGTTTGAAATAAAAAGAGACTTAAACTAACTAAATTCCGAGGTTACGAATTTTTGTATAAATCTCGTTATAATTATAAGAGGCATAAGTAAAACATCTCTTGTTGATTATTAGTAAGTTTGTTACAACTTCGAATCCTAGTTGAACCCAACTTGTATAAATCTCACTATATTATTTAGAGATATGAGCAAAACTTCCTCGTTGATTTAAATAAGTTAAAATAAATTCGAACATTAAGTTCAATGTTACTCGTATAAATCTCATCTACTTTAATTAGAGATATACACGAGCCTTACTTACATTGTTCTTGAAGTTGAAACCAACCTTAATTCCGAGTTGAGAAATATTCGTATAATTTAATATACGATATTAAGTGGTTTATCTTAGTTTGTTAAAAAGCCATTATAACTATTTCGTATATTTCTCCCGAAGCTTTTTAAACTAAGATACACTCGAATTTTATTTAAGTAATTAATATTCAGCCTTACATTATATTTGGTCTTATATTTAATATCTTAATAGTGCTTGTATTTAAAACACCCCTGTTGTGTTTTATAATTTGCATATTATTTAAGATATTGGATTATTTCTCGGTTTAGTATTATTATATACTAATCCAACCTTCTTTCTTACTAAAGGGATTTTATAAGTCATAGTGCTTGTATTATATTCTTTGACGTGAGATGAAGTGAATTGAGGTAATTCTCGCTCTAAGACCCAAGTCTTAGACACGCTAACGGGGAGTTGGGTGTCTACGCACCGTGAAGATGAGGAAAGATCAAAGACCCGATTTAAGATCCAAGACCGGCAAAGGGTGTAGATACGAAGTCTACGCAAAGGGTTGCATAGTTTTAAGGAGGTAGCGAGGAGTTACGCTCCAAGACAAGTTTGCAAGGGTTCTACTTAGATTGCGAGGAGGTAATGGGGAGTTACGTTCCAAGATTAGTCTAATAGGTTTTGCTATTATATTTTGAGAAATTAGCGGGTAGTTAAGATCCGAGATAAATACATAGTGTTGTAAAGGTTACTCCGCCTGCTATAAAGGAGTTTCTTTATAGTAGAGAAAATCTCGAGTTCGGGGAGGATCTCGGGGACTGGACTAGGGGTGAGTGGACTCCATTTGTGATAGTCAGCCACCGCGAACCAGGATAAAATCGACTGTTTCGCACTCTATATCTTTACCATTTTATCTTTCCGCACTCAGCTTACTTGTTTACAAGTAACAAACTTTAAACGGTAAAGAATTTGAAAACGCCAAGTTCTAAAATTTAAAAAGGTTATAAGTTATTCAACCCCCGTTCTAGCTTATTAACCCCTATTTTGGGAGTAACAATTATTTTTCCTAAAGAAATTGACAATATATTTTAATAAGACTTGAATTATGGTATTAGATTTTGGAATTCAGGATTTATAATTTATGAGATACAGGTTAACGATTTACTGGTAAATTGATAAATTTACTGGGATGATAAATCGAAATAAAAATCCAATAAATCTTTTATTTAATTATATATAATATATTTATCTTATCTATAATATAATATGCCATCAAGTATTAAACATATCTTAAAATTCGAATTAATCAAATATGTTTTAAAAATAAATGTAAAATTTATAAACAATTTCTAAAACACTATTAATATAATTTTTTTGTCAAGACATGGATTTTTCCGGTACATGGTGCAGTAAAGAATAGGCGTTTCACTAGCTCCAATTTTCACTTAAAAAAGAAGGAATTTGGAATATAAAAAATTGTCAAAATTAAAAGTACGCTCCCTTAATTAAAAAATCTATTATTACAATCACCAAACAGCACTTAGAATGCATCAAATGAAACCAACAAAAGGGCAATTAAATTTAATAAAACTCCACTTAAAGTGTAATAAAAAGGTTAATTATACATGGAAATAACATAAGTAAGCTTGACTAAACGGAAGTTTCACACTAATCAACGTAAGTCAAACCCAAAGAGCCATCACTGTCAACAAAGCTACTACCTTACAAATATTACAAATATTTTATAATATTATACTATTAAACTATTGTGTGTATTGTGTGTGTATTTTTATCTGAATTTGAACTTTCCACAGTCCCGCTCTTGAATAGTGTGATGGGCTTTCTTCTCTCTTTACTTTGAATGTCTCAGATTGAGTTATTGTTCTTTTTCTTGGAGCTTAAATAGAGGTATTTTTTATAATTTGGCTTTAAAGATTCAATCTTTACACATTTTGTTCATCTGGATCAGTCTTTTTTGCAAGATCCAGTGTGGGTTTTGTATGGTTTGTTCTAAAGTTTGAATTTTTGGAAATCTTGGAATTGAATGTTGTGTTTTTGTTGGGTTTTTCATGTGGGGTTTTTGGATGTGTGTGTTTCTTGATAATGTGGTGAAAAAGATTCAATTTTTATGGAATTTGAAAGCTGGATTGTGTGTTTAAGATGAGATGTGTTTGTGGGGTTTTAGATATGGGTGTTTTTTGATAATGTGATGAAAAAGATTATATTTGAATGAAATATTAAAGCTGAATTGTGTGTATAAGATGAGATGTGTTTGTGGGCTTTAAGATATGTGTGTTTCTTGATAATGTGATGAAAGATATACATTTTTGATGAAATTTGAAATATGAATTGTGTCCATAGATGAAATTTTTATATGGGGTTTTCAGATATGTGTGTTTCTCGGTAATCTGATGAAAGATATACAATTTTGATGAAATTTGAAACCTGCATTGTGTTTATAAGATGAGATATGTATGTGGGGTTTTCAGATATGTGTAGTTCTTGTTTAGGTGGAGAGAGAAACACAAATTTATTGTTTCTTCTGTTAATTACCCGAGAAATCTTGAAAATTTGTGGGATTAATGTAATTGGCAAAAATTTCTTGGTAATGTGATTTAACTTGTGATGTTTATAATGATTTTTTTTTACTAAACAAAGGGTTGTTTTCATTTTTTTTTTAATTTTGGTATATTTCTGTTAAAATTATGTTTAAAGTTTGATTTGTATTTTTTGTAATTTATTTTTTCAGATTGATGAGTCGCCATTGTTTTGAACTTAAATATCATTTAGGTTGAAGATAACAGATTTTTGTATGTCATTGTAAATCTGTTTGCAACACTTTTATTAAGTTCCTGTTTGTCATATTTTTTTGGCAGGATTTATGCATTCTTATTGTAATTTGCACTGATTCGTGTTATTTTCCCCTAATGTAAATATTGTTTAGATTTTTATCTTACTTGTTGCATCATTTATCATTGCCCTTTAATTTGATTCTGATATTCGGGTTATAACCCAATTTACTTA
Source organism: Apium graveolens (assembly GCF_009905375.1). NCBI lineage: Eukaryota > Viridiplantae > Streptophyta > Magnoliopsida > Apiales > Apiaceae > Apium > Apium graveolens. The sequence continues at coordinate 35,559,279 of NC_133651.1, forward strand.
TATATTCCTTTATGGAGCTCACATAAGTTACTTATATATTACTAATATTTTTTATGGGCTTTGAACCGTATGATTATGATTATTTTATATTTTTCGGTAGTAATCATGTTCTGTATTATTACAGGTAGCAAGGCTAATATTTCATATTAGGAAGCCTTCTTTGCTCTTCCCATAGGCTTGAGAAATGAAGAATGAAAATCTTTTAGCTGCTGTTGTTAGAGATCCAACAGCTCGAGTGACAAGAGCTCGAGCTGCTGCCTCTCAATCATCTGAAGGACTGCATATTTTGGATGCATCAAAGCAGCAACTCCAGAAGCACGGGTTACGGAAAAACTCAAAAAGAGTAGCTTTGGATGAAAACAATAGTTGTGCTCCTACTAATCAGCATAAAAGGAGGGCAGTGTTCAAGGATGTAACAAACATTTGCCGTGATGATTCGTACAGAAACTGCGTAAATCCAACTAAACTTATGGTAATAGATTCATCTGATTTTTGTACCTTCTGTTCATATATATATATATATGAGAAGTGAACATGTACCTCTATCCTCCTTGTATTTAACTTTCTTATTTAACTGCTTAAGAAGGTACAGAGTATAGAGCTGGTTCAATTTTTCCGTTAATGTATCAGCTATTTTCTATCCTACAACATGGATTGTTATATTGAGCAAAAGTTGAGCCTGGATATTATATCATCCTACATTATGCATTGTTAATTTGTTATATTGAACAAAAGTTGTGCCTGGATATCAACCCTTATTTTGATCGGTTCATATTAAAAAGTAACCTTGATGGTAACCCCTGCTTAATATTACTGTATGCTTGGCTTTATAGTTTCGTGTAAATAAATTATCCCCATAACTACATACCCTTGTGATATTCTTTTAGTTGGCTAGATCGTAATTCTTACGCCGTTGTTTTTCATGATACCAGAAAAAGAATGCAAACCTGATTAAAAAAGGATTAGTGCATGTTTCCCAGAAAGCACCTTCTGTTGCAGTGAAGATCCAACAAACTTCAAAAAACAAAACTGTTGAAGGATCTGCATTGTCGGAAGCAGAAACTGTATCAGTAGAAGGTTCATGTTCGTTGGACGAGAATGCAGATACTAAGCCAATTGCTGTGGAAGATCCTCTCAATGACATTCCGCTGCATGATATGTCAGATGCTGGAGTTCATCCAAAGAAGGGTTAGTTTTTATCAATATTACTCAAGGAATATAATACTCCTTCCAAACGATGTATGAGTGAAATGCTATGTGGTACAAAGGCTTCAAAACCTTAGATGTCATGAGCTGTTTAGAAATTGATTATTTTCTTGTTTAGATTCTTGACAGTCATACAGTTTAAAGTTCAAACTATGTTTCTAGTAGCAGGATTACTATGTTTATCTACATCTGCTTGACAAATAAGTGCTTATCCTATCTGTTTGTGGAATACTAAAAGCTACACCAAGAGGGGTGGAATTTTCTTACTTATCTTTAGTTAGAGTTGTGATATTTTAAGTTGTACTTTGTTCATATGAATATCTTTTTTGTTGGATGCAGCAGAGAATACATGTCTTCTGCTGTTGCCAAGCTCTTTAAAGGCAGAATATACAGATATCGATTCTGATCATAAGGATCCTCAGTTGTGCAGTTGTTATGCCCCAGAAATATATAACAATTTACGAGTTGCTGAGGTTTGTGTTCAACCTGTTATTGCTTCTCTCTTTCTTGTAGTTCATAGTTATATTAGTACAAGTTTGATTTTTTAAGCTAGCTCTTCTTCAGCTTCAACCACAACAGTAAAATCAATTTATAAATTCACATTCCTGTATTCTTTTATGACAGCAAGAACTCTGTAATGTCATATTTTATTGTAGTTGATATATTGTTGAAAACTGGAAATGCCTGTGTAGCATGAATTATGACATTTATGTCACCCAATTATGATCGTTGATGGGCATAAAGTGGGTTTATTGTTCTGTGTGCTACTTGCACTAATGATCTTTTTTACTTGGTCATTGACGTTACACATATGTAGACATATGATACAGTAACATGAACTTAAATTTCAGTTGGAATTTTTTACATTTAACTTTTAGGTGGTCAAATTGGGGAAACTTTAAAGATCGTGTGGTATGATGTTTTATCTTGCACAAAAGCTGTAATCTTGCAACTGTATCACAAATATATGTGCTGGCTTGGTATATATAAAATTCATGTATTACTTATTACATATATCTGTGTAGGTGTATGTGTTTTTACTTTCCTAATACAAAAGGTGGTCACTGCAACTCTCTCACTTTCCTCCTCACACCATTCTTAATTAGTTGGATTCCTCTTTCTGCAGCTCATGCGAAGACCAGATTCTAATTCTATGGAGATTGTTCAACAAGATGTCACTAAGGGTATGCGAGGAATTCTGGTTGATTGGCTTGTGGAGGTTTGTAAGGCTGTTGACTCTTATACATATTGGTCTAATTAACCTTTGCTTATTCAAGATACGAGTTGCTAAAACTATATAGTTCATCTGTATGCCATTCTTATAATACATCCCATATACTTTACTTTTTTGTCTCTTCCCTATTCAGTTTATTGTCTGTACATGAATGCTCAAGTTCCACTATCCTACTCTATCACGTGCATCTAACTGGATTGTGGACATACGATGTGTTAAAGAATAGTATGCTCATGACTATACGTATTTCTTTCAGGTGTCTGAGGAGTATCAATTGGTGCCAGACACACTTTATCTCACAGTGCATCTCATTGATTTGTTTCTTTCCGAGTACTACATTGAAAGGAAAACACTTCAACTGTTGGGCATAACTTGCATGTTAATTGCTTCGTAAGATCTTTAACTTGTATACGCATTAAGTGATTACTTCTTAACCACGTGTCAAAATCTTCAAGATGTTACCCATATAATTTTGCTGATGTTTTGGCACAAAATTTTCCAAATTGTTACCCACACTCATAGCTAATAAATAATACACCATCTACTCTTTTTTTTACTAAATAAACATACACCATCTACTCATTTGAGATACAGTATTATATTTTGATTTAATATTTTATAGCTATTCACCAATGCAGTACTAATACATGTCTTGGTTATTGTGCTGTTTCCCTCTTATGCATTCTGTGATGTAATCCCTCATCCACATATCACAAGGCCACTAATATCATTTCCTTTCCGTGGTTTGAAGGAAATATGAAGAAATTTGTGCACCACGCGCTGAGGAATTCTGTTTTATCACCGACAATACTTACACCAAGACAGAGGTTTGTGATCTGCCTAAGTTCCCATGTTTTGGCCTTTTGAGTATTGAAATGTTCGGTATTTGAAGTTCACATTGATCTTGGTCTTTGGCGTCCGATTAAATTATATTAATCTTTGTCCACAATAGGTTGACATGCAGGTTTTATCAATACTAATTCTCACACACCTAGTAATCTATTTGTATCTATAAGTTATTTGCCTCATTCAGATAAGATCAATATGAAGAAATAAGACGTGTATATGATTATCAAGTGAGAGAATGAATAACTGCATAGATATGATAGATGCTTCATAATGATAAGTTTGTTATATAATGCATGGGTCAATACACATACTGAAAGTGTCTGGAAACAGATTTAGCTGTTGGGTTCGAAGTTGAACTTCTGAAGACTTGGTAATATCTTTGGTACTAACATTTTTCCCCAAGACTGTTGAATTTTATAATGGGAATTTGTTTATATTGAATATTAACAGCAAAAACATTTACTACAGCATGTTTCCTCAAGCTTTACAGCTTTAAGGTTTACAAGATGATGCAAATTGGCCCTGATATAGTATTGCTAAGGTTTTGAACGTTAAATCCACTTGTAGGCTTTAAACTGAGAACTTATGGGCAGTAGTACATAAAACCTTGTTTTGGGTTTTTCAGTAAAATCTTGATTTGATATTTCCTATTTCATGTAAATCTTGATACATATGATGACATACAATAATCTTGAAGTTTCTGATGTAATTCTTCTCAACATTAGCTACTGCGGTTGCAGTCACTAAACGCATTTTTACTTGTAACTAAATATTAAAAGTAACGGTTGCCATAGCTAATAAGCAAATTTTTGCAGGTCCTTTCAATGGAGAGCAAAGTTTTGAATTCATTGAGGTTTCAACTCACTACACCTACTGCAAAAACTTTTTTAAGGTATTACCGAGTCACTTGAATTTCTTCTGGTTTTACAAAATTCTAGTAAACTATCTGATCAACTATTCATGTCTACAGGAGATATTTGAGAGCAGCACAAGCTTGTTACAAGGTAATATCGATAAGTTGAGTTTGCAAGATGGAGGCTTACTTGCTGACTATTATTGGCAACTGTTTTAGAACAACGAATAAGTGAATAACTTGGAACTCTTATTTGCAGAGCCCAAGTCTTGAGTTGGAGTACTTGTCCAATTATCTAGCAGAACTGACACTGATTGATAACAACTTCCTGAAATTTATCCCGTCAATTGTCGCAGCATCTGCTGTATTTCTTGCCAAATGGACTTTAGATCAGTCAAGTCACCCATGGGTTTACTTCTGAACCTTCCATTTCTTTTAACTTGCTTTGGTGTTCTTTGTTATCGGGAATAATGACTTGAACATCTAAACCTTGCAGAATCCAACATTAGAGCACTACACTTGTTACATGGCATCAGATCTCAAACCCGCGGTTCTTGAGTTGCAAAGCTTGCAATTAAACACCAGCAATTGTCCTCTCAATGCTATACGTACCAAATACAGACATGACAAGGTAACATTCCTGTAATAAACAATGGATTCTACAGTCAGTATCGTGCAATGTTTAATATTATCTGACAACTTGTTTCGTAATTGATATTTTTCCGTGATAGCAGTTCAAATCTGTTGCGGGTTTGTCTTCTCCGAAACTGCTAGAGACCCTCTTCTAATAATGTTATGGAGTGCTAACAGATGCACATATCTTACTGTACTGCGCAAGAATGATGTCTACTGATTTCTGCGTTTCCTCCTCGAATTAGTAGCTGTACCTAAAAAGAGCTAAGCTGTATAATCTTTTGTATGCTGCTGCACTTGTAAGTTGGTTTAATCCTCTTGTGGAGTTGATTCATCTATGTTCATAAAGTCTTTGCAACTTTAGAGTTTCTGGTTTGGTCCTCACAAACCTGTCTTGTTACCCTTTTGTAATGCTGGAACCATTATAAATTGGTTGATCACAGCAAGCCTTTTATAATTAGGGAATTGTAACTTGGCAAGTTGGTATCTCAGTTCTTATTTGAAATGTGCAATTGACATTACACATTTCTATGCTCAGTTCTATTGTTTTTGAGCTAATTTGATACAAAGGTGCATTATTTTCATAACTGTTACTAGTATGAATATTTAGTTTTTTAAATGCGGTTATAAAATTTGGTCTACTGTACGAATAAACAAGAAAAATTAATTGTGTATTGGCCTTTTTATAACAAAATATACATATTTTGTGAAAAATACTTACATGCCAAAATATACTTGAACAAGGTGTTTATTATTTACCTTTTAATACATAAGATCATATAAACAAAATTATTATTAGAATTTCATAATTTTTTTCTTGAAACATTAGGAATTCATAAATTGTCTCATGTACACAAGTACTACAATATTCATGGCCAATAAAATGTAAGGGCAAACTAGTAATTTCACAACAGAAAATATTGTCTGGTAATCTGAGCCAACCCAAGTCGATAGTGGGATAGAACATAAACTAAAATATTGCCAGAGAAAGACAGAGGAGAGAGAGAGGAAGAGGAGAGAGAGATGACGATGGCAATGTTGAATTTCTCAACTCAGTCGATGAAGCCAAGCTTCATGACATCAAATTTCGATGATAAATTATTTTATCATCATTACTTTAATAATCACACTTATAATAATAAAATTAGTAACAATAATTATAATACATTCTTTAATCTTCATCATCACTTCCATCGTCACCATTTCTCTCTTACAAGAAGCTGCAAATCTTCTGCTGTCTCTTCACTGCAAACCCATCTCCTTAAATCAGGTATCTTCTCCAAAAATCTCTCCATTTTCTTCATTATTATATACATCATATGTTTTTTTATTACATTTATATGACATGTATGAACTAGAACACATTGGATAATTATTTATATATTATATGTATGTTGTTTTCTGTGTGTTATCATTGTTGTATTGTAACTCGTAAGTATAAGTTTTTTTCTTTTTATTTTTTTGAGGTTGGCATGTAATAGTTCATTCATGTGGTCCCCACCTATATGAAAGTGTGATCAAAGGGATTAATGAAAAGATTGTGTTGTTTTGTTAATCTAGAAAGAATTAGTGAAAAGGGTTTTTGTTGGAATTTTATTTAAAGTGAAACAAGGTGTAGTGATTATGTTTCTTGATTTGATTGATATATTGTTTAGAATTAACATTTTTGTGATATATGTGTCTGTTGAGTTGCAAAACTTATCTTGCTAAACACATAATGATCCAAGCCTGAAGTTAGTGAACTCTTGTTACATTCCTAAGGTATCCGACAACTTTTAAAGACAAAAAGGAAATGCTTTAAAAGCAGATAGAATGGTGCCCTATGACATTATATATGGGCACTTTAAAGAAGAGAATTGATTGACATAACCCTCAGTGATTTGGCATTGTTTGACTACGATAATTTACTAATTTTCAGATATTCTAAATCTTTGTTAGCAGAAGAGAGATAAAAAAGCCAAGCAAACACTTTTGATTGCTGATGGGATTGTCCGGAAATGGTTCTCTACTGATATACAGGATAACATTGGTGTTACTTATTTCTAGATATAATGTAGAATCCACTTCAACCTAGTGTACCTATTTCTTATATTTGGAGCGGAATGCTGTTGCAGTTACAGTTTGGAATTTGCCTATGCTCCATACTTAGCTTTTGTTGAGCAGTTTTTATTTCTTAACTCAATTTCTTCCGTGCAGGCTGTGGATGTTCATGGATTCAAGACAACTCCATAGATGATGAAACTGTTGCCAAAATGGGAAGCAGACAGGGTCCAATACATTCTGTTTTCACAACTTCACCGGCACAAGTTTCTTCAGTAAAGGATCTCTTTGAGTTTATATGCTCGGGCCCCTTGATAGAAAAATTGGGCCTAACACCAGATATGGTTGCCGAGTCCATTGATAAGTGGATAGAGTATGGATCACGCATATCTAAATTGTTTAAACTCAATGAACTAGCCCTTACAACGCCTCAGAAAGCAAGAATTTTTCACTATTACATTCCAGTTTTCTTATGGTGTGAACAGCAAATTTCTGATCATAGGTCCAAATATAATGATGGTGATGATATCCCTCCTATAGTGGTATGCTTACGTCTATTAAGTCCTCTTCATTGTTTTGAATTAGGTGGTTGCTTATGTATCTTTTCATGGACATGGTGCATATATCAAATTTAGAGTTTACTGATCCAATGCCATAGGAATTGATACCCGGATTTCTTGATGACAGATTGGATTTAGTGCACCCCAAGGTTGTGGGAAAACTACACTTGTGTATGCGCTAGAATACCTTTTTAAGGTCACAAAGAGGTAGGAGTGCAGTGTGATTGTTGTTTATTACCTAGAAGCAATATTAGTGCTCGTAGCAGTTAAACTCTTAAACTTGAGAACAGAAGTTTATATTTGCTGACAAATATGATTACAGGAAGGCTGCAACCATATCGATAGATGATTTCTATTTGACAGCCAAAAATCAGGTAATATTTATATGACTTCTTTTTACTGTATTCTTCTTTTGTTTATAGAATTGGTTCTAATGCTGATGGGTGTCAGGCTAAGCTGAGAGACAGCAATCCAGAGAACGCACTTTTAGAGGTAGTCCTGATCACCTGCTTCTTAGAAAATAAATTAATCCAAGAGTGTAGGTAGCACTTGTGAAATTATTTTAATCATGCACTTCCTGTTTGCCCAGTTTCGTGGAAATGCTGGAAGTCATGATTTATCATTTTCAATCGAGACATTGACAGCTCTGACTAAATTGAGTAAAGAAGGTGTTAGCTTTCCCATCCTCTTTCCTGCACATCACCAGTTATAGACAATTTAAAGTTGAATATAAAATTGTGTAAAATCTGTTCAGGTACAAAAATGAAACTACCACGGTATGATAAGGTATGATCAAAAAGATAATTCACATTTTTTTGGTTGAGTTCCTATCCTCGTTATGTATGAGTTTGAAAAATCTCTCTATGCAGTCTGCGTACAATGGTAGGGGTGACAGAGCTGATCCGTCGACATGGCCGGAAGTTGAAGGGCCTCTAACTGTATGTGATTTTTTTTGCTTAGTTCAAAATATCTTTGAGATACTTGGTTTCAATTAGCTTATGATGCAGAAGACCCAGCTCTTATAGATTCTTATTTCGAACTGAGTAGGTTATTCTGTTTGAGGGTTGGATGCTTGGGTTTAAACCCCAGCCTGTTGACGTTGTTAAAGCTGTAGATCCACAGGTTAGAGAGTCATCAAGCCAGTTTAGTGGCACTTTTTCATGCAAAATCAATATGTTGATCTTTGATATAGGTCGTTAATATGAACCTTAATTTGCAGCTGGAAACAGTTAACAAGTACTTGGAGCTATATTTTGACGCATGGTACAAGTTTATAAACTCATGGATAGTTATTAAAATCACAGACCCAAGTTGTGTGTACCAGTGGCGTTTGCAGGTTTTCCTTAATTTCATCTTTTGTTCTTTATCCACAAAATTTGTTATTGTTTAAAATACTCAAGTTAGTACACACGTGAGAGATGCAGGCAGAGATTGCTATGAGGGATGACGGAAAGCCTGGAATGACCGATGAAGAGGTGCAATTTGTTACTCTTACAATGAAAGAGATGAGATTGTATAATATTGTACTTCTTGATAAAATTTGAATCTCCATGTTTTCAGGTTATGGATTTTGTTTCACGGTACTTGCCAGCATACAAGGCCTATCTCCCTTCACTATACAAAGAAGGACCTAGTGGTTCAGATCCAGATCACCTACTTGTTATTGAAATTGATGAAGGTCGGAATCCTATTCTTGCAGGTTAAGTGATGAGATAGTTCAGACAGAAGGTTTATGCATCATGTTCCCTTGTATGTAAAACGAGCTAAGATATGCCAGTCACGAAAGATGCATATGTACTCTTAGATAGGATTTAAGTAAATAAACTTATTTGTAATTGTAATTCTTTATTCTAAAAAGTTTTTTCCCATGTCTTTTTGTTGTTCTTAGCAACGATTATCAGATGGATGCTTAGTATGCTGTAGATACAATCAATTTGTTCTGAGAGGCGCTTCTATATTATACTAGCTACACATGGCTTTCTTTTATCGGTTAACACCTTTCTAAAAAACATATTAACATCTCCTAAAATAAAATTTAAATAAATATAATTTTGTTAAAAAAATTAAATCAAGTATATGATATAACAACAAACTCTATTAATTATTATTCAACTTTATTTCTAATTGCACTCAACTTCTTTGTTATCTATTTTGTAGGGAAACAAAAACGTTTCAATTTTTTTTAATTCAAATTATAAATATAACAAAATAATTACCAAATAAAGAAAAAAATTATATTACAAAAACACAATACTAAATCATCCACACAATTGTTATTTAAAACTCCCACTTTTCTATAGTCTTGCACCATTAGCGTAGGAGGACATTTTAAAATTTTAACTATCTAAATTTTGAATCTATCTAAATTTTGAATCATTCATAATATAGTACATTTAAGATAACACGTAAATATTTTAATTTCATTAATCTCAATAATATATAACTATTATCTTATATAAATTATTAAAAAATTAAATCATATATCTAATATAACTACAAATTCTATGAATTATTATCCCAACTTAATTTATAATCGCACTCAACTTCTTTTTTTATCTTTTTTTAGGAAAACAAAACCCTTCCAAAATTAATTTTAGTGTTAGGTCACACACACTGTAGATGGGGTGAATACAGTGTATAGCACACTCAAATCGAAGTTTAATAATTCAAGTAACAGAAAACAAACTTTATTCAAAACAATAAACTCTGTTACAATATGGAACTGTCCTCTCTCAGTGATGAACAAATATCACGAGAGCTGTTAGGGTTACAATGAATAATCTTCTCGATAATAACACTTATAGTGTAAACCCTATGTCTGTGTTTATATACTATACAATTACAAGATAATCGCTAATTGATATGGAATATAATTCTGCTTCCTAAAATATATCAATCAGATATCTTTTCTTCCAAGTATTCTATTCTTCATAGAATTCCTTCTTCATGCATATCTCTTCTTATATTTATCTCGATCTTCTCTTCCTGTAAATCAGCTGCCTTCCTTATCTGAACGTTTCCTTTAAGTCCTGATATTATCTTCTGATAAATATCTCCTGAACCTTAAGTACTGATGACTTAAGTTCTGACTTCAGTATAAGTGCTGATTTCAGTTAAATACTGATTTGTCCTGTTTAAGTAAGATCTGAAAAGTAAACATAAAACATATTAGACATGACATTATCAAATATATCTAACAATCTCCCCCAACTTGTAAATTAGCATAATATACAAGTTAACAAATATTTGATGATGTCAAAAACATTAAGTACAAATGCATGAGAATTTGACTAGATAACTACAACTTACAGTCCTTAAAGCTTTACCAACTTTAACTTCTGATAACAACTTCAGTCTGTATTCATATCAGGAATTGAGCAGTTGTAGATCTTAACTTGGCTTCATTTTCTGATCTCTCTGATGTCAGGAGTTGTCCTGAGATAATTCTTTAACAAACATCTCTCAGCATATCTGAGTTCATCAATCATCCTCCTTTTAGCATCTTTAAGTTCTGCAGAATCTTCACCAGTTTGAAAGATTGCAGCCCTGAGATCATTAATTTTAGCTTTCTTTATGTCCTGATCCAGTCTGATCAAATACGCCTTGTCAGACTCAAGATTGAATTCCACAGCCTTGTAACCCATAAAGGTAGTTATAATCTTAGCAGAGTTAGGCTTCATCTCAACAATATCACCCTTGTGATCTCTGTACTTTGGAAGATATGTGCTGTCAGACTTAACAGAATAAAGCCTTTTCTGTCTCTGAATTTGACTCTTCAAATAGTTTGCAGCACTTTCTGTTATTTTGTCATTCACTTGAAGTAAGTATAATACATGTTCCAATTCTTCAAAATACTTCAGTGGAATGGCATTTTCCCTTGTATGATAAACCCTACCATCTGTCATGAAGTACAACAAGATGTGTTCTTTCAAGTAGGTATGATAAACCATCTGTACATATTCTAGTTGATTCAATCTTTCAGGAGTTGCTCCAATACCTGGTTCACTTAAGGAAGTTGGATCATTGGTTGTGTTATGTATTCTTCTTTCATCAGCACTTCCCAATCCAGTTTTATCGCTTGCTTTCTTTCCAGTAACCACTCTTGCTTCAAAACCACTTGCAGCAGTCTTCAAAGGTTGAGTCTGTTTGGTTTTGGTGAATCCTGTTAGGTTTAATATTGAACCTACAGGGTCACACCATAAAAAGAGAATAATTTAATGGTGGAGGAATTAATTAATAATGGCTAATAATTGTTTATTTATGAAATAAATAATTAATTGGCAAATTTAATAATTGATTAAATGAGATTTAATTGATTATAAATTAATTAAGAAAAGTTCTTAATATTATGAATTAAGGATTTAATTTTTGGAAATTAAATCAAGAGAGAGAATTATTTCTAAAGTGTTTAGAAAAAGGATTAATGATTAAAAGGTATTTTAATTATTAATGAGAATAATAAATGGGATAATAATAATAATATTTATGGGAAAATTTCAGCTGAAAATTTTGCACATCAGGATAAACAGATCTATAGGTTTGAGGATCAGCATTTACCAGGATCTGTTTTACAGACTGAGGAATCTCTAAAGGTCTAACCACCGTTTTCTTAAGGTCAGCATTTACCAAGTCATTAAAGGCTCGTTTAACAATTTTAAAGGGAGGGTATAAGTCAGTGGTAGGTTGGGGTTCATCAGCACAACAGAAATTATATATAAGCTGACAAAATCTAGCAAAGTAGACAACATTCCTATCCTCTGTCATCCTATCCCCAATAAAACCTATCACAACACTTGCAAAATCAATATGAGTTTGGTTGATAATAGCATACTCGATGTGCTGACTCATTATTAGAATGGCATCAAAGTTGGAACACTTATCCCCGAAGGCTTTAGTGATGCAGTCGAAGAAAAAGCTCCATTCCTTTTTGATATGTGCTCGTTTCAACTGTCCAAGCTTAGCCAAACTCTGCTCATACCCCAAATTGGCCATGAGCTGCTGTAGTGCTGGTTCCTCCGGTGTTGAGAAAATGCAGCCTTCTGGTAAATGTAAAGCCTTTCGAACTGTTCCAGGAGTTACCACATGCTCATCATCATTGACTTCAAAAACAATGCTGGGAGTACCAGTTGCACCACCATTATCAAAATGTCTAGTCCGCCAAAATGTCAGAACTTGTTGGCTTGAAAAGATGGACTGGGTCAATGCATACCCAATTTCACTGTGTGCAAGAAGATCTTGCACAAAATGTAACTCAGACGGAGCTTCATCATGATTTAGAATTGCAGCATAGTTGTTGGGAACGAACTTGGCTCCATCGATGATCAAATCCTTAGGAACCATGAGAAAAATTGAAAATTAAGATTGTCTGTAAGGTGTTTGATAAAATGTCTGTATGAAAAACCAACGTCAGGAGATGAGAGAGAGTAAAAGCAAAGAAAGAGAGATAAACTGTAAAAGTAAATAAAAGATTGTATAATCTTCTCTCTCTCTTACTTATACTTGGTTAAAAAAAATAACCGTTGGACACCTGTCAGACATGCAGCAATAATGAATAGTTAATGGGCACGGGAAAACATTAATCATTACTTATCACATGCAGTTTTTCAAGGAAAAACCGTTCCACTTACCCAGTAAGCCCATTAATTGAGGTAAGTCAGTTTTAATTCAAAATTTAAACTGTTCCCACTTATTTAATTATTTTTACTGCAAAATCAATATTCTGAAGAAAAAAAATCAAGTGTGAGAATGACCAAAATAAATAAATCAAGTAAACAAGTACTGATATTTTAAAATCAGAACTTAATTTAAATAAAATATTAAAAATGGTCATCAGAATATGGATATATCAGGATTTAACAGTGCGGTAAAATTGCAAACATCTCAGAAACAGAATCTTGCAAAAATAAGAAATTCCATTAATATATTAAGAGAATACATCCATGAAATTGAAATTACATCAGAGCATTACAAGACTGTCCTAAGCTTCTAAACCTAACATCAACAGCTTTTGTCCTTGGCTAAGAAGCCGGTCAAAGCTGACGATGAAGAAAAACAGGAAGAAGAAAACAAATTATTTCTTCTTCCGACTCTCTATAAAAAGAATAACGAGTCGAATGATTCGCTCTTGGTGGCGGAGAGCTTCCATCCTTTCTTCTTCCAATCGCTCCAGATGGCGATGGTAGTCCATGTAAAAGAACAGGAGGTGTGTGAGAACCTCCTGGGGAACCAGTCCCAAATCTCATCAGGAATGACAGTTACGTGCCATTCCTGCTGCCAATCCTCACAACTCAGCTCCATGTTGAAGGTCTCATAGTTCAAAAACATATTGTAGTTGACCATGTTTGTGTTGGTATGAAGGAAAGGAGAGTGAGTGTGTGAGAAAAGAAATGATGTGTAGGCTGAGTTGAGGTGTTGGTTTATATAGGCAAGAGAATGCCAGGAGACGCAAGGAAATTTAATGCTGACAGGTAGAAATAATTCTACCTCATCTCCCTAGACTGGGAAGAAGAAAAACAGTCATTGGAAAAGTAAAACAGGGTTTAATGCGCACAACAAACAAGTAAAAAAATTACTGTGCATGTACGTGTTTTACTAACCCTAATTGTATTGACTGTTAATATCTTACCCGTTCATATTCTGAGTAAAAATAAGACTGTTTCAGATTTAACCACAAATAAGTCAAGTAGAGGATCAGAATTTAATAATAGCACTTAGACTTATATCAGAACTTAACAGTCATCAGAACATGATTTCTTAACTCGAAAAATGAATGCCTATCTTTGTGATTCATCACACAAATTCTGAGTTCGGTTCTTCAAAACTTATTTATCAGAACTTCCATCAGAATTTGTCCTCAGAATTTATGCAATCTGACACATAAACTGTTCATCTAAAACAACATTTATCACCACAGTAATTTTCATCATTCATATGGAGTGTTAGTGTGTGCATTAAGCTAAATATCAGATAAAGAGTAAGGTATAATTCACTTCAGTACATCTTAGAAATAAGGCATAACTAAAACTTTACTTAAAATCTGTCATTATTCTGAAGCCTACTATTGAATGAGTTCATGCATGAGTCCACCTCAACTGTTTTGTGCTTATTTTATGCATCTTTTGAAATTCCATTTTACAGTGGCTTCTTAGTGTAAGTGAGGCACGACTGCTTATCATAATTTATGCTATTAACAGAGTATTTCTCCAGTAATCACAGAGTGTGAAAAGTCACCAAGAAAAATAATTATTTGCTTTTCTGATGCATATTACTTAATACCAGCAATGCACTTGGGTCGTCCCTTCCACATTTTTACTCTAGACCTCAAAGGATTACCTGATTTTTATTTTTATTTCTTTTTCTTTTACTTTTTCTTTTGATGAGTGAGGTTTATTAACACTTAGTACATTCATCAGATTTACTGACATCAGATCTTAACAGATGAGAAGCATGATTCTAGTTTTTGACTTAGTAATTAGATAAACAAAGTAAACTGAACTAAGCTCAATATCAGAATTTGCTTGTGTCAATAGATTTCCACATAAATAATTACTTATAACATGGGATTTCTAGTATATTGAAGACTACTAGGTCAGCATCAAACACAGTTATCTTCATAGGATTGAATAGTCACATAAACAGTCATATCACTATCAGAGTTTAGAAATACACATCAGACAACAATCAGTACTTAAGCAATGTTCAATTAAGCACATAATACACAAAGAGAGTAATTTCTGTAAATATTGATCATAGAGTCTGATGCATCAGAACAAAAGCTAGGCAGATTTAGAGAAAGAACCTGAAACCATTCCAAGTTCATTTACCAATCTTGTAAAAGTAGCTTCACACAGTGGTTTTGTGAAGATATCTGCTAGTTGTTGATCTGTTGGAACAAAGTGCAATTCCACTGTACCTTCATCCACATGTTCCGTTATGAAGTGGTACCTAATGCTGATGTGTTTTATCATTGAGTGTTGAACTGGATTACCTGTTATAGCAATAGCACTTTGATTATCACAGTATATAGGGATCTTAAAATATGTTAACCCATAATCCAGTAACTGATTCTTCATCCAAAGAATCTGTGCACAACAGCTTCCTGCAGTAATGTACTCTGCTTCTGCAGTTGATGTGGAAATTGACTTTTGTTTCTTGCTAAACCAAGAAACCAATCTGCCTCCAAGAAATTGGTAGCTTCCACTTGTGCTTTTCCTATCAATTTTGCAACCTGCAAAATCTGCATCTGAGTAACCTATTAGTTTAAAATCTGATTTTCTGGGATACCACAATCCCAGATCAGCTGTTCCCTTAAGATACTTGAAAATTCTTTTCACAGCTGTTAAGTGAGGTTCTCTTGGATCTGCTTGAAATCTAGCACAAAGACAGGTAGCATACATGATATCAGGTCTACTAGCAGTTAGATAGAGTAGAGGGCCAATCATACCTCTGTAATCAGTAATATCTAATGATTTACCAGTATCCTTATCTAGTTTTGTTGCAGCGGCCATGGGAGTGGATGCACTTGAACAATCTTGCATTCAAAATTTCTTCAGCAAATTTCTGGTGTACTTGGTTTGACAAATAAAAGTGCCTTCTTCATTCTGCTTGACTTGAAGGCCCAGAAAATAGCTAAGTTCCCCCATCATACTCATTTGATATCTTGACTACATCAGTTTGGCAACCTTCTTGCAAAGTCTGTCATTTGTAGAACCAAAGATGATATCATCAACATATATCTGGGCCAGAAGTAAGTCCGTTCCATGGTTGAGGTAGAACAGTGTTTTGTCTATAGTTCCTCTTTTAAATCCACTTTCCAGAAAAAACTGAGCTAAAGTCTCATACCATGCTCTTGGAGCTTGCTTAAGGCCATAAAGTGCTTTATCAAGCCTGTAGACATGATTAGGATATTTGGGATCTAAAAAGCCTGGAGGTTGTTCAACATATACTTCCTCCTCCAATTCTCCATTGAGAAAAACACTTTTCACATCCATTTGAAAGACAGTAAACTTTTTGTGAGCATCATAAGCCAAAAATATCCTTATGGCTTCCAATCTAGCAACTGGTGTAAATGTTTCATCATAGTCAATTCCCTCCTGTTGAGAATATCCTTTTGCAACCAACCTTGCCTTATTTCTTGTAATTATGCCATCACTATCAGTTTTGTTTCTGAATACCCACTTTGTACCAACAACTGATCTGTTCTTTGGTCTTGACACTAGGGTCCAGACTTTGTTTCTTTCAAATTCATTTAACTCTTCCTGCATTGCTTGCACCCAATCAGCATCTTGAAGAGCTTCTTCCACTTTCTTTGGTTCAGTCTGAGAAAGAAAAGAATTGTAAAGACATTCACTTGAAGTAGCTGTTCTAGTTCTGACACCTGCATCAGGATTTCCAATTATTAAGTCAGGTGTATGTGATTTAGTCCACTTCCTTGCAGATGGAAGGTTTTCTCTAGAATTGGATGCTC
The DNA here is from genome assembly GCF_009905375.1 of Apium graveolens. NCBI lineage: Eukaryota > Viridiplantae > Streptophyta > Magnoliopsida > Apiales > Apiaceae > Apium > Apium graveolens. The sequence continues at coordinate 35,576,120 of NC_133651.1, forward strand.
CCCCATGATCCATGCTATCTTCATCAACATTTTCTGATGCTCCCCCTGAAACTATGCTCTCTGAGTTGGATTCTTCAGAATTTAAGTTTTGAGAATTATAAGAACTTGGCTTATCAGAACTTGATGAATCAGAACTTGAAGAGCCAGATGTATGTTCTGATGCTTCTTGAGATGTGGTTGTATATTGAGTATGCCCCCCCTGCATAGGTGCATCTTCCTTTGGCGTAGTCACCACAGTTTCAATAACATCAGAGTTTAATTCAGAGTTTGCAGTATCAGGATTTAGACTGTCAGGATTTTTAGTATCAGAATTTAAGTCTTCATTTTCAAATCTCAGCTGATCATGATCATTGAAATCTTCAAGTCCAGTAATCTTCTTATCATCAAAAGAGACATTGATAGATTCCATGACCACTCTTGTTCTCAAGTTTTCTTCAATTGATGCTCTACTCATCAGACAGATTGCAGAACCATCAGTACTTGTTGAAAGCTTGGCTTCATAAATGTTACCACGCCTGTATCCTTTCAGAACAACTTTGCCTGTAGATTTACTTACAACTTCACAGTGTTCTTCAAAAAAATCCACATGATAACCTCTATCACAGATTTGACTGACACTTAGCAGATTGTATTTAAGTCTTGAGACCAGAGCTACTTCTTTAATGATGACATTCCCAAGATTAATATTGTCATATCCCAATGTTTTTCCAATGTTGCCATCTCCATAAGACACACTTGGGCCAGCCTTCTCCACAAAGTCTGATAGCAGGGCTTTATTTCCAGTCATATGTCCTGAACATCCAATGTCCAGAATTAGGATGTTTTTCCCGTTGCCCTACAATCACAAAGACCACTAATGATTAGTTTTAAGGACTCAGACTTGCTTGGATCCTTTGGCCTTATTAAGTTTGTTAACATTTGCAGCGGATTTAGCATCAGAGTTTATGTTAACATTTTTCTTATCAGAATTTACACTATCAGACTTTGAATCAGAACTTACACTAGAAGGAACAATGCTAACTTTCTTTAAAGAAGGTTTTATTTGATAATAATCATAGTACAGACTATGATATTCCTTACAAGTATAAATGGAATGCCATAAACTATCACAATGAAAACAAGGATTTTATGGCTTATATCTAACAGACTGACTCTTAACTCCTGACTTTGAAGGTAAGGAGTTTATGTTCTTATTCTTCCTGCAAAAAGAAGCTAGACGTTTAGAACTTTCACAGTTATGACATGTTTTTCTAGGAGCATCAGGAACAGGCTTATAATCATTGCTTTTATTCACACCTTCCTTTCCATTTCTATTTTTTCCTAGGTGATTTTACCTTGTTTGTATTCTTAACATCTTTCAGCTTATGCTTAAGCTGCTTCTTTGTCATTAAGCCTACGTTTACTTCAGTTGTCTTTTCCTATTTTAGTTTGTCAGAAGTTAATTTCTTTTTAACTTCTGATTTCTCAGTATCAGACTTTACAGCTACAAACTTAACAGGTTTTAACTTTGGCTTTTGTTTAACAACTATAGGCTTAATATCTACAGTTCCTTTATCATTCTTATCCTCTCCATAACCTAAGCCCTCTTTCCAGTTTTCACTACTTAACAAATTCTGAGTTGTTCTGCCAGAGTTAGTCCAAGTCCTGATAATCTCTCTTTCCTTTTCTAACTCAGCTTTTAGAGATTCATTCATTTTAAGCACTTCATCTCTAACATAGAAAGCATCATCTCTATCTTTCTGAGTTTGATGGAACATGACTAACTTTTTTTCTAAATAATCATTCCTCTTTTTGCAAACAAGATTTTCAGAAGTTAATCTTTCACATGTTAAAGTTTGATCTCTATAGCTAATGAACATGGTTTTAAGATATCTTCTCAACTCATTAATATCATCATTATGAAAGGCATAAGTAGTTTGAGGTACCTTTAACTCAGCAGCTTCTGAACTGCTTTCAGCACTTGCCATATCAGCATTTGCCATCAAGGCATAATTTTCCTCACTTTCAGAATCTGAGGTGTCTGTCCAGCTTTTGTTCTTTGTGACAAGAGCCTTGCCTTTGTCACTCTTCACTTTCTTGCAATCAGGAGATATGTGACCTTTCTCACCACAGTTGTAGCATTTGACATTTGTATAATCTCCTCTGTCAGACTTTCCTCCTTTGCCCTCAGATTTTCTGAAATTCTTCTTATCATAACTTGCACCTTTCCTGGAAAACTTATTTCCCTTCCTGAACTTTCTGTGTGCAATCTTCGTGATTCCTTTCACCATAAGAGCACACAGCTTCATCATCTCTTCATCAGCATCCATCTCAGGAAAGCTTTCAGATTCTGAGTCATCATCACTATCAGAACTTGATGACTCAGTATCAGACTTTGTGAAGAGAGCTTTATTCTTGCCTTTTCTTGAGGTAGCTGCCTTGGGGGATTCTTCTTCAGCCTTATGAGCAACTGTTCTTGACTTTCCTCCTTTACTCTTGCTTCTTTGTTCCATCTCAAGTTCATGAGTCTTGAGCATCCCATAAATTTCATCAAGAGTCGTTTCATCAAGATTATAGTTGTCTCTTATTGTTGTTGCCTTCAAATCCCAGCTTTCAGAAAAAGCCAACAGGAATTTAAGGTTTGAGTCTTCAAGATCATACTCCTTATCAACCAGTGTCAAATCATTCAAGAGTTTGACAAATCTATCATATAAATCAATCAATGACTCATTAGCATTTGAGTCAAAGTGTTCATACTCTTGAGTAAGTATTGTCTTCCTGTTCTTCTTAATCATATCAGTTCCCTGACATCTTGTTTCCAAGGCATCCCATATCTCCTTTGCAGTCTTGCAGTTTATTACCCTGTTTGACATTACATTATCAATGGAACTATGTAGTAAGTGTCGTACCTTCGCATCCTTAGCAATTGAGGCGATGTCTTCAGCAGTGTAATCACTCTTCTCCTTTGGTACAGATTTTGCTGCTTCACCTGCAACTGCAACAGTAAGCTTGGTTGATTTGTGAGGCCCTTCCTTGATTCTGTCAAGATATTCTGGATCTGTAGCTTCAAGAAACATGGTCATCCTTACCTTCCATATGGGATATTCAGATGGTCTCAATATGGGAACTCTAATTGTCTCATATCGGCTTTGGATTTGTGTCTTTGGAGGTTCTTCAGTTTTGGTAGGTCACACACACTGTAGAGGGGGGTGAATACAGTGTATAGCACAATCAAATCGAACTTTAATAACTCAAGTAACAGAAAACAAACTTTATTCCAAACAATAAACTCGGTTGCATTATGGAACTGTCCTCTCTCAATGATGAACAAATATCACGAGAGCTATTAGGGTTACAATGAATAATCTTCTCGATAATAACACTTATAGTGTAAACCCTATGTCTTTTCTTCCAAGTATTCTATTCTTCATAGAATTCCTTCTTCATGCATATCTCTTCTTATGTTTGTCTCGATCTTCTCTTCCTGTAAATCAGCTGCCTTCCTTATCTGAACATTTCCTTTAAGTCCTGATATTATCTTCTGATAAATATCTCCTGAACCTTAAGTACTGATGACTTAAGTTCTGACTTCAGTATAAGTGCTGATTTCAATTAAGTACTGATTTGTCCTGTTTAAGTAAGATCTGAAAACTAAACATAAAACATATTAGACATGACATTATCAAATATATCTAACATTTAGTAATTCAAATTATAATATAACAAAAATAATTAATAAATCATGAAAAAATTTAAAAAAAATATTAAAAAAATAATATCAAATCATCCACATACACGCTATTGAATATTCTGCTCTGCACCCGCGTAGCGAAGCGATATGAGGACATTTTAAAATTTTATAAATATCTAAATTTTAAATCATTCAATAATATGATACACACAAAATATTACGTAAATATTTTAGTTTTATTAATCTCACTAATATATAATTAATATTTTTAATAAATTATTTTTATAAAATAATAAAATAATAAATATATAATTAGTAGCACCAATTATAGGTTAGTACATTAAAATATGTATGAATGGGTTTAACCAGAAAAAAACAAGAGAGCAAAATAGAGAAAATGTACCTTTACTATAAATTAAATCAAGAAAACTATTTCAAACTTGCATCCTCTCACAATTGTGTTGAGGAAACTTGCAAACCCTGCCAAGTTTTTTTATGAAAAGAAAAAAAAATGAATTTCACTTGATCCAAATATATTAACATCTCTCAAAAAAAAAATTTAAACAAATATAATTTTGTTAAAAGAATTAAATCATGTATATGATATAACAATAAATTCTACGAATATTATTCAACTTTATTTTTAATTGCACTTAACTTCTTCTTTGTTATCTATTTTGTAGGGAAACAAAAACGTTTCAATTTTTTTTAATTCAAATTATAAATATAACAAAATAATTAACAAATAAAGAAAAAAAAAAGAAACTATATTACAAAAACACAATACTAAATCATCCACACAATTGCTATTTAAAACTCCCGTTTTTTTATAGTCTCGCACCATTAGTTATAGCACGAGGACATTTTAAAATTTTAACTATCTAAATTTTGAATCATTCATAATATAATACATTTAAGATAATATGTAAATATTTTAACTTCATTTATCTCAATATTATATAATTATTATCTTTTATAAATTATTAAAAAATTAAATTATTTATCTAATATAACTACAAATTTTATGAATTATTATCCCAATTTAATTTATAATCGCACTCAACTTATTTTTTATCTCTTTGTAGGGAAACAAAACCCTTCCAAAATTAATTGTAGTAATTCAAATTATAATATAACTAAAATAATTAATAAATCATGAAAAAAATTAAAAAATAATATTTTAAAAAATAATCTCAAATCATCCACATACACCTATTGAAGATTCCCACATTTGCTCTGCTAGCGAAGCGATAGGAGGACATTTTAAAATTTTATAAATATCTAAATTTTAAATTATTCAATAATATAATACACACAAAATATTACGTAAATATTTTAACTTCATTAATCTCAATAATATATAACTAATATTTTTAATAAATTATTTTTGTAAAATAATAAAATAATAATTAGTCGTACAAATTATAGGCTAGTACATTAAAATATGTGAATGCGTTTAACGAGAAAAAAACTAGTAAGAGAGCAAAATCGAGAAAACTTGCACTCCTCAGCCATGTTTTTTAATGAAAAGAAAAAAAATGAATTTCACTTGACCCAAATATATTAACATCTTCTAAAATAAAATTCAAGCAAATATAATTTCGTTAAAAAAATTAAATTGTGTATTTGATATAACAACAAACTCTACAAATTATTATCAAACTTAATTTTTAATCATATTCAATTTTTTTGTTATCTCTTTTGTAGGGAAACAAAAAACTTTCAATTTTTTTAATTCAAATTATAACATAACAGAATAATTAATAAATAAAGAAAAAAAATTAAAAAATTATATTACAAAAAAGAACTCTGTGTAGCTTAAAATGGCTTACAACTGCTTTACAAGTAGAACAAACAAACTACAGAGAAATTCTTGACAAGTACAGCTTTTTCTATCCCTCTTTGAAAATGTGTTTGCTTAGTTGAATGTTCTACTAGTTACACTTGGTTTATATATCACCAAGTTTACATGATAATAAGACAAGATAATAAAATAAAATATATCTAGTCTTATTCCATGCAACTTCACTACTCTATTCCAGCATCTTTGAATATCTTCACAATTGCATGGAAATGGTAATGCTTCTTTATTCTCAAATTCCTGCTTAACAGACTGCCACATTCCTTTTGCAAACACCCAACGCATGTGACTGTGTTGTCAATGTCAACAGATATTTGAATTTGATCATCCGTCGGGTGTATGTTTGTCATCCGTCGGGAAGCTTTGTTGATCATCCGTCGGGTAGCTTTGTTGATCATCCATCGGGTAGCTATTTGTCACTTAACTCCATTTCACTTATACAGAATTACAAGACATCTCATATTTATAATTAATCAACCTATTCTGCATATCCACTAGTAGTCAACATGACTCATATACTCCTACACTCTACACAAAGTTATTTGCAGAAATGTGCTATAATTCTTATTATTACATAAGCTACTCACTCGATGGATGTTAATCTGTCATCCGTCGGGACTGTAAGGTTTATCCATTAGGACTATATTAGATCATCCATCGAGTGCTACAAAATTCACTAAGTTAAATCTACTAAGGTGATTTGTTTAACTTATCATCAAGTTCACAACATATTCCTAACAATCTCCCCCACTTTATGTCTATTGGAATTGTAGCCATAAATTAAGAGAAACTTGATGATAACAAAACACCCTACAAACACAGATTGAAAAATAGTAGATAAAACTGATAAGTGCTACAAAATTTACTAAAAATTGAACAAAGCAAAGTGTACAAAGAGTTGCTCACAATCATTATCAAGGTGCTCCTCTAGTATGAGCAGATAAATCTATTTCCTTGATTTTCTGGATTTCTTCCCAAGCCTCCTATTGTTCTCTTCTATCTGATTCTGGAGTTGTCTGTGAAATTCAAGTTCATCAGCTTCAGATAAATCCAACATTTCTTGCATTTCCAAAAGAGTCTCATTAGTAGAGATGCTCAGTTGGTCATCCAGTCTAAAGAATCTTCTAACTCCTGTATCATCCATGAATTCCATCAGCCAATAAGGCCTCAAATGCACTCTCTTTCCTGTGAAGGGAATAGACAGAATTTTTGGAAGTGCATCTTTGGCTCTATTACTCCTCAGCTCCTCTATTTTCTTTAGGACTATTCTTCTTACAGTCACATTAAAGCCAAAATTCTTTTTGAAGGATGAATAGACCTTTATCAGTACAGATTGGCTTTCTTGAAGAATCCTGTGAAGTGGCCATGTGATCTCTTTCCCTCCATTGTACTTGAACACTAGCCTTTCAGGAAGATGTATGTAAGCATCAATCCCTCTTACTTCTTCCAATTCTTCCAAGTAGAGTTTATTTCAGAGAACTACTTGATGTCAGAGATGTATAAGATATCTTCCTTGTTGACTGTGGGTTGAGATTTGGTTAGGGTCTTGGATCTAAGAGTCACAGGCTTCACTTTCTTGATTGCTCTAGTCTTTATTTTCTTTGGCTTATTGAAGATAGAAAAGTTTAGTTCAAGAATTGGCAAACTATCCCAGTCTACTGGCTCATCCTTTGGGATTATGGGCTCACCATGAATATTCCTAGTTGGATCCACCACCTTGAATTCTTCAAATACCATTGAGGGTTTTGATGTGGGAGTTGAAGTTGTAGACTTTTTGGGAATGTAATCTTCCATTTGCTCATCACTGAATTCCAATTTTCTTTTGGAGGGTAGCTTGTATCTGAATCTTCTTTTCTGTTGTGGTTCCTGTTACATTTTCTGATCTTGAGGTTCAGCAATCACAGATGGTTGTACATAAATCTCAGTTGTATTATTTACAGATTAAAGTTTGGTTAAGATAACTGCTTGCTCCTTCTTTTATTTGAGCTTCTTAGCATCTAAGGCAACTTGCTTCTTTTCTAGCCTGAATATTTCCTTCTCTTCCTTTTTAGCTTCTACAAACTGAGGGTGTCCAGCCACCAGACAGATTTCATTACTATTTCTGTAGATCTTTGCAATTCTTCTTTTAAGTACTCAATCAGCTGGATCCTTGAAAAATGCAATTGACCTAGCCAACAACTTCTTGTCATCTGGCCTAGGTGTCTCATACACAATATCCATAGGATTTTTGTCTGAAAACTTTGAGTAGTTTCTTTTAGGCTTCATGACTAGATTTACCTTTGGAGATTTGATGCAAGAAGTTTGACCCTTTTCCAGATAATTCAAACTCATCTCATTCACATAAATCTGCTTGACTTTAGAGTGATGATTAAAGACTTTGTCTGGTTTCTGAATTGGTCCAAATTTCTGTTAAATTTCTTCATATATTCTTCTCTATTTTTCTTTTAGCTCAGCTGCTGCTACATCAATCTTTAGCAGTTTGTCATTTGATTCCAATTTTGCTGCTGCCAGATTGATGATGTCAATGCTGTCCATGGATGGTAGCTTAGTGAAAGCAATTGTTGGCATACTTACTTTGCTGACTTGAATGTTGAGCTGTTTCTCTCCCTCACTTGATGAGCCTTTCTCCCCCTTTTTGTTAGCATCAAGTTGTTGAGTGGAAGGAAGTTGAGCAGCCACCAACTGTTATAGCAGAGCAGTCTGAGTTTCTTGATTAGAAAGTATCTTGGCCATTGACTTCTTCACATCAGATAATCTAGAGTCCATGGCCTCAACCTTTCTATTGAGATCAGCTTCCTTCCTCAGTTTCTGAGCTATCTCAGTCATGGTGGTTCCAGGAAGTCTAGCATCCAACCTTGCTATGAAATCCTGTTTTACTTCAGAAACTTCTTGCTTGATTTCATCCACACTTTGACTGTATTGGAGAGCTTGAATCTTATGCAGCTGAAGAGCTTCAAGATATGCTGTAAGTAGTCTCTTTGTGCTGGCATTTGTAGATGCTTGAATGGCTGTTTTGGTGTCATGAATGAGCTTGAATAGTGTGGATTGGAGATGTGAGTAGGAACATTCTTTAGTTAGCATCCAGGCAGGAATATCTGCATCCCCCCCTATGCTCATGCTGTCTTCCTCATCATCCCCACCAGCATCCCCAAATAAGTCTTCAGCCAGTTCAAAATCACTGCCAGTAGTTGAAGGCATAGCAGTGATTGTATCCTTTGCTCTTTGTAGAGATTGAGTAGTGTGCATTAAGTTGAGCATCTTTTCAGCCTCTTTATTGCTCTGTACAGCTAGAGTTTGATAAGCTGTAACAGGATGAGTAAATGTCTCAGCATCCAGGGAGATAAAATCTATGACAGCTTGATATTCTTGCTAAAATAGTCTCTCCCTTTATGCATCACTGACATTCATTGACTCACTAGTAATGATGTCCACCCTTATCTCTCCAGTACATGTATTTCTCTCATAATCTCTCTTTTGTTGCATCCAGGGCTCCCCTTGGTTTCCCACCCTCATACCCTCACCTTCACCATCTAAGGTGGGACTCCCCTCACTCACTTTTGCCAGTCCTGAAGAAATGGACTGCATGGGTTCATTCATTTTCTCTTCTTTTTCCTGGGAGCAACCCAGCCTCTCACTCAATTCACTCCCTGCCCTCAGTCCTAAGAGTGATTGCACTACTACTAAGTCATCTACACTTGTGACAATTGAAGAAATTTTAAGTTATGCAGAGACTCCCGACGGATGATGAAAATTCATCAGGATAGTAGTTTGGCTAGCCGACCGATGACTGTTGTTAGGCACATCCATCGGGATACAATCACTACTCGATGGATGAAGAATATCCAACTGGATAGAAGAAATAAATTAGTTTGGAGTGGAGACTATTGTAGACTCTGTGCAGATTGATGAAAATTTAGGCACAAATGTCTCAACAGACTCAGAAAGAATTGGCAAGTGAGCCAACAAATCATCTAAAAGATGATGCTCACTTGTTTGGATTTTTGGCTTCTCCAATAGAGTTAAAGATGGAGAATTTGGAAGAGATGTATTGATCATGTCAACATCCAGTTAGTGTGTGGGTGAATTTGGTGTTTCAGGTGCTTCAATTATTAATAATTTTGGCTGTGACTCTACATTTATTGGAGCCACATCAATTTGATTTTGAGATGGTGCAGTGACTGGGTCTTTAGCACCAGTTTGCACTGTGTGTGTTCCCTGTGCATCCCCAAGGGTTTTTGATATTTTCTTTCTAGCATAAGTCTGTGGTAAACTTGTGTCCCTAACCCTCTTGACGTGTGCTCCTGGTTGGGAGCTTGTTTTAATAGTAACATCCTTTTGGGAGGATGATACTAGAATTGAGCTTATATCCTTATTAACAACCACAGTTTGTTGGGAAACTGTGGTGTGACTAGGCTTGGGTAAACTAAACTCACCAGCCTTATCCTTAGGGTTTTCTTGATTTCACTCTGTCCCTCACCTTGCTCACTCTCCTTCACACTCCCCTCTTTGTGTTTAGTATATTTTGCAACTGATTTATTTTGAGAGAAACCAGAGGGGGCTTTCTTAGCTTTGAATTTAGAAATTGTTGTTTTGGTAGCTTGTGTAGGCATCTGTTGGTTCATTGACACAGATGCCCTTGCTACACTTGAAGGCAAAGAAATGTGTGAGGTGGAAGAGTGGAGACAGTAGTTCTTACCTCACTTACCTGAGGTCCCATATGATTGGAAAGTAGAAGAGGGGCACTTCTTTGTGGTGACTTGCCCTATTGAGATCAGCAATGATTCTCCTTTTTTGAACCCAACAATTCAGTTTGTTGGTTGGATTCTCAACATCAATATTCTCGATAAGATGGTTAACAAGCATCATAAAGAATCTAAAAACAGCTCCTTTAATCTATCCCACGTAACATCATCTGTACCTTCCAACATCTTAACAGTTTCCCACAAGTAGGTGGCTTCATTCTTCAGGTAGTAACTTGCAAACCCAGTCTTCTGCTGCTCTCTCACTTTGACTAAGGCAAACGCCTTCTCAATTTCCTTCAACCAGACTCTTGCCTTAATAGGACCTACATACCCTTAAACTCTGGTGGATTCATCGCCTGAAAGGTCTTAAAGGTTACCTGAGGGTTGGTCTGCCTTTGCTGTTGTTGAGTCAGGTGAACTGTTTGTTGAGCCAAGATCTGAAGAATCTGGGCTACAGTTGGGTCTATGGGACCTGGGTTGGCATTCTGGTTGTTGCTGTCTTGGGTGTTGTTGTTGTTGTTGGTTTTTTCATTCTCGTTGGTGGAACGGGTATTTCTTCTGGTAGACATTTTCTGTAAAAAATCAAACAATTTATTTAGCCTTTAAAACAAAATCTTTTTTTATGAAAAGATTTTGTAAAACAGAAATATCTCTTTTTGAAAACATTTTCAATAGTTGAACTAAGTAAATTGCATGCTTCTTTACAGAATGTAAACAGTTAAGGGAATAGGGTACATGTTATCACAAGAGTTTCATAACTGGTGCAGTAAGATAAAACATGTATGGTAAAGTAAATGACAATGCTGGAAAGGAAGGGTACTAATATATATCAAAGTTTGGTGGTACAAGCACAAAACATTTTATTAAAGGCAAAGGTACAACATGCCTATTCCTTATTCAGCAGGTCTAGTTTATTCACACTCCTAACAAAAGTCTGATAATACACACTATACACTATTATATATATATATCACTTATCACATCATTCCTGTCATTTAGCGTTATGAAAACTCTGGTCCACCAAGTCTTTCAAAATCCTCCAATGCTTCTCTAGCCCACCCCATAAGAGCATCTGGGGCTGCATACTCACAAGTAGCTCCATGAAGTCTAGCCTCAAGTATTTTACGAGTCACCTGAATCTCATTCCGAAGCTCCTTTACTTTCCTGTTAACATCTATAGTTCTTATGATATGCTGTAATTCCTGAATCTGGGCCTACAATGCCTCTCGTTCTAATAGAATAGCCTTATACTTATAGTAGGGAACAGGGTGTGGAGTAAACTGAAAAGATGCACCCGCCATCGAGAGTCTGGTAGAGTCAGAATCAGCATGTGGGGGTCCTCGAATAGGTGGTCTCACGCTAAGAAGTGAAATAGCTTGTAATGGTGCAACCATCACAACTGGTACTATAGCTGACACCGGTGGAAGAGCAGGGCGTGGATCAGCTGATGGTTCTCCACTGACGGCTTCGAGTGATCAGATGAGATCTAAATAAAGAAATCTGCCATCGTCGCTATCTGAAAATTACGCTTCTAGATAAGAATCTCGAATCTCGCCACGAATCATACTAAAACCTACTATATAATCACTCAACCTCTCGACGTTCTATTTCTTTATTTTCTAATACTAATCTTAATCCTCTACCTATTCCCGACAATCTAGGCTTGTGACAGTGACTTTAAACCTTAGCTCTAATGCCAAACCTGTGGCGCCCTCCAAACCTGGGTCAGAAGTTTGGGGTCCACAACACACACACACACACACCATATTTAAACCTATTTATGAATATAATAATATGTGCAATGACCCTACTTACCATATCCATGGATCGCAACAGTTTAAAGTATGTCCACAAGCCACAATCTTATTTATTACAAACGTACCAAAACCCAAATTTATTTATCTTACATCTGAAGTCAAACTTTATTACAACTTTTTAGCACACACCAAGTCACACAACTTCCGCTAGCTTATTACATTTCAACTTGAAAACCTAGATGGCACACTCGACTGGGGATCCTCGCCATTACCAGTTTCCTTCTTAACTGGAAAAGAATATAAACAAATTCACAAGAGTGAGCTAACTAGCTCAGCAAGTCATAATGACAACACTGAGATTAAATAATGATCAATTGAGATGATATAGGGAATCAAGTTTCCTGATAAACAATGATAAGAATTGGATATTCACTTTTATTTTAAAAACCAAGGTTAGGCTGCTGATTAGTCACGCACTAACCCCGATCAAGGCTCCCATCTTTGCTCTATATACTGGTTCCAAGGCACATATTGGCCTATTATGACCACGAATCTGGTCCGACCATGAATCTGGTCCATATTTAAAAACAATCCAATTCTATAATACTAACATGATAAACAATGTAATTTAATAAACTGAATCATAAACAATATTTATCTTGAAGCATAAGGTGATTCACAATACCATGAAGGTATAACAAGGTAAACAAGAAGATTGACTTTCAATTTAGGGAAGGAATCAAAGTGTAGAAGACCAAGGATGCAAAGGTTACAAAGAATAGTCTTTTGTTATATAAGGCATAAATGATTGTCTGATACGAAATCTCATATCAAAGATCAGTATATGGTATATATGTATTTGTGGAGTAGTATCGGATATGTGTGGTTTGTATCCTAGAATTCAATAATCAGTGGTTTACAAGAAATCAGGCTTGCAGCTCAAGATCAATAAGAATCAAGGTTTAGGGTTAAGTACTTCAAAGTACTTGCAATATAGAACAGGAATTACCGGGAATAATTGTAACATAATCAAAGGAGTTCAAAAGTATTCGCAAGTATACTACAAGAAAGTTCAGGGACACCTGCCTTATCAATTCGCGTTCACTTCACTAACACTTGTCAATTGGTTCCCACTCACTAATCACTTGCTTTCCTTTTCTACGTCTCGCTTCCTCTATTAGACATCATATATACTCATCAACACTACTTCTCAACTCCATCTATTCGATACAAGCTTCTATCTACCTTTCCTTTCACCCAAATCCGACGTACGGATTGAAAGTTACAACAAAATAATCAAGCAATGCACAAACAATCATTTTATACAGCAATCAGGTCACGTATAACACGTAGCATGTGAGATATTCAATCCAAATATTTTTTCAAAGAAAATTCAGGGTCAAACTGATTTTCCAGGTATTAAATACGAATTTTTGAATATTTTACGGAATTAAAATTAGACTCCGAATCATTTTATAATTAAATAATATGGTCCGAACACCCGAATATGACTTTAAAATAATTTTATAATAATTATCGAGCCTTAAAAATAATTTAAAATAATATTTTAAAAGTCAAAACTATTTTTCGGAATTTTAAATCAATTTTTAAATAATTAAATCCAATTAAATAATCAATTAAAATTAATTAATAACTAATTAAATTAATTAATCAATTAATATTTAAATTAATTCACTAATTAAATAATTAATTATTAACTAATAGTAATTAATTAAATAATTAAGATGTACTTTAGAATAAAAATAATTTTCAGAATTAAAAATATTGATTTTTGGATTTTTAAATAAATAAAAACATTTTCTGAAATTAATTTGTAAAAAGAGAATATAACTTTTGTAAATTATGAAAACATGAGTTTGATTTTGCAAAAATACAGAAACCTTGAGGGCTAAACTGTAAAAACAACATTTCAGAAATATTTTTGCAATCAAATGAATCAAAACCGGGTCAGGAAATAAAAAAAACGGGTCGGGAAGAACACCGGAACCCGACCCGAAATCTGCAGAAACCGGCGGCCGAGAAATTCTCCGGCGAAGCTCCGTTTTCGACCAAATCAGGGTTATTTGACTCGATTCGATTGGGGTTTTCATTTTAAACTCTCACAGGAACTCAAATCCATCAACCAAACACTCAACTGATTCATGGAATTCAAGCGCTGGTCAAATCGACCAAGAACTCCGACGAAATATTCAAGAATTGAACGAGCAATATCCAGGAATCGTTTTTTTGCATAAATATACATGAATCGATTCCAAATCTAGCAAGAAACATAATCCAATCATCCAAATCGAATAATAACCCCTAATGAAAAAACGCCTAATTTTCAATCAAGAACATTCAAGAACATAAACCCTAGTTCTTCAATCAGAGAATCAAACATCATTTTAAGCATGTTATTGAACTCGGTTATTTACATATAATATACTAAAATGACCAGGAAGAAAAGATCTACATGATTATGTCATCAAATCATATCAAAAACAAAAAATCCTAATTTAATCCATAAATAATTCGAATTAAAATAATTAAATCAGAAAAAACCTTGATTCTTGCACAAATAGAGATGGTGGATTCAGAAAGAGGTTTTCGAGAGCTTCGTTTTGATATATTGCACGCCCAAATCGGAGTTCGATAACGCCTTCGTTTGTGTGATTGATTTTCAAGAATACAGTATTTTAATAAGGTTTTCTCTGGTTTTCAGGGGTTTGTACTGTCTGATTATGATTTTACGCGTGAAAATGAAATAAGAAGGGGCTATTTATATTTACGGAATATTAGCACGTTCTGGATCGTGTTGGATTGATAAATATGTTCGTTTTGGATAAACATTATCCTTTTTGGATAAACATTATCCTGTTTTGGATAAGCACTATCCTGTTTTGGATAAACATTATCCTATTTCAGATAATTATCAAAACCGGGCTTTTATAAAATGATTGTACGAAGATAATGTTATCGAAAAGGATTAGCGTATCAAAAATATTGCGCCGGGCCGCGCACGGGTCAAACCGTAATCCGGATGGAAAAAGTCAAAACATGGAAAATGTCCGGAATTACCAGATCAGGTTAAGAAGGAGTTTTTAGAAGAATTTTGGGTTGTAAAAATGTAAAAACGGTTGAGGTTGGACGATTCCCGGCTTTATATAATAATTTTGTAATTATTAAGAAAATAATTAATAAATTCATAAATTAATATAAAATCATATAATACTCCAAAAATTACCAGAAATATACCTTAATTATCTATATTTTATTCTGGACATAAGAAAATTAACAACCTAGACTTTACCACATATAAACATCCACATGACCACACCAATCATCAAATAATTCACCAAAAATCACATAAAATCACATAAAAAATATTTATTGATAAAGATAATTACACGTCATGTTCCGGATATTACACTTCTCTCGGAAGATTTGTGAGATATGATTTAGTATATATCCTAGTACTACTAAATCAATAAATATTTTGGCTAGCATCCTAGGTTTGCAAGCTATTCTACTTAGTTTAGACTTTAGGTTTACTATTACTAGCCTTTAGGTTATCATTCTATCTAGTCTAGGTTACTATTTGGTTACTTGACCATGGTTAGTTTCTTACCATAGTTAGCTAGTATAGTTAGCTTGGTTTGATACGTTTATTTATTCGTTTACGTGTTCGCTCGGTCGCTTATTTGTTTTCGTAATAAATTCTCGTAAACGGTTCGTTGTGTAAATCCTTTTTTGTACATTCTTTATGTTTTGAAGTATCATACTTGGATTTGAATTTGTAGGATTTTAAATTTTTAATTATATTGTGATTCTCGTAATCCTTGATGGTTCATAGATACGGTCGTTTTTCAAAGTTCGCTTTCTTCGAAAACTAATAGTGTTTACGTCCACTCATTTGGTACGTATAATCACAATATCAACTCAGAATCTTAAATTAAAAACTCGTATAAGGTGTGGTTGCAAAAGTTTTTATTAAACCGCAAGGTTACTATTCATAAAGGTCTTTTACTGATGCCAAAAAATTGGGTTTTTACAGTCTCCCCCCCTTAAAAGGATTTCCTCTCGGAATCATTCTAGAAACAGGCAGAGATATGCTTCTCACATGACAACCTCGAGTTCTCACATTGACTTTGTAGTATTTGATCTCTTCATAAAATTTTCACTCATCCGTCAAATATATTTCAGAGTACTCGTTCCTGTAGACCTATCACTTCCAATCATATATCTGGTGTTGTCGGTTAAATTTCCTAACATCGATTTGTGGTACTCGTTCTAAACTTGGCGACTGTTCGACGATGGTGCAAATTTATAAGCCAAATCTCTTAGTCCTTTAAAGATTTCAACCGGTCCAATAAACCTTGGGTTCAACATTTCTTTCTCTTTCGAATCTCATCACTCCCTCCCCGGGAGGCACTTTCAGCAATACTTGGTCTGTAACTTCGTACTTTCTGTCTTTATAGTTCTGGTCCGCATATCTCTATTATTCATCCTAGGCTGCCACTAGCCGGGTTCTGATAAGTTCTAGAAATTCCTTTGGTCTGTTGACTTAACTATGGTCTAAGTATCCTCCACTTACCAACTTCTTCCCAATCTAAAGGAGAACAATTCTTTCTTCCGTACAAAGCTTTGTAGCCGTTCCCGCATGATAACTTGTTATTGTCGGTAATTCGATTTACGTCAATTGGTCACTTCATCTTCCTTAAAAATATATAATATGGACTATTAGCGCATCTTCTAGTGTTTGGAATGCTCCTTCAACTTATTCATTTCCCCTCCATCACTCTTACTAGTGCTAGAGTTTTGTTCCTTAACGTTTGCTCATTTCGGCGCATAATCTCTGTCGATTATTTTATGTAAGAAGTTCTCCTTGCATTTTTACACGCTCATCTCCTGCTACATGCTTAGCTCCAAATTTAACATTTCTTCCTGTAGTAACGTAAGGGACATCGGGTCCTATTGCCATCTTGAAGGAAGCACCATTTCATACGTAATTGATTGATACGCTTTAGAATCGTGGAACACTCAGCTTCCGTTATCGGCCAGACTTCTTTAATCATTCCCCGTATAATATTTATAGTACTACGATACCTTATGGGTCGTATTCATTATTCTCGCTAGCGCATTATACGTATTCGTGTTTATTGGGAACTATTACTAGTGGCCTTTTAAAGGGCGTCTACGATCTTCTTTGCCTTCTATCAGCTCTGAAAATGACATCCTTCATTCTTCCACGTTGTCCTTCGTAAGGGATATCAACGGTTATTTTACTTATGCTAGCGTGGTAAGTATATCTACACAAATTTTATGTCAACGATTGGCGATTCTCCTAACCGTTCCAAATAAAAGGCAGGTCGCTAGACGCATCTTCAACGGTCTGGATAGTTCTCTCGCCCTTCTTGTCGACTTGAAAATTCTAAGTCGTGCCTCTATTCATCCTTTCTCGCAAAATATCTTGGGAAATAATCCGGTTGTGAAATTAATTCTTGGGTCCTTGCGTGGCGCGATATCACGGGGTCTCTCTATCACCAATTATCTCTTACGCGTTCATAACAATTTTATAAAGCGGAGATCTATCATTTGCATTATAAAATAAGCGGTCTTATTTAACCCATTACTCAAAATCCTAAACTAGCACGATGGCTTACTTGGTTCTTGATAATGCAACTCCGGAATTTATTATAATAAACTCTTACTCCCATTTGGGTCATTTACAAGTCACAATCGCTAAAAAATTTAATCCTCGCCATTCTGTTTTCATTTTCAACCATGTCGAGTACTTACTTACCTACTCAATGACATCCCTTTTCATATTCGGTCATGACTAGTATCCTCTTAAGTTTCTAGTTGTCTTTAATCCTTCCCATTACATAATAAAGGGTTCTCTTCACATTGTCTTAACTTTAAAATTCATTCATTCGATCATTCTCATCAGTTATTCTGAAATATTTCATCCTCAATATATCTTTTCCTACTTAAAGTGTCGGCCACCATATTGGTCTTTCCTTGATGATAATAGATTTCTCAATCACAGCCCTTGATGAATTTGACTATAGCCTCTATCTCGTGTTCAGTGTAAGAAAAAAAAATTCCAAAATTTCGTCATAAGTTAAACTCTTTGTCCCTTTCAGTGCGAACCTTATTGCGATTATTCTAGATTATTATTAGAACACCTTGTGTCACGATCCTTAAGACGCATAGACATATCATTATACTTCACACAAAATCCTCTTTTTATCGTCGAGCATTTCTAACACGGGGTTGTTATTAATCTTACCTTCACTTTTTGAAAATCTTATTCCTCGAATTCATACATGCTTGGTCTTTCCCGAATTCATTAGTACCTATCTCGATAATGTTTCATAGAAGTGTACGTCACTAATCAAGTTGGTATATCTATTATCATTCTTCTATAACCATGTTAAAGATCCTTATGATAATAATTAAACATGTTATTCCCTTTTTAAAACAACTTACTCATTACGATGTTTCGATTGGACCAACATAGCACTGATTTTTCAGTCTCATATTACAACATTCGGTTCTCAACTAAAACTCTCTTTGTTCGGAAGGCAATCATCCTTGGAAGAATGATTTTCACGATATCAATGTTATTTAGACAATCTTAGCAAGATTTCAAAATCTAAATCTGAAGAAATAATGACTTCTGAATAAAAGAGTCGCAACACTCAAATAACTTGGAAGAAAGAATACAACAAAGATTATCCTTCCATGTCCTTAGAATTTTATATTATGATTTTATAGAGAATGTAATATCCCATATATTTTCAAATATTATTATTATTATTCAGAATTGTTTATGTGATTTTATGTGAATTTTGGTGAATTATCTGAAAAGTGGAATTGATATCTGAATGTTTATATGTGACATTATTTGAATATTTGAATTTTTATATGTCCAAAATAAAATATAGATAATTGTGGTATTTTTCTGGTAATTTTTGGAGTGTTATATGATTTTATAATGATTTATGAATTATTAATTATTTTCAGAATAATTATAAAATTATTTTATAGAGCCGGGAATCTTCCAACTTCAACCGTTTTGCGTTTTTACCACCCGAAACTCTTCCGAAAACTCCTTCCTAACCTAATCTGGTAATTCCGGACATTTTCCGTGTTTTGACTTTTTCGATCCGGATTACGGTTTGACCCGTGCACGGCCCGACGCAATATTTTCAATACGCTAATCATTTCGGTAATCAACAAAACCCGTATTCTTAAAAGACGGGATATTTTTATGTTATTTTCGTATATGGTGTTTTATAAAAAGCCCAGTTTTGATAATTATCCAATTCTGGTATTGAATTGTATCGTTTTTACAGTTACTTAGCGGCTAAGCAACTAATTTAACGATCCAAAACGATCCAATATTTCATAAATATAAATAGCCTATTTATTATTTCGTTTATTCCGTTTATTCATTTGCAACCAGTTAAAATACCGTAAATACAGAGAAAAACCCGAGAAACCGATACGTTCACGAGAATCAAAAACACGAACGAAGGCGTTATCGAACTCCGATTCGGGCGTGCAGCATATCAAAACGAAGCTCTCGAAATCTTGTTTCTGAATCAATCATCAGTTTCTGCCCAGAAATCACAGTAATTTTCTTATTTAATTATTTATATTCGAATTATTTGATAATTAAATTATGAAAATTTGTTCTTGATGTTGTTAATGTGATTTGATGCTTCCATGTTGTAGAGTATGTTTTTCTGGTCAATTTGGTATATAATATGTCAGATTTTGAGTTCTGCATCATGTAGAAAAGTGACTTTGATTCTCGGATATGAAAATTAGGGTTTTGAAGCTTTGAATGTTCTTAATTGGATTTAGGCGTTTTTGCTGTGGGGGTTATTTGTTTAAATTGATTGCATGGTTAAGTAGATCGTTGTGCAACGAATCGAATGGTACCACTGGTTTTAACAGACGGTGTCGGGAAGGTGGTGATCGGAAAACGGGTCGAAACGGCGGCGGAATTTTCAGGCAATGATTCCGGCTGTTTCGTTGATGTATTGAAAATTCTGGCTGTGTAAATGAGTTCCTGGCAACGTAGTGAACAATCCCTATTGATTTGGTGTATTTCTGGGTCGGTTTTGACTCGCCGGAAAAGCTCGGGATCGCCGTTAATGGCGATCGCCGGCAACCGGCGACGGGGACGGGGAAGATGGCAAAAATGCAGGTTGGTACCTGTATTTTTGCTAATCTTGCAAAGCATGGATTTCTGTTTTAAAATATTACAAAAATTAGATTTCTGTTTAAAAATATTTAAGAAATGATAGTTTATTATTTTAAAAATTAGAAAAAAATTATTTATTTAATTCAGAAAATTATTTTAATTATTTATTTATTCAAAAATAAATCAAAATTATTTTATTAATTAATTTTAATTAATTTTAATTATTTTAATTAATCGATTAATTTATAATTAATTGATTAATTAATTAATTTAATTATTAATTGATCTTAATTGATTTAATAATTAGATTTAATGATTTAAAATTGATTTAAAAATTCCGAAAAATAAATTCGAGCTTTAAAATATTATTTTAAATTATTTTCCAAGCTCGATAATTTTTATAAAACTATTTTCGAGTGTTCGAGCCTTATTATTTAATTATTAAATGATTCGGAGACCCGTTTTATTCCGAAAAATGTTCAAAAATTCATAATAAATCAACCGTTTGTCCGTTTAATATGAAGCAAACGCGTACAGACTCAGAAAAATGTTGCGCTTCCAATAAAAATACTTTTAAGACCTAATTTCTTTTGTATTGCAATGTCATTTGATTTGTGCATCAGTTTGAGTCGGTATTTGATCGATAAATGCTAATATTGACCTGATTTTAATTCTGAACGCCTTAGAATGTATCTTTTAATGATCTGACTTATGTGTTACATGAAATATGTGATTATGTGTTATATGAATGCCATGACTAGGTGTTGCATGATATGCATGCTATCTGTTTACAGTTTTAAAATGCCATGCTAGTTATAAACGATCGGATAGATGTCCAGACGTATAATTACGTCGATTGAGTTTGGTTCTGTCAATTAAGATAGTTCTTTTGTTTATAGAATCGAGTAGCAAGGAGTGCAGTCAAGTGTTAGACGGAGATAGTAGCCATCAGTTATAAGCTGAGTTATAGTAAGAAGTTATCAAGCATACCAGGCAAGTACCCCTAACTTCACTTATTGTTCAAGTGACGGTTATTTTGAATCATATTATGCAAGTATCTCTATCTTCATTTATCATTCCATTGGAATTGACTCTGAACTTTATTCTTTCAATTTCCATACTATTCTAAGTTCAGAATAGTTCAACGTTTTATATTTCGCTATAAATTACTCTATACAGTAGAACATTGAATTGAGATTAGCGAATAACTAATTGTTCTAGTTATTTCGCCATCGATTGTCGAGATAACTCTGGACCATGAGAAATGGGGAGTTATATGGTTAAGGATGTCCTTTGATTCGGCTCCTTTGATCAAAATATTTTATGGGTTGGATGAGTGCGTAAGTGACCGGGACGGACGGTCCTGCGGAGGGCTATTTCTATGTGTTGTATGAAATATTATGACACTATTTTTGCCACAGGTAGGTATATTGCCTTTTTATTTGAGTACTCGTATTTTGGGGACATGTTTCTATGAATCATGACCTTGTGCTATCACACGGGCTGATCAGCATGTGATAGTATGTCCGTCGGAGTTAGATTCCAATCTAAAAATTATCATTTATTGTTGATAGCTTGTGAAGCTTTATTATTGATCAAATATTACTGCTTTCATCCCTTTTGTTCAGTTATTATCAGAATGTGGTTTATCATTTCAAGTACATTTTATATTGCTTGCTGAGCATTTCTTTCGCTCATACTTGTTTATCAATCTAATCTTTCAGCTAAGCCAGAGCAGGCTTGAGATCCAGGTTTGGTCAGAAGTCGAGTGCTTGTAAATAGTGGTGTGTATTCCAGGTAGACTGTTTTGGGACGCTTGGATAGTCTAGAGGTTTGTAATAAAATTTGAATAATTTGTAAAACTAATTAGACTTATGGTCTGTAATAACAGTTGGTTTGTATTAGTGCCTGTTCCATACTATAACCTGTGATCGATCCAGTGCAGGTAAAGGGGTCGTATTTATTATATTATTCCGCTGTGACTATTTTATTACAGTTTAGTGGCAAGTGACCCCCAAATCTAGACCCCGGGTTTGGAGGACGTCACAGAGAATATCCCTTGAAAGCAATGATTTCTGAATAATAACATCATACGAATGATACTTGTAAGATTTCCCCATTGAAAGAATATTTTTTTTTCGAATAATGAAGGAAATTTGAAATAACATCCTCAACCAAAAGTTAACCATTGAGGTTTCAAAGAGATGCTATTTCGAAAGAAGGAAATTTATTCAATGATTAACAAATAAGGAAGTATATTGTTCTTCAATCACTTTAGGATTTTAATTTGATATTCATTATATTAATGAAAGAATAGAATATTTCATGAATAAAATATTTGATAAAACTGAATATGAATTCTCGTTTGAGTGGGTGACCTAGTTAGGTCTCAATTAAATCATTCTTTGAAAATTTCATCAACAATTATTCTTGCATATATAATGCATCGTGTATAACAAAAAATTTGATTGGAAATGGAACTAGAAAAATAATAACTAGTCCATATCAAGCAATATTATCAACCGGCTAAGAAAATGGCCGGCTCAACTGGTTTGGCCCATGGCAACTAGCTAGGATGATTAGCCAGGCTTCCGTCGTATTAATTAAAATTTTTACTAGTTAGGACAATTAACTAGTCATTCATGAGAACATATGCAACTAAGCATATTTCATTTTGTTTGTAAAAATAAATCTCAACATCGTAACCACTGAGAAAATTTGTGGCTACCCGGATGACGATTTTGAAATAAAGAGTTTTCAAATTTGGGCCGAGAAAGACAATTATAACTCTATATCGAGTGGTCTTGGCATCAGAACGATCGATAGCCTCTTATAAAATATTTCTTGCTAATAAAATGGTACACTCAGAAGTGCCCTTGTTCACATACTTTATCATATTCTCAAATAGAATTGAATTTAGAATACCAATATCAAATTGATACCCTTACTATGATTTCAAAGTTCAATATACAATTTCATCCCGAATCGAAGAAAAGGATTCCCGAGGAATCTATGGATATTAGATCATCAATGTTTTTAATAATTTGTTAAATATTTACAATCTCGCCCGAAAAGAGTAAGTATGAAAGAAGAATCAAATAAATATACTCATTATGAATATTCATCAATGACTTAAGGAAAATTTATTAAAAATCCCTTGGATAAATGAAATAAAGTGTAAATAGCTCTGAGCCGAACAAGAAGTTCATAATCTATGAATGAAAGTTCATGGATTAACTAAAGGAATTGAACAAGTTCTGATGCGGAGAAAGACTATTCAAGATGGTCATATCAGAAGTTCAAAGTAGAGAACTAAAAGGATTGCCTGATATGACTTATCAAGGCTATACAAATGATCAACAGTTTGGGGATAGTAGTGTGACAGTGAGTATATGCCAAAATAATTTATTGATTATCCTAACTGTAATAACTCGAATTTTTGAGATCTTGTAAAATTTGTTTAAATGAATAGTAACCCTGACGGACGGGAAAAACTTTTGAGCCCACACTATGTAGTGCATGAGAAAATGAGTTTCGGAGTTGATATTACGATTATACGTATCAAATGAGTGTATGTAAACGCTATTAGTTTTCAAAGAAAACGAACTTTAAAAAACGACCGTATTTACGACTCATCGAGGATTATGGGAATCACAATATAATTATGAGATTAAATCCCTACGGATTTATATTCAAGTAGGATAATTAAAAATATAAGGAATGAATACGAAAGGAATTACGTCGCGAACCATTTACGAGTAAGTATTACATAAACGTTTAAGCAACCGAGCGAACGCGTAAACAATTAAATAAACATAACGCACTAACTAAACCATAGTAAGTAAGTAACAATGGTTACTTCATCAAATAGTGATCTAACCATAGGATGATCAAGCTAGCTAGCAAAATAGTGTGCTAAGGAAGCTAACCATGTAGTTTAGCTTGTAACCTAGCAAGCTATTAAGATTTGTCCCCAAGATTTGCTACAAAGAATAAACCTAGAATGCTATACTAGGAAGAATAAAGATCAAGGAAAGATATCATCCCATCTTCCTAGAAGCAATCTATCAAATCAACCAAGCTAAGCAACCAAGAGAAGTATAAATACCCCCTTGATGCTTCCATTCGGCCATTGATGAAAAAGAAGGGGAATTCAAATTCAAAACTCAAAGTTCTAGCCCTTGTTAAATTCTCCCATTAATTTTCAAGCCTCCTAGAAATTAAACTAAGGTAATAAAATTCTTTCATCTCTTTTTATCAAGGTTTGATGGGTGAAATAAAATCAAGAAACTCACTAGTGAATAGTATGAATAATAACCTCTCTTTGGTTTCTTGATTTCAATGGTGGTTTTAGGTTCCAAAAATCATACCAAGCACTTCCAAGCCTCTACCATCCTCAAGAACACATCTCAAGATTTTAAGAAAGGTAAAAATCTTTTTCCCAACTTTATTTAAGATTCATTTTTAAGATCCATTTAGTATGTGGTAGTGAACCTAGTTTAATGAGTGGTATTGATGAAATCTTGGTGTTTAAGTTAAGTAGATTTAAGGTTGATTGTTGTTGCCTCAAGAACATGATTTTCTTGAGAGGAGTTTGTGTGTTGATGATGGAATGATGATTGTTGGTGGTTGTGTTAAGAGTTAGGGCGTAAACGAAACCCCGATCGTAAATGTAACTTCGTTAAAACCAATAAATCGTAATTTTAAGTTTCTGCAGAAAGTCCCGAAGTTATAAACTTTAGTTTCTTGAAAAATAACCCTTGTTTATTATAGACAATTTTATAAGGATCGTTTAGGCGCTTGAATCGCTTGATTCCGATTTACGGATCAAAAGTTATGGCCGTTTTACTAAAAGTGATTTACGCGACAAAAACTGCTACAAATTACGAATTTTCAAAATATAAAGGATCGACTTGAAAGTGTTCATAAATCATGAAATTTTTACAGAGAGTAACATATTGAGTTTCCTAAATTCCATAAAAATTTTAAGTGAAAATAATTATTTTTCAATTTTATAAAAATATCGGAGCCGAGACCGCGCGAGTAGAAACCGTAAGAATCCATAAGCGGAGCCGACGACGATAATAAGAATGAACCTAAGATGTGAATAAGGACTTAAAAGGATAATAAGGGTAATATAAGCTGAGAGGGTGCATAATAAGTAGAGTGAGTGCGAGTTGCCGTAAATTAGAACGGAACCCAACGAAATGAAATATGTTTATGGTTATAGATTTTCGAGCGGAACCTACAGCATCCTCCACCTCGAGATATCCAGGCAAGTTTACGAAATTAACTCCATTTTACTGTTGTGTTGTGAAAGGATTGTTTTACTATCATTGCATAAATACCATGCTTGCCATGATACATAGTTGTTGAATTTTCGTATAATGTAGCGATGTTGTACGATAAGTATATATCGTGAAATGTTTATTTCGCTTTAAGAGTGACATATTATATGAGACCGAGAGTCGGTCGGGATTTAAGATAAAACCCTGGAATCATTCCGGTGATATTATAGGACGGTTATAAGTACATAGTAGTACATTTTAAAAGGGACTCAACGTCCACTTACGAAACATTAAAACCCCTCGAACTTTTATTAAAACGATTTCCCAACGATCATATTTCCTCAACTATATTTTATTGATTCGAATAATAAATACTATATACTTATTCTTTTATCATGGGCATAGTATACCCCATCAATTATTTATTTCAAACCTGATTAATCATTAGAGATTATTAATTGCGTAAACATAAACTAGTTCAGGAATATTATTTTAAATACTCTTTTGAAGAGTAAACTCATTCGAGGTTTAATTTTATATCGATTATTATTTAATTATTTATTATTTAATTAAAGAGTTTATTTTGATTTAAAATCATAGATCCTGATTTAAAACATACTTTCTGATTTCGGGAAATCATCCGAGTAATTTCAGATCGTCGGGGAATATTATCCCGACTTATTTAATATTTTGAATATAGTTTTAAGGAGAAAGTTTTCCCCTTATTTAATTATCTGTTGACAACGGTCAACTCACATCCTTAGTACTTCCTCCGAGACTTTCGGAAGTACATATATATATATATATATATATATACAGTAAAGCTATGCCTATCAACAAGCAAAATGCTTGGAGGAAATTCGATGTGGTTCGAGTTCTCGAGATATGATAGGATTTCCTAAAGGACAAGGGAGGGGTAGGATCCAAGTACTTCGTGTATTGGATAGACTACTGGTACCGTAGGAGACGGTACAATATGTACCTATGGACCTGCGAAGTGTGTGTACACCCGAAATGAGGACACATAGCCCGTATGCGGCAAGGGTGATAACCGAGATGTAAAGGTGTCGTCCCTCTACCAGTATAAAAGGTTACTTTTATCGCAGTATGACTGATCATCGTATGCGGTGGCTCCAACGAATGTCCTAATTCTTCCAATTGGAATTGAGATGCAATACCGTAACCCAAGCCTAGGTGCTGGGATTACTATTAAGGTATTCACATGATATTAAAATCCCTTAAAGAATTGTTTTCATAAGAAGGTGTGTATCACCAAGGAAAACTATTTTCGAATAAAACATAATTATCATATATGATGTTATCATACAGTCATTTTCATACTGTACATTATTATGCTGGGCATTATAGCTCACGCTTATTTTCTTAAATTGACACAACATAACAATGAATCAAGATGCCTGCCATGAGAACCAGGAAACGGGTAGGAAATGGCCAGATGTTCCGTAGATTGTTTGGTGTTGTACCACAGGTAGTCAGAATAAGCTGGATTAGTTTTCCGTTGTTTATAGTTCAGCTTATTTATAAGTATGACTTATGTAAGGTAAGAAACAAGAAACTTATATTTGGCCGGCGGACTAGCCTTACCTAAAGGTCACTCCCCGGTAAGGTTAATTACTTTTGGGTTGTAATAAATATCACTTGATGGTTGACAATTACTCTAGTTATGATGGTTCGTTTCCAAGACAATAACCTGTAAGTGTGTGTGTGTGATAAGTGTGGGGTCATGAAGCGTGAATATTTATATACTGTAGTGTGAATTATGTGAGTTTAGATGGCGTGGCCTCCGAGACTCCTGACCCCGGGTTTTGGGGCGCCACATAAATGGTATCAGAGCCTTAGGTTATCAAATCTTAGAAACGATAGGATATAAAATACGTAGACATAGGAATAATAAAATAATCAATTAGAACTCAAGTCGAGTTCGTCGTCGGGCTACACGGGTAGTCTTGACTATTTTACCCTCAAGGGAATTCCGACTCTAAGTTAGTAATACCTTGCCTATTGTGTCAGGTACCAGTGGAGCCTAGGAGGGGAGATTGATCCTGTTGATGATGTCATGGTCCCTGAGCGTGACCCTATTCCTGAGCCAGAGAGCCCACCCATTGATGATTCAGATGATGACCCTACTGAGGATGTCCTAGAGGAGGATAATGAACTTCCTGTCCCCATAGCTAATGGCGTAGTCTGGAGAGATGTAGAGATGTACCCTCACCCGCCTATTCGCTCTCCTACACCACCCCTAGGGATTCAGAGCCCTATGCCCTATACTGATGATGATGAGGAGGAGGCGATACATGCACAGTTCCACGAAGTTCATGACATTTCCTCTAGCGACCCAGATTCACCTCTACCACCACCGGCGACCATGCATGTAGCCATACACGGCTGGATAGTGGGTCAGCTTAATGCTGAGATCACTGCGGCATCTGCTCGCATTGCGGAGTTACGTCAGGCACTAACAGTTGAGAGAGCCACCCGACTAGGATACCCATGAGATTTCAGAGCTGCTTCCCCAGCCATAGCCCGCAGAGAGATCGATGGGATCGAGCACCGTACCAGGGTTCAGATGAGGATGACAGTGGTGGGAAGATACATCCCGGTAGTTGATGCAGAGATGATGATTGCAGGAGCGATGAGGAGGGTGCGTGACCTCACTCGCAGTGATAGTGACTGAGAGACTAGTGACGAGATATGGACCTTGAAGAAGGCTAGGTGACTTGTCACCAATTTTGATAGGATAGCTAGTAGTAGATAGCGTTCCTAGCCCTTCAAGGTACACGACTTATGTATTTTCATTTCAGTATTCAGGACTACTAGTGATGTATTATAATCAGGCATGTATGAACTCAGCTAGTTGTTTCGTCCCCCAAGATATAAATGGGAGATCTTATTAATATATATCTAAGCAGTTATTAAGAAATGATGTCTATATTATTGCACTTTATAAAAACCTGCTAAGTAATAAATGATATGCTTGCATATGAATAAAATATTCCAACTGTTATAATTACAATTATTGATCAATTTTCAATATCAGAACAATGCCACCCCGTAGAAGAGGAACCAGAGCACAGCCTGCAGAATCTGTTAACCAACAACGAGGTGAACCTGACCCTGTACTGAATGAGGAAAGTGAAGAAGACCTAGACTATAATGAATATGATGAGGAAGAATATGTAGAAGAAGAGGTTGAGGATACCCATCAGGGCGGAAACCCCATGAATGAATTTATGGAACTGTCAAGAGCAAATCTGAACCAACAGCCTATTCCACCACAACCACATGCTGCCCAACAGACTGCAGCCACTGCCTTTAGAGCCTTCAAATCTCTCAAACCCCCAGAGTTTCTAGGATCTGCCAACCCCGTTGAAGCACGGACCTGGCTCAAGGAGATAGAAAAGTCCTTCGAGATACGAGGAGCTAAGGAACGACATAAGACCATTTTCGCTTCTTACATGCTGAAAGGAGAAGCTAACTACTGGTGGGAGTCTAAACGAAACCTAGAAATTGATGCTATGATTCCATGGGATAGATTTACTCGACTGTTCTTAGACAATTATTTCCCTAGGTTTATGGAAACCCAGATGGAGATTAAGTTTCTGGAGTTGAAACAAGATAAGATGACTGTAGCAGAATATGAGGCCAAATTTAATGAGTTGTCGAGATTTGTGCCTGAATTTGTGAACACCGAAGAGAAGAAAGCGCGAAGGTTTCAGCTTGGTCTGAAATAGTGGATACAGAACCGAGTGGCAGTGTTAGAGCTGACAGACTATGCCACCTTAGTACAGAAAGCCTCGATTGTTGAAGCTGGCAGTGAGCAGAGTGTGAAGGAGAAGGAAAATAGGAAAGGAAGATAGGAAGCCAAGGAATAGGAACCAGAAACAGGAGCCTTCCGAGCAGGTTCGTCAGGGGAATGGTGTCCCAACCTGCACGAGGCCCCAGATTCAGAAAGGCCCCGAGTGAGAGTGTTGGCCAGGGCGGCAGACAATCTAGGGCCACATTTCATAGCCAATCCCGTGCCCCAATACTAGAGTGCCAGACCTGTAAGAGAAGACACCTTGGGATATGTAATCAGGCAAGAGCCCCTCTGAAATGTTACAGGTGCGACCAACCCGGACACCTTGCCAACAACTGTCCCCAATATAGCAAGACATGTTTCCAGTGTGGGAAAGTAGGACATATGAGGAATGATTGCCTGATAATGAAGCCCCCAGTCTCAGGTATGAGCAGAGATACATCCAACCGACCCCCAGCTACTAGGACCTTCAACATGACTGTTCAAGATGCTGTCCGAAACACTGACGTGATAGCATGCCCTTTTCTTAAATTCCGAACATGCAAATGTCCTATTTGATTCTGGAGCAACCAAGTCTTTTATATCTCAAGATTTTGCTAAAAAGTTAAAACTTAATGCCATACCCTTACGTGAGATATTACGAGTGGAAATAACAAACAAAGAAATAATTCCTGTAAATCAAGTACACCCTAAGTGCAAGTTGAAGTTAGAAGGGAAGATCTTCGAGGTTGACCTAATCCCATTTACGTTAGGAGAATTTGATGTTATCTTAGGAATGGATTGGTTATCCAATAACGGAACGCAAATAGATTGTGAATGGAAGAGAGTAAAGATAAGATTGCAAAATGAAAAAATAAGTAATGTTTAAAGGTCAACGACAGATTCGGAAATTTCTAACCATGCTACAGGCAAAAAGATTGTTAAGGAAAGGTAACGAGGTTTATTTGGCTTATGTGATAGATACCAAGAAGGAAGTCCCTAATATACAGGACATACCCGTAGTAAATGAATTCGAGGATGTATTTCCAGAGAACTTACCAGGATTACCACCTGACCGAGAAATCCGGGGTCGGGGATCCGGGTTGTCACGAGTTCCATTTCCCTTAATAACACCCAATCTTAATAAACAATCAACTACTCCGTACTGTGACCCCACAATAAACACACACACCACAAGTTATAGTCTCAGAGATGAATATCCAAAATTAACACGAGTCATTTTATTCCACAATTATATGCCATTACACCTTAAAAGGGTTTATGAATAAATTTACATTTCTTTGCCATTATTACAATTCATAAAGATACATAAGTCTGGTACATCAAAAGTTGAAAGCCTAGCCTATTGGTAGTTCCTACCTCAGCTACAGCGACATCAACGCCTATAGGAAATTGCGGAACGTTTCCTATCCGCTCGCGAATTGGGAGCTTGGTCCTGTTCATCTTGTCTATCTGATGTTGTGTGATGAAAGAAGAAAGCAAGGGTGAGCAACAAGCCCACCGAAATAGTATGTATAATAATTTACAATATATGAGCATTCTCATAGTACTCAATAAGGTCTTGGTTAAGAAGAAATGAACCAAGTTGATATCTTAACGCGACCAAGTCGCAAAATATTCAGCATATACATAAATACTTTTCAAAATCTTTGAAATACTCTGCCAGGCATAATATACACAGAGTTCCAGTTTATAAATGTATAAAAATATCGTTGCAAGGTGATCTCATATATCTAACCTTTTCTCAACATTTTTCTGAAAACCTTTGTCATGCATAAGATAATCATTTACTAGATATAAGTTGAAAAGATGAAGTTACAAGATACTCCAATATACTTTTATCGTTTCGGAATACTACTTGAACTACCATCGTTCAAGTTATAATTAGTTCATCCCATAGATGAAGCTACAAGACAAAACTTGTATAGAATCAATCTTTGGAATCTCATCAAAATGAAATGAAGTTACAAGATAATCTATTTGATGAAAACATCAATTTAAAAACTCGACCCTGCCAACACTCAACAATCGCCCAGCCGTAGCCTTTCTATCGAAGGGCTCTGGGTAGTGTTGCAGAAATATCCAATTGGATGATGAACTCATTACGGGAGTTTGCCGCGCCAGGAAGACCACTCACAATGATCAGTCGTAGTAGTGCAACCCCACCATTTTCTACATGTAGAGGAGAACCTGTCGGATTTACTTGTCAACCGAACACTGGACTCCTAAGGAATGAACCGTCTTAGCGGAACTTCCGGGCCATTTGGGCCAATAAATAAGGCTGGGCCGGCGCCACTCGACCACTTACGCCACTCCTAGTTCAGATAAAATCCATGACTCTGAAACGTAAAGCTCGTCTCCCCTTTCCCCAAGTAGGAACTTGTTGATATGACTCCACCAAGAAGTCGCATCTAGTTGGAAAGAAAAACTCACCGATATTTCCTAGGCGATGCCTGTTAATGGATTAACTTATTCCAAGAATTTTACTTCCCGAGTGTTGGGTAAGTAATCAAAAACTCTTTTATCAAAACAGCAACCTTGTTGCGAATATAAAAATACATCACGGAGCCGGATCCCTCAGATTTTTGAACGAGTATTTAAATCCCCTTCGAAAGGAAGATCTTAAATTTGAAAACGAGTTTTGGGATCCGCTCTAACTTTTAAAATCATTTCGAAGACTCGAAAACATTTTTAAGAATGTTTGGAGTAATGCTGATTTAATAAAATAAATCAGTCCCGATATATTAGAAAATATCTGAATATTATTATTTAAATAATATTCCCATAAGGATAATCCTTATAAAAATAATCAAAGTAGAAGTTTTAAAGCTCATACTTGAATTGAATAATAAATAACCAAAGATATACTTATACGAAAGTACGATCTTTATTTGAATAATCGAAAATAAGTTTGATTATCGAAACATTATTCTTTAATAAAATAAAGAATATTATTTAATAAATAAGCGGAGTCATAAGTCCTCAAATGAATATTCAAAATAATATTCATTAAATAGAATAAACAGAGTCATAAGTCCTCGAATGAATATTCAAAGTAATATTCATTAATAAAAATAAAGTTATCGAATAAAAATTATTCGATTAATAGTTTAGAAAACTATATCTATATATATAAATATATATATATATATATTATACTCGGGAACATCGACTCCCGATTTAGAAAATTGTTCGCCTTTGGGTCCCCTATACTAAGGGTATACGCAACTACTGCTTATCTCTAGTATAGGTATTATGCAACTTATAAGCATTTGAATCAACAATTAGATATCAAGATTACGAAATAGACATGCATATATACCATATCAACATGCTCCAATATATCGTAAAATTTGCTAATAACAATAATGCACTTATCACAAGATAATGCATATACATATATTTACATCACAACAACAGTATAACGGGTAGAAAACTTGTCTGAGTGCTCCGGGGTAGACTTAAGCTTAGAGTGGGTTCGGTAACCTATGAACAACAACATAAGCCGGAATTAAACCACGGTTGCTTAAGAAACTAGACTTTAACCAATTGAACCCTAACGTTTGCTTATGGTCACTCTACGCTTAACGAATCACGTAAGTCGTTCGAGTACCCTCGACTCCACCATTTTTAATAAATTAACCATTAAGAGTTTTAAGGCGATTATTTCGTGAGTACCCTACCAACTGCCTAATACACTTTACATAATTGTTTCATACTCCAATTAGTCATTTAAGGACCTTAACCAAGGTTTCAAAGTAAGGCGAGGGGTAATGGTTCGTTCGCGAAATGCCGTTACTTAAAACGGTCATTTCTCTTAAACCGCACATCGGATTCAAGTGAACCACATATCAAAACGAAGATTGTAACATGAAATATCTAATCATGGCAATGGTCAAAAACCTAACAGTGAGTTCATGGGTCCTGATGTTAAGAACAAAAGCAGTCTAAGGTAAATTGGGCATTACGACGACTATGTTTACGCGATTACCAAAGTTTAACTACTCCAATCATCCACAAATCAACCCATAACCACCAATACAACCAAAATTCATCTAAACCTTAATACATCAGTCCAAAAATCTGAAGATTTTCCAATTTATACTACCCCTAAACATGAACTAAAGCTATACTTAAGTTCATTAACCAATAATGAAGATTTACAACTCCAAACTCATTATAAATCCAACCCAACTCTAAATATACATGAATCATACTTCCCAAGAACTAAACCAAGCATAAAAACTCTAAATATTAAAAATTAGGGCTAGGGTATGAGATTATACCTTCCTTGGTGAGTAGAAGTAACTAAGGAGCTTGGAACAACCCTTGAAAATCCTTACCAAAGCTATATCTAAACAAAAACACAAGATCAAAAGTTTCAAGTTCTTGAAAACACTATTCACCCTCTACTAAAATGATTTGTTTGAGATAGAAAACCTTTGATTCAAGCACTCAAACTAATTGCTCTTCTTAGTTATGAAATATAGGATCCAAAGAAACAAACCTTATAATTTTCCATGGAGTATAGCTTGTGTTTTGAATTTCTAATTCACCATTTTGGTGAAAAATTCGAAGTGAAGAAGATGAAAAGGGGGGGGGGGGAGAAGCTTGCTTTGTTTTATTGATCTTTGTGCATAAAAAGGCTTGGTTGATATCCTTTTGTTTTGTTAATTAACCTTTTAACCATGGTAAAATTTGTGTGGCTTATAATCAACCAACACTTCCTTCCCTTTTGGTCATGCTTATGTCATCTTCCCACACTTGTCCTCTTCTTGTTGGTGTGATGACATCATCATCCCTAACCTCTTTTATTAGCTCCTAATTACTTGGCTAATGACCGCTGATCTGTTATACGGTTCGCTTAACTTTCGTTCTCATTTATCGTTTGAGGGATCATACCCGGGATCTTATTACTTGGGTTTCCTCAACCTTTCTCAATACATTATATTCCTTTTATGATCCTCTCTTATACTTCTTGAATTTAAATCCTTTTTATCCTGTTACCTTATACTCAATTCTTCCGGTATCTGGTGGATTTTCGGGAAAAATCAAAGTGTTTCGAATTTGGATTCTGACGATCTTTACATACACTTATATACCATATAGAGTACCAATAAGATCTCAGAATGACAATAAAAGAACCTCTACAAAGTGTGGCATGAAAAGTTTTCTTATTCAGCATAATCAGCAAAATCACTATTCATAAGGGTTACAAAAATTCCAAAAATTGGGGTTATTACAGTCTCCCCTCTTTAAAAGGATTCCATCCCGAAATCAGATAGAAAATGAATATGGATACTCTCTTAGCATTGCACTTTCTAACTCTCAAGTAGATTTTCCCACATTGTGGTTCTACCATCAAACTCTGACTAGTTTGATAACCCTTCTCCTAAGCACTTGTTCCTTTTCAATCTATAATCTTTCCTGATTGCTCCATACAAGTTACGTCTGGTTGCATGTCTATGCGCGCATATGCCCCTATTTGTCTGGCATCCGAATTACACTTCCTTAACATTGATACATGGAACACGTTATGAACTTGCTACAGGTTCGGGGGTAGGGATAGCTCATATGCTAACTTCCCAATACGTCTTAATACCTCAAAGGGTCCAAATATTCGTAGGCTTAGCTTTCCTTTCTTTTTGGAACCTCCTCCATCCTTTCCCAGGGAATACCTATAACAACACTAGGTCCCCTACTTCCTATTCTTTGTCCTTTCGTGTCGAATCAACATACTTCTTAGGTCCATCTCGGGCTACTACCAGCCGTCCTCTGATTAGATCTATTATATCCTTGGTCCTTTGGACCACTTCTGGTCTGAGCATCTTGCGCTCTGCAACCTCATCCTATCATAAGGGAGATCGACATTGTCTTCCCTCAAGGATCTCATAAGGCGATACTTTGATACTGACATACGATCGATTATCGTAAGAAAACTCAATTCGCGTTAAGTGATCATTCCAAATTTCTTTCAAGTCTATTGTACAGACTCTCATTATCTCATCTAGATCTACAGCTTTTGCTTCTCAATACCCACTCTTTTCCAGTTCGTAATCGTTACTATCTTCCGTATCAAATTTTATACTGATTACACTTTTGCTCGTTAGCGTTCGATAACCTTTTAATAATCGCGTCAACCTTAGTATCACGAACGCGTTAGAATCGGAATACCACCATACTTGGTACCACTTCATCTCTAGCTACCTCCATCGTCGAAAGCTTGGTCCTTCATATAGAAGTAAAAGAATTTATTGAGAGATCACTATGATCATGAACACTTGTTCTATTGCATAGTTAGTACAGAAGGTGGCCAACCTTTAGTACTTGACAAGCAATTAAACAATATGTGGTATCCTACTAGGCTTCTATCACACAGATAGATAGTCATTCGGCAATACCTCCCCTTCTGGAAGGGTTGTTCTTCTCAGCTTATACAAAATGAAAAGGAGAGAAAAGAACGAATTGAAGAGAATTGTATATGAAAAAAATACTGCCACAAATATCAGGCTTGGAATCTACCTCTAAACTATAGAGGTTTGTCATAAGAGAACAAAACATATGTATCTATATCAATATCCAGTATTATCGCATCGCCTTTCACATGCTTAAATATTTTTGCTATTCCGTTCATCATTCTATGGACCCATGCTCTTCCTCGAGCTTATACTCAATCACCTTTGAAACTCCCTCGACAGCGAAAATAGAATCTGGGATTTCATTCTAGACATCATTGTTACTAGAATTCTATGCTTGCACTGCAACCTTCCTCGTATAGTAATACGACTCTCTATTCATAAGAGGGAATAAATATATAATATGTAAATACTCCACTAGGTAGTCTATCAGTGATAACTTATACATCACCACAACCCGATTAGTGGTACCCAATCTCAACATCCATTACACTACAACTCTCACGGTTGTAATCGGCTCATTACTCGCAGAATCATTGCTGCATTACTATGGTCCACCACTGACCCACTGTAGTCATTCATTTTCTATGAAATCTTAATAGCTAACCATACAGAGTCCATACATATCATATAGAATTCTTCTAAGGAGGAAACATAATCACTAGTCCATGATTCATGAAGAACACTCCAGAACTTGGCGTACATATGACATGAAGCAGATAAAATTGCAGAAGAGTTTCAATAAAAGCAACGATAGTAGGTTAGTACCATTCTTAATCATATGTCTTCAATAGAAGACTTAACTCAAAGGTTCGTTTAGTCCTTCTTAAAACATGGTCCTGGCCTATCTCAAGATAATACCTTCTAAGATAGATAGCCCGCTCATGGCGATTACATGAATTAAACCTTTACCAAACTACTATTAAGGTTGGGCATTGCACAGTCATCAGAAGGAATGTCAATCTTCCAAACCATAATACAACCTTCACAGCTTTAACCATCATCACTGTATTCCTCTGGCACGAGCGCCTATAATTATCCTCTTACATTTAAAGTGTTGGCCACCTCTTTGGCCTTTCATGATAGTAAAATTTCCTTACAATCAATGTCATTTGAACCACTTCCAACTAAATTTTTTACCTCATTTCCAATCACTACTTATGTGAAAATGCTCTTCTTAAGTTCTTGTTAGTGAAAAAAAAATCACCATTTTTCCATAAGTCATTGCCTTAGTCTTTAAATGTGAACATTATCATGGCTGACTTTCGATCATACTTAGGACGTCTTTTATCTTGGGTCCTTCTTGTTTTCACCAATCCCGACCCTCATTGGGTCGATCTATACTTTCTTATGGTTCAACACGTGCCCCACCTGACATTATTATAATTACGTCATATTTCCTTCATCAGAATCTCTATTCTTGAGAACTTTGAATATTACCTTTCTCCTTGTAAAACCTCTAAGGTTATCCTTAAATCCTTCATCAGGTACACCCTAGGTACAGGGCATATCAAGATACCATTTACTAATACCAAAATCATTGTCTATATAGTTCTGAAAAATTTCTCCACTGATCCTTAAAGGTTGTTGTTACCTTAATCCTTTCCAATTCATATTGTCAAAACTCATGCTATCCCTATTAAGGGTGAAATGCCAACCTTTATGCATTCCCCTAGGATTCATTTCAAGTTATCAAGGTTTTATCCTTAATTCCACCTTTAACAAGGTACATGCATCCTTCCATGGATAAATAAAGTCATATATCCCTGATAAGGGTATCTTATTCAATCATTTCCACCTCGATAGTCTATACCAAATTTCACAATAGCATCCTTATTCAAGTTGAGGTCAATCCATATAGCCTCCAAAAGATAAAAAAATGGTTATCCACTTTTCTTTCCTAATTTGGTAATGATCACATGGATGTTCTGGAAGATATTGGTCATGTTCAACGTGAACTTCTTCTTAATAAATCCTTATTTACTTTTGTTGTTTATCTCAACAGTCATCTCAATGTTGGGATATCTTTTGTACTTGGTGTCTCCCTTTTGGGTATCAAGTCACAGGTGTTACATACACTTTCCATTTTTGAAGGTTACTTCCTTCATCCAATTTCCTAATTTCTTACTTTCTTGTCTCTTCCGTCTATCCGCGTCTCATTATTTATCCTTCGAACTATCTCAAGGTTTCCTCGAATCCTCCCAACTTAAAGGGGATAAAATATATGTATCTCTTATTCCTTCAATCATCAACTTTAACTTATGGTGAATCATCCTCATCCTAACAATTACATACTTTTCTATTTCTATTGCTAAGAGTCTTTAGGGTTTCCTCATACCCAACTCCCTTATCATTCCTCAAACTTTATTGCCTTTATATTCCTTTCCACTTCAGTTTCTTTTTATTTTCCTTTCTCTTATCACTATTTCATGAATCAACATAACATAAGCATTGATTTCAAACATCCCGTTATTCTGGATTCATGTCCTCAGAACGAATCTTGATAACTTTTACAACTTAGATTCATAATTCATCATACTCGTCTGCCTTTGTTCTGGCTCTAAAGCTTTTACACTATCTCCATAACCTTGGGAAGTACTTTTCTGAAAACAATTGACTGAACTTAAATCAGTTTATTATAATCTCTTGCTCCGTGCCTTCCTTGGCCTTTCACCAACGGGTGGCCCCTCTCTTAGGAGGGTAAGTGACAAAAACAGTCTTTTGTGATTCGTCAATCATTTAAAATCTCAAATAATTCCTATATTTCCTTTAGCCAGGCTCTTGCCTCGACTGGGTCAGCTTGTTCCTTGGAACTCTGAGAACTTAGCGACTTAAAGGTCCTGAAAGAATTTCCCACTACACTGTTTCCTCAGGGTGGTGGTTGGGAATAAAAGTTTAAGTTCTGTTTAGACAGGTCCATGAATTTCCGTATAGGAGTACCGTCTCGGGTCTCCTTATCTTGTCTGACTTCTGTTTTCTCAGTCTAAAATATTTCATCGTACTCCCTATAATCGGCGTCATCTTATACGTTAAAATCCTTGTTTCTCATTTCATTATGTTATGGGTTCTTTCTTTCTTGATGGCGACCTCCCTGACTATCACATTCAGGGTTTGCCCTAAATCTTATTCCTCAAACTAGCTTTCATCTAAGATCTCATCTTTAAGCTCTTGAACATTTGGAACCCAAATTATGTAGGAATACCTCATTATTCCCTTATCATCTTTCTTGATATTAATCTCTTATCTATTTGTTGGCTCTCTGCCTTCATTCATCACTTTTTCTTGGCACAATATGATCTTTTCCGAGAATTCGGGCTGTATTGCAATCTCAAACAGCTTTTCGGTACCAGCTCCGGTTACCTTCACTTCTATTTCCATTTTCTCAAAATCTCTTATCAACTCTCCCAAAGACAGTTTCATCTTGAGTCTCTCTTTTATACTAAGGGCATTAGCCACCATTTTGGCTTTCCCTGGATGATAAAAAATCTCATAATCGTTATCCTTGATTAGCTCTATCCACCTCCTCTGGCGCATGTTGAGCTCTTTCTGTGTAAAAATGTACTAGAGCTCCTATGGTTTGTGTAAATCTTGTACTTCTCTCCATACAAGTAGTGCCTCCAATCTTTAAGGCAAAACTATTGCCACGAGCCCAAGCTCATGGATGGGGACATCGAATTTTATATTCCCTTAATTGTCTTGATGCGTACGCGATTACCTTGTTGTGCTGTATAAGAAGCACCCTAATTCTTTATGCAAAGCGTCACTACAAATCACAAAATCTCCTTTTTCATCCGGCAATACCAACATAGTAGCCGTCACCAACCTTTGCTTCAATTCTTAAAAACTTTTCTCGCATTTCTCTCTCCATTTAACCTTCTCAGTCTTACGAGTAAGCCGCGTTAAAGGGGCTACTATCTTTCCAAACTTGAACGAACCTCTGGTAGTGACCGGCTAATCCTACCTCTGG
The DNA here is from genome assembly GCF_009905375.1 of Apium graveolens. Taxonomy (NCBI): domain Eukaryota; kingdom Viridiplantae; phylum Streptophyta; class Magnoliopsida; order Apiales; family Apiaceae; genus Apium; species Apium graveolens. The sequence continues at coordinate 35,615,856 of NC_133651.1, forward strand.
TATTTTCCCTAACCATGGTCATCAATTCCTCAGTGGTCCTTTATTCATTCTTGTCAGGATCCTCCACAGCAATAATCTCTTCTGTGATAACCTCCTCAACGGCTACATCCTCAACATGAGCATTATCCGGTCCCTCGTTAGGACGCTCTATCGGATCCATAATCTGATCTCCTAATAAGTAATAAAATATCATCGCACTGTTGCTCCTCAACCTCAGGGTTCGGAGTCCCGCTATCATGTACGATAACGAACTATGCTTCTATCACGATATTTATAAGGGTTCCCATAAGGGTTTTAACTGTCAGCACTACGTTAGGTAGTCCGACTATGAACTTGGCAAGAGTTCTTATTATCTTAGTGAACTTATTATTTTAACGTCATATCATCTCTGAGGTTTATAACGCTTAGCTCTGATACCATTTCTGTAACACCCCCAAATCCGGGGTCGGGGATCCGGATTGTCATGAGTTCCATTTCCCTTAATAACACCCAATCTTAATAAACAATCAACTACTCCGTACTATGACCCCACAATAAACACACACACCACAAGTTATAGTCTCAGAGATGAATATCCAAAAATAACACGAGTCATTTTATTCCACAATTATATGCCATTACACCTTAAAAGGGTTTCTGAATAAATTTACATTTCTTTGCCATTATTACAATTCATAAAGATACATAAGTTTGGTACATCAAAAGTTGAAAGCCTAGCCTATTGGTAATTCCTACCTCAGCTACAGCGACATCAACGCCTATAGGAAACTGCGGAACGTTTCCTATCCGCTCGTGAATTGGGAGCTTGGTCATGTTCATCTTGTCTATCTGATGTTGTGTGATGAAAGAAGAAATCAAGGGTGAGCAACAAGCCCACCAAAATAGTATGTACAATAATTTACAATATATGAGCATTCTCATAGTACTCAACAAAGTCTTGGTTAAGAAGAAATGAACCAAGTTGATATCTTAATGCGACCAAGTCGCAAAATATTCAGTATATACATACATACTTTTCAAAATCTTTGAAATACTCTGCCAGGCATAATATACACAGAGTTCCAGTTTATAAATGTATAAGAATATCGTTGCAAGGTTATCTCATATATCTAACCTTTTCTCAACGTTTTTCTGAAAACCTTTGTCATGCATAAGATAATCATTTACTAGATATAAGTTGAAAAGATGAAGTTACAAGATACTCCAATATACTTATATCCTTTCCGAATACTATTTGAACTACCATCGTTTAAGTTATAATTAGTTCATCCCATAGATGAAGCTACAAGATAAAACTTGTATAGAATCAATCTTTGGAATATCATCAAAATGAAATGAAGTTACAAGATAATTCATTTGATGAAAACATCAAGTTAAAAACTCGACCCTGCCAACACTCAACAATCGCCCAGCCGTAGCCTTTCTATCGAAGGGCTCTGGGTAGTGTTGCAGAAATATCCAATTGGATGATGAACTCATTACGGGAGTTTGTCGCGCCAGGAAGACCACTCACGATGATCAGTCGCAATAGTGCAACCCCACCATTTTCTACATGTAGAGGAGAACCTGTCGGATTTACTTGTCAACCGAACACTGGACTCCTAAGGAATGGACCGTCTTAGCGGAACTTCCGGGCCATTTGGGCCAATAAATAAGGCTGGGCCGGCGCCACTCGACCACTTACGCCACTCCTAGTTCAGATGAAATCCATGACTCTGAAACATAAAGCTCGTCTCCCCTTTCCCCAAGTAGGAACTTGTTGATACGACTCCCCCAAGAAGTCGCATCTAGTTGGAAAGAAAAACTCACCGATATTTCCCAGGCGATGCCTGTTAATGGATTAACTTATTCCAAGAATTTTACTTCCCGAGTGTTGGGTAAGGAATCAAAAACTCTTTTATCAAAACAGCAACCTTGTTGCGAATATAAAAATACATCACGGAGCCGGATCCCTCAGATTTTTTGAACGAGTATTTAAATCCCCTTCAAAAGGAAGATCTTAAATTTGAAAACGAGTTTTGGGATCCGCTCTAACTTTTAAAATCATTTCGAAGACTCGAAAATATTTTTAAGAATGTTTGGAGTAATGCTGATTTAATAAAATAAATCAGTCCTGATATATTAGAAAATATCTGAATATTATTATTTAAATAATATTCCCATAAGGATAATCCTTATAAAAATAATCGAAGTAGAAGTTTTAAAGCTCATACTTGAATTGAATAATAAATAACCAAAGATATACTTATACGAAAGTACGATCTTTATTTGAATAATCGAAAATAAGTTTGATTATCGAAACATTATTCTTTAATAAAATAAAGAATATTATTTAATAAATAAGCGAAGTCAGAAGTCCTCAAATGAATATTCAAAATAATATTCATTAAATAGAATAAACAGATTCATAAGTCCTCGAATGAATATTCAAAGTAATATTCATTAATAAAAATAAAGTTATCGAATAAACCTTATTCGATTAATAGTTTTGAAAACTATATCTATATATATATAAATATATATATATTATACTCGGGAACATCGACTCCCGGTTTTAGAAAAATGTTCGCCTTTGGGTCCTATAACGACTCGTGTGTTTTTGAAATATTTAAATATGTGATTATTACGGAAATTATTAAATAAAATATGTGTATTGGTTTTGAACGCTCTGTGTTGGTTGATTATTATATAGGTGTAATTTATAATATACCGAGTTGTTCGTGTGATTAATTATGGAGTCGTATTGGATTGTTTTCATTTTCGAAAGTGGATTTGGTGCAAAATTTATTTGCATAAATATTGGGAATGTTTCAAAAAATTATTTTTATGATTTTATAATTACAATAATTATTTTTAGGATTTTATAAAATTAAGAAATCAATATTTTATTAATTATTTATCTTTAAATGATTTTCGGAATGCTTTTATTTGTAAAATCCATATTTAATTCTAAAATTCTTCAAAAATTATGAAACTCATATTTATTTAAGTTTGGAATATTTCGAGAATTTTAAAATTATTTTGGAAATTTTCGGGATTAATTTCAAGCGCTCGTTGTTTCGCTTCATTGATAAAAGGGGATATAAAGTGCATTTTAAAAATCATTTTAAAATTTCAAAATTCATGTTTTTATTAACTTCGGGATATTTGTAATATTTTAAGAATATTTTCCTGATTTTTTGAATCTGTTTTAAGTACACCTCGGTTCATTAAATGAGAAATACGGGTATAAATTACCTTTCAGAAATTATTTTAAAATTACGAAATTTATGTTTTTGTAAACTTTGGGATATTTACGACATTTTAAGATTATTTTCATAATTTTTAAAAATTGTTTCGCGTGCACCTTTGTCCGTTAGTTTTGAATTTCAGGATTAACCGGGTCTCGGAATTTCAGTAATTATCTAATAATATGTGTTTGAATAAACAAACATTGTACTGTAAACTGTACTATCAGGTGTACTGTGTAATAACCCCAATTTTTGGGAAATTTTTGAAACCCTTATGAATAGTGTTTTTGCTGAATGAGAAAACTTTTCATGCCACACTATGTAGGGGTTCTGATATGGATATTCTGAGATTTTATTAGTACTTTATATGGGATATAAGTGTATGTAAAGATCGTCAGAATCCAAATCCGAACACTTTGATTTTTCCCGGAAATACACTAGATACGGAAAGATTTGAGAAAAAGGTAACAGGATAAAAATGATTTAAATTAAAGGATTATAGGAGAGGATCATAAAAGGAATATAATATATTGAGAAAGGTTAAGGGAACCTAAGTAATAAGATCCCGGGTATGATCCTTCAAACGATAAACGAAAACGAAAGTTAAGCGAACCGTATAACAGATCAGCGGTCATTAGGCAAACAATTAGGAAGTTAATCAAAGGGATTAGAGAGGATGATGTCACCCAACCAATGAGAAGAGGACAAGGAGGGGAGGATGACATCATAAGGATGACACAAGCATGACATGGGAAGGAAGGAGATGTGGTGGCTTTTTAACCACACAAAATCAAGGGCAACTAGGTAATTTACTAAAACAAACACAAAAATCAAACCAACCAAGCCAAGCAAATCATTTTTCATCAAAATCAAAAAGAAACCAAGGCATTGTTCTTCATGCTCTCGGCCAAAACAGAACCAGAACACTAAAACTGCTGTATCTCCTTCATTTCTCACTCAAATATTGTGTTCTATAGCTCATTGGAAAGGTATTGAGATGGCCTACAACTCTTGTTCACAAGTCTCGTCCAAATAATCATGGTAAGACCCTCATTTTTACAGTTCTTTAAATCGGACTTTTAGAAACTTCAAAGCCTAACTTTGTGTTCTTGATTTCTTTGGAAAGATCAAGCTTGTAGGAGGCTCCCTAAGGCTTCCTAGCAACTTAAAACCTCCCAAGGAAGGTATAAAATTCAAACCCTAGCCTTTACTTTATTTGTTAGTAAGTTTAATGGTTGGTGTTGTGAAATGAGAAGCATGGATTGTGATTATTAGTAGTTTGGTTTGATTTGGAAGTGTTTTTGGTAATTGAAGCTTGATTATAGTTCATAGGTCGTGATTGTGGTTGTTTGAGTTGAAAACCTTGGAGATTATGGACTGATGTGGTATGGATTAGGTGAAGTTTTGTTGTATTGATGGTTATGAGTTGGTTGGTGGTTAATTGGAGTAGTTTAAACATTGGTAATCGCGTAAACATAGTCGTCGTAACGTCCGATTTTCTTTGGACTGTTTTTGTGCATAACATTAGGACCCGAGAACCCCCTGCTAGATTATGACCACTGCCATGTTTAGATAGCTCATGTTACGAGCTTCGTTTTGATATGTAGTTCGTTCGATTCCGATGCACGGTTTAGGAGAAACGACCATTTCAAGTAACGGCGTTTCGCGAACGAAACTTTTCCCCTCGCCTTATTTTGAAACATAGGTTAAAGACCAAAAAGGGTTAATTAATGCATGAAACATTTATGGTAAGTGTGTTAGGCAGTTGGTAAGACACTCGCGAAGGAATCTCCTTAAAACTCGTAAAGGTTAAATTATTAAAAATGGTGGAGCCGAGGGTACTCGAGTGACTTAAGAGAATCAGTAAGCGCAAAACGAGCGTTAGAGTCTGAGTTGGTTAGAGTATAGATTTACAAGTGACTTTGGTTTAATTCCAACTTACCTGTTGTTTATAGGTTACCAGACTCGTCCCGAGCCATTCGTAACCCCCAATCGCTCAGGAAAGTTTTCTACCCGATATACTGTTGTTGTGATGTAAATATATGTATATGCATTATCTTGTGATAGTGCATGATTGTTATTAGCAAATTTTGCGATATATTGGAGCATGCTGATATGGTATATATGCATGTCTGTTTCGTAATCTGGTTATCTCTCTGTTGATTTCAATGCTTATAGTTGCATAATACCTATGCTAGAAATAAGCAAGTAGTTGCGTATACCCTTAGTATAGGGGATAAAAGGTGAACATATTTCTAAACCGGGAGTCGATGTTCCCGAGTATATTATATATATATATATATTTATATATATATGGATATAGTTTTTAAAACTATGGATCGAATAAGGTTTATTCGATAACTTTATTTTATTATTAATGAATATTATTTTGAATATTTATTCAAGGACTTATGACTCCTTTTATTTTATTATCTGAATATTATTTGAATATTCATTCGAGGGCTTATGACTCAGTTTATATTATTTAATGAATATTATTTGAATATTCATTTGAGGATCTATGACTCCGATTATTTGCTGAGATATATTCTTTATTTTATTAAAGAATAAGGTGTCAATAATCAAACTTATTTTCGATTATTCAAATAAAGATAGTACTTTCATATAAGTATATCTTTGGTTATTTGATATCCATTTCAAGTATAAGTTTTAATACTTCTACTTCAATTATTTTTATAAAGATTATTCTTTATGGGAATATTATTTAAATAATAATATTCAGTCATTTTCTAAATATTCTGGGGACTGATTTACTTCATTAAATCAGCTTTACTCCAAACACTCTATAAAGTGTTTTCGAGTCTTCAAAATGATTTTTAAAAGTTAGAGCGGATCCCAAAACTCATTTTTATATTTAAGATCTTCCTTTTTAAGGGGATTTAAATACTCGCTCAAAACCTGAGGGATCCGGCTCTGTGGTGTGTTTTATATTCGCAACAAGGTTGCTGTTTTGATAAATGAATTGATTACTTACCCAACACTCGGGAAGTAAAATTCTTGGAACAAGTTAATCCATTAACAGGCATCGCCTGGGAAATATCGGTGAGTTCTCCTTTCCAAATGGATACGACTTCTTGGTGGAGCCGTATCAACAAGTTTCTACTTGGGGAAAGTGGGGACGAGCTTTACGTTTCAGAGTCATGGATTTCATCTGAACTAGGAGTGGCGTAAGTGGCCGAGTAGCGCCGGCCCAGCCTTATTATATTGGCCCAAATGGCCTGGAAGTTCCGCTAAGGCGGTCCATTCCTTAGGAGTTCAGTGTTCGGTTGACAAGTAAATCCGACAGGTTCTCCTCTACATGTAGAAAATGGTGGGGTTGTACTACTACGACTGATCATCGTAAGTGGTCTTCCTGGCGCGGTAAACTCCTGTAATGAGTTCATCATCCAATTGGATAATTTCTGCAACACTACCCAGAGCACTTCGATAGAAAGGCTACGGTTGGGCGATTGTTGAGTGTTGGCAGGGTCAAGTTTTCAAAATGATGTTTACATCAAATGAAGTATCTCGTAACTTCATTTTATTTTAATAATATTTTAAAGATTTAATCTATTCAAATCTTGCCTTATAGTCTCATCTATGTGATGAACTTTTGAAGCTAATTATAACTTGAACGGTGGTAGTTCAAGTAGTATTTGGGAAAGATATAAGTATATTGGGGTATCTTGTAACTTCATCTTTTAAACTTATATCTAATTAATAATTGTATTATGAATGACAAAGATTTTTAGAAAAATGTTGAGACAAGGTTAGATATATGAGATCACCTTGCAACGATATTTTTTTTTATACAGTTATACACTGGGACTTTGTGTATATTGTGCATGGAAGAGGACTTCCAATATTTTGAAAAGTATATATGTATATATATATATATACTGAATATTTTGCGACTTCATCGCATTAAGATATCAACTTGGTTCATTTCTTTTGACCAAGACTTTCATGAGTACTATGAGAAGGCTCATATATTGTTAATCATTATACATATTATTTTGGTGGGCTTGCTGCTCACCCTTGCTTTCTTCTTTCATCACACAACATCAGATAGACAAGATGAACCGGACCAAGCTCCCGATTCGCAAGAGGTTAGGAGACGTTCCGCAGTTTTCTAGAAGCACTGATGCCGCCATAGCTGAGGTAGGAACTACCAATAGGCTAGGCTTTCAACTTTTGATGTATCAGATTATGTATATTTATGAATTGTAATAATGGCAAAGAAATGTAAATTTATTCAGAAACCTGTTTAAGGTGTATTGGCATATAATTGTGGAATAAAACGACTTGTGATTATTTTTGGATATTCATCTCTGAGACTATAACTTGTGGTGTGTGTGTTTATTGTGGGGTCACAGTACAGAGTAGTTGATTATTTATTAAGATTGGGTGTTGTTAAGGGAAATGGAACTCGTGACAACCCGGATCCCCGACCCCGGATTTGGGGGTGTTACAGAAATGGTATCAGAGCTAAGCGTTATAAACCTCAGAGATGATGGGACGTTAAGATAATAAGTTCACTAAGATAATAAGAACTCTTGCCAAGTTCATAGTCGGACTACCTAACGTAGTACTGACAGTTAAAACCCTTATGGGAACCCTTATAAATGTAGCGATAGAAGCGTAGTTCGTTATCGTATATGGTAGCAGGACTCCGAACCCTGAAGTTGAGGAACATCAACGCGATGATGTTTTATTACTAATTGGAGATCAGATTGTGGATCCAATAGAGCGTCCTAACGCAGGACCGGATGATGTTGATATTGAGGATGTAGCGGTTGAGGATGTTATCCTAGAAGGGATAGTTGCTGAGGAGGATCCCATGGAGGATCCTGACGAGATTGGATAAAGGACCACTGATGAATTGATGACCCTGGTTGGGTCGACTACCAGAGGTAGGATTGGCCGGTCACTACCAGAGGTTTGTTCAAGTTTGTAAAGATAATAGCCCCTTTAACGCGGCTTACTCATAAGACTGAGAAGTTCGAATAGACAGAGAAATGCGAGAACAGCTTTTAAGAACTGAAGCAAAGGTTGGTGACGGCCCCTATATTGGCGTTGCCGGATGGAAAAAGGAGATTTTGTGATTTGTAAGTGACGCTTCGTATAAGGAATTAGGGTGCTTCTTAGCACAGCAATATAATCGCGTCTGCGTCAAGACAATTAAGGTAATATGAAATTCGATATCCCCGCCCATGAGCTTAGGCTCGTGGCAATAGTTTTACCCTAAAGATTGGAGGCACTACTTGTATGGAGAGAAGTGCGAGAATTACCTAAGCCATAAGTGCTCTAGTACATTCTTACGTAGAAAGTGCTCAACATACGCCAGAGGAGGCGGTTAGAGCTAATCAAGAATTATGATTGGGAGATTCTTTATCATTCGGGGTAAGCCAATATGGTGGCGGATGCCATTAGTAAAATGGAGAGACTCAAGATGATAATGTCTTTGGGAGAGTTGATAAGAGATTTTGAGAAAATGGAAATAGTAGTGAAGGTAACCGGAGCCGGTACCGAAAAGCTGTTTGAGATTGCAATAGAGACCGAATTATTGGAAAAGAGCATATTGTGCCAGAAAAAGGTGACGAATGAAGGCAGAGAGCCAACAAATAAATATGAGATTAATACTGAGAAAGATGATAAGGGAATAATGAGGTATTCCTATAGAATTTGGGTTCCGAAAGTTCAAGAGCTTAAGGATGAGAACTTAGATGAGAGCCATAGTTTGAGGAATAGGATTTAGGGCAAACCCAGAGTGTGATAGTCAGGGAGGTTGCCATCAAGAAAGAAAGAACCCATAACATAATAGAGTGGAAAACAAGGTTTTTAATGTATAAGATAACCCCGATTATGGGAGAAGGTTGAAACATTTCATACTAAGGAAACAGAAAGTCGAGTAAGGAAAGGAGACCTGAGGCGGTACTCCTATATGGCAATTTATGGACCTGTCTAGACAGAACTTAGACTATTATCCCCAACCACCACCCTGAGGGGACAATGCGGCAGGAAATTCTTTCATGACCTTTAAATCATTAAGCTCTCAGAGTTCCAAGGAACAGGTTGACCTAGTCGAGGCAAGAGCCTGGCTAAAGGAAATATAGGAATCATTTGAGATTCTAAATGATTGACGAATCACAAAAGACTGTTTTTATCACTCACCCTCCTAAGAGAGAGACCACCTGCTGGTGAAAGGCCAAGGAAGGCACGGAGCAAGAGATTATAATAAACTGATTTAAGTCCAGTCAATTGTTTTCGGGAAAGTAATTCCCAAAGATAAGGAGATAGTGTAAAAGCTTTAGAGTCAGAACAAAGGCAGACGAGTATGATAAATTATGAATCTAAGTTATAAAAGTTGTCAAGATTCGTTCTGAGGACACGAATCCAGAATGACGGGATGTTTGAAATCAATGCTTATGTTGTGTTAGTTCATGAAATAATGATAAGGAAGTTGGGTATGAGGAAACCCTAAAGACTCGTAGTAATAGAAATAGAAAAGTAAGTAATCGTCAGGATGAGGGTGATTCACCATGAGTTAAAATTGATGGTTGAGGGCATAAGAGATACATATATATTATCCCCTGTAAGTTGGGAGGATTCGAAGAAACCTTGAGATAGTTCAAAGGATAAATAATGAGACGCGGATAGACTGAGGAGACAAGAAAGTAAGAAATTAAGAAAATTGGATGAAGGAAGTGACCTTCAAGAATGTGAAGTGTAAGACCGGTGGCTTGATACCCAGGAAGGGAGATGCCAGGTATGAAAGATATCCCAACATTGAGATGACTGTTGAGATAAACAACAAAAGTAAATAAGGATTTATTAAGAAGAAGTTCACGTTGAACACGACCAATATCTTCCACATCATCCATGTGATCATTACCAAATCAGGAAAGAAAAGCGGATAACCATTTTTATCTTTTGGAGGCCATGTGGATTGACCTTAACTTGAATAAGGATGCTATTTTGAAATTCGGTATAGACTATCGAGGTGGAAATGATTGAATAAGATACCCTTATCAGTGATATATGACTTTATTTATCCATGGAAGGATGCTTGTACCTTTTTAAAGGTGGAATTAAGGATAGAACATCGGTAACTTAAAACGAATCCTAGGGGAATGCATAAAGGTTGGCATTTCACCCTTAATAGGGATAGTATGAGTTTTGACAGTATGAATTGGAAAGGATTAAGGTAATAATAACCTTTAAGGATCAGTGGAGAAATTTTTCAGAAGTATATAGACAATGGTTCTAGTATCAGTAAATGGTATTTTGATATGCCCTGTATATAGGGAATACAGGAGGAACGATTGAAGGATAACCTTAGTGGTTTTACAAGGAGAAAGGAAATATTCGAAATTCTCAAGAATAAAAATGTTGATAAAGGAAATATGACATAATTATAATGATGCCAAGTGGGGCACGTGTTAAACCACGAGAAAGTATGGATCGAACCAGTAAAGGTCGAAATTATTCAGGGCAATTAGGACTTAAGATAAAAGATGTTCTAAGTATGATTGAGAGTCAGTCGTGACAGTGATTAACCTCTAAAGACTGAGGCAATAACTTATGGAAAAATGGTGATATTTTTTTTACTCATCAGATTTTAAGGAATACATCTTCGCAAAAGCAGTGATTGAAATAAGGTAGAAAATTTATTTGGAGGTGGTTAAATGACATTGACTATAAGGAAATTTTAATATCAGGAAAGGCCAAAGAGGTGGCCGACACTTTAAAGATAAGAGGATAATTATAGGCGCTTGTGCCAGAGGAATACAGTGATGATGGTTAAAACTGTGAAGGTTGTATTATGGTTTGGAAGATTGACATTCCTTCTGATGACTGTGCAATACCCAACCGTAATAGTAGTTGGTAAAAGTTTAATTCGTGTAATCGCCATGAACGGGCTATCTATCTTAGGAGGTCCTATATTGGGATAAGCCAGGACCATGTTTCCAAAAGGACTAGACGAACCTTTGAGTTAAGTCTTCTATTTAAGGCATATGATTAAGAATGGTATTAACCTGCTATCGTTGCTTTGATTGAAACTCTTCTGCAATTTTTATCTGCTTCACGTCATGAATGTACGTCAGGATCAGGAGTGTTCTTCATGAATCAAGAACGGTGATCATGTTACCTCCTTAGAAGAATTCGATATGATATGAATGGACTCCGTATGGTTAGCTATTAAAACTTCATGGAAAACGAATGACTACAGTAGGTCAATGGTGGGCCATAGTAATGTAGGAATGATTCTGAGAGTAATGAGCTGATTACTTACAACCGTGAGAGTTGTATTGGAATGGATGTTGAGAGTAAGTACCACTAATCGGGTCGTGGTGGTGTATAAGTTATCATTGATAGACTAATTAAGTCAATTATCTACCTATGATATATTTATTCCTTCTTATTGATAAAGAGTAGTATTACCCATACGAAGAAGGTTGCGGTATAGAAATGGATTCTAGTAACGATGAGGTCTAGAATGAGATCCCAGATTCGATTTTCGATATCGAGGGAGTTTCAAAGGTCATTGTGTATAAGCTCGAGGAAGAGCATGGGTCCATAGAATGATGGACGGAATAGAAATATTTAGGCATGGGAAATACGATGCTATAATACTTGATGCTGATATAAATACGTTTATATTTTGTTCTCCTATGACAAACCTCTATAATTCAGAGGTAGGTTCCAAGCCAGATATTTTATGGCAGTATATATATATTTTTTATATACAATTCTCTTCAGTTCGTTCTTTTCTCTTCTTTTCATTTCATGTAATCTGAGAAGAACAACCCTTCCAGAAGGGGAGGTATTGCCGAATGACTATCTATCTGTGTGATAGAAGCCTAGTAGGATACCATCTATTGTTTAATTGCTTGTCAAGTACTAAAGGCTGGCCACCTTCTGTACTAACTATGCAATATAACAAGTGTTCATGATCATAGTGATCTCTCAAAAAATTCTTTTACTTCTATTTGATTGATCAAATTTTGGAAAATAGAAACAACTGAAAAAGGAGTAATAAAGTAGTGGTAGTATGCGGAATGGAAACACATTCGTGATACTAAGGTTGTCGTGGTCATTAAAAGGTTATAGAACGCTAACGAGCAAAAGTATAACTAGTATAATATTAGGAACGGAAGGTTGTAGCGATTACGAACTAGAAAAGAATGGGTATTGAGAAGCAAAAGCTCTAATGCTAAACGCTATAATGAGAGTCTGTGCAATAGACTTGAAAAAAATTTGGAATGATCACTTAACGCGGATTTAGTTATATCACGACAATAGATCATATGTCATTATCGAGGTGTCACCTTATGAGATCCTTGAGGGAAGATAATGTCGATCTCCCTTATAATAGGATGAAGTTGTAGAGCGCAAGATGCTCGGACCCGCAGTAGTCCAAAGGACCAGGGATATAATAGATCTAATCAGAGGACGGCTGGTAGTAACCCAAGATGGACATAAGAGGTATGCTGATTTGACTCAAAAAGGACAAAGAGTATGAAATAGGGGGCCTAGTAATGTTATAGGTATCCCCTTGGAAACCCTTGAAAAAGGATTGATGAGGTTCGGAAAGAAAGGAAAGCTAAGTCTACAATTTGTTGGACCCTTGGATATATTAAGACGTTTGGGAAGTTAGCATATGAGCTAGCCCTACCCCCGAACCTGTAGCAAGTTCATAACATGTTCCACGTATCAATATTAAGGAAGTGTAATTCGGATGCCAGACAAATAGGGGCATATGAGCGCATAGACATGCAACCAGACGTAACCTATATGGAGCAACCAGGAAGGGTATAGAGTAAAAAGGAACGAGTGCTTAGGAGAAGGGTTATCAAACTAGTAAGAGTTTGATGGTAGAACCACAATGTGGGAAAATTTACTAGAGAGTTAGAAAGTGCAATGCTAAGAGAGTATCCCTATTCATTTTCTATCTGATTCCGGGACGGAATCCTTTTAAGGAGGGGAGACTGTAATAACCCCAATTTTTGGGAAATTTTTGAAACCCTTATGAATAGTGTTTTTGCTGAATGAGAAAACTTTTCATGCCACACTATGTAGGGGTTCTGATATGGATATTCTGAGATTTTATTAGTACTTTATATGGGATATAAGTGTATGTAAAGATCGTCAGAATCCAAATCCGAACACTTTGATTTTTCCCGGAAATACACTAGATACGGAAAGATTTGAGAAAAAGGTAACAGGATAAAAAGGATTTAAATTAAAGGATTATAGGAGAGGATCATAAAAGGAATATAATATATTGAGAAAGGTTAAGGGAACCTAAGTAATAAGATCCCGGGTATGATCCTTCAAACGATAAACGAAAACGAAAGTTAAGCGAACCGTATAACAGATCAGCGGTCATTAGGCAAACAATTAGGAAGTTAATCAAAGGGATTAGAGAGGATGATGTCACCCAACCAATGAGAAGAGGACAAGGAGGGGAGGATGACATCATAAGGATGACACAAGCATGACATGGGAAGGAAGGAGATGTGGTGGCTTTTTAACCACACAAAATCAAGGGCAACTAGGTAATTTACTAAAACAAACACAAAAATCAAACCAACCAAGCCAAGCAAATCATTTTTCATCAAAATCAAAAAGAAACCAAGGCATTGTTCTTCATGCTCTCGGCCAAAACAGAACCAGAACACTAAAACTGCTGTATCTCCTTCATTTCTCACTCAAATATTGTGTTCTATAGCTCATTGGAAAGGTATTGAGATGGCCTACAACTATTGTTCACAAGTCTCGTCCAAATAATCATGGTAAGACCCTCATTTTGACAGTTCTTTAAATCGGACTTTTAGAAACTTCAAAGCCTAACTTTGTGTTCTTGATTTCTTTGGAAAGATCAAGCTTGTAGGAGGCTCCCTAAGGCTTCCTAGCAACTTAAAACCTCCCAAGGAAGGTATAAAATTCAAACCCTAGCCTTTACTTTATTTGTTAGTAAGTTTAATGGTTGGTGTTGTGAAATGAGAAGCATGGATTGTGATTATTAGTAGTTTGGTTTGATTTGGAAGTGTTTTTGGTAATTGAAGCTTGATTATAGTTCATAGGTCGTGATTGTGGTTGTTTGAGTTGAAAACCTTGGAGATTATGGACTGATGTGGTATGGATTAGGTGAAGTTTTGTTGTATTGATGGTTATGAGTTGGTTGGTGGTTAATTGGAGTAGTTTAAACATTGGTAATCGCGTAAACATAGTCGTCGTAACGTCCGATTTTCTTTGGACTGTTTTTGTGCATAACATTAGGACCCGAGAACCCCCTGCTAGATTATGACCACTGCCATGTTTAGATAGCTCATGTTACGAGCTTCGTTTTGATATGTAGTTCGTTCGATTCCGATGCACGGTTTAGGAGAAACGACCATTTCAAGTAACGGCATTTCGCGAACGAAACTTTTCCCCTCGCCTTATTTTGAAACATAGGTTAAAGACCAAAAAGGGTTAATTAATGCATGAAACATTTATGGTAAGTGTGTTAGGCAGTTGGTAAGACACTCGCGAAGGAATCTCCTTAAAACTCGTAAAGGTTAAATTATTAAAAATGGTGGAGCCGAGGGTACTCGAGTGACTTAAGAGAATCAGTAAGCGCAAAACGAGCGTTAGAGTCTGAGTTGGTTAGAGTATAGATTTACAAGTGACTTTGGTTTAATTCCAACTTACTTGTTGTTTATAGGTTACCAGACTCGTCCCGAGCCATTCGTAACCCCCAATCGCTCAGGCAAGTTTTCTACCCGATATACTGTTGTTGTGATGTAAATATATGTATATGCATTATCTTGTGATAGTGCATGATTGTTATTAGCAAATTTTGCGATATATTGGAGCATGCTGATATGGTATATATGCATGTCTGTTTCGTAATCTGGTTATCTATCTGTTGATTTCAATGCTTATAGTTGCATAATACCTATGCTAGAAATAAACAAGTAGTTGCGTATACCCTTAGTATAGGGGATAAAAGGTGAACATATTTCTAAACCGGGAGTCGATGTTCCCGAGTATATTATATATATATATATTTATATATATATGGATATAGTTTTTAAAACTATGGATCGAATAAGGTTTATTCGATAACTTTATTTTATTATTAATGAATATTATTTTGAATATTTATTCAAGGACTTATGACTCCTTATATTTTATTATCTGAATATTATTTGAATATTCATTCGAGGGCTAATGACTCAGTTTATATTATTTAATGAATATTATTTGAATATTCATTTGAGGATCTATGACTCCGATTATTTGCTGAGATATATTCTTTATTTTATTAAAGAATAAGGTGTCAATAATCAAACTTATTTTCGATTATTCAAATAAAGATAGTACTTTCATATAAGTATATCTTTGGTTATTTGATATCCATTTCAAGTATAAGTTTTAATACTTCTACTTCAATTATTTTTTTAAAGATTATTCTTTATGGGAATATTATTTAAATAATAATATTCAGTCATTTTCTAAATATTCTGGGGACTGATTTACTTCATTAAATCAGCTTTACTCCAAACACTCTATAAAGTGTTTTCGAGTCTTCAAAATGATTTTTAAAAGTTAGAGCGGATCCCAAAACTCATTTTTATATTTAAGATCTTCCTTTTTAAGGGGATTTAAATACTCGCTCAAAACCTGAGGGATCCGGCTCTGTGGTATGTTTTATATTCGCAACAAGGTTGCTGTTTTGATAAATGAATTGATTACTTACCCAACACTCGGGAAGTAAAATTCTTGGAACAAGTTAATCCATTAACAGGCATCGCCTGGGAAATATCGGTGAGTTCTCCTTTCCAAATGGATACGACTTCTTGGTGGAGCCGTATCAACAAGTTTCTACTTGGGGAAAGTGGGGACGAGCTTTACGTTTCAGAGTCATGGATTTCATCTGAACTAGGAGTGGCGTAAGTGGCCGAGTAGCGCCGGCCCAGCCTTATTATATTGGCCCAAATGGCCTGGAAGTTCCGCTAAGGCGGTCCATTCCTTAGGAGTTCAGTGTTCGGTTGACAAGTAAATCCGACAGGTTCTCCTCTACATGTAGAAAATGGTGGGGTTGTACTACTACGACTGATCATCGTAAGTGGTCTTCCTGGCGCGGTAAACTCCTGTAATGAGTTCATCATCCAATTGGATAATTTCTGCAACACTACCCAGAGCACTTCGATAGAAAGGCTACGGTTGGGCGATTGTTGAGTGTTGGCAGGGTCAAGTTTTCAAAATGATGTTTACATCAAATGAAGTATCTCATAACTTCATTTTATTTTAATAATATTTTAAAGATTTAATCTATTCAAATCTTGCCTTATAGTCTCATCTATGTGATGAACTTTTGAAGCTAATTATAACTTGAATGGTGGTAGTTCAAGTAGTATTTGGGAAAGATATAAGTATATTGGGGTATCTTGTAACTTCATCTTTTAAACTTATATCTAATTAATAATTGTATTATGAATGACAAAGATTTTTAGAAAAATGTTGAGACAAGGTTAGATATATGAGATCACCTTGCAACGATATTTTTTTTAAACAGTTATACACTGGGACTTTGTGTATATTGTGCATGGAAGAGGACTTCCAATATTTTGAAAAGTATATATGTATATATATATATACTGAATATTTTGCGACTTCATCGCATTAAGATATCAACTTGGTTCATTTCTTTTGACCAAGACTTTCATGAGTACTATGAGAAGGCTCATATATTGTTAATCATTATACATATTATTTTGGTGGGCTTGCTGCTCACCCTTGCTTTCTTCTTTCATCACACAACATCAGATAGACAAGATGAACCGGACCAAGCTCCCGATTCGCAAGAGGTTAGGAGACGTTCCGCAGTTTTCTAGAAGCACTGATGCCGCCATAGCTGAGGTAGGAACTACCAATAGGCTAGGCTTTCAACTTTTGATGTATCAGATTATGTATATTTATGAATTGTAATAATGGCAAAGAAATGTAAATTTATTCAGAAACCTGTTTAAGGTGTATTGGCATATAATTGTGGAATAAAACGACTTGTGATTATTTTTGGATATTCATCTCTGAGACTATAACTTGTGGTGTGTGTGTTTATTGTGGGGTCACAGTACAGAGTAGTTGATTATTTATTAAGATTGGGTGTTGTTAAGGGAAATGGAACTCGTGACAACCCGGATCCCCGACCCCGGATTTGGGGGTGTTACATACTGCAACGAATTGTACAGCAAAATAATATAAAAAAAATGAAAAAGAAAGAAACAGAGGGTAAAGAAATATAAAGCACAGGGGGGGTTTTGTCTCTCCATTCTCTCGTCTATCTCTCCTCTCCTGATCTCACAACTCTTCCTTCATCCCTTTATCTCTTTTGTTTCGTTTCTCTTTTTCCTTCGCGTTTATTCCTCCTTCTGCCCCTGTTACTTCGTCTTGAATTTCCGGTGAGTTCAGCCGGTTGTGTCCGGCGTTCCTTTCAATTTATGTCCCTGTTTTCAGAATCATACATATCTATGTATCTATCCGTGTGTATGTATGTGAGGTGTGTGTTTAAGTGTGTGTGTGTTTGGGTGTGTGAGTGTGTGCCGTGCGTTTGTGTGTGTGACTCCTCTGTGAGGGTATGACTGTGTATATGGGTTGTTATTTCCGGTCGTTTCCGACCGTGCCATTTGTTCCGATTGTATCCTGTGCTTAGCAGCGCGTATGCGCGTCGTGATGCCTGTGATTTTATTTTAATTGCTGGACTGAATTTCTTTTGTTAAATTTTTGCAGAAAATGAATATTCGTGATGTAAAT
The DNA here is from genome assembly GCF_009905375.1 of Apium graveolens. Classification (NCBI taxonomy): domain Eukaryota; kingdom Viridiplantae; phylum Streptophyta; class Magnoliopsida; order Apiales; family Apiaceae; genus Apium; species Apium graveolens. Next base: position 35,633,894 of record NC_133651.1, read on the forward strand.
GAATTATTCGGATGGGAAAAATGTATATTAATTGGTGAAGTTCCGTTGGATGTCCGATATAAATAGGAAACCCGCGAATTTTACCGCCGTCGATGGTGATCTTCGGTGAGTCGACGGTGGACGATGATGATGTATATCTGAGTCCTAATATTTTCAAATTAATAAATAAAATCGGTTATAAAATTTATTTTAAAGCGAAAAGTAGGATATGATTATTGGAGTTGTGCTAGTGTAGGGATGACTGATTGGATTGATTGTAATTTATTGTTGTTGTGGATTTGGTTTGAGGCGTCGAAGTGTTTCGACGGGTTAGTCCGATAAATAAAGGAGGTGCTTCCCAATTTCTGAGAAATCGAATTACGGAAATACGGAAGCGTATCCAACAATTATCGGGCCGTCAAACGAGTATATGTAAATATATCTATGTTGTATATGAAATTTGATTATATGTGGTGGCAAACTGTTCTGCCAAAAAGTAATAACCCTAATTTTTGTTAAATGACGAGTATACGTATTTTTTGAAAATGGACACTGAACCGGTTTCTTGAGAACGTGAACCCTGACTGTGGGATGTGTTATTGTATTATACTAATGTATATAATTACGAGATGGGTTTGAACATTATTGAGTAGAATTGGTGTCAATGATATGTCAAGCATACCTAGATGTCTAACGTAGGGTATTTCAACCCTGTAGGTTATAATCGGGAACCTGAAAGTGAATGATGGACTAGAGATAACATAGTGGTCAGTCAACGAGCTCAGTAGAGTTTCAACAGAAAAACCTGAGTATCGAAGTTGAATCCAATGGGATCTAGTGGTTGGACGTTAAAGCCTGAGCGGCAGCGTCGGATCATAATTGATCAGTAGTAATTGTAAAGCCTGTAAGGCAAGTATTTCTGAACTTTGCTTCAAGATATATATTACCAATGTTTTCGAACTGTTTTATAACATGTCGCTATTATTCAAAATAACTCTTGTTTTATATTGCAAGTGTTTTAAACTATTAAACCTTGAACCCTGATTTTCTTGATCTTGAGCCATAAGCTTTATTCCTTGTAAACCATCCTTTGTTGATCCTCAAGATACCAAATCACACAAATACGATACTACTTCCCAAATGTATAACTACCAAACACCAAATACTGGAAGAAAATTTATTTGAAAACACAGGAATTTTCATACTCCAAACGTTTTTAATAACATCAAAGAACCGTACCCTGAAACATCATCACAGGTCTGATACCTGGCCCTTGTACAAACTGAAAGCCGTTTCTTTTACATACCCTGGTATACCCTTGTGACATCCATGAGTTTCCTTATGTTTTATTCAAATGTTTAATCATCATTGATTATGATCTTGTGTTATCGAATTATATTGTTTATCATATTGAACTACTTTAGAATTGGATAGTTTTTATATATGTAGACCAGATTCGTGGTCAGACCATACCAATGGTCAAGTTAGGCCAATGTGTGCCTTGGATCCAGTAATTAGAGCAGTGCTGTGTGCTTGCTCGGGGTTAGTGCGAGACTGATCAGCAGCCTAACCTTGGTTTTTAAAACTTAAAATGAATATCCAATTCTAATGAATAGTTAAAAAGAAACTTGATTCCTTTGAATCATCTCATTTGATCATGGTTTAACCTCAGTTATCGTTATCATGACTTGCTGAGCTAGATAGCTCACCCTTGCGATTCTTTTATATATTTTACAGTTGAAAAGAATATGGATGATAGTGAAGTTCCTCAGTCCAAAGTACAGGCTAAGGTTCCAGTCGAGTTGGATCGAGCAAGCAGAAGTTTCATGCGGTAAAGAGATAGTCAGATTGTAAGAATGATTTTATTATCAATTATAAGTTAAATTAGTTGGGTTTTGGTACAATGTAATAATTAAGATCGTGGCTTGTTTTCATACTTTAACCTGTTGCGATCCATGGTTTTCTGAAGCAGGGTCATTATAAATAATATTTCTTATACCCCAAACTTCTGACCCGGGTTTGGAGGGCGCCACAGGTTGGTATCAGAGCTACAGGTTATGAGTAACTGAAACAAGCCTAGATTGTCGGTATTGGGTAGAGGGTTAGGATTAGGAATAGGAAATAGAAAGATAAGATGTCGTGAGGATGAGTGCGACTATATAGTAGGTCTCCGGCATGGTTCGTATTGCGATTCATGATTCTTAGCTTGCGATGTGATTTCCAGACAACGGTAATGGCGGATCTTGATTTTCCGGTGTCATTTGATCGTTTGGAGCTTTCCGTTTGGGGATCGTCATCTTCTCCCAGATTAGAATTGCACCTTATTGCTCCACCGGTATTAATGGCACTACCTTCTGTTATAACGATTGCATTTCTTCAAGCTATTCTATGCTACTTTTCCACCTTTTGATATGAGATTACCTATTCAGGAACCTCCATCTGATTATTCTTCTTTCACTGGACATTCGGCTGTGAGCGTATCTCTTTAGTTTACCCTACATCCTGTTCTATACCCCCAGTTTAGAACTTTTCCTATGAAGCGATTGTACCTATGAGGAGGGATTCAAGAATTACAGTAAATGGTGAGCGCTTGAGATATAAATAAAGATGAGAAAAGTTTAGAGAGGAGGTTTAATTGTTTTAGATAATAATTGTTATCGGGTTAAAAGAAGCCATTAGTGACTAAGCCACCCGTGAATAATTATGGGATGTATTAGCTGAACTTTGAAAAGAGCTAGAGAAAAAGGTATAGATCTGAAATTTTTGGTGGAATTAAATGATGGTACTATGAGAAATGCGATATGTAAAGTAGTGATGTGTTGTGATATGGGCAAGCTTTGTTTTATGAAATGGGCTTGTTGACTATTGGATAGCCTGTCCTACTTAACTACTACAACAATAATGTACAGGAACCTTGATGTGAAGCTACGAATAAGATAATGTACGACAATAATTGAAGTTTCGTCGATTAAGGAAAGTAAGTGGATTCGATAAAGGAGAAAAAGGTAGATCGAAGTGAACGGACCTTTATGTGATTGTTTCTTTAAATCGGTACCTTGTTATAGGTCGGAAGGACAACAACCCACTCATATAGTAAATACAACCAGGTTTGTGATTTTCCAAACTTTTTAACAAGTTTTCGAAAAAGATTTTCCTTTACAAATTTCTAAAAGCCTTTTTGAATAAAATGATTTTTAAACATTGGTTGTCAAGTTACTATTTGAGTTTCTTGTTTGTTAGAAAGCCCGGATTACCTAGAAAAAAAAATGCTGTATCAGACTTAGTATTGTTAATTCAGAGGACAAAGTGATCCGTGATTATGAAGAAGTTGGTTATTCTTAACAGAAAGGTACAAATATTGTTTGATAAGATTAACAACAGAATCAGTGTACGGAGCAATTACCCATCCAATTACAGGATTATCCCAGTTTAAAGAATTTACTGATTTAACAGAAGTTTGAGTATGATTGAAGGAGATTGAGGAGATTTCCGGATTTCCTAAAAAGAAGAATATTACTAATACAAGGATCGCTATGTTGAATGCTTCGGGGTTATTCTAAATTGAAAAAGGAAACTCGAGGTTGTCTGGTAGGGACGTCATTATGGTCGAGTTGTTAAAGTATTATATATAGAGGTGTGATGTTAAAGACGCAAGATGTGACAAGTAAGAATCTACCATAATGCTTAATTTGCGAAGGTATTTCAACGTATTTTCTAAAAATTATTATATGAAACCATGGAGATATGATCGAACAAGCTCGAAAGATGAATACAAGTGAAATGTGGATGGTAACCAATGGTATCGTTCTTGTCTTCAATATTACAGCATATATTCCTTTTTAATTCCTAAAAATGTATGAACTTCTTTTCTTAATTCTTTATGATGATATCAAAAAGGAAGATATTCCATTCCTTTCAAATTTATTTGCTTCCCTCAACTTTTGCTTTCTGATTGGGACAAACAGTGTTTTGGTGAGACACTTTGTCAGAATGACGAAGAGTCGGGTGGGACGCCACCTAATCATGTGCTGTATGCCATATGGTATGAAAGACTAGCCATCTTAAGTACCAATATGGTTGTCTCATTCATATTCAAATTCTTATTTCTTCTTTCTTTTCAACTCTAATTTTTGTGGAATTTCGAATCCTTCTAGTCGTTTCGTTGTACTGTCGTTCTTTGCAAAAAGTTTTCAAACAGAAATCAACGTATCCAGAATCAAGTAGACGAAGTTCCATATATATCTTATGTATCGGAAGGAAATAAGGGCACCTGGAGAGGATTGAAAATCACTATTCCCAGTGAAGAAGCTACTAAGAATCAAGGGAATCTATTCCAATAAGGAATACATTTTCAAGAACGAGAATATGCGATTTTCCTGTGAAATATGTTATTCAGAATACATACGTGATGATATGGATGATCAGGGTGAATATCTTATGCGTTAAAGTATTTAAAGAGGTGGGAGAAATTTAATTGTTTATCTCTCAAAGTTTTGTTGATAAGATGAATTACCCCGTTGAATTGATAAGATTGTGATTAGAGGACTAGCAAGTCAAGAACGTGTAGTTGTTAAATAAGTGAGTACCAATGGTGAAATTGAGATTCCTGGCAATAAGTTATGTAGAATTGATATCTTGGAAGATAAGAGGATTTAATATTATTCTAAGGAATGGATAGATTAGTAAAGCGTGATGTCCAGACAGACCGTCGGAACGAAAAGATAATTCTGAGGATGCCAAATGAGAAGGTGAGGAGGTTCAGAAGATGAAAGAAGGTAACGAATTTGTTAATGATGATTATGGTGATCCAGATATGAGCATTATGGTGATTATGGAATACATAAAAGTCGGAAGCAAATAAAGTTTGAAGATTTTATAGTAATTAAGGAGTTTCAAGATATGTTTTTGGATGAGTTATCAACATCTCCTTCGGATATAGAAATTGAGTTCGTGACTGACTTAGTACCTGAAATGAAGCCAGTGTCCAAGGCCCCGCACAGAATGGTTCCAGTTAAAGTGAAGGAGTTAGCAAAGTAAACGCAAGAAATGCTAAAAAAAAGCGATTAGACCTAGTGTACCCCATAAAGTGCACTGGTATGAAATGTTAATAAGAAAGATGGAAGTATGTGAGTATGCGTCGACTAGCAAGAGCTCAACAAGTTTACTATCAAGAGCAAGCATTTGTTACCTGGACCCAATGATTTGTTTGATCAAATGAAGGAAGCAAAGTATTTTTATAAGACTGATTTAAGATTTGGTATTTCACCGATTGAAGATTAAACCTATGGATGTATCAAGGATAATTTTCAGTACTAAGTACTGTTCCCGTATTGTCATCTGTATTAACCAATATACCAGTATTGTTTGAACTGGATGGACAGCACCTTTAAGGACTATCCGAATAAGCTATAGTTGTGATACTTAAAGTCAACGGAGGACCATGCAAAGCATTTAATGATGACTGAGAAGTTGGAAAAGAAAGAAGTTGTATGAAATATAGTCCTTAGCATAAATAGTCAATGTAGAGAAGATCAAAAGAGATTCAGCAGAAGTTAAAATTACTATGAATGAAAAGAGACCAAAAACACCAACAAAAGTAATAAGTTTTATCATGAGTCGGTTACTATTGGAAATTTGTACAAGATTTCGTGAAAGTTGCAATATCTTGGACGAAGCTAACCAAGAAAAGCAAGAAGTTTTGTGGAATGGAGAAGGATGAAGGAAAAGTATCGCGGAGTTAAATGAAAGAATGGTTTCAGCACCTGTTTTATCAATTTAAAAGTATCAAGGAGGTTTGGTAGTTTATAGTGATGCTTCTCAGTAGGGAATAGGATGTGTGTTGATGCAGCATAATAGAGTCATTGTATATGCATCCAGACAACCGAAACCTTATGAGCAGAAGTATCCTACTCATAAAGTGGGATTAACAGTAATAACATTTGCTTTGAAAGATTGGGAAACATGATATGTATGGAGAAAGGTGTAAGATCTATACGGGCCATAAGAGATTGAAGAATGTATTCACGAGGAAAAAAACAAAGATAGAGGAAAGCAATAACGGACATAGAAACTATATCGGAAGAATTTTCTATGGAATTTTTGAAGTTGGAATTGGGAGTCAGAGTTTATAATCCAAACAAGAGCAAGGATGAATAGTATGACATTTCAGTCGAAGTTGTTAAGAGGAAGATAAGGAAATGTCAAAAGAAGATAATGGATCATAATGTTAGCAGTAGTGAGAGGAAATTTATGCGCCCATGAGAAAGATCACGATATCCCCAGGTTCTCCTTCAGCAATTGGAAGTTACAAGTAGAAGAATTAAGAAATGAGATGCCACAGGGAATTCATAGAATAAAGTATATACTCTATTGAAGAGATGCCAAAATATATGGAAATAAAAGAAAAACAGCGATAACCAGGTATAAGAAGGATATTTCAAAATGGATTAAAAAGTGTTGGACACGTCAAAGAATTAAGGTGAACTATTGGAGGCCTAATGGATAAGGCAGACCCAGGAAATGGTTTTACAAGAAGTGAATCGTGAAAGGTACCAGTGATGTTCATGGAGAAAAGGAATGAAATTATAAGAGTATGTACTGATTATCGGGAGTTTAACAAAATAATGAATAAGAAGTGAGACCCTATAAAGAATTGATTACTTATGAGACCTGATTCAAGAAGTGTGTTATGTATTGAGAATTAATTTAAGATCCGACCTGAGTACATAACAGAGATTACGATTAAAATAAGTTATAAGTATTGCAAGCTCCGGTGATATTATCAGAAATAACAAGTGTATCAATTGTCTATAAGGAATTAAGGAACGTGGTATATAAGGAGTACTTGGATAAGTAAATTGTATTTATTGATAACATCCTCAGCTACTCAAAGAATAAGAAAACTTGCATGGAATACCCAAAGATTTTTCTCCAAAGATCAGAAGGAAAACAACCATACGTTGGGTCTTTAAGAATGAAATTTTGACTAAGGGTAACCAAAGATTCTGAATTGATCCAATTACAACTACCTAAGCAAAGCTGTATGGTAACAGATGCCTTATACCGATAGGAAGGATTGGATATAATTAAGATCACCGAGGAATTAGTAAACGAATTAGAAAGAGTAAGGGATGTTTAAATGTTTGGAAACCAGGGTGAAAACGAGTACCGCCTATCATCCTTGAATAAAGAGTCAAGGTACGAAAGTGATTCAGGAAAGGTAAAATATGTTGAGAGATGGAGTTTTAAGGAAACACTGGAACGATCATTTATCAGCGATGTCAGCTTTGGAATGCTACCTTACCAAGCTTCATGCAAATACGAGTGTAAGTTCCCATTTTTATTGAAATAAAGTGAGAGAAAGGAAGTTGTTAAATTCTAAGTTAATTCTACACACCAAGCGCGTAGTGATATTGATTAAAGCAGCTCGGAGTAGAAAAAAAAAGAAGAGAAAACGAAATTGTATTGAGAGAAAGTATGAGTATAGAAATAGGACCAGTAGTGTTAGTAAAAGTGTCGTCTTGAAAGAGATTGGATAAGTTTGAGTAAAAGGGACAAGCTAAGTCCTAAAATTAGTGAACCATTCGGGGTATTGATAAATATAAATAAAGTTGTTCATAAATGGTAGGACCGTCATACCCGTGTGTACACCTAATGTATTTTACTTGTCAATATTAAAGTGATAAGTATTGGGTTTAAATTAAGTAATTGATCAGAAGCCAATGAGGCTCTTGTCCAAGTTGTTCTGCATATAGTGATCAATCCAAATTCTTGATCGTTAAAGGCAAGTCCTTGGAAATGAATGCATACCTATTATGAGTACGTTTGAACCTTCGAGTAGAAGGGTCTACTTAGAAATTTGAGTCAGATATGCTTGACAAATATGCTCACTTAATTAGTTAGACCAGATTCTGAGGACAGAATCCTTTTAAAGGGGGGGGGGAGGATATAACGACTCGTGTGTTTTTAAAATATTTAAATATGTGATTATTACGGAAATTATTAAATAAAATATGTGTATTAGTTTTGACCGCTCTGTGTTGGTTGATTATTATATAGGTGTAATTTATAATATACCGAGTTGTTCGTGTGCTTAATTATGGAGTCGTATTGGATTGTTTTCATTTTCGAAAGTGGATTTGGTGCAAAATTTATTTGCATAAATATTAGGAATGTTTCAAAAAATTATTTTTATGATTTTATAATTACAATAATTATTTTTAGGATTTTATAAAATTAAAAAATCAATATTTTATTAATTATTTATCTTTAAATGATTTTCTGAATGTTTTTATTTGTAAAATCCATATTTAATTCTAAAATTATTTAAAAATTATGAAACTCATATTTATTTAAGTTTGGAACATTCCGAGAATTTTAAAATTATTTTGGAAAATTTCGGGATTAATTTCAAGCGCTCGTTGTTTCGCTTCATTGATAAAAGCGGATATAAAGTGTATTTTAAAAATCGTTTTAAAATTTCAAAATTCATGTTTTTATTAACTTCGGGATATTTTTAATATTTTAAGAATATTTTCCTGATTTTCTGAATCTGTTTTAAGTACACCTCGGTTTGTTAAATGAGAAATACGGGTATAAATTATGTTTCAGAAATTATTTTAAAATTACGAAATTAATGTTTTTGTAAACTTTGGGATATTTACGACATTTTAAGATTATTTTCATAATTTTTAAAATTGTTTCGCGTGCACCTTTGTCCGTTAGTTTTGAATTTCGGGATTAACCGGGTCTCGGAATTTCAGTAATTATCTAATAATATGTGTTTGAATAAACATACATTGTACTGCAAACTGTACTATCGGGTGTACTGCAACGAATTGTACAGCAAAATAATATAAAAAAAATGAAAAAGAAAGAAACAGAGGGTAAAGAAATAGAAAGCACGGGGGGGGGGGGAGGGTTTGTCTCTCCATTCTCTCATCTATCTCTCCTCTCCTGATCTCACAACTCTTCCTTCATCCCTTTATCTCTTTTGTTTTGTTTCTCTTTTTCCTTCACGTTTATTCCTTCTTCTGCCGCTGTTACTTCGTCTTGAATTTCCGGTGAGTTCAGCCGGTTGTGTCCGGCAGTCCTTTCAATTTATGTCCCTGTTTTCAGAATCATACATATATATGTATCTATCCGTGTGTATATATGCGAGGTGTGTGTTTAAGTGTGTGTGTTTGGGTGTGTGAGTGTGTGCCATGCGTTTATGTGTGTGACTCCTCTGTGAGGGTATGACTGTGTATATGGGTTGTTATTTCCGGTCGTTTCCGGCCGTGCCATTTATTCCGATTGTGTCCTGTGCTTAGCAGCGCGTATGCGCGTTGTGATGCCTGTGATTTTATTTTAATTGCTGGACTGAATTTCTTTTGTTAAATTTTTGCAGAAAATGAATATTCGTGATGTAAATGAATTATTCGGATGGGAATAATGTATATTAATTGGTGAAGTTCCGTTGGATGTCCGATATAAATAGGAAACCCGCGAATTTTACCGCCGTCGACGGTGATCTTCGGTGAGTCGACGGTGGACGATGATGATGTATATCTGAATCCTAATATTTTCAAATTAATAAATAAAATCGGTTATAAAATTTATTTTAAAGCGAAAAGTAGGATATGATTATTGGAGTTGTGCTAGTGGTGGGATAACTGATTGGATTGATTGTAATTTATTATTGTTGTGGATTTGGTTTGAGGCGTCGAAGTGTTTCGACGGGTTAGTCCGATAAATAAAGGAGGTGCTGCCCAATTTCTGAGAAATCGAATTACGAAAAACGGAAGCGTATCCAGCAATTATCGGGCCGTCAAACGAGTATATGTAAATATATCTATGTTGTATACGAAATTTGATTATATGTGGTGGCAAACTGTTCTGCCAAAAAGTAATAACCCTAATTTTTGTTAAATGACGAGTATACGTATTTTTTGAAAATGAACACTGAACCGGTTTCTCGAGAACGTGAACCCTGACTGTGGGATGTGTTATTGTATTATACTAATGTATATAATTACGAGATGGGTTTGAATATTATTGAGTAGAATTGGTGTCAAGGAAATGTCAAGCATACCTAGATGTCTAACGTAGGGTATTTCAACCCTTTAGGTTATAATCGGGAACCTGAAAGTGAATAATGGACTAGAGATAACATAGTGGTCAGTCAACGAGCTCAGTAGAGTTTCAACAGAAAAACCTGAGTGTCGAAGTTGAATCCAATGGGATCTAGTGGTTGGACGTTAAAGCCTGAGCGGCAGCGTCGGATCAGAATTGATCAGTAGTAATTGTAAAGCCTGTAAGGCAAGTATTTCTGAACTTTGCTTCAAGATATATATTACCAATGTTTTCGAACTGTTTCATAACATGTCGCTATTATTCAAAATAACTCTTGTTTTATATTGCAAGTGTTTTAAACTATTAAACCTTGAATCCTGATTTTCTTGATCTTGAGCCATAAGCTTTATTCCTTGTAAACCATCCTTTGTTGATCCTCAAGATACCAAATCATACAAATACGATACTACTTCCCAAATGTATAACTACCAAACACCAAATACTGGAAGAAAATTTATTTGAAAACACAGGAATTTTCATACTGCAAACGTTTTTAATAACATCAAAGAACCGTACCCTGAAACATCATCACTGGTCTGATACCTGACACTTGTACAAACTGAAAGCCGTTTCTTTTACATACCCTGGTATACCCTTGTGACATCCATGAGTTTCCCTATGTTTTATTCAAATGTTTAATCATCATTGATTATGATCTTATGTTATCGAATTATATTATTTATCGTATTGAACTGCTTTAGAATTGGATCCAGTAATTAGAGCAGTAATTGGATCAAGTTAGGCCAATGTGTGCCTTGGATCCAGTAATTAGAGCAGTGTTGTGTGCTTGCTCGGGTTAATACGTGACTGATCAGCAGCCTAACCTTGGTTTTTAAAACTTAAAATGAATATCCAATTCTAATGAATAGTTAAAAAGAAACTTGATTCCATTGAATCATCTCATTTGATCATGGTTTAACCTCAGTTATCGTTATCATGACTTGCTGAGCTAGATAGCTCACCCTTGCGATTCTTTTATATATTTTACAGTTGAAAAGAATATGGATGATAGTGAAGTTCCTCAGTCCAAAGTGCGGGCTATGGTTCCAGTCGAGTTGGATCGAGCTAGCAGAAGTTTCATGCGGTAAAGAGATAGTCAGATTGTAAGAATGATTTTATTATTAATTGTAAGTTAAATTAGTTGGGTTTTGGTACAATGTAATAATTAAGATTGTGGCTTGTTTTCATACTTTAACCTGTTGCGATCCGTGGTTTTGTGAAGCAGGGTCATTATAAATAATATTTCTTATACAGGTTGATATATTGTGTTTGTGTTGTGGACCCCAAACTTCTGACCCGGGTTTGGAGGGCGCCACAGGTCCCCTATACTAAGGGTATACGCAACTACTGCTTATCTCTAGCATAGGTATTATGCAACTTATAAGCATTTGAATCAACAATTAGATATCAAGATTACGAAATAGACATGCATATATACCATATCAGCATGCTCCAATATATCGCAAAATTTGCTAATAACAATAATGCACTTATCACAAGATAATGCATATACATATATTTGCACCACAACAACAGTATAACGGGTAGAAAACTTGTCTGAGTGCTCCGGGGTAGACTTAAGCTTATAGTGGGTTCGGTAACTTATGAACAACAACATAAGCCGGAATTATACCACGGTTGCTTAAGAAACTAGACTTTAACCAATTGAACCCTAACGTTTGCTTATGGTCACTTCTACGCTTAACGAATCACGTAAGTCGTTCGAGTACCCTCGGCTCCACCATTTTTAATAAATTAACCATTAAGAGTTTTAAGGCGATTCTTTCGCGAGTACCCTACCAACTTCCTAATCCACTTTACATAATTGTTTCATACTCCAATTAGTCATTTAAGGACCTTAACCAAGGTTTCAAAGTAAGGCGAGGGGTAATGGTTCGTTCGCGAAACGCCGTTACTTAAAACGGTCGTTTCTCTTAAACCGCACATCGGATTCAAGCGAACCACATATTAAAACGAAGCTCGTAACATGAACTATCTAATAATGGCAATGGTCAAAATCTAATAGTGAGTTCATGGGTCCTGATGTTAAGAACAAAAGCAGTCTAAGGTAAATTGGGCATTACGACGGTTATGTTTAAGCGATTACCAAAGTTTAACTACTCCAATCATCCACAAATCAACCACAAATCAACCCATAACCACCAATACAACCAAAATTCATCCAAACCTTAATACATCAGTCCAAACATCTCAAGATTTTCCAATTTATACTACCCCTAAACATGAACTAAAGTTATACTTAAGTTCATTAACCAATAATCAAGATTTACAACTCCAAACTCATTATAAATCCAACCCAACTCTAAAAATACATGAATCATAATTCCCAAGAACTAAACCAAGCATAAAAACTCTAAATATTCAAAATTAGGGCTAGGGTATGAGATTATACCTTTCTTGGTGAGTAGAAGTAACTAAGGAGCTTGGAACAACCCTTGAAAAACCTTACCAAAGCTATATCTAAACAAAAACACAAGATCAAAAGTTTCAAGTTCTTGAAAACACTATTCACCCTCTACTAAAATGATTTGTTTGAGATAGAAAACCTTTGATTCAAGAACTCAAACTACTTGCTCTTCTTAGTTATGAAATATAGGATCCAAAGAAACAAACCTTATAATTTTCCATGGATTATAGCTTGTGTTTTGAATTTCTAATTCACCATTTTGGTGAAAAATTCGAAGTGAAGAAGATGAAAAGGGGGGGAGAAGCTTGCTTTGTTTTATTGATCTTTGTGCATAAAAAGGCTTGGTTGATATCCTTTTGTTTTGTTAATTAACCTTTTAACCATGGTAAAATTTGTGTGGCTTATAATCAACCAACACTTCCTTCCCTTTTGGTCATGCTTATGTCATCCTCCTATGTCATCTTCCCACACTTGTCCTCTTCTTGTTGGTGTGATGACATCATCATCCCTAACCTCTTTGATTAGCTCCTAATTACTTGGCTAATGACCGCTGATCTGTTATACGGTTCGCTTAACTTTCGTTCTCGTTTATCATTTGAGGGATCATATCCGGGATCTTATTACTTGGGTTTCCTCAACCTTTCTTAATACATTATATTCCTTTATGATCCTCTCTTATACTCCTTGAATTTAAATACTTTTTATCCTGTTACCTTATACTCAATTCTTCCGGTATTTGGTGGATTTTCGGGAAAAATCAAAGTGTTTCGAATTTGGATTCTGACGATCTTTACATACACTTATATACCATATAGAGTACCAATAAGATCTCAGAATGACAATAAAAGAACCTCTACAAAGTGTGGCATGAAAAGTTTTCTTATTCAACATAATCAGCAAAATCACTATTCATAAGGGTTACAAAAATTCCAAAAATTGGGGTTATTACAGAAAGGGAAGCTGAGTCCCAGATTCATAGGACCCTTTGAAATTTTAAGGAATATAGGACCTCTAGCTTACGAGCTTGCCTTGCCTCCTAATTTGCAACAAGTACATAATGTGTTCCACGTATCCATGTTAAGGAAGTACCATGCAGACGCGCGACAGGAAATAGAATTCGAGCAGGTAGATTTACAACCAGACCTGACCTACATCGAGCAGACAGTAAGGATAATGGACCAGAAAGAACAGGTGGTGAGGAACAAGACTGTGAAGCTGGTTAGGATCTTATGGAGAAATCAAAATGTCGAAAAGTCAACTGGGGAACTTGAAGACGCAATGAGGAATAGATATCCCCACTTATTTTCTAATTGATTCCGGGACGGAATCCTTGTTAGAGGGGAAGACTGTAATAACTCGAATTTTTGAGACCTTGTAAAATGTTTAAATGAATAGTACCCTGACGGACGGGAAAAACTTTTGAGCCCACACTATGTAGTGCATGAGAAAATGAGTTTCGGAGTTGATATTACGATTATACGTATCAAATGAGTGTATGTAAACACTATTAGTTTTCGAAAAAACGAACTTTGAAAAATGACCGTATTTACGACTCATCGAGGATTACGGGAATCACAATATAATTACGAGATTAAAACCCTACGGATTTATATTCAAGTAGGATAATTAAAAATATAAGGAATGAATATGAAAGGAATTACGTCGCGAACCATTTACGAGTAAGTATTACGAAAATATTTAAGCAACCGAGCGAACGCGTAAATGATTAAATAAACGTAATGCACTAACTAAACCATGGTAAGAAAGTAACAATGGTTACTTCATCAAATAGTGAGCTAACCATAGGATGATCAAGCTAGCTAGCAAAATAATGTGCTAAGAAAGCTAACAATGTAGTTTAGCTTGTAACCTAGCAAGCTATTAAGATTTGTCCCCAAGATTTGCTACAAAGAATAAACATAGAATGCTATACTAGGAAGAATAAAGATCAAGGAAATATATCACCCCATCTTCCTAGAAGCAACCTAGCAAATCAAGCAAGCTAAGCAACCAAGAGAAGTATAAATACCCCCTTGATGCTTCCATTCGGCTATTGATGAAAAAGAAGGGGAATTCAAATTCAAAATTCAAAGTTCTAGCTCTTGTTAAATTCTCCCATTAATTCTCAAGTCTCCTAGAAATTAAACTAAGGTAAGAAAATTCTTTCATCTCTTTTTATCAAGGTTTGATGGGTGAAATAAAATCAAGAAACTCACTAGTGAATAGTATGAATAGTAACCTCTCTTTGGTTTCTTGATTTCAATGGTGGTTTTAGGTTCCAAAAATCATACCAAGCACTTCCAAGCCTCCACCATCCTCAAGAACACATCTCAAGCTTTCAATAAAGTTAAAAATCTTTGGCCCAACTTTATTTAAGATTCATTTTTAAGATTCATTTAGTATGTGGTAGTGAACCTAGTTTAATGAGTGGTATTGATGAAATCTTGGTGTTTAAGTTAAGTAGATTTAAGGTTGATTGTTGTTGCCTCAAGAATATGATGTTCTTGAGAGGAGTTTGTGTGTTGATGATGGAATGATGATTTTTGGTGGTTGTGTTAAGAGTTAGGGCGTAAACAAAATCCCGATCGTAAACGTAACTTCGTTAAAACCAACAAATCATAACTTTAAGTTTCTGCAGAAAGTACCGAAGTTGTAAACTGTAGTTTCTTGAAAAATAACCCTTTTTTAGGATATAAAATGTTATAAGGATCGTTTAGGAGCTTGAATCGCTTGATTCCGATTTACGTATCAAACGTTATGGCCGTTTTACTAAAATTGATTTACGCGACGAAAACTGCTATAAATTACGAACTTTGAAAATATAAAGGATCGACTTGAAAGTTTTCATAAATCATGAAATATTTACAGAGAGTAACATATTGAGTTTCCTAACTGCCATAAAAATTTCAAGTGAAAATAATGATTTTTCAATTTTATAAAAATATCGGAGCCGAGACCGCGCGAGTAGAAACCGTAAGAATCCATAAGCGGAGCCGATGAAGATAATAAGAATGAACCTAAGATACTTAGAAAAATGAAGCGACCATGATGTGAATAAGGACTTAAAAGGATAATAAGGGTAATATAAGCTGAGAGGGTACATAATAAGTAGAGCATGAGTGCGAGTTGCCGTAAATTAGAACGGAACCTAACGAAATGAAATATGTTTATGGTTATAGATTTCCGAGCAGAACCTAGAGCATCCTCCACCTCGAGATACCCAGGCAAGTTTACGAAACCAACTCCATTTTACTGTTGTATTGTGAAAGGATTGTTTTACTATCATTTCATAAATACCATGCTTGCCATGATATATAGTTGTTGAATTTTCGCATAATGTAGCGATGTTGTACGATAAGTATATATCATGAAATGTTTATTTCGCTTTAAGCGTGACATATTATATGAGACCAAGAGTCGGTCGGGATTTAAGATAAAACCCGTGAATCATTTCGGTGATATTATAGGACGGTTATAAGTCCATAGTAGTACGTTTTAAAAGGAACTCAACGTCCACTTACGAAACATTAAAACCCTTCGAACTTTTATTAAAACGATTTCCCAACGATCATATTCCCTCAACTATATTTTATTGATTCGAATAATAAATACTATATACTTATTCTTTTATCATGGGCGTTGTATACCCCATCAATTATTTATTTCAAACCTGATTAATCATTAAAAATTATTAATTGCGTAAACATAAACTAGTTGAGGAATATTATTTTAAATACTCCTTTGAAGAGTAAACTCATTCGAGGTTTAATTATTTATCGATTATCATTTAATTATTTATTATTTAATTAAAGAGTTTATTTTGATTTAAAATCATAGATCCTGATTTAAAACATACTTTCTGATTTCGGGAAATCATCCGAGTAATTTCAGATCGTCGGAGAATATTATCCTGATTTATTTAATATTTTGAATATAGTTTCAAGGAGAAACTTTTCCCACTTATTTAATTATCTGTTGACAACGGTCAACTCACATCCTTAGTACTTCCTTCGAAACTTTCGGAAGTACATATATATATACAGTAAAGCTATGCCTATCAACAAGCAAAATGCTTGGAGGAACTTCGATGTGGTTCGAGTTCTCGAGATATGATAGTATTTCCTAACGGACAAGGGAGGGGTAAGATCCAAGTACTTCGTGTATTGGATAGACTACTGGTACCGTAGGAGACGGTACAATATGTACCTATGGACCTACGAAGTGTGTGTATACCCGAAATGAGGACACATAGCCCGTATGCGGCAAGGGTGATAACCGAGATGTGAAGGTGTCGTCCCTCTACTAGTAGAAAAGGTTACTTTTATCGCAGTACGACTGATCATTGTATGCGGTGGCTCCAACGAATGTCCTAATTCTTCCAATTGGAATTGAGATGCAATACCGTAACCCAAGCCTAGGTGTTGGGATTACTATTAAGGTATTCACAGGATATTAAAATCCCTTAAAGAATTGTTTTCATAAGAAGGTGTGTATCACCAAGGAAAACTATTTTTGAATAAAACATAATTATCATATATGATGTTATCATACAGTCATTTTCATACTGTACATTATTATGCTGGGCATTATAGCTCACGCTTGTTTTCTTAAATTGACATAACACAATAGTGAATCAAGATGCCTGCCATGAGAACCACAGCCAGGAAACGGGTAGGAAATGGCTAGTTGTTCCGTAGATTGTTTGGTGTTGTACCACAGGTAGTCAGAATAAGCTGGATTAGTTTCCCGTTGTTTATGATTCGGCTTATTTATAAGTATGACTTATGTAAGGTAAAAAACAAGAAACGTATATTTGGACGACGGACTAGCCTTACCTAAAGGTCACTCCCCGGTAAGATTAATTACTTTTGGGTTGTAATAAATATCACTTGATGGTTGATAATTACTCTAGTTATGATGGTTCGTTTCCAAGATAATAACCTGTAAGTGTGTGTGTGTGATAAGTGTGGGGTCGTGAAGTGTGAGTATTTATATACTGTAGTGTGACTTGTATGAGTTTAGATGGCGTGGCCTCCGAGACTCCTGACCCCAGGTTTTGGGGCGCCACACTAACCCTCGTCATTATCCGCCCGAGAATGATCCAATCTCTATGTTTTCGTAATTCCATTTTTTAACTACTGTCTCCCTTAACATCATCTTAATGTCACTTACTAACTTGACTTTCGCACGCATATCTGTCAGCCCGATGTTTTACATTGAAGACATTACTCGGAAATATTTCAAAAGCATCTATTAACCTGATAGGGGCCTGCTATGTGCATCTGTTACTATTTACATATGGCCAGTTCCCCCTGAGAACAGATCTAAGAGATCTCTTAGGGATCTCAACGCAGTCCATAAGTTCGATGACATATGTGTGTGTAATTGAACATATGTAATCGAATATATTAGAGGTTAATGAGTATATATACATAGTCTCTGACATCATATCTACCGAATAATTCCGCTCTAGACTCACTAGTCTATCCTTTTAAAGATCGAACCATCGCTCGTTGTAATCTTACGCCATTTAATTATAGACATGCCATCGATTTTCGATGCTCTTGATTTTTGAGTTAAGCCATCATAACCTTACATGTTAAGCATACTAATAATATCATATAATGTACTCATCTTACGATAATATTCATATATTACATTCAAATCTTTCTTAATGGAAATAATATCCTCAAGGGTATCTTGGACACTATCTCTGCTGAATTCGTTATTCATACGGTATTCTTATCCTCATTGGTAATAATGTGGCACCCTCCAAACCCGGGTCAGAATTTTGGGGTCCACACACACACCTTAATTATAACCTGCTTATAACAATAATAAAGATAATAATAATATATGCAATGACCCTACTTACCAATCACCACGGACCGCAACAGGTTAAAGTATGCACACAAGCCAAACACACTAATATATTACAAACCGTTCAAATCCCAACTATTTCAAATTCAAACTGAGTATTAAACATTATTACAAACTTTTACAAACTTAAATTATTCAAAAAGAAACCTACTATCTCAGCTTTCTCAACCTGAACCCCTAGCTCTCGCGCTGGACTGGGGATCCTCTTTACCAACTGGTTCCTTTTTAACTGGAAAGAATATAAACAACATCGCACAAATGAGCTAACTAGCTCAGCAAGTCACAATGACAAAACTGAGAATAATGATCATCAGGTGAATATGTTTATGATATCAAGTGAACAATGGATTATGATTTAGAATTGGATACTATACTTTTAATTTAAAAAAAAAATCAAGGTTAGGCTGCTGATCAGTCACGCACTAACCTCGAGCAAGGCACACAACATTGCTCTAACTACTTGTTCCAAGGCACACATTGGCCTAACTTGACCATTATATGGTCTGACCACGAATCTGGTCCACAATTTTATAAAAACAATCCAATTCTAACATAATAACAGAATATGCAATAATAAACAATAACCGAAATTATTAACAACAATAAATGTTTAACAATGAAAAGGTTTCAATCCTTGTAAGGATCAATAAGGCAATTTAAAAGCTTGGATGCTGGGTAATGAAAGAATTGGATAACAAAGGAATCAACGTTTCAAGGTTTCAAGGATTCGGTCTTTCAAAGTATAAGATACCATGGGTTGAGTGTATAATAGTTCATTTCAGTGTTTGGTATTTAGTTTGTATGTATTTGTAGAGTAGTATCGTAGATTTGTGGTTCTTGTTTGGGTATACAATAATCAATGGATTAGAAAGAATATGATTCATGGCTCAAGGACAATAACTGAAATCAGGATTTAGGTTTCTGTGCTTCAAAGCACTTGCAATATCACAGGATTATCAAGTACTACAATATCTCGAGAAAGTTCAGAACACTTGCCTGGTATTAGCTTACTACACTGCACTCGCTTCCAATCACAACCGTTTTACTCCTCAACTACCTGTTTCCCTTTTCTACGTCTTGCCTCTTCTGCTCACATATCATAAGCATCTATCAATAATTTACTCATGGAATTCTATTCAACACATACTTCTATCTACCCTTCGTTTTACCCAAATCCGATTAACGGATTGAAAGTTATGCAATAATCAAGTAAACACCGAATATATAGACCGATAGTCAATTAACAAGTCACATGTAGCACATAATACATCACATAATCAATGATATATTATTTATAAAGAAGTCTCGGGTCATAGATAGGCTTTCTAGTATTTAAAATGATTTTTAAAACATTTTTCGGAATTAAAACGGGTCGTTGGATCAATTTCGGGTTAATAAACAGGGTTCGGTTGGCCCATTCTGGCTCCGAAATAATTTTTAGAATAATTATCGAGCCTTGGAAATAACTTAGTTAAATCAATTAATCAATTAATTTTTAAATTAATTGACCAATTAATCAATTATAAATTAACTGAAATTAATTAACTAATTAATTTAGATTTATTTGTGAATTAAAAATAATTTTCAGAATTAAAATAATAATTTTTAGAATTTTCAGAAATTAAAAATGAATTTTTATAATAAAAATAAATAGGAAATATGATTTTTAAATATTTTATAAACATGAATCCTAAATTTGCAAAGTCTGGAAACTTCAGGGACCTAACTGCATCATTTTCAAAAGTTGGGGTACCAAACTGTAATTTTTACATCCCGTCGCCGGAAAACACAGGGGTGGCCGGAGAACACGATTCCGGCCTCCTCACCTTACCACAAGCTCCAGATCACATCTACAGGTTACCAGGAACACAACCATGCAATCAAAACAACCTAACAATCCCTGAGTTGGCCGGAATTTGGCCGTGAAATTTTCTAGTTTCTGGCGAACATCGGAAAATTTCAAAACACAACTCCCTTCTCTACAGACCTCGTTGGTTCATGAAACTTATACGACTAGATTGCAAATTTCACAGAGAACACAACCCACTATAACACAACATCAATCTATCACAGAATAAGAAACCCCCAAATTTCAATTAAGAACATTCATACGGGTTATAAACCCTAATTTTGAAATTCGAAAATCAAACTTAAATTTGAACATGTTATTGAACTCCAAATCAGACGTATGACATATGAAAATCATCAGGAAAACAAGCTCTACAACATGCAATCATCAAATCATACAAACAATGATCCGAACAAAAATTCATATTTTTAATAAAATAATTTCGAAAATAAATAAATTTTTAGAAAAATAACCTTGATTTCTGCAGTGAAACAAAGCTCAGAATCTGATAGAACACTTCAAATCCTTCGTTTTGGTTACTCAAGCTTTGAAAACAGAGATCGGTAACGCCTTCGTTTTGCTGTTTGATTCTTAGAACAATTTTAAGAAATTAGGGCTTTTCTCTGAAAATTATATAATTAACTATCTGCAAATGATTTTGATACGAAATAAAATACGGAAAAAGGCTATTTATAATTATGAAAAATTTGTATCCCGTTGGATCATTCCGGATATAAAACGGTACGTTTATTTGTAAAAACTGATCCAAACGGTATCGGTTTTCGGGATAATTATCCAAATCAGTTCAATTTGTACTGCGGTCTTAGTCTCAGCGCCTGGTTACACGTATTACGAAGTGATAATTGGGATAGTTTAATAAAAAGCTCCCGTTTATCGAAAATACGGGTTTTATTAATTTACCGAAACGAATATTGTATCGAAAATGTTGCGCCGGGACCCGCGCAGGACAAACGTAAGCCGGATCGAAAAAGTCGAAACATGGAATATGCTCGGAATATTACAATTAGGTTAGGAAAGAGTTCTCGAAAGAGTTTCGGGTTCCAAAAACGTAACAACGGTTGACGTCAGTTGGTTCCCGTTTTTATAAAATAGATTTTTAATTACCCGGAAAAAGATTTTAGAAATTTCATATGATTCTTATAAATCCATAAATCAACATAAAAATAATCAGGAAGATATGACAATTATCTATATTTTATTTTGGACATATAAAAATTAAAATACTCAATTAATATTATTTTTGAATATTCAAGTACATATAACACTTAACAATTAACTCACAGAATAGATACTGGGCACACATAATAATATCAAAAATAATTACACGATATATCCCGGATATTACATCCTTCCCCCCTTAAAAGGATTATGTCCTCAGAATCTCCTAAGAAAACAAATGAGGGTATTTTTCTCTCATATCACTTTCTAACTCCCAGGTTGACTCTTCAACCTTTGGGTTTCTCCACAATACTCTTACTAACTTTATCACTTTATTTCTCAATACTTTCTCTCTTTCCTATAGAATCTCTATCGGACTCTCTATATATGATAAATCTGCCTGAAGCTCTATTGGCTCATATTCTATTACATGCCTGGAGTCTGGATTATATTTCTTGAGCATCGATACATGAAAAACATTGTGAATGTGCTCCATGTGCGGAGGTAACGCCAATTCGTAAGCTACTTTGCCAACGCGCTTTAGGATCTCAAAAGGTCCGACATATCTTGGGCTTAGCTTCCCTTTCTTTCCAAACCTTGTTAGTCCTTTCCATGGTGATACTTTCAGTAATACCAAGCTTCCTTCTTCAAATTCCCTGTCTTTCCTTGAATGGTCTGCATATTTCCTCTGACGATCTTGAGCGGCTGTTAATCTTTTCTGGATAAGTTCAACAACTTCCTTTGTCTGCTGTACCAGTTCAGGTCCAAGTATCTTGCGTTCTCCTACTTCGTCCCAATATATTGGAGATCTACATTTGCGTCCATAAAGGGCTTCATAGGCTGGCATTCCAATGCTGGCATGATAACTGTTGTTGTAAGCAAACTCTACCAGAGGTAAATGTTCGTCCCAACTTCCTTTGAAATCAATCGCACAAACACGTAACATATCCTCGATTGTCTGAATCGTTCTTTCACTTTGGCCATCCATTTGGGGGTGATAAGCTATACTTATATTCAGTCTTGTTCCCAAACATTCTTGAAAACTCTTCCAGAATCTTGAATTAAACCTTGGATCTCGATCAGATACGATAGACACTGGAACTCCATGACGAACTACAATTTCTTTTAGGTATATATGGACCAACTTGTCGAGCGAAAATCTTTCATTTATAGGCAGAAAATGAGCTGACTTGGTAAGTCTATCCACTATAACCCAAATGGCATCATGATTAGCCCTTGTCCTTGGTAATCCGACTATGAAATCCATGGTAATATGTTCCCATTTCCACTCTGGAATTTCCAATGGCTGTAGCAATCCACTTGGTCTCTGATGCTCTGCTTTAACTTTTTGACAGGTATAGCATTTGCTAACCCATTCCGCAATTTCCCTCTTCATATTTGGCCACCAATAATTCTTCTTTAAATCTCTGTACATTTTGGTACTCCCTGGATGGATGGAATATCTTGAAATATGTGCTTCTTGTAAAATTTCATTCTTTAACTCCGTCACTGGTGGAATCCAAATTCTAGATGAAAATCTCAAAATGCCTTGATCATCCTTCTGTGAGCATAATTCTTCACCTACCAAACTATTTATATCTTGATCCATTACATTTTTCTGACATTTCTTTATTTTCTCCAACAACTCCGGCTGGAAAGTCATACTATACACTTTCGCTTCCTCAGGTTCGCAAACTCTAATTTCCAATTCCAATTTCTGAAATTCCTTATATATATCTTCAGGTACTGATAACTCATTTAACTTTTCTTTTCGACTTAACACGTCTGCTACAATGTTCGCCTTACCGGGATGATAATTAATCGAGCAATCATAGTCTTTGATCAACTCTAACCATCTCCTTTGCCTCATATTAAGTTCCTTTTGTGTAAATATATATTTCAAACTTTTGTGATCCGTGAAAATCTCACACTTTTCTCCATACAAATAATGTCTCCAAATCTTCAAAGCAAAAACTATAGCTGCTAGCTCCAAGTCATGAGTAGGATACTTTTGTTCGTGTGGTTTCAATTGTCTTGACGCATACGCAATCACCTTTTCGTGCTGCATTAAAACACATCCTAATCCTTTATGAGAAGCATCGCTATAAATTATGAAATTCCCTTGATCGTCTGGAAGTGACAAAAGAGGTGCCGTGATTAATCTCCGCTTCAACTCCTGGAAACTTTCTTCGTACTTGTCGTTCCATATAAACTTTTCATTCTTTCGTGTAAGCTTTGTTAATGGTATGGCAATCCTTGAGAAATTCTGAACGAATCGTCGATAATATCCTGCCAATCCCAAGAAACTTCTTACCTCAATGGGTGTTATCGGTCTCTCCCAATTCGTAATTGTTTCGATCTTTGTCGGGTCCACTTTGATCCCTTCGTTACTGACTATGTGTCCTAAGAACTGAACTTCTTGTAGCCAAAACTCACACTTCGAGAATTTAGCATATAACTTCTTTTTTCCTTAAAATCTCCAGAGTCGTTCTCACATGTTTCGCATGATCCTCTTCCGTCTTGGAATAGATTAAAATATCGTCTATAAACACAATAACAAACTTATCCAAATACTCTTTGAAAATTCTGTTCATCAGGTCCATAAACGCTGCTGGGGCGTTGGTTAATCCAAAAGACATCACTAGAAATTCATAATGTCCATACCTTGTTCTGAAAGCTGTCTTTGGTATATCTTCTGGCTTGATCTTTAGTTGATGATATCCCGATCTTAAATCAATTTTGGAGAAGTACTTGGCTCCCTTCAATTGGTCAAACAGATCATCAA
The DNA here is from genome assembly GCF_009905375.1 of Apium graveolens. Taxonomy (NCBI): domain Eukaryota; kingdom Viridiplantae; phylum Streptophyta; class Magnoliopsida; order Apiales; family Apiaceae; genus Apium; species Apium graveolens. The sequence goes on from NC_133651.1 coordinate 35,658,107, forward strand.
TTCTGGGTAACGGATACTTGTTCTTGATTGTCAGCTTGTTGAGCTCCCTATAGTCGATGCATAGTCTCATGCTTCCATCTTTCTTCTTGACAAATAATACCGGGGCTCCCCACGGGGATACACTGGGTCTAATTACTCCTTTCTCTAACAATTCCTGCAATTGCTTTGCTAGCTCTTTCATCTCAACAGGCGCCATTCTGTATGGGGCCTTGGACACTGGTTCTGTTCCAGGTGCTAAGTCGATCGCAAATTCAATTTCTCTATCTGGAGGAAGTCCTGGTAACTCGTCGGGAAATACGTCTGGAAATTCATTCACTACTGGAATATCTTCAAGTTTTGCTGGCTCCTGACTTCTGTCGATCACATATGCTACGAAATGCTCACATCCTTGTCGTAGTAACTTCTTGGCTTGAATCATCGTTAAGAACTTCTTTACCTGCTTCTGTCCCTTGAACGTTACTATTCTTTCGTCTGGCATTTTCACCATTACTTTCTTATTTCGAAAATCTATCTGAGCATCATGCTTAGATAACCAATCTATCCCTAATATCACATCAAATTCTCCTAACTTAAATGGTATCAAATCTACACAAAACTTACTACCAGAAATCTCAACCTCACAATTCTCACAAACTTGATTCACAGTTACACGATCTTGATTTGCTAATTCCACAGTCATTATTTCATTTAAGCACTCAACTGGACAGTTTAATTTACTAACAAAATCTTGTGAAACAAACGATCGAGTTGCTCCCGAGTCTATTAACACTTTGGCATATAAAGAATTCACATTAAGCGTACCTGCCACGACATCCGTATCCTGGATAGCATCCTTCACTGACATGTCGAAAGCTCTAGCCCTTGGAGTCTCATTTACTGCTGGGGTAGATCCCATAATTCTCAATGCATTACTGACTGGGGCTGGTGTCTTGCAATCCCTGGCCATATGTCCTGGCTTCCCACATTTAAAGCATGTAAATCCAATGACTGAAACCTTCACTGCTGGATTCCGGATAGGCTGATCCTTATTTGCTGGCTCTCTTGCTGGCTGATTTCGGCACTCCCTTGAATAGTGCCCTTTCTGGTTGCATTTAAAACATACCACATTCAACTTGTTACAAACTCCTCCATGCTTCTTTCCACAAACTTGACAATCTGGAAAAGTTAATCTCAACTGATTCGGCTGATTCACATTAGCTGGACGGTTGCCCTGGCCTCCGTCTCCTGCATTTTGTCTTCTGAAATTAAAATTTCTCCCTGGCTGGAACTTGCCCTTCTTAAAGTTTGAAAACTTCCCTGTTTGTGACTGACCCTCACTTCCCTCAACTTTCCTTTTCTTGCTTTCCTTTTCTTTATGGAACATCTCACTCTCTGTCTCTGCGATCATAGCTTTCTGTACAACCCCGACATAGGTATCCAATTCAAAAATAGCTACCTTCCCTCTGATCTATGGCTTCAAGCCTTGCTGGAATCTCTTAGCTTTCTTTCTATCAGTATCAACATACGACGGCACATACCTTGACAATTCCTCAAACTTCCCCTCATAATCTGTTACCGACATATTCCCTTGCTTTAACTCTAAAAACTTCAGCTCCATTTGATCCTGAACAAACTAAGGAAAATACTTTTCCAAAAACAATTCCTTGAACCTTTCCCAACTAATAACATCTGTGCCTTCCAATGTCTTCACCATTTCCCACCAATAGGTGGCCTCATTCTTCAAATAGTAACTTGCAAATTCAACCTTCTGCTCCTCTTTCACTTTTACCAAGGCAAAAGCCTTCTCTTTTTCCTTTAACCACACATTTGCTTCAATTGGCTCTAAGGAACCCTTGAATTCTGGTGGGTTTACTACCTGAAAAGTTTTGAAAGTTACCTGGGGATTGGTCTGTCTCTGCTGTTGTTGTGCCAGGTGAACTGTTTGTTGGGCCAAGATTTGAAGAATCTGGGCTATTGCTGGGTCCATGGGTCCTGGGTTCACATTCTGGGTTGTATCATCTTGGTTATTATTGTTGTTGGTTTCTTCATTCTGGGTGTTGATGCGGGTATTTCTTTTGGGAGGCATTTTATGTAAAGAATCAATCAATTTATTTAGCTTTTGAATCAAATATTTGCATAAAAGATAAGTTTTGTAAAACAGGAATATCTCTTTTTGAAAACAGTTGTGACTAAATAAATTGCATGCTTCTTTACAGAATATAAACAGTTATGGACAACAGGGCACATGGTATCACAGGGTATAACTGGTGTAATAAATAAGGTAAGGTAAAACAGGTGCAATAAAATAAATGACAGTGCTGGAAAGGAAAAAGGTACTGATATATAGATCAAAAGTTTTAGGTAGTACAAGCGTAAAGACGCTTCGAAAGTAAAAACAAAAAGGGTACAACAACCTACTCACTAGTCAGCATCGCTGGTCTATAAATATAACTCAAAAGTCTTCTGATACACACTACACACTACTGTCCATACTACATAACCATAACAACACTGCTCAGCATCTCCATCTCTGAATCTCTAACTCAGCTCCAAGGAAACTCTGGTCCTGCCAGCCTCTCAAAGTCCTCCATCACCTCAGTAGCCCAGCCCATCAGTGCATCAGGGCCTCTGCCAGGTAGTGTAGCTCCATGTAGCCTAGCCTCAAGAACCCTCCGTGTCACATGAATCTCCTCTCGAAGCTCCCTCACACCACGATCAATATCTGTAGTCCTGATGATATGCTGTAACTCTCTGATCTGAGCCAACAAGGAATCACGCTCCAATAGAAGAGCCTCATACCGGTAATAAGGAACTGGGGGCAATGTAGACTGGAATGGAGCACTCGCAACTGAATGCCCAGTGGAATCTGAATCAGCTGGTGGGGGTCCTCTAACAGGTGGCCTCATGCCTGGAGGTGGAATAGCCTGCAATGGTACGGGCTGCAACACCGGTGGAGGTAGAATAGCCAATGCTGGTGGAATCACATGACGTGGATCCGATGCTGATGCTCCAACTGAAGGCTCTGAGTGATCAGCTGATACGGGAATAAAAGAGTCGACCATCTCTGCTATCTGAAATTATATCGTAATATAAGAATCTCGCACCACGACGCAAACTATACTAATACCGGTTATACCATAACACTCAACCTCTCGACGTTCTATCATCCTATACCTTACTTCTAATCCTAACCCTCTACCCATTCCCGTTAACCTAGGCTTGTGTCAGTGACTTATAACCTGTAGCTCTGATACCAAACCTGTGGCGCCCCCAAACCCGGGTCAGAAGTTTGGGGTCCACACACACACCTTAATTATAACCTGCTTATAACAATAATAAAGATAATAATAATATATGCAATGACCCTACTTACCAATCACCACGGACCGCAACAGGTTAAAGTATGCATACAAGCCAAACACACTAATATATTACAAACCGTTCAAATCCCAACTATTTCAAATTCAAACTGAGTATTAAACATTATTACAAACTTTTACAAACTTAAATTATTCCAAAAGAAACTTACTATCTCAGCTTTCTCAACCTGAACCCCTAGCTCTCGCGCTGGACTGGGGATCCTCTTTACCAACTGGTTCCTTTTTAACTGGAAAGAATATAAACAACATCGCACAAATAAGCTAACTAGCTCAGCAAGTCACAATGACAAAACTGAGAATAATGATCGTCAGGTGAATATGTTTATGATATCAAGTGAACAATGGATTATGATTTAGAATTGGATATTATACTTTTAATTTAAAAAAAAATCAAGGTTAGGCTGTTGATCAGTCACGCACTAACCTCGAGCAAGGCACACAGCATTGCTCTAACAACTGGATCCAAGGCACACATTGGCCTAACTTGACCATTATATGGTCTGACCACGAATCTGGTCCACAATTTTATAAAAACAATCCAATTCTAACATAATAACAGAATATGCAATAATAAACAATAACCGAAATCATTAACAACAATAAATGTTTAACAATGAAAGGGTTTCAATCCTTGTAAGGATCAATAAGGCAATTTAAAAGCTTGGATGCTGGGTAATGAAAGAATTGGATAACAAAGGAATCAACGTTTCAAGGTTTCAAGGATTCGGTCTTTCAAAGTATAAGATACCATGGGTTGAGTATATAATAGTTCATTTCAGTATTTGGTATTTAGTTTGTATGTATTTGTAGAGTAGTATCGTAGATTTGTGGTTCTTGTTTGGGTATACAATAATCAATGGATTAGAAAGAATATGATTCATGGCTCAAGGACAATAACTGAAATCAGGATTTAGGTTTCTGTGCTTCAAAGTACTTGCAATATCACAGGATTATCAAGTACTACAATATCTCGAGAAAGTTCAAAACACTTGCCTGGTATTAGCTTACTACACTGCACTCGCTTCCAATCACAACCGTTTTACTCCTCAACTACCTGTTTCCCTTTTCTACGTCTTGCCTCTTCTGTTCACATATCATAAGCATCTATCAATAATTTACTCATGGAATTCTATTCAACACATACTTCTATCTACCCTTCGTTTTACCCAAATCCGATTAACGGATTGAAAGTTATGCAATAATCAAGTAAACACCGAATATATAGACCGATAGTCAATTAACAAGTCACATGTAGCACATAATACATCACGTAATCAATGATATATTATTTATAAAGAAGTCTCGGGTCATAAATAGGCTTTCTGGTATTTAAAATAATTTTTAAAATATTTTTCGGAATTAAAACAGGTCGTTGGATCAATTTCGGGTTAATAAACAGGGTTCGGTTGGTCCATTCTGGCTCCGAAATAATTTTTAGAATAATTATCGAGCCTTGGAAATAACTTAGAATAATATTTTAAAGCTCGAAACTATTTTTCAGAATTTTTAAATCATTTTTAAATAATTAAATCTAATTAAATAACTAATTAAAATCAATTAATAATTAATTAAATCAATTAATCAATTAATTTTTAAATTAATTGACCAATTAATCAATTATAAATTAACTGAAATTAATTAACTAATTAATTTAGATTTATTTGTGAATTAAAAATAATTTTCAGAATTAAAATAATAATTTTTAGAATTTTCAGAAATTAAAAATGAATTTTTATAATAAAAATAAATAGAAAATATGATTTTTAAACATTTTATAAACAGGAATCCTAAATTTGCAAAGTCTGGAAACTTCAGGGACCTAACTGCATCGTTTTCAAAAGTTGGGGTTCCAAACTGTAATTTTTACATCCCGTCGCCGGAAAACACAGGGGTGGCCGGAGAACACGATTCCGGCCTCCTCAGCTTACCACAAGCTCCAGATCACATCTACTGGTTACCAGGAACACAACCATGCAATCAAAACAACCTAACAATCCCTGAGTTGGCCGGAATTTGGCCGTGAAATTTTCTAGTTTCCGGCGAACATCGAAAAACTTCAAAACACAACTCCCTTCTCTACAGACCTCGTTGGTTCATGAAACTTATACGACTAGATTGCAAATTTCACAGAGAACACAACCCACTATAACACAACATCAATCTATCACAGAATAAGAAACCCCCAAATTTCAATTAAGAACATTCATACGGGTTATAAACCCTAATTTTGAAATTCGAAAATCAAACTCAAATTTGAACATGTTATTGAACTCCAAATCAGACGTATGACATATGAAAATCATCAGGAAAACAAGCTCTACAACATGCAATCATCAAATCATACAAACAATCATCCGAACAAAAAATCATATTTTTAATAAAATAATTTTGAAAATAAATAAATTTTTAGAAAAATAACCTTGATTTCTGCAGTGAAACAAAGCTCAGAATCTGATAGAACACTTCAAATCCTTCGTTTTGGTTACTCAAGCTTTGAAAACAGAGATCGGTAACGCCTTCGTTTTGCTGTTTGATTCTTAGAACAGTTTTAAGAAATTAGGGCTTTTCTCTGAAAATTATATAATTAACTATCTGCAAATGATTTTGATACGAAATAAAATACGGAAAAAGGCTATTTATAATTATGGAAAATTTATATCCCGTTGGATCATTCCGGATATAAAACGGTACGTTTATTTGTAAAAACTGATCCAAACGGTATCGGTTTTCGGGATAATTATCCAAATCAGTACAATTTGTACTGCGGTCTTGGTCTCAGCGCCTGGTTACAGGTATTACGAAGTGATAATTGGGATAGTTTAATAAAAAGCTCCCGTTTATCGAAAATACGGGTTTTATTAATTTACCGAAACGAATATTGTATCGAAAATGTTGCGCCGGGACCCGCGCAGGACAAACCGTAAGCCGGATCGAAAAAGTCGAAACATGGAATATGCTCGGAATATTACAATTAGGTTAGGAAGGAGTTCTCGAAAGAGTTTCGGGTTCCAAAAACGTAACAACGGTTGACGTCGGTTGGTTCCCGTTTTTATAAAATAGATTTTTAATTACCCGGAAAAAGATTTTTGAAATTTCATATGATTCTTATAAATCCATAAATCAACATAAAAATAATCAGGAAGATATGATAATTATCTATATTTTATTTTGGACATATAAAAATTAAAATACTCAATTAATATTATTTTTGAATATTCAAGTACAGATAACACTTAACAATTAACTCACAGAATAGATTCTGGGCACACATAATAATATCAAAAATAATTACACAATATATCCCGGATATTACAAATATAATACCTTCAACTAGTTGGGTAGTGACCTCAACTGTTATATTAATAATTAGACTTCATGGTTCTCACATGTGATGTCCTTTCATGGGAAACCTATAAAGAACTATGAGTAACAAAGCTCGTGTTGTCCAAATGAACATTTGGTCTTGGTAATACCGTCTTTACCCCAAATGCCCTAGAGACCCAGCTCTGAGTTCTACATCCACATCCTTGCCAAATCATATATGATTTTAATTTTTTTTTCTCATCATTATGATAATCTCCAATGTTTCTATTAGTCACATTTTAATACCTCAAATATACACTTATCCTAACATACACATTGGGGCTACATCCGGTAGTCCAATGATGAACGCTATATGAGCTCTTACGCAATCTCGCATCTAGAAAAATTCCTAACACTCTCGTCTCCGAGTACTATAACTTATTGCTCTGATACCATTTCTCTAACACCCCCAAATCTGGGGTCAGGATTCTGGGTCGTCACACCATCCTTCACTCATGTGTAACCTGTATTGATTCAATAATCCAACAGACCCCCATCTCACGCCCCCCCACACACACACTAGTTATAGCCTTAGAAATGATGTACAAAATATAATCTTCTTTTATTACACTCAAATGTACTTTACAGGATCTTAAAAAATTATTCGTAACCTCTATACGAAGTTACAATAATTGCTACTAACATCTTATACTTATGTGTATATTCTGGTCCACCTGAGACAAAGCTGTAAGGGATTCTCCCCATGATTTTAAGTGACTAAGTCCCACACTGGTATACTGGCAACCTGTTGTGTTGTGACATTTAAAAGAAAGCAAGAGTGAGTAATAATGCTCAACCATAATAATTAACAGTATGAAAAAACTATTAAAGTAATTATATTAATCCGTATTAGGATATGTATTTATTCAAAGTAGTTTTCTTGGTGATACACACCTCTTTTTAAAAAAATTCTTGATTGGATTATTATCATGCAAATACCTTAATGGTAAACCCAGCGCCTAGGCTTGGGTCACGGTATTGCATCTCAATTCCAATTGAAAGAATATGACATTCACTAGAGTCACCGCATACGATGATCAGTCGTAATACGAAAATAGTAACCTTTTCTACTAGTAGAAGGAGGACACCTTCGTATCCCGGTTATCACCCTTTCCGCATTCGGGTTACGTATCCCATTTTGGGTATACAAATACTTCACAAGTTCTTGAGTACACAGAGTACCTTCGCCTGCGGTACCTTTGGTAGTCTCCCTAGTACACATAGTACTAGAGTCTACCCCTCCAAGTCCTTTGAAAAATCCTATCATATCTCGAGAACTCGAACCACATCGAATTTCCCCAAGAATTTTGCTTGTTGATAGAAACAACTCATCTCATATGTGTATGTATATGTACTTCCGAAAATTTTCGGAGGAAGTACTAAGGTAATGTGAGTTGACCGTTGTCAACAGATAAATAAATAAGGGGAAATTTCTTTTGCAACTATATTCAGAATATTAAAATAAGTCGAGATAATATTTTTCGATGATCGGAAAGTATTAATATGATTTTCTGAAACTCAGAAAATATTTTAAATTAGGTTTTATGATTTTTAAATCATATTAAATTATTTAATAAATACTAAATAATTAAATAATAATTATTAAATAATTAAACCTTGAATAGTTCTTCTTTAAAAGAATGTTTGAAATAATATTCCTCAACTTATTTATGTTTAAATAATTAAAGTAATCTTTAATAGATATAAGTAGTCGAGTTTGTAATAAATAATTGTTGGAGAATACTTCTCCTATTTAAAATGAATAGCTAAAATAATATCCATTGTTCGAGTGATTAAATATAGTTGAGTGAATATGATCTTTGGAAATCGTTTTAAATAAATTTGAGGTATTTAATACTTCGCAAGTTGACATCAAGTCCCTTGGAATAAAATAATTACGGAGTTTCAATCGTCCAAAACATCTCCGAGATGATTCCCGGGTTTATACTTTATAAAAACTGACTACCTCTCGGTCTTACAACTTATACATCACGCTCTACTATAGCGTTAATATTATTACATAAAACACCCCCAAAATACTTCTGGGTTTTCATTAAATTATACTGACCGATCCTCGGTCTAAAATATACACCTCATATATACAACGCTACTCTCTAGCGTTATTGACTGAAATTCGGTAATATTCATATACCAAAATCATTAACATATCGTATGATATTAATAATCACAATTCCTAAAATATCGTAATAGAACATCATCTATGTAAAACATTTACTTGAAAAAAAAACAACACAACAGTTTTAAAAGGTAGGGTTTGAAAACTTTCCTGGAGTCCAAGATACGTTTTCCGACTTCCTCTCGTTCCGGGTTTTCTAATCTACAAATATCATAATCTTAATCAGTATTCCTAATCCCATCACCGACTTATATTTATAATAAGTACAATACTTCATATTTTTCAATATTCGACTGCCTCGAAATAAGTGTCAATCCTTGGTCGAAACGGACGGTCAAAGTGGTCTTCAAGAGTTGACTTTACCGAACGTTACTATTACGCGACTCGCACTCTAACATTTTTAATAAATCATAAAATTAATAATTTAAAACGAAACCACCTGGAGGAGCTTTTTGAGTGCTTTTAATATTTATCATAAAAGTTTCATGTTGATAAAATGAATTTAATTAGGTGAAAAACATTTCAAAAGTTCGGTCAACTACGGAGTTTTACTATTCAAACCGCTTTCACTAAAATGTTGATATCTCTCAAACCGTTAACTCAATTGATGCACCATTTTCGTGTGCGCGATATAGACAAAATTTAGAACACAATATTTGAAAATTATTTTCTGGGAAGAGCGTTAAAATACCGAAGAAGCAGTTTCTAATAGGGGTTGTTTTTGATATTCGTACTCGGCGCGACCTCGGCTCCGACATTTTTATAAAATTGAAAAATTTACATTTTTACTTGAAATTTTATGGCAGTTAATAAAATCTATTTATTACTCTCTGTTAAAATTTCATGATTTTTAAATATTCTTAAGTTGATCATTTTCTATTTACAAAGTTCGTAATTTGTAGCAGTTTTTGTTGTGCAAATCGCTTTTACTAAAACAGTCATAACTTTTGATCCGTAAATCAAAATCAAGCGATTCAAGTGCTTAAACGATCCTCATAAAATTTATATCATAATCAAGTCTCACTTTTCAAGAAATTACAGTTTATATATTTTGGGAAATTCTGCAGAAACTTAAGTTGAGTTTTGTTCATTTTAACGAGGTTACGATTACGATCCGAGTTTCGTTTACGTTTTAAATCATTATACCACCATCAACAATTATCAAACCATCATCTCAACACTAAATCCTCTCAATAACATCATGTTCTTGAGGCAAAAAACGTCAATCTTAATACTAACTAATTAAACATCAAGAAAATAACAAATCAAGTACCAAAACCATACTTACATCCAAGATCCTTACTTTTCTTGAAACTTAAAACTTAAACAAAGTTTGGATGAAGGTTTATACCTTTATTGGTAGCTTGGGAGGTTCTATTATTTATGGTTGAACCTTGGGAGGGATTGGTTATGCTTAAGGATCCTAAATAATGCCATGAAAATCAAGATAACAAAAAGAGATTTTCAGAGTTACTATTCACCACCAATTTTGAACAAGGATTTGACTATGCTATACTAATCCAATGGCCATGAAATTTTGAACGTAACTCTTACATGATACGAGGAAGGTTTGGTTAAAATATGGTGATTTTTGAATGAGTAGAACATGAGATATGAATTTTTCTTTCCATGGTGTTCTTGAAATCAACATGGTGTTTTGAAGAGAGCAAGAGAGAGAGAGAGTTTTGTTGCTTCTTGGAAATGCTTCTCTTGGAGGATTTGTGAGATATGATTTAGTATATATCCTAGTACTACTAAATCCATGAATATCCTGGCTAGCATCCTAGGTTTGCAAGTTTTCTACTTAGTTTAGACTTTAGGTTTACTATTACTAGCCTTTAGGTTATCATTCGATCTAGTCTAGGTTACTATTTGGTTACTTGACCATGGTTAGTTTCTTACCATATTTAGATAGTATAGTCAGCTTGGTTTGATACGTTTATTTATTCGTTTACGCGTTCGCTCGGTCTCTTATTTGTTTTCGTAATAAATTCTCGTAAATTGTTCACGGTGTAAATCCTTTCTTATACATTCTTTATGTTTTGAAGTATCGTACTTGAATTTGAATTTTTAGGATTTTAAATTTGTAATTATATTATAATTCTCGTAATCCTTGATGGTTCATAAATACGGTCGTTTTTTAAAGTTCGCTTTCTTCAAAAACTAATAGTGTTTACATACACTCATTTGGTACGTATAATCACAATATCAACTCGGAATCTTAAATTTAAAACTCGTATTAGGTGTGGTCGCCAAAAGTTTTTATTAAACCGCAAGGTTACTATTTACAAAGGTCTTTTACCGATGTCAAAAATTTGGGTTTTTACAATTAGCTTCGGTTGTGTACCTGTTGGCTTATATCTATACTTGTATAAATATATGTGCTATTGTGTGTGCATGTTGGTGATGTCTGTGATTATTCCTTCCGGTTACCGCTGGATTTTTCCGGCGAGGTGACCCTTCGTGTGTGTGGCTGTTCATGTTTCTTAACTCAGTTGGTTTTGATGTTATTATTATTTGATTTTGCAGGGATTAAATTGATTAAATTTCGTGAAATAAATAATTACTCTCTGGAATTTATTAAAGTTTAATCGGTGTAATTTATTTGGAAATCCGTATTATACCGGGCACCAATAAATTGTATCGCAATTGACAATGAACACTACGCCATAAGTGGGCTACTGTAATGCAAGTGTTACACGTAGTGTTACATTAGCTAAGAAATTTTTGTCTTATTGTAACACCTCTCAATTAGTGTTACAATAGCTAAAAAGCTAGTGTTGCAGCTAAATGACGGTGTTGCACGACATGTAACACCAGCACCTGGTGTTACATTAGATATTTTTTAATTTTAATAAATATTAAAATGAAAATACTATCATAAATTAGTAATAATATTTTATTATGATTTAATATTGAATAAGAAATATAATAATTATAATTTTTTATTTATTATATATAAATACTTAAGAATATTTTAATTTCAAATATCAAATATAATAGTTTTAATACTTAAGCAGATAATTTATATAAAAAAATTAAAATTATACATATTATTATGAAATATTGGGCGGTAATTTACCCCCCAAAACGAAAATTCACTTAGTACTTCGTTCTCAGCCGCTCTCTTCACTCTCCCTCATCTCTCCCTCGACTCTCTCTCTTTCTCTTTCTATCTCTCTCAACCAAAATCAAAGCACGAATTCCTTGTAATCTGAGATGAACAAGTCGAATACTTGGTATTTCAAGACTTCAAAATTCCTTGTCCTCCTTGGACATGTATATGGCTCTGATTTATGGCTCCGATTTAGAGGAAAATACTAATTTTTAATTGATTTTGCAAATAATCTTAACTTAAGAAATAGGGTTCTTAGTGAATTGGTAAGTATATATATTTATTTTAAGTTTCGTTTTGATTAATTGCTGGTTTTGGTTTGACTAATTGGAAACTATCTATCGCAGGAGGTTAGGGCTTCAAAATTGGGGGTTCTCTATTTTACACAAAACGCAACTACCCTCCTTAACACTATGTGTGTAATTGTAGATTTAGGGTAGAATCTCAAGTAGGATAGAAACTTGTTAGTTCTATAATTAGAGGTAATTAAATGCTCTAATTTATATTTGACTGTGTTGTAATTTTGTTTCTTGATTGTTTTTTAAAGCGATGTTTCAATCATTATAATGATTTAAACTATTTCCTGACATCTTATATCACGAATTAAATGATTTATAATGATTTAATTAGAGGTAATTAAATGCTCTGATTAATTGTTGATATATGTGGACTACAATTGGAGTTTGAGTGGTTCTCTGCATTTGATATATGTTGATATTTTGTTTAGATTCATCATATTTCTAATTCTGTTAACTGAATATTAGGTTTTAGATAAATACAAGCGATGTTGCCCTTTTTAACATAACATCAGCATTCTGTCGAGCTCTTGTGCTGTCGCTTAGAAACATCTGAATGATTTCTTACCGTATCATTATATATTGAAATTTCTTAAATTATAGCGACTTAGAGATTATGTTTTCCTTTTTTGACCAGGGTTCAGAGTCACAGACAGAGTTCACCAATTTTTTTGATCCGGGTTTTTACTCAGATTTGTCAGTCTGTTATCTTTGGCCTAAGTGTGCTCCTAACTCCACATTTCCTATGACTATCCGTGGAGCATCATCGGTTACAGTTCAACAAGGTAACAGACTTGAACTATGACTTCATTGTTCTTGTATTTAGTGAACTTGAGATTGAATTGCATTGCATTGTCAGAGCATGAGAGATAAATGGATTTTAATATTTATACATCTCCACACCCCCTCTCCCTTAGCTCTAAATATGTTTCCGATTACACACAAACACGTATGAATCATGCTTAATATGTATAAGTTCTCACCCTATGTGGTTATATCCGTAAAGTTTCTGAACCCTCTCATTAATTTTTTATTGGCCCCAAGAGGAAACCTTGTTGATGGTACGTAATCTTTTGATTTTTTGAAGTGTCTTTAATTTGATACCGCGGTCCAAATAATTTACATTGACAAATGCTCTCTAAAATTGCACTTATCTAAATGATCCTTAGCACCTGTGTGATATTACCAACTTGTTTATTGTACATTCCTTTGTCTAAATGATATGATATTTACATATTTGTTTAAATCGTTTATCCCATCTTGTAGGTACCTGAAAAACGCACCTCTTAGGAATTACTCTTTATTCAATTCAAGTGATCAAGAGGAAAATAACACCCGTGTCACTCAAGGCGGCCAACTTCTTAGATATTGTAACAAGTTTTACATTGGTACATCGCTCAAAGTTATGGCTGTCAATGTACTTGTAATAATCTAGTAGATTTATCATTTACACTTGGTTTGAAGATGAGACTGTTATGTATTCCTTTTTTGATGTTACGTTGCTGCTGGGAATATTGTTTAAACTAACGTGTATTTCAAAATATTTAAAATTAATTCTTACATTTGTCTATCCTACTATATTGTATGTTTAAAAATAGTATTACATTACAAATGCTAGTATTACTTAATTACAAAAAATTGGTGTTACAATAGATAAAATATACTATTACAATATGCTATATGGGCCCACAGGTGGACCCCACTTATGCAATCTTAATCAAGCTATTGTATCACTCATTTTGCGTTACATTTGGGCCTTTTAGTGTTACAATAGTTGCCTATTGTAACATTTTCTTCTCTGTTACAATAGATCAATGAAGTGTTACATTAGGGTGTCTATTGTAATGCTCGTATACGTAACGCCCATTGATGTTACAATAGACCTAATATAACGTTTTTTGGGCCTATTGTAACACCATTTAGGCATTACAATAGCCCACTTATGGCGTAGTGGAACTTCGGTGAGTCGACGGTGGACGGTGATGATCGTTATCTGAGTCCTAAATTTATAAATAAATAAAATGATTCGTAAAACTTTATTTTGAAACGAAAATGAATTGTTATTTTAAAAAAAATCGTGCTGAGATTTCTATTATGGTTGTGAATTGTTGAATTGACGTCGATTATGTTTCGACGGGTAGGCTTATAAATAGAGGAGTCGCTGTCAAAATTTTATGAAAATTATTTTTTAAATATGAGAAATGTACTTTGCGATATAAAACGTTTTACCCTTATATGAATATTGATTACGTGATTATGTGTATATACATTATACGAGTCGGGTTACCGGATTAGGTTGTTATGTTCGAGGATATCAAGTATGTCAGTGTGATAATTAGGTTATTCTGATACTGTAGATCCCAGTCGAGTCTCGCAAGGACCGAAGTCAGCGTTAAAGCTACTTAGGATTTCTGTAAAGCGTTGCAAGGCAAGTACCCCTGACCATTATTTTATGGTTTAGTACATATGAATAGACTGTTGTTTTATTCTTATACAGGAACATAAACGTTTTAAGTTACGTATCCCCTATAATTACAAATAACTGTTTTAAACCTGTTTTGGGGAAAAGTAACTTCAAAAGGTACCTATCTCGAATGAAATGATTTGTGAATCAGTTTTACGTGTGTTGCTAAATGTATGGTTTTAAAATGAGATAGGTACAAAATGTTTTGAAAACTTGATAAAATGATCAGATATGGGATACAGAGAGGCCAGAGTGGCCTAGTGAGGTTGTGTAAGAGGCTAACTCGGTTGCACACATTATATAACCGATTAGTCCAGCAGGTCAGAGACCTAGCTAGTCTTTGAGTTCCGGAACAGGTGTATGGGATAGTAGTTGGAGCCATTTGGTGTTGATAGCCTGATCAGATATCTTCACATATCCATTACGTATCTGATTTGACTTTGCGATTCTCGTAAGAGAATAAGTGATTGATACAATTGAATAACAAATGTGAATAGCATGCTAAAATTGGACTCTGGTATTGACACAGCACACAACTACGTTTGTTTTATAAAAAGCATGCTAGTCGATGATATCCAGTTTCTTTTATCGATAACTATTTACTGTTGTTCGAAATAATTTGCAGATTATGGATTTCATGTTGATTTATAGTTTTGTTCCTATAACCGTTTACTCTACTATTTTATCTTAATGTTCATATGTTGGTACTGCTGAGCGATTATATGCTCACCCTTGCAACCTGTTATATATATGTCACAGATTCCTAGAAGACCCCTCAGACCTTGGCAGGACCGTGTCTCAGCCCCTTCTGGACCTGGCTCCTCAGAGGTAGTTAATATCAGACCATGTACGGTCAAATGAGTTGCTGAATAAGTTTAGTGTGTCAGACTTTTAATAAATGGTTTGTAATAATGAGTAACTTAAGTCATACCTGAACCTGGAGCGAATCTTGGCTTTGGGGTCGTGTTAGTATATAATAATAATAATCTTGTAGTTTATATTTCTGGTTTGTTGTGTTTGGTGACGTCAACTCCTAACCCCGGGGTTGAGGCCGTCACAGTTACAACTGAGAATCTGATTGAAGGAAAGCAAGAAAAACCAAAGCAAACTAGGAAATTTAGATACAAACTCAAACTGAAGAGGATGTTGGATTTTGATGAAGACATGGAAGAATACATGCCAAATCACTGACCAAACCAACTCTTCATTTATTACATCAAAGAATTATCAGACATTAATCTTTATCTAGATGACCTAGAAGAAGTTAGATCTATTGATGCTTATAAACATCTTCTAGAAAGATTAGTCTTCAGGTACAAAGGTGGAAGAGAGATGACTTGGCCACTTCACAGAATTCTCAATGAAGGCTATTCTGTTTTGGTGAAGATTTTCTCCTCAATAAAGAAGAATTTTGGATTCAATATTATTGCCAAGAAAATGGTATTGAAAAAAATTGAGGAGATACTGAACAAAAGAAGAAATCTAAATGCACTTCCAAGAGTATTAACAATTACTTTTACTAGAGATAGGGTGCATTTGAGGCCATACTGGATAATGGAATTCAAAGATGAAAAATGCATCATAAGATTCTTCAGATTGGAAGATCAACTAAAGATTTAAAGCAATGAAACTCTCATGGAGATGCAAGAAAAGCTGGATCAGACAAATGAAGATGAATCTGAGTTCTACAGGCAACTCCAATTCCAGATTGAGAAAAACAATGTGAAGTTGGAAAAGAAGTTCAGACAGTCAAGGAAATAAGCTAAATTTTCTCAGTCTAGAGGAGCTCCTTAAAAATGGCCTGTGAGATTCTCTACGAACCTTCCTCTGTATGTTAGTCAATAAATTGAAGCACTTGTAAATTTTATCTACTATAATTTAGTCTGTATTCAAAGGGTGTTTTGTTATCATCAAGTTTCTCTTAATTTATGGCTACAATTCTAGTAGACATAAATTGGGGGAGATTGCTAAAAATATGTTATAAACTTGATGATAAGTTAAACAAAACACTTAGTAGATATTATTTAGTGTATTTTTAGCTTTCAATGGATGATCACTTCAACATCCGTTGAAAGAGTAACTTATGTAATAATAAGTTTAGCAGCACATTTCAGCATATTGTAATGCCTTAGTGAACTAGATGTTGTAGAATGTTTAAGTCATGTTGACTACTAGATTGATATGCAAGATAGGTTGGTTAATTGTAAATATTATATGCCTTGTAATCTTGTATAAATGAAATGGAGTTAACTGCCATGAAGACAGTCTCAACGGATGTTTCACTAGGCTTCAACGGATGATCAACTAAAGCTTCAACGGATGCTTCACAAAGTTTCAACAGATGATCAGCCAAAGTTTTAACGGATGATCAACCATAGTTTCAATGGATGATCCAATGAAGTTTCAACAGATGATCAAATTCAAAAGAGCAGTTGATAGTGACTTGACAGTCACATGCGTTGATTGTATGCAAATGGAATGTGGCAGCCTAATTATAGGTTTTAGAGAACAAAGAAGCATTTCCATTTCAATGCTAAACTGAAGATATTCAAAGATGCTGGATTGAGAAATGAAGCAGCATGAAATTAGACTAGAACATTTTTGTCTTATTTGTTTATCTTTTTATCATGTAACTTGGTGATATATAAACCAAGTGTAGCAAGTAGAACTTTATCCAAGTTAGTAAGCAATTACCAGAGAAATAGAAAAAGCTATATCTGTAAAGAATTTCTCTATCCTTGTAGTTCAACTTGTGAGCAGCTATGTACAACATTGTAACACAGAGTTCTATACTTAATATATATCTCTGGTGGAAAAGTTCAATCCACTAAAAAGTTTTTAAATACTTGTATTTGATTACTTTGCGTTTTGATTTCATCAATACTTTCATTATGTACCATAGCCAAATCAAACACAGATATGTATATTCATAGTATAACTGTTCTTATAATTGAAAAAGTATCCAGAATTACATTCAACCCCCTTCTGTAATTCTTTGTTAGATTGTTAGGGAATAACAGTTGCACAACAATCTTCCTCAATTTGTGAGAAGATTGCTTGTCACAAATTCATGCCTGATAATAAGACTAACCCCAAGCTAAAATCAAATACAATTAGACTGACAAATTTATAAAGTACATTAATATACAACTTGCAGTTACATCAGTATAGAGTTACAAAGCTTATCTAAATTTCTTAACCGGGTTCTTTTCTAATAAGGTCATTGAGTTTGACTAATACTTCAAGTTCTTCAAAAATCTCAGCCCCTCGCAGTGTTAGTGTTTTTTCTCTATAGACAAAACTATAATGTTTTAGTTTAAGATATTTGGATTATTAATATTTATGTTCTATCGATTATTCATTTTATTATTTATTAATTCTTAATTTACTACGATATAAATATTAGATTAATAAATATCCTTGGAATATGATATGAAATTCTATATCTCTAAGTACGTGACTTAGAAATGAGATTATGAGAATAGTATTAATATTTCTAAAGGTCCCTAGTCGAGTATTATTATAGGGGACAATAATAATATATTAAGACTAATATGTTTGTTGACTGATGATCACATCTCATTGATCATAGGTATGGTAATACCAAAGTTAAAACATAGGCATATGTATTAGATACATGGTGCTAGATTGACCCGTTGTGAGATATTACATGTTTATAGTGTCATAAGTTATTCTCACGGTGATAATAATGTAATGGTCCTTAGACCTGAAGTCATTATATTTCTATACAAAAATTAATATACTTTGATTCCATTAAAAGTTATCATTGACTGGGTAATGATAAAAGTAGACATTAGGTTTATTATGAATCGTAAGAGAAATATGAATGGTCTAGATGGGATTTAACCCTCCTATTTTAATAGTGATATTTTTGGCATCTTGTGTGAGCTAGACTATGAAATGCGTGGCCACGCTTAAATGTTGATTTGATATAATTGTCTACTCATTGATCAAGGAAAGTTGGATTAAACTATGATGAGGATGACACATTACATGCCTCTAGTTTAATCTATAATGTTTTGTTAAAGGGATTATATTACAATGTACATTATCACGAAAGGTTTAATCAAATAACCGATTTAATTATTATTACTTGGGTAGCAATGATGTATTACTAGATGCCGCTCATTGTTTATAATTTTAATATGAGATATTAAAATTATTGCGAACGTAATAATAACCTACAGGGTCACACACAAAGAACGCTTGATGGAGAAATAATTAAATTAAATAAGTAATTTGTCTTATTTATGATATTAATTAAGTATGACTTAATTAATTAAACAAATATAATAGAGAAATTACTTAAACTAATTCCGAAATAAGTTATTACTTAATTAAGTGTGACTTAATTAAATAATAAATTGGGATTTTGGATTAGTATTAATTGTAATTGGATTATAATTAGAAAACTCATTCTTCTCTTTATATAAACTCTTTGAGGGATGATTTATATATAAGGATATACGGTTTACAAAACTATATCCGTTCAGGGAGAAAGAGGAAGAGAGGTAGAGATGGAGTTTTCAGGTGCTAGTACACATCAATCCTTCAAGAAAAATTTTCGCGTGGATATCTTAGAGCGTAGATCGCGAGAGCGGGATACGTGGTGATTCAACAAGGTTTGCAACTCCATTAATCCTCCATTAATAAACTCTTAAATCTTCTTTAAGGTTAAGATTCTTACTATGAATTAAATATCTATTTTTGCATAGGTCTTGCGTAGGGTTTCGATTTTATTCTAGTTTTAATTTAATTTTACATCATTTATGTTGCATTTATGTGCACAAAACCCTACACTTAGAGCTTCAACCAGTTTGAGCTATTCAGCTAATGAGTAACTATTTAGCAAATAAATCATGTATATTGCAAACTTATTGGTCTTTTTATTCAGAAAATGTCCATCTTTAGATACTCTGCTTAACCTCCTAGCCTTCAGTTCATTTGATCTTTGTTCAAACAACTCAATCTCCTTAGCATATTTTCTTTCTCTTTCCTCCCTTTCAGCCTTTTACTTTGCATGCCTTATGTTCCTTTCTCTCAACCTCTCAGCCAATATCGCCTTCCTCATTCTTGTACATGAATCCCTTGTATTCATCAGACTAATCACTCTCTCCAATTCTACAGTTAAAAATGTCTCAGTTACTTCTCTATTCAGCAAAATGAAGGTGTCTTATCTTTATAGTAAGTCCTGACTTCTCCAAGAGTAACAACACAAACTTTGACTATCTCTTCCGCAAACTGTTGGTGATAATCATCATCTGATATGCTTTTAGAAACTGGTAGAAAGTCATCTTGATTGAAGCAATTCGAAAGAGCACCAGCTTCAGCTTGAAGTTTTCTTGTCTTTCTTCCTGCAGTCTTGAAGTGAGTTCTAGTTGGAGGTTTGAATGAAGGTGGTTTAAATATTTTCTTGAGTGAGGTTTGGCTAGCTGTGATAGGGATTTTGAGTAGGTAATGAGCATTTGGCTTGTATAGGTAATTAGGATTTTGGGTTTGGATTGATTGTGTTTTTGTTTGGCTAGGTTTTTGGGTTTGAGTTAGTAGAGTTTGTGAAAGGATATCATCTTGAGTCTCTCAGGTGTCCTATCATCCTTTCCATTCTACCAAAAGTTGATCTGGTTCCTTGTCAAGGAAAGGTCTCTCAGGTGTCATCTTGAGTCTATCCAATCCCACATTTTCGTTATTTTTACTAGAGACTTGGCTGTATTTTAGCTTGGAATCCATCTCCCCCTTAGTTTTGGTGATAGGCATAGTGGAATGTGGAGAAATTTGGGTCCTTACTTATTGAGCTGTTTCCTGATGGGGGATGTTTAATGCACCTATAATAGCTCGCACAGACATTGAGGCTTCGTCTGTAAGTATTTCTGGGAGTTTGTTAAAGACTTTATATCTTGTTGTTAAATGGTAACAAGGGAGGTGAGCTGTGAGACTTGGGTTGATAGATAAGTGTTTGAGGCTTGAAGATCCGTAACTTGTGCTTGAAGATTTTGAATTTAGAAGTTGGTTTATGTAGAAGGTATGGACTGTGAACTAGATGCAGAGATGGTACCAAGTGAGTTCTGGACAACATTCTTAATCTCCCCCATTACCAAAGCTGATGGTTCATATCTAGTATAGTACAACTGATTCAATTTGACCTTTTTGGCATTATTTTTGATGAATTGAGTCGGGATCACATTTTGCAATGTTGTGAAGGAATCCATCAATTTTGATACATTTTCTTCAACATGTGTAAGAGATAGAGAGCTTGAAGCTTGTCTGAGAATTTATTGAATTTTATTCTCATCTCTGAGAAGGTTGGCACGAGTTCGTCAATCCTTTGATTAACTAATTTCATCATTTCAGTTTTATGTCCATCCAAAGTTTTCTCAATTGCTATTCCAATGTGATGAAAGGCTTTTAATTGTGCTTTATAAACCTCTGTAATGGCATATCATAGACTTCTTGAGGAGTGAGGACCCTAGAAATACTCCTCAAAATGGTGACATAGTCTTCTCTAAATTTGGCTAAGGCCTCTTCCATACTCACACTGAAATCCTTAGATAGCCATGCATCCATATTGCCATCCTGCACAGCTTCATCTGTAATATTGGCTTGCTGGTCTTTTACATCCTCCTTATATGACACCAAAATTGCTTAATAGACTTGATTAGACATATCAGTGGTAATAAGTTGTTGGGTGATTTTGGCTAGACCTGCAAGCTGATCAACTAGTAGATCATTTACTAAAGTAGGTTGAGCATGAACATCTTGCATCCATTGAGAGATGAGGTTTGAAGTGTTTGAGGTTGATGGTTGGTTTATAGTGTTTGAGGTTGATGGAATTGATGTAGGAATTGTTCCTGTGACAGGTATCACAGTTTGACTCACAGTTTGAATTATGGTTGTGATAATATGTTGTTCACTAGTAGAGTGAACCTCCATTAGAATTGGAGGGGATTTGACCAGGTTACTATCATGTACCATGGCCTCAAACCCTTGTCCCTCTTGCAGGGGACTAGAACTTGAATGTTCTTGACTGCTTGCCTCCCCAATAACTGAATCATTGTCAATTGTACTCCAAGCTTCAATTGACAAAATAACTTCAGCTAGGATTGTGAGGGGAGTTGTTCCTACTTGAGAAACCTCCAATTGAATCGGAGAGGATTTGAGTAGCCCCCCCTCAAAAGTACTACCCTCAAACCTTGCAGTTTGTGAAGACTGTTGTGCACATGAAGGTGTAATCAGAACCTGCACAGAGTCTTCAGTAAAAACTGATGAAACTCCAGTGTTTTTATGGTGTCATCAAGGTCTACCTCAGCATGTAGCCTCTCACCATCTAAAGATTATATGTGAGTGGTAAGCACATTGTCTTGAACAGTGTCACTTGATGTTAGCAAGAATTGAGAAGAAGATTCAAGCCACTCATTGTAAGAGGAAGAAATTTGAGAAATGAGTGAGTTCATGAATGATTTCTGAAAAATCCCCCTAAATGAATGAGGGACTTTCAAGTGATATGTTCTCGCTTTGTATGCCAACCAAATGACTTCTTTCACCCTCGTGAGAGTGCTCAAGTGGGGGTGTAGACTCTTGACATGATGAATTGGGGAGAATGCTAGTTTCAATAGTGACACCTTGTTGAGAAGGTGCCACTAGAGTCTGTTGTTGCCCCTTTGTTACAACTGCAATTTTTAAGAAGATGCAAATGTGGCCATTTGAGTGGTCAGCTCAACCTTCCTTTGCTTCTTTGGCTTTCTGACTAAGGGTGACTCAGTTTGTGTTTGGTCCTCACCACTCTCAATAACAATTACCATAGGTGTTTGCTTTCTCTTCTTCTTACCAACTCCATCCTTTTGAGAGGATGAAGCAGTTGGCTTTCTAGAATCTAATGGTTGTGAAGGAAAGGTCTCGACGGTGGAAGGCCTCTGTGTGTTATCTTGTTTGTGTACTTCTACATGTGCAGATGCCATAGTAGTACTAGATATGGCACTTGATCTCATATCAAGCATAGGGTAAGGGTAGGTTTAAATCTCTCCAACATGGAGCTAGTGAAATTTAGAGCTACCTTTACCTGATTCTTTGTAGTTAGTGAACCAATTAGAACTTTGGACACCTGTTTACAAATGTCTATTTGATTTCTATCTATACCATCAAGCATATTAATGTCAACTACTTTATTGTTTAAAGTGGACATTATAAATCTAGGGAAGAAAATTTCCTTACCTCTACTTACCAAAGGCATTGTCAGCCTTGTGCTCAGTTCTTCCAGGATCAAGCTTCCAACATTGAGTTGTCTTTTGTAAGCTATAGAGTACACCGGCTTCTGCACTACACTGAAGATGTTGTCATAGCTACTTTTTCGGCATGTGAATGATATTATGATAGACTCAAATACAAAAGACCATTCTTTCTTGAGGTTCTTCTTGTTCATCCATCCATATCAATCTTCTCACTGTAGTTGATGAATTCCATAAACTCAGCCAATTTCTATGTTGTTGGAACCTCCACAATATTGTCTATAGGAATACCCAAAGCTTTGTTGACATCACTAGCATTGAAATCCATAGCTACACCCTGAATTGTGTAGTTCACCACCAAAGATACAACTTGATTTTCATGGACAATGGTGTGGATAACCACAGAGTTCCAGAATTCATTCAACACATCCAGGTAAAGCACATGGTTAGCAGTCAAGGCCCCTGAGAGATATGAATCAGAAATGAATCTCACAAAACACTTGAAGTTGTCAGGGGCTTAGTTTTCATCAATAAATACCAAGTAGTTGGTTCCCTCTTTTGGGATAAAAGCTCTAACATTGTTGGAAGCCATTGAAATAGTTTGAATTTGCATGGGTGAGTGTTTAGAGAAAAAAAGAGCTTGAAATGAGTAAGAGCGGTGAAGATTTGCAGAAATTAGGTCAATTGAGATCTCGAAAGTGTAAAGAGGGGTTATGTCGAGATGTCTGGGTATTTATAGGCTAGAGATTTGACTTGTCGAGAAGTAAAGAATAAACGGTTGATATTTGTTTATCGAGAAGTCACGTTAATTAGAATACTCATGTCGAGATATCATCATCCTGACTCTTATCGAGAACTAGATAGTGACTTATCGAGATGTTGAACACAGACCCAGTTTATCATAATTGGACTGAATTATTCCAACTTATATTGAAAGTATTAATATAAAATTAGAGTTAATTTTATATCAAAAGTATTTTACTGTAATAATTTAGTAAATTAAATTATTTCATCTCTGAGTTATTGATAAGTCTAAAATTGTACTTGTAGAGAACTCCATATATATATGTATATCGAGATATCTATAATGCTTGTTGAGAAGTTATAGAATGACTTGTTGAGATGTCCATTGAGAAGTCATAAAAGACACTTCTCGAGAACTCCATCAAGAAGTCACAAAATGACTTATCGATAAGTCATTTAGACTTATTGAGAACTCAGTTCTCTACACATCCTTGATTTTAATTGATATCCGTCTTGTATTAATTTCACATATTAAAAATGTGAATTAACAATTAGACAGCTTTTCTTAGAATTAAAAAAAATCCAAGTTAAATATAAATTTTCAAAAAAAAATATACAGAGAATCCTGAAATATTTATAAATCATATTCTAGTTAATTTCCAATTAAATCAAATCAATTTTGATTTATCATAAATTAATCTGTTGTAACACATTAGCTGAGTTCTTGCCTTTAGGATGAAGAATTTAACATACCAATTTCACTTACAAGTCTAGTGAAAGTTGCTTCATTCAGAGGTTTAGTGAAAATATCAGCTAATTGTTTTTATGTTGGAACAAAAATAAGCTCAATAGTACCATATACAGCTTGTTCTCTAATAAAATGGTACCTTACATCAATGTGCTTAGTTCTGGAATGATTAACTGGATTAGCAACAATAAACATGGCACTAGTATTGTCACAAATAATAGGAATTTTATGCAACACTAGGCCATAGTCCATTAATTGATTTCTAATCCAAAACACTTGAGCACAATAACTTCCAACAGCTATGTATTCAGCTTCAGCTGTGGAAGTTGACACAAGTTGTTGTTTCTTATTATACCAAGATACAAGTATTTGACCAAGGAATTGACACCTTCCACTTGTACTCTCTATGTCTACCCTATATTCGGAAAAATTTGCATTTGTATATCCAACAGCTTCAAAACCAGTTCCCTTAGGTTACCATAATCCCAAGTTTGTTGTTCCCTTCAAATATCTAAAAGTTCCCTTCAGGATTAGTAGAGTTTCCTCAGTTTTCTTTAGCTCAATTTGAGATAAAAAGCATGCATGCAAGCATTTATTTTGCAGTGGCACTTCTACTCCTCACTCCAGCATTGGGATCACCAATTATAGCTTCTCTTGTGTGACTTATATCCCATTTTCTGGTGTGATTTTGTTGACTAGAATTGTCTGCATTTTCTTCATTATTGGCATGACCTGCACAACTGTCATCCCTTTCTCCCCCTGAGTTTATGCCATCAAATTCAGGTGTATTTCTACTTTGAGATCAATTCTCATCTTCACAATTTACTGGTTTATTTGATTCTTCCTTCATCCTATTTTTTGTGTTGATCTCAGCTTCATCTTCAGAATCACTGTTAATGTTTAGACTTTCAAATTTTAGGGCTTCAGCTTCATTTTCATCAAGGCATTCCAAGCCTGGACACTTATCATCATCAAAGGTAACATACGTGCTTTACATAATTTTCTTTTGATCTAACACATAAACTATTTAGGAAGTTCTTTCCAATGAATATCCTAGAAAAATAACTTTAAATACTTTAGAGTCAGAAATTTTAACATATTCATAGTTGTTTTGAGCATAAAGCATTTGCTTCTAAACACATGAAGATACTTTATAATAGGGTTTCTTTTTGACAATATTGAGTAGGGCGACTTTTTGTTAGGTAATGAATTACACACAAGGGGTGAATGTGTTTTTGTGTTTTTCTGGATTTCTTGAAGTGTTTATAGTTGTGAACAAAGTAAATCAAATCTTGCAGTGAAATGTGTTAATATTGAAATTAAACATGCAACAATGAATAATACAGATCTTTCAAAACTCACTTAATTTTATATCAAAATTAAGAATGTTTTTCTACAAAATTTCTAGGCTCTTTGTTGATAAAGAGCTTAACTTCTTCCTTGAGAGAATACAAGATTTTTCTGATCTAAACTGTTACTTCTAACAAAGGACCAATGTTAATTTTATATGATAGTTAACTACTGGTTTACACAGTGCATAATAAGAGATGCTATTCACTTTAGTAAACTGTCACTAATCATTCCATTTTAGGAAACGTATATCTTCCATTTATGGCTTAGCATATCTTTGCGTATTGTGTTAACTTTGAACTTCCTTTGTCAGTTAATCTTCACCCTTGATCTTGTACACTCTTCAAGCTGCTTTTTGTAGACTTGTCAATCCAACTGGTTGGATTGTTTGTTGATTGTTAATCTTGGATATTAAACTGGTCTGCACTTTATACTTTAAGTTTTACCTCGAGATCGCCAGTTTGGTATATATAGAACTTGACATCTCGATAAGTATATTGGCTTATCGAGATCTCTCATTACTTTGTAGTTAATTTAACTTGTCGAGGTCTCTGAGTTCTCTATAAGAGAATTTAGCTTGTCGAGATCTCTCCACTTCATGTCTTCACTTTGGCTTATAGACATCTCTGAGTTCTCTAGTGACTAATTGGCTTGTCGATAACTTAGAGTTCTCTAGTTTTATTTGACTTGTCGATATCTCGAAGTTCTCTAGTGATAATTGACATATCGATATCTCAGAGTTCTCTAATGATATTTTACTTTTCAACAACTCAGAGTTCTCTAGTGATATTTGACTTGTCGATAACTATGAGTTCTCTAGTGAATAAATGACTTGTCGATATCTCCAATCTTCATGTCTTCGATTTGGCTTGTCGATATCTCTGAGTTCTCTAGTAGCTTTCCTGACTTCTCTATAAGTCATTCTGGAGTTCTCAAATGACTTCTCTATAACACTAAATCTGTGACTTGTAGAGATCTTGACTTAGAACATTTTTCTCAAAACAGATTTATTCAACTCCAAGCTTCTTCATAGTTCTTCTGAGGCATGATCTTCTTCCAGATAGAATTCTTAGGCTTGATACTATTTAAAGAAAAAGACTCCAGTCTGCTCTTTGACATTTTTACAGACTTTAAATGTTACAATACAAAATGTAAACTAATATTATAATACAACTTACTTAGGGTTGTCAATTTGACCTAGTCTTGTTATTATACAGGCATGTCTTGCACAACAATCTCCCCCAATTTGTGAGAAGATTGCTTAACACAAATTCATGCCTGTTAACAAGACTAACCCCAAGTTATAATGGAAACTAAGACTAATACATCAATAATTGACACAATTACAACTTTTATAGTTTAAATAGTTACAAATATCAGGTAAAGACTGTTTTTGCTTCTAATTCTTTTCTAATGAGATCCTTTAAGTAATCAAGAATTTCAAGTTCTTCTATAATAGGTGTCCCACTTAGAGCTTCTACAAGTTTGAGGCTGTACGCCTTTGGATTACCATTTTCCAGTAAATCAATCATAAAACTTGTAAATTTTCCAGTTTTGATGTTTAAAAACTTTCCATCCTTAGAGATTCTGCTCATTCCTTTTGCTTTCAGTTCTTCTGATCTTTTTATGAACATTTCAGTTTCCTCATCATACTTCCTTTTTCTTTCTTCATATTCAGCCTCATTTCTTTTTCTTCTTTCCTCCCTTATGATCAACCACTTAGCCAAAACTGATCTCCATGCTCTTGTAGCAGTATCCTTATCTTTTAACAAGCTTATCACTTTCTTGATTTCTGTGGGATAGAAGTCCATTAAAACACAACCAAGGAATGTGAATGACCCATCTTCATAGTAAATTATAACTTCCCTTAGAGATACAACCCAAACTCTAACTATTTCCTCAGCTAGTTGTTGAAAATAATCTTCATCTGAGATGCACCAATTTAAAGGCAGAAAGTCACTTTGCTTGAAACAGTTCCAGATGGCCCTTTCAGTAACTTGTACTATTTCAGCATCCTTAGCCTTCTTAAGTTTCCTCCCAACAGTTTTGTACTGAATTTTGAGTGAAGGCTTGTCTAAAGGTAGGTTTGTGATTTTTTCGAGAGATGTTTGGTTTGAGGTGATTGGTGTTTTTAGGAAGGTGTTTGTAGTTTGTTTTTATAGAAATTTTGGCTTAGAGGTTAGAGGTGGTTTGATGATTGAGGTTGTTGGCTTTGAAGGTTGAGCTAGATTTATTTAGATTTTTAGGGTTTGTTATGGTTCTGAGCCATCATGTCTTTGTTTTCTCCTCATTTCTCCTCTCCTTTTTCCTTCACCATCCTTCTTCGCATCCTCCTTCTTCTCTCCTTGACTCTTGTCCTTACTGCCAGTTGCTTTAGAAGCTTGACTTGGATTTGATCCAGAAGGCTTTTATTTGTCATCCTTCTGCTCATCATCATCCTTGTCTTTTCTTAAATTATATTGAGTATTTGGCAGTATGGTGTCAAGATTTACAAGATATCTATCCAAGATCTTTATCATCTCCACATCCCCATGCTTCTTGTTCCTTTTATACTTTGAATCAGACTGCAAAGTCATGATCAACCTCATATTTGATCTGACATAATGTTTAGGAAAAATGAGATGTCTAGCTTGTTTGGTTGTTGGACAGACATAATCTACTTCTTGGTTTGGATATAGATAGGCTTCTGGAAAAGCTGCTAGATGTGCCTTTTTGAGCTCTTGGAGAAGTTGAGTGTCTTCTGGAATAACTGGATTCACTCTGTCAATTATTACATCCAGTTCAGATGCTCTTAAATTTGAAGATTTGTGAGAGTCACCTGAAGACACCTATCCACACCACCATCATTGATGTTCATGACAATCCTTTTCTCATATTAAGTTATCAATTTTCACCACCACTTCCCTTATGAAGTTGATGTTCTTGGCCAAAGCTTTCTTGCAGGTCACATAGTTGTTTTGAAGAGACACTCTTAGTGCTTCAAGAAGGTCATTGAATTCCTGATCTTGATTGGGTCCTTCTACAGCCTTTAGAAGTCTTTCTTGTCCAACATCAACTTGAGAAGAGCTTTGACCAACCTGAATAGGCTCTTTAGACTTTACCTTAGCATCCCTAGATTGTTGAATCCTAGCCTCAATCTCCCCCTTAGTCTTGGTGACAGGCATGAGGAGGGGAGTTGGTAACTCTGGCCTTATTTGTTCAGGTAAAGAGGGCAGTGGTATGTTGAGCTTCCCCATGATGGCTTCCAAAGCAACAAAATTCTGTATTTGGAGATGCTTGTGAGAGTCCACCAGGGTCTGGATATCTGATTGTTGACTCTTGACTAGAGAAGTCATGGCTTAGACTTTTAAAGAAGCATTTGAGGTCTGCAAGTCTGAGACTTGTTATTGAAGAGATTGGATTTGAAGATTTGTAGAGGTTGAGCCAGGCTGATGAGAGCTTGTAGATGTTGAGGAGCTAAAATTTGCTTCAACAGCCTGTTTGATTCCTTCCATAAGCAAGGCAGAAGGCTCATATCTGCTCTGGTGAAGCTGTTCCAGTTTGACCTTTGTGTCATTTGCATTGGTGATTTGTTGTTGGACTAATTCATGGAGAGCAATAAAGTACTGTCAGAGATTTTTGACATTTTTTTCCATAGTGGTCAAATCTAGTCTTTTCATTTGGTCAGCAAAGTGTTGAAACTTTGAGTTGATCTTGACATGAGAAGGTATAATCTCATCCATCTTCTCATTTACCATTTTCCCCACCCTGTCCTTATGACCAATCAATCTGAGTTCTAGAGCTTTTCCAAAGAGATGGAAAGCTTTGAGTTGAACCTTGGAAACTTCATTGATTACATCATAGATCTCACCTGGAGTCAGTGCTTTAGCATTGCTTCCCAAAATAGTCAGATAATCTTCCCTGAACTTAGCTAAAACACCCTCCATCTCCAGATTGTAGTCCTTGTTTAGCCATGCATCACAGTTGCCATCATGTTCAGCTTCATTGACAATTTTATCTTGTTGCTCTTGGACAT
Organism: Apium graveolens; assembly: GCF_009905375.1. Lineage (NCBI taxonomy): Eukaryota > Viridiplantae > Streptophyta > Magnoliopsida > Apiales > Apiaceae > Apium > Apium graveolens. The sequence continues at coordinate 35,687,938 of NC_133651.1, forward strand.
TTGTTTGATAGGAGAGCATAATGGCTTGATAGTCCTGGTTAGACATATATGAGGTCAACAACTGTTAAAAGATTTGTGCTAGTCCTACAAGCTGATCTACCCTGAACTCTTCAAGATTTGATTGAGGAGCAGTTTTTTGGAGCCAGTTGGAGACAAGGTATGATTGTTGAGGTTGTAAGGTTGATGGTTGTGTTGTTGAGTCAGAACCACCTGTGATAGAAGCCACAGTTTTACTCACAGATTGATCTGTGCTTATGATAAGCTGTTGTTCCACACTAGTTGTGGGAACCTCCAATTGAATTGGAGGGGATTTGACTGGGTTACTGTCATGTGCACCAGTCTTAAACCCTTATGCTTCTAGCAAAGCACTGTCACATGAATGTGATAAACTTGCCTCTCTCATAGCAGGGTCATTGGCAATTGTACTCCTAGCATCAACTGCTAATGCAATTTTTACTAGGGTTTTGAGGGGAGTTGTTCCTGGTAAAGGAACCTCCAATTAAATTAGAGAGGATTTAGATAGCCCCCCCAGGAGTACTACCCTCAAACCTAACAGTCTGTGAAGACTGATTTGCACATGAAGGTGCATATATAACATCCATGGGGTCTTCAGTAAAAACTGATGAATCCCCCATGGTATTGATGGTGTCATCAAGGTCTACCCCAACTAGTAGCCTCTTACCATATGATTGTAGTGTCTGGGTGGTGAGCAAGGTTTCTTGAACCAAGTCACTTGATTTCGCTTGCACTTGAGAAATGGATTCAAGTGCTGTAGGTGAGGAAAAAAATTTGTGAGATTAATATTTGTTGCTCAGAATTGAGTGTTGGCAGCTCTCTCTGAATGGATGAGGGAGCTTCAATAGATGTGCTCTCACAGTGTTTGTCATCCTTATTTCTCCTACCATACACTTGAATTTCTTCAGGTGTTGACTATGCAGACTCTATACAGAGTGCATTAGGGTGAATGCTCTTTTCAATAGACACATCACGTTGAGAGAATGTATCTAGAGTCTGTTTAGTCCTTAGTTTTACAACTGCATCCTTTTAGGAGGATACAAAGGTGGTTTGAGTGGTCAGCTCAGTTTGTTTAGCCTTCTTTGTCTTTCTGACCAAAGGTGACTCAACTTGTGTTTGATCCTCACCACTCTTATCTATTTCTATTAGGGTTATCTCCTTTCTCTTCTTTTTACTCACTTCACCCTTTTGAGGGTTATCTCCTAGCTGCTAGTTGGGTTGAAGAGGTGGTCTCAGCTTGAGAAGGTCCCTGTGGGTGTTCCTGTGTTTGTACTTCCATATGTTCAGGGACCATAGCTGTGCTAGACTGTGCATTTGATCTCATGTAGGCATTGGGTAAGTGTAAGTCCTAAATCTCTCCATCATGAATGGAGTGATTTTCAGACTCACATTTACCTTGTTCTTTGTCGTAAGTGAACCAAATATTATTTTGGACACTTGTTTACAATTGCCTATTTTGGTGCTATGTATACCATTCAACAAATGTATGTCTGTTACTTTATAATTTAAAGTAGACATAATAAATCTAGGAAAGAAAACTTCCTTACCTCTAGAAGGTTGGAGCATGGTCAGCCTGGTTGCAAGTTCTTCCAGTCAATAGACCAACATTCAAGTGTCTGTTGTGGGCTATTGAGTACACCAGCTTCTGCACCATACTTGAAATGTTGTCATACCCTATCTTCCTGCATGTGAAGGCCCTCACTACAGAATCAAACACAAAGGGCCATTCTTTCCTTAAGTTTGTCATGTTCAAGCTTGACAAGTTGATTCTTTCACCATAGTTGATGAAGTCCATAACCTCAGTCGGTTCATCCTGGATTGGCACCTCCACTAAGTTTGCAGTTGGAAGACCCAAATCTATATTCATATCTTGCTCATTGTACTCTATCTGTTGGCCTCCAACTGAGCAAGTTACCACCAAAGATACAGAGTTGTCATTCATAATAGTCCTTACCAAAACTGTTGTCCAAAATTCATGCAGAACATCCCAAGTACAAGACCGGGTTAGCAGTTAAAGCTCCTGCAAGGTAAGATTCATACAAGCTATCAGGGGTTTGGTTAGCATCAGTAAAAGCTAGGTAATTTGTTCCTTTCTTTGGGATAGTAGCTCTAACAATATTGAGTGCCATTGTTGTTTAGTGAGAGTGAATGGGTAAGAAAAATTAGTGAGAAAGGAGTGAAAACGAGAGAGATATCGGTTTTGGATTGAAAAGTTAGGTCACTTAAGTTCTCAAAGGTGTAAGTATGTATATGTATCGAGATATCTGGGTATTTATAGTAAAAGCAAATTACTTGTCGAGAAGTCAAAATTAGATGTTTGGAGTATACTTATCGAAAAGTCAATTTGAAAAATGAAAAACATATCGATAAGTCATTTTATTTATTCTTGTAGAGAACTAAAAATAAACTTATCGAGATGTCAAATAAATACCCAGTTTGTCCAAAATGGACTGAATTGATTCCAATTTTATTTGAATAAATCAAAATAAAATCAGTATAATTTTACCCAAAGTATTTGACTAAAATAATTTATTAAATTTAAATATTTCACCTGAGTCATTTATAAGTATAAAAGTTATACTTGTAGAGAACTCTATGAATTAACACTACTAGAGAACTCTACAATGACTTAATGATAAGTCATAATAAAGCTTATCGAGAAGTCACTCGAAAATTTAGGAAATTGACTTATCTAGAACTCACTCGAGAAGTCTTAAAATGACTTGTCGATAAGTCAGTTAGACTAATCGAGAACTCAGTTCTCGATATACTTTTGATCAATTTGATTCGGCCTTGTGTTAATTTTATATATTGAAGATGTAAATTAACATTTAAGCAGTTTACTTTGAATTTGAAAAATTCCAAGCTCAATTTTTGTTTTTGAAAAATAAATATGCAGATATTTTAGAAATATTTATAATTCATATTTCAGTTAATTTCGAATCAAATCAAATTAATTTTGATTTAGTAGAAATTAATCTGTTGCAAGACATTAGCTGAGTTCTTGCCTTAGGATGAAGAATTAAGCATTCCAATTTCACCTACAAGTCTAGTGAAAGTTGCTTCATCCAAAGGTTTAGTAAAAATGTCAGCTAATTGTTTTTCAGTTGGAACACAAATGAGCTCAATGGTACCATTTGTAGCATGTTCTCTATTAAAATGGTACCTTACATCAATGTGCTTTATTCTAGAATGATTAACTGGATTAGGCACTATAGATATAGCACTAGTATTGTCACACATAATTGGATTTTTTTGTAACACTAGACCATAGTCCATTAGCTGATTTCTAATCCAAAGCACTTGAGCACAACAACTTCCTACAGCTATGTATTCAGCCTCTACTATAGAAGTTGACACATATTGTTGTTTCTTGCTATACTAGGATACAAGTCTTTGTCCAAGAAACTGACAGCTTCCAATAGTGCTCTTTCTGTCAACCCTGCATCCAGCAAAATCTGCATCTGTGTAGCCAACAGCTTCAAAACCAGTACCCTTAAAATACCATAATCCCAAGTTTGGAGTCCCCTTCAAGTATCTGAAAATCCTCTTTACAGCCATCAAATGTGATTTCTTTTGGATTGGCTTAAAATCTTACACACAAATATGTAGCAAACATGATGTCTGGTCTACTTGTAGTTAAATAAAGCAATGATCCAATATCTTTGAATCCTTATACTTCTTCCTGGAAGTGCATTTTTTTTCCAGAGTCATTGTTTCTTATTCTATAAGTTGCTTACTTTTCTTATGAAAAAGTTGTGAACCCGAAGTAAGCTACTTGGGGTTCTGTTGATCTCATTACAAATCAGATTCACCCTTTCTTATTTGTGAATTTTCTTTTTAAATATTATTTCTTTTCTCGAAAATTCTATCGGTTGATTAGGGCAAACAATGCATATGAGTTGACCATTTGTCTGTGTGGCAAAAGGGTCTGGTGGGACGCCACCGAAGTATGTATTGTGAGCTATGTGGTACTAAGACTAGCCATCTTATGTACTTGTATGGTTGCTCTCAGTCATACCTACATCTTCTTCACAGTTTCTTCTTATTTGATTCCCTTGAGTTTTAAATTTCCTTTGATATTCTATGATAATGAATGCTGCGATTGGATGGTCCTCGTTATTAAAAGCAAGTCAGAGTAACTGTCAGGAAGAAGGAAAGCCTTATATCAGGGTGTTATTTAAGAGTAATGGTAACCGTGGGAGTTCAGGATTGAAGGATGGAGTTATAGCCTCGGGAAAGGTAATTCAGTGATTGATGAATCACTTGAGGGTGATAAGAAATCATCCCTGGAGAAAAGGTTGATTGAAATGTGGACTATGGTGCCTAGAGGAGTCCAGCATTCCTTAAGCTAGACTTGAATTACTAGCTGGCTCTATGTAAGTGGTGGCTATTATAGCCAGCCAAGTCTTGTAGTATATTAAAGTGAGTGTGGTAATTGAGTAGTGACGGGAAGTTAGTTAGTGCTGTTATAATGAGGAGCCATACTACAGTATTTAATATATTTGTATTTTAGTTTCCTGAACTGTTATTGATTCTGCTACTGTCATTATTGCTATGATTACTAGTGCTATTAATCTAGATTTCTTTTTTAAATGGACCCTGATATTAAGGACATGGGTATTTTATTGGGCAGCATTTTCCTGATACAGGTGCACCATTTAAATGGTGATATTTTGTTAAACATTTTGTTATATTTTGAATAAACCTATTTATATATATCCCAGGAAGATGCCACCTAAGAAAGTTACCCAGTCTAATGAAAATAGTAGTATTTTTGCGGGGGGGGGGGGGGTCCAACTATAAATGAAATTCTAGATTTGTTGCGCCAGCAGTAGCAACAACAGTTACAGTTAATCTAACAGGTTCGACAGTGGTAACTACTGTTGCAGCAGCAGCAGCAGCAAGGAGTGAACCCAAGTGTTTATTTCAAATCTTTTCAGAATGTTAACCCTTTTAAGTTTAAAGGTGAACCTAATCCAGTAGCTGCTGGAGCATGGTTAAAAGGAAATCGAGAAAGCTTTCAATTTTGTCCAAGTAAGTGAAAATTTTAAGACTGAGTATGTAAATTACTTCTTAAAGAATGAAGCAAATTACTGGTGGGAGACAACCAGATCGTTAGAAGGAGAAGGCCCTGTTTCATGGGCTAGGTTTACTGAGTTGTTTTTGGAAAGGTATTTCCCAGATTGTGTACGGAGTTAAATGAAAATTGAGTTCTAAAACTAAAACAAGGTGAAAGAAGTGTGTTGGAATTTGAGACCAAGTTTATAGAATTGGCCCGATTAGTTCCTGAGTATGTAAGTACGGAGAGTCAAAATGCAAGGAGGTTCCAACAAGGGTTGAAGCCTGAAATTCATAGAGGAGTTGTGGCGTTGTAACTCAAGACATACTCCTCTATGGTTCAGGTCGCCCTAGTAATGGAAGGTGATCAGAGGTTGACTGTTAAGGACAAAAGTGATAAGAAAAGGAAGTCGGGAGGTGTTGAGGATAAAGCAAACCAAGGAGAATCCACTCAGGGATTTGAGAATTGGTTTGGCCAGAATAGAAGTAAGAGATTTCGGAGATAGAGTTTATTTCAGAATAGAACTAGTGCTACTTCAGTTGCTTCCACTCCAACTCAGTCAGTCAAGTCAGCAGTGGATTGTAAGTCCTGTGATAGGAGACACAGTGGTTCGTGCAAAAAGAAGGTGCAATATTTCAAGTGTGGACGTAAGGGTCATTATACATCGAAATGTAATCCACAAAATCCAGGAGTTACGTGGTACAATTGTGGAAAAGTTGGGCATATTGCAAGGAGTTGTAGAACAGTTACTCAAGATACTACATCCCAAGGGCCAACATCTAGCTCAGCTAGAGATAGAACTTTCAAAAGAACCAAGAAATTAAGCATTTAGAAGTTGGACGTAGTTGCAATTGATTTGACACCCTCCGAACTAGAGGGGTTTGATGTGATTTTAGGATCAAGTTAGTTGTCCTGTAGTAAGGTAATGAGTGGTTTTTAGAAGAAGCGAAGTGTAAAGTGTACATAAACTAATAGCAAGATAAGTTTCTGGAGGCAGAAGCAAAAATAAAGAGTTCTTCCAATCGTGCGAGGAAAGAAGTTAGTAAACTACGGATATAATGTAAATCCACCATATATAAAGATACGAAGAAGAAGAAAATACTTAAGCTGAAGGAAGTTTGAGTAAAATATAAATGCCTTGGAGTCTCTCGAGACCAGTGGAACGAAATAATTAGTTGGTAATGGTAAAAGTTATTAGAAAGGATAGTGAGCATACCAGATATAGTTCTCTGGGGGTGCACCAGTGATGTTGCTGGAAAGAGGAATGAAATTATGAGATTGTGTACTAATTATTGGGAGTTTAACAAAATGATAAATAAGAATAGGTAACCTCTATAAAGAATTGGTTACTTTTGTGACCTAATTCAAGGAGTGTGTGATTTCTACGGGATTGACTTAAGATACAGCCTTAGGACATGTCAAAGATTGCGATTAGGATAAGTTATGAGCATTGTAAGTTCTGGTGATATTATACAGAGTAATAAGTATGTCCTTTGTCTATAAGGAATATGATGTATCAGAAGTACTTGGATGGTATAATCATATTCATTGATAACATCCTCGCCCATCTAAGGGCTAAGGAAGGTCAAGTTGAAAACCGAAAAACATGTCGCGAAGCGTTGAACGGTAGCAATTAAACCTTAAAAGTATGAAGTTCTGGTCAAGAGCCCGATTGTTTGAATAACTACCAACCAAGTAAGGTCCATTTAGGGACCGATGTATTGAATAGAAGAGAAGAAATGAATATGATTAAGATTGTTGAAGAATTAATAGAAGAATTAGAAAGAGTAAAAGCTGGAGTTCAAATACCGAAAGGTGATAAGAAGTGAATATATGAGATTACTTTCTAACCTTGACGGATGAGAATAAGTAAGAGGTGTTCGAATGTTTGAAACTGAGTTGAAAATGAGTACTGCCTATCATTCTCAGATGAAGGGTCAAAGTGAGAAGGTGACTCAGATAATATAAGAGATGTGGAGAGTATATGTGTTGGGTTTATGAAGGAAACTGGAGTAATCACCTACCATGGATTGAGTTTTCAATGAAAATAGTTACCCTGTTAGTAAGAGAATACTACTTTGCAAAGTGTTGTGTGCACATAAGCGTGAGTCCTCCCTCTATTGAGAGAAAGTGGGAGTAGAGATATTGTTAAGTCCTGAATTAATTTAATACATCAAGAGTGTGGTAGTGCACTCGGGAAAGAGTTGAAATAACTCGGGTGATACAAAGAGAGAAAGTGGAATTGTATCGAAAGGATAGGAACAGATAGAATGAGGATCGAGGTATAGGAAAAAGTTTTACCTTGAAAGAGATTGGTTAAGTTTGAATAGAAGGGACAAGTAGAGTCCTAAATGTATTGAACCATTCGAGTATAAAGAAACATGGGTAAAGTTGTCATAAGTGGGTATCACCACCGCAGTTGCAGTATATATATATATATAAATAATATATTATACATGTCAATGTTAAGGCGATATGTATCTGATTCGAACTAAGTTGTTGATTGGGAGCCAAGGGGCTCTCATCCGAATTTGATTTGCGTGGAATGATTGATTTGAATTCTAGTTCGTTAAAAAGCGAATCCCTAGGAATGAGTTTATATCTATACTGAGTATGGTCTGAATAGATCCTTGAATAGAAAAGCCTATTTAGAAGTTAGAGTCAGATATGCTTGACAAATATCCTCACTTATTTAGTTAAGTCAGATTCTGAGGACATAATCTTTTTAAGGGGGGGAGAATATAACGACCCGTATATTTTTATTATTATTTAAATATGTAATTATGGAATAAATAATTAAATAAAATATTTGTATGGGTTCAGTCAGTGGGTTATTACCCTGTCACTATGTTTATTTGATTACTAGTGTCTGGAATTGAATTACGTGGTTAATTAATAAATTGTATGATTTTGTATCGTTGTTAAAAATGGTGTTATTGTATTTTATTTTCATAAATACTTGAATTGTCTCTAAAAATTGTTTTTATGACTTTATAATTTCAATAATTATTTTTAGGACTTTACAAAATTGAGAAATCAATATTTCATTAATTATTTATTTCTAATTGATTTTTTGAGTGTGTTTAATGGTAAAATCAATATTTAATTATGAAAATCTTCAAAAATTATGAAACTTATATTTTATTAAGTTCGTATTATTCTAAGAAATTTAAAATTATTTTGGAAATTTTCAGAGTTAGTTTCACCCGTGCGTCGTTTCGTTATTTGTTAAAAAGCGGGTACAAAGTGCACCTCGAAAATTATTTTAAAAAATTTTGAAACTTATGTTTTTATAAACTTCGGGATATTTGTAATATTTTAAGACTATTTTCGTGATTTTCAGAATTTGTTCTAAGTGTAGCTCGGTTCGTTAGTTGGCAAATGCGGGTATGAGTTGCATTTCAAAAATGGTTTAAAAATTATGAAAATTTTATTTTTACGAACTCCTAAATATTTGGAGAATTTTGATATAAAATTTGTAATTTTTTATGTGTTGTGACGCGCAGTTAGGACGTTATTTTTAACAAAAAACGAGCCAAACATGTACAAAACACGAGTCAATGACACATGTAATGCATTCAGAATACTGTTTTTGTTAGGTGTCCTATAACTGGATACGTGGCAGCAGTGTAGTTATTCTTGTGTTGCTGCTGTATAAACAGAGAAAAGAAAAAAAATTAAAGGGGATATACACCCATGTTCCTTCATCGACATCAACATGTCTACATCTTTCGGTTCTCTTTCTTGCAGCCACTCCTTTTCCTCTGTTCTCTTCCTTCCCCGCTCCTTTCTCCCCTTTCTTTCTTCCGGGTCTTATTCCACCTACGCTTCATTCTTTTCCGGTAAGATTCCGGTCAGCTGTTTCCGGCAAATTCTGTGATTCCGTCCCTGTTTGTGATTGAAAATACATTTATGTGGCTGTGTGAATATATGTGGTTGTGTGTGGATTTGCAGTTGTGTGTGTGTTTTCCGGGATATTCCCGACTGGTTCTGCGTGTCTGAATTGTTGCTGTGGTGCCGCGTGCGTCACACGCGCGTGCTGCCCTATTTAATTTGGAATTTTAATTATTTTATCTGATATTCTACAGGAAATGATTGAGGATATTCGTGAAATAAAATATTTCCATGCGGAAACTTTTATCAATCGGTGAAATTTATTTGGAAACCCAAATTTTATCGGGCACCAATAAATTTTGCCGCCGTTCGTGATGACTTTATACGAGCGGACGGTGGACTATGATGATATAATCTAAGTCCTACAATTATGAAAATAATAAAATATTATTAATAAATAAAAATAAGATATTAATGTAAGTTGTATCAGTATTGGGATTATGAATGTTGAATGGTAAACTGTAATGATTGGATTGTTGGTTTGTTGATTGTTGAGACGTCGAGTTGTTCGACGGGTAGGCCGATAAGCAGAGGAGGTGCTGGCCGGATTTTTTTGGAAATTAAATTCGAAATTATGGGACGTACCCTTTAATTATCGGAACGTCGAATGAGTATAAATAAGTACATACATATATCCTATGCGAAACCTGATTTTATGTTGTGGTGAATGTTCTTTCAAAATGCAGTAACCCTAATTTCATAAAAATGACGAGTATAAGTATTTTCTAAAAACGAACACCAAACCCATTTCTCGAGAACGTGAACCCGGACTGTTGGGTGTGTTATTGTATTATAATAATATACATAATTACGAGTCGGGTTCGAGTATCGTAGGGTAGGATTGGTATCGAGGATATGTCAAGCATACCTAGACGTCTAACGTAGGGTATTTCGGCTCTATAGGTTCTAGTTGAAGGACTCCAGAAGTGAAGTCGAACTAAAGATAACCCAGTGATCAGTCGACAAGCATAGCAAGGTTCTAAGTAAAGGACCTGAACGTTGAAGTCGGATCCAGGATAGTCTGATGGTAAGGCGATGAAGCCGAGTATCCAAGTTAGTCCAAGGTCGATCGGTAGTAGTGGTAAAGCTCTGCAAGGCAAGTACCCCTAACCATTCTTTTATGGTTCAGTATGTATGAATAGATAAATATTTTATTCTCGTAATGGAACAGAAACATTTTAAGTTACATATCCCCTGTAATTATAAAAAGTGTTTTCAAATTTTTTTGGGGAAAAGTAACTTCGCAAGGTACCTATCTCGAATGAAATGATTTGTGAACTGGATTTTATGTGTGCTGGTTAAATAAATGAATTTGAAAATAAGATAGGTACAAGTGTTTTGAAAACTGGATAAAACGGTCAGATATGGGATACATTGGGGCCAGAGTAGGCCTATTGAGGTGGCGTAAGAGGCTAATTCGGTTGCGCGCAATATAAAACCGATTAGTCCAGCAGGTCAGAGACCTAGCTAGTCTCTGAGTTCCGGAACAGATATATAGGATGACAGTGGGAGCTGTCTGGTGTTGATAGCCTGATCAACTATCTTCACATAACCACTAAGTATCTGATTTGGGTTTTGCGGTTCCGTAATGGAACAAGTGAATTATACAGTGGATTTGGAAATGAAGATAGCATGTTAGAATTAAACTCTGGTATTTATACACAGCACACTACTGATGATATTGTTTTGCAAAGCATGCTAGTTTTTATATCCAGTTTACACCTATTTTACATGTTTCTAACGAATTATGAATTTTGTTCCTATAACTGCTTTACTTTAAACTGTTTTACTTGTTGTTCATATAGTGGTGTTGCTGAGCAAGCAATTGCTCACCCTAGCAGAATATTTTATATATATTACAGATGTCTAGGAGATTCTTGCGCGATAGTCAGGGCAGAGTTCCAGCTCTTTGCGCGTCAGGCTCCTCTGAGGTAGTTGTGTTTAGAGCAGATGAGGTCTATTGAGTTGCTGCGTTAAATTAGTGGTCAGGATTGTGTAAGGTAATTTGGGTTGTGTTAGTTGAGTAACCTATGTCATACTTAAACCTGGAAAAGGTCTTGGTAAAGGGGTCGTGGTTATGGATAATTAGTGATTTGGATTATATTGTGTTCATTATTATTGTTGTTGATGACGTCAACTCCTGACCCCGGAGTTGAGGCCGTCACAAGGATACTAGATTATTTCCTAGAAATTGACAGGTTCATGTTGTACTTTTTCTATCAATTTTATAACCTGCATAATCTGCATCTGAATAACCAGTTAGATCAAAACCAGAATACCAAATGCCAAGTTTTGAAGTTCCTTCGAGATATCTGAAAATTCTCTTAATAGCTACTAAATGAAATTCTCTAGGATCATCTTGAAATTTAGCACAAAGACAAGTAGCAAACATTATATCTGGCATACTAGCTGTTAAATATAAAAGTGATCCAACCATGCCTCTATAACTTGAAATATCCACATAATTTTTAATAGTGTTTAATTCAAGTTTAGTTATAGTGGTCATGAGAGTTTTTGTAGATGTGCATTCCATTAAGTCAAACTTCTTCAAAAGATCATAAATATATTTGGTTTGACTAATGAATATTCCATCACTAACTTGCTTAACTTGTAAACCAAGAAAGTAAGTTAGTTCTCCCATCATGCTCATTTCATATTTACTTTGCATCAATTTGGCAAACTTTTTGCAAAGCTTTTCAACTGTAGAGCCAAATATAATATCATCTACATAAATTTGAATAAGTATACTAGAGCCATTAACATTTCTAAAGAATATGGTTTTATCAACAGTCTCTCTTGTGAAATACTTTTCTGAAAGGAACTTTGACAAAGTGTCATACCAGACTCTAGATGCTTGCTTCAGTCCAGAAAGCGCCTTCAAAAGATAATAGACATATTCTGGAAAATTTGAATCTTCAAAACCAGGAGGCTGACTAAGATAGACTTTCTCCTCCAAATCTCCATTCAGAAAGGCACTCTTGACATCCATTTGATAGAACTTGAAATTGGCATAGGCTGAATAGGCTAAGAAAATTCTGATGGCTTCAAGTCTTGGAATAGGAGCAAAAGTTTCATCAAAATCTATTCCTTCTTGTTGACAATAACCCTTAACAACCAATCTAGCTTTGTTCCTTACTGCTATGCCATTTTCATCCATCTTGTTTCTGAATATCCACTTGGTGTCAATAGAATTCTTTCCTTTAGGCTTGGGTACCAGCTTCCAAACTTTATTCCTGTTGTGTGGCATTTATGACACTTTATAACGCTCCATAAAGCTTTGAATTGATGTTTTTGTACTCAAGTTGTTGGTGTTTTAATGTGTTTTCTAGTATTTTTGCATTTCAGGCATTAATCCAGAATTTAGGAGAATTCACATTGATTTGATGCTAATATGGTGTTAGGATGGTGTCCAAGGAATAAAACTCGTGAAGTCCAACTCATTGCAGTAAGAAAAGAAGAAAAATGAAATTTTCTCCAAAAGACCAGCGCGTCCGCGTTGTCATAGCGCGCGCTCGAGCATAAGGAGAAGGCGTAAGAAGACCGCTTTAGCATAATTCAACGAAGGCGAAGAAGATCTAGTTTATACTTGTGATTCTTTATTCTAAGTTGTAAATTTGGATGATAGTTTTCTTATTCATAAACCTATACTCTTGTTTCGTACTTGGTTTATTATTTATTCAGTATAAAGACTACGTTTATTATACCATGCTTTCATTGGACCCCACGTTGATGATAAGTTCGATTATGGGCTAATCGTTATCGTGGGGTTCTAGCGGATTTATTTATGGATTTCTTTAGCTAATTTGTTTCGATGCCTTAGTGTGTCATGATTGTATGATAACCTAGTTTTGGTTGTGCTTATTCGTCTTATGAGCGTCGCGAACTTATAAGATAGTGTGTTAGTCTTTAATGAAGTGAAAGTGAATTTAAGGGTTTAGAACATGCCATGCTAGCATAGGTTCATGTGTTATTGTTATGCATGATTCGTAGGTAATTTTAACCATCTTACTTGCCCTATATAATCACGATAGATAACTTGTGCATTAAGCCATTATGTTGTCAAATTCTATAGACATATAGGGTCTCAATATAATTGGTGTCTATTGAGCTTCTATCTCTTTTGTGGATGTCTGGTGGTATGTTATTCGTGCAACGAAAGTTGGCGTTTATCAGTTTCGTGTTGTCTGATTAGTGTCATCACCATTACATGCTAAGGTTAAGAATGAAAAGGCTATTGAATGAAGTATTTAATGAAGTTAGAATCCCATGTTTGTGTCATATATTATTCACATCTCTTTAATCTTTTAGTTAATATTCTCTAGTATAATTCTCAATAGTTAACCGTAGTATAATCAAAACCCAATTTGTTATTCGTCGCATTGAATAATAACCATATTGTAACACCCCCAAATCCGGGGCTGGGGATTCGGGTTGTCACGAGTTCCATTTCCCTTATCAATACTTAATCTTAACAGTCAACCAACTACTGCGTACTGTGACCCCACAATATACACACACACCACAAGTTATAGTCTCAGAGATGAATACCAAAAATAACACAAGTCATTTTATTCCACAATTATAAACCATTTCACCTTAAAAAGGGTTTCTGAATAATTTACATATTCCTTGCCATTATTACAATTCATAAATATACATAAGTCTGGTACATCAAAAGTTGAAAGCCTAGCCTATCGGTAGATCCTACCTCAGCTACAACGACATCAATGCCTACAGGAAACTGCGGAACATTTCCTATCCGCTCGCGAATTGGGAGCTTGATCTTGTTCATCTTGTCTATCTGTTGTTGTGTGATGAAAGAAGAAAGCAAGGGTGAGCAACAAGCCCACCGAAATAATATGTATAATAATTAACAATATATGAGCATTCTCATAGTACTCATGAAAGTCTTGGTCAAGAAGAAATGAACCAAGTTTGATATCTTAACGCGACCAAGTCGCAAAATATTCAGTATATAAGTATATATACTTTTCAAAATCTTTGAAATCCTCTGCCATGCATAATATACACAGAGTTCCAGTTTATAACTTTATAAAAATATCGTTGCAAGGTGATCTTATATATCTAACCTTGTCTCAACGTTTTTTTGAAAATCTTTATCATGCATAAGATAATCATTAACCAGATATAAGTTGAAAATATGAAGTTACAAGATACCCCAATATACTTATATCTTTTCCAAATACTACTTGAACTACCACCGTTCAAGTTATAACCAGTTTCAAAAGTTCATCACATAGATGAGACTACAAGATAAGACTTGCATAGATTCGATCTTTGGAATATTATTGAATGAAATAAAGTTACAAGATACTTCATTAAGTCCCGATATATATATATATCCATATATATCTCTCATACATTTCCTGAAAACCTCTGTCATGTAAAGTATGAACAGAGTTGCAATATCCAATGAATTTTGGAAAGAAAAGAATTTTGGCATAAACCTGATATCTTGCTGATCAGGCAAAGATACCAATAAGTAACTTTTTCTACTAGTAGATGGATGAATCCCCCACCGGTCATCACCCTGGCCTAATTAGGACCTTGTGCTGGACCGCCACCCGGCCTCTTACGCATTGATGGGCTGCCACCCAGCCACTTACACTTTGATAGACCGTACCTCGGCCTGTCGCTTATGCCGACTCAATTAGATGGACTTACTTCCCAAACGTTGGGTAAGTAATCAATTCATTTATCAAAACAGCAACCCCGTTGCGAATATAAAATACACCACAGTGACGGATCCCTCAATTTTTAAGCGAGTATTTAAATCCCCTTCGAAAGGAAGATCTTAAATTTGAAAACGAGTTTTGGGATCCGCTCTAACTTTTAAAAATCATTTTGAAGACTCGAAAACATTTTTAAGAATGTTTGGAGTAATGCTGATTTAATAAAATAAATCGGTCCCAATATATTAGAAAATATCTGAATATTATTATTTAAATAATATTCCCATAAAGAATAATCTTTATAAAAATAATTGAAGTAGAAGTTTTAAAACTCATACTTGAAATGAATATTAAATAACCAAAGATATACATATACGAAAGTACGATCTTTATTTGAATAATCGAAAATAAGTTTGATTATCGAAACATTATTCTTTAATAAAATAAAGAATATTATTTAGTATATAAGCGGGGTCATAAGTCCTCGAATGAATATTCAAAATAATATTCATTAAATAGAATAAACAGAGTCATAAGTCCTCGAATGAATATTCAAGATAATATTTCTTAAATAAAATAAACCGAGTTATAAGTCCTCGAATGAATATTCAAAGTAATATTCATTAATAAAAATAAAGTTATCGAATAAACCTTATTTGATTAATAGTTTTGAAAACTATATCTATATATATATATTATATAAATATATATAATATACTCGGGAACATCGACTCCCGGTTTTAGAAAATGTTCGCCTTTGGGTCCCCTATACTAAGGGTATACGCAACTACTGCTTATCTCTAGCATATGTATTATGTAATTATAAGCATTGGAATCAACAGATAGATATCAAGATTACGAAACAGACATGCATATAAACCATATTAGCATGCTCCAATATATCGTAAGATTTGCTAATTAACCATCATGCATCTATCACAAGATAATGCATATACATATATACATCACAACAACAGTATAACGGGTAGAAAACTTGCCTGAGTGTTCCCGGATAGACTTAAGCTTAGAGTGGGTCCGATAACCTATGAACAATAACATAAGTCGGAATTAAACCCCGGTCGCTTAAGAAACTAGACTTTAACCAATTGAACCCTAACATTTGCTTATGGTCATTTCTACGCTTAACAAATCACATAAGTCGTCCGAGTACCCTCGGCTCCACCATTTTCAATAAATTAACCGTTACGAATTTTAAGGCGACGCTTTCGCGAATACCCTACCAACTGCCTCGTCCACTTTACATAATTGTTTCATACTCCAATTAGTCATTTAATGGCCTTAACCAAGGTTTCAAAGTAAGGTGAGGGGTAATGGTTCGTTCGCGAAACGCCGTTAATTAAAACGGTCGTTTCTCCTAAACCGTACATCGAATTCAAGCGAACCACATATCAAAACGAAGCTCGTAACATGAACTATCTAAACATGGCAAAGTCACAGATTCAATAGTTAGCTCTCTGTCCCGAACACTAAGATCAAACAGTTGTATGAAATTGGGCATTACGACGACTATGTTTACGCGATTACCAAGTTTTAAACCACTCCAAACAACCACCATTCAACTCACAACCAACAATTCAACCAACCCTCATCCAAACCTTACTACATCAGTCCCCAAACCTCAAGATTTTCCAATTTATGCAACCCCACACATGAACTACTAGCTATACTTAAGTTTCATTAACTATAAACAAGATTTCAACATCCAAATCACTCCAAATCCAATCCAAACTCTAAACACACAAGCATCATGCTTCTCATTTATTATATCCATCAAAACCATCATAATACTCAAAGTAAAGTTAGGTTTTGGAGGTGTTATACCTTCCTTGGAGTGATTAGAGTAGCTAGGAAGTCTTAGGGAGCCTCCTACAAGCTTGATCTTTCCAAAGAAATCAAGAACACAAAGTTAGGTTTTGAAGTTTCTAAAAGTCAGATTTAAAGAACTGTCAAAACGAGGGTCTTACCATGCTTATTTGGACGAGACTTGTGAACAAGAGTTGTAGGCCATATCAATACCTTTCCAAAGAACTATAGAACATACTATTTGAGTGAGTATTGAAGGAGATATGGTAGTTTGAAGTTGCTGCTCTGGTTTTGGCTGAGAGCTTGCTTCTTTAAAATGAAAAGTCAAGTTTGTGTTATGATTTTTTTGTTTTGTTTCTTTGTTTATGGCTTGGCTAATTTTCAGGATTTACCATGGTAAAAAATGAATGGCTCATAATCAACCAACAACACACTTCTTTTTATCATGTTTAGGTCATCATTCTTATGTCATCCAATTGCCACATGTCTCTTCCTTGTGGTTTGATGATGTCACAATCCATGGCTTCTTGTACAAGCTTGTCTCTTGGTCACTTATTTGTTTTACGGTTCGCATAACTTTCGTTCTCGTTCATCGTTTGAGGGATCATATCCGGGATCTTATTACTTGGGTTCCCCTAAACCTTTCTCAATATTTTATATTCCTTTTTATGATCCTCTCTTAAAATCCTTGAATTTAAATCATTTTTATCCTGTCACCTTATACTCAATTCTTTCGGTATCTGGTGGATTTTCGGAAAAAAATCAAAGTGTTCGGATTTGGATTCTGACGATCTTTACATACACTTATTTACTTTATGGAGTACTAATACGATCTTAGAATTTCCATAACAGTACTCCTATATAGCGTGGTCTGATAATTTTCTTTAATCAGCATCATCAGCAAAAGTTATTATTCATCCGTGTTTCAAAATTTTCCAAAAATTGGGGTTATTACACATATCATTGTTGCATAAGTGCATAAATCACAAAGTTAATCTAAACCAGTCTCTATGGGAATGAACTAGAAATAATTCTATATTACTTGCGATCGCGTATACTTGCGTGAATTATTAGCGCGTGGTTAGCGACTAACAAGTTTTTGGCGCCGCTGCCGGGGACTCAGTGTTAACTTTTTGTTTATGTGTTTTTCATCAGTGATCATTAAAGTTCATTGACTCGGACATTGTTACTTACCTACTCTTTTCCTTGTCGTGTTTCAGGTACTCTAGCGAGCGTGTATGCATACGCGTTCGCGGGCTCGTAAGAGAACTCTGGATCAAGCCGAGGAAGAAGCTGTAGTGGTTCGAAGGGAAGTTTTTGAGGATTTAGAGAAAGTAGAAGAAATAGAAAAAGTCGAGGAACCGGCTTTAATAGAGATGGAAGATCAAGTAGAAATTCCTAAGGCTTTGATGGACTATTCTCGGCCTAAGATCAATGATATTCAGTCAAGTATAATCAGACCAGCCATCTCGGCTAACATTTTTGAGATCAAGTCAAGCACGATTTAGATGATACAGAACTCAGTTTAGTTTAAGGGTTCTCCTACAGAAGACCCCAACATGCACATCAGGGATTTCATCAAGATATGCGACACTTTAAAGTTCAATGGGGTGAGTGAAGATGTTATCAAGCTGCGACTCTTCCCATTCTCTCTGAGGGATAAAGCAAAGTGCAGGTTACATTCTCTACCACCAGGGTCTATCACCAAATGGGAGGATCTTTCTCAAAAGTTTCTCACTAAATTCTTTCCTATGACGAAGACTGCTGCAATCAGGAATGCTCTTACTCAGTTTGCACAGCAAATTGGAGAATCTCTGTGTGAGGCTTGGGATCGATATAAGGAGATGTTAAGGAAGTGCCCACACCATGGCATGCCTGATTGGATGATTATAAACTTTTTTTACAATGTTTTAGGCGCACAATCTAGACCTATACTTAATGCAGCATCTGGTGGAGCCTTATGGGCCAAAAGCTATAATGAAACTTAGGAGTTGATTGAGCTTATGGCAGCTAATGAATACCAGAATCCTACACAAAGAATGTTGCAAGGCAAGGTCGCAGGAATTCTGAAAGTGGATACAGCTACTGCTATAGCTGCTCAACTTCAAGCTTTGACGATGAAAGTAGACTCGTTGGCTAATTATGAAGTTAACCAAATCACTAGTGTGTGAGAGCTTTATGCGGGGGCACATGAAACTGAGCAGTGTGCTATTTCTAGCGAATCAGCTCAATTTATGAGCAACTTTCAGAGATCACAGGAGTAAGCTCCAGCCACTTATCATCCTAATAACCGCAATCATCCTAACTTCAGCTGGAGTAACAATCAGAATGTAGTACAACAATCTTATCAGCCATACACAACAAAGCAGTATAACCACCCTGGTTTTCAGCAACGGCAATATGCCCTTAGAAAACAACTTCAACTTCAGCAGTTACCACAAGCTAATGAAAAATCTGAATTAGAGGAGTTGAGGCTCATGTGCAAGAGCCAAGCTGTTTCTATCAAGACCTTGGAGAATCAGATTGGGCAAATTGCTAATGCATTACTGAATCATCAACCTGGCATGCTTCCGAGCGATACTGAAGTGCCAGGAAAGAAGGAAGCTAAGGAGCATGTTAAAGAAATTACACTGAGGTCTGGTAAGGTTGCAATTCCTGAAAAAGCTAAGACTCTAGATTCTGAAGTTGAGGCTGAAGAAGAAGAAGTGCAGAAGGAAGCAGAAGTGGAACCAAGGAAGACTACTGTTGAGCACACTCCTCCTGAGGGTAATACAGGGGAGAATTAGATCTATCATCCACCTCCCTTTCCTAAGAGGCTGCAAAAGAAAAAGTTGGATAAGCAGTTTGCGAAGTTTCTGGAGGTGTTCAAGAAACTTCACATCAACATACCTTTCGCTGAAGCTCTTGAACAAATGCCTAGTTATGTGAAGTTCATGAAAGGTAATCTCTCTAGGAAAGTGAAGCTTGATGACTTGGAGACCATTGCTCTCTCGGAGGAATGCAGTACGATGCTGCAACAGAAATTGCCTCCGAAGCTTAAAGATCCTGGAAGCTTCACTATTTCATGCACCATTAAAAAGGTGTCATTTAACAAATTCTTATGTGACTTGGGAGCTAGCATCAATCTGATGCCCTTGTCAATCTTCAAGAAGTTGGACTTGTCTGATCCAAAGCCTACTTATATGACTTTGCAGTTTGCCGACTGTTTTATTACATATCCGTGAGGTATTATGGAGGATGTCTTGGTCAAGGTGGATAAACGCATCTTCCCTGCTGATTTTGTAATTCTTGATTTCGAGGAGGATAAGAAGATTCCCATAATCTTGGGAAGACCTTTCTTGTCTACTGGCTGAACCTTGATAGATGTGCAGAAAGGTGAGCTCACCATGCGAGTGATGGATCAGGATGTAACTTTTAATGTGTTCAATGCTATGAAATTCCCTACGGAAAATGCGGAGTGTTTTCAGGTGGAGATGGTCGATTATGTGGTTAATTATGAACTCGATCGTTTGCTAAGGTCTGATGCCTTAGAAAAAGCCTTGTTGGGGAATTCCGATAGTGAAGATGATGAAGGTGAAGAGCACTTGCAATATTTGAATGCTTCTCCCTGGAAGCGAAAGATGGAAATGCCTTTTGAATCTCTTGGATTGAAGGAGCTGAAAAGTGCTCCAAAGCACCTCAAGATATCTATTGAGGAAGCTCCTACTCTTGAGCTTAAGCCTTTACCTGAACATTTGAGGTATGCGATTTAAGGTGATGCATCTACTTTGCCTGTTATTATTGCCTCTGACCTTTCAGGTAGTGATGAGGAAAAACTCTTGAGAATTCTGAGAGAATTCAAATCAGAAATTGGTTGGACTATAGCAGATATTAAGGGAACTAGCCCTTCGTATTGCATGCACAAAATTCTACTAGAGGAAGGAAGCAAGCCTACTGTTGAACAATAGAGAAGGCTAAATCCGATCATGAAAGAGGTTGTGAAGAAAGAAATCCTCAAGTGGCTAGATGCAGGGATCATCTATCCTATTTCTAACAGTTCATGGGTGAGCCCAGTTCAGTGTGTGCCAAAGAAAGGTGGTATCACTATGGTAGCTAATGCGAATAATGAGCTTATTCCTACACGAACAGTCATGGGATGGAAAGTTTGCATGGATTATAGAAAGCTAAACAAGGCTACAAGGAAGGATCACTTCCCTCTTCCTTTCATTGATCAGATGCTTGATAGGTTGGATGGGCATGATTACTATTGTCTTTTGGATGGCTATTCAGGATATAATCAGATCTGCATCGCTCCAGAAGATCAAGAGAAGACTACATTCACATGTTCTTTTGGTACTTTTGCATTCCAGAGAGTTTCTTTTGGGATATGTGGAGCACCAGCCACTTTTCAGAGATGTATGATGGCTATCTTCTCTGATATAATTGTTAATAATGTAGAAGTGTTCATGGATGATTTCTCGGTCTTTGGAACTTCTTATGATGAATGCTTGCACAATCTTGGGTTAGTGCTAAAAAGGTGCGTTGAGACCAATTTGGTTCTCAATTGGGAGAAATGTCATTTTATGGTGCGCCAAGGCATCATTCTTACTCACAAGGTTTCTAGTAAGGGTCTTGAGGTAGAAAAAGCCAAGGTGGGGGTTATTGAAAATCTTCCTCCACCAATTTCTGTTAAGGGAATTCGCAGTGTTCTTGGTCATGCGGGTTTCTATAGGCAATTCATCAAGGACTTCGCTAAGATTTCGAAGCCGTTGTGCAATTTGCTAGAGAAAGATGTTCCGTTCAAGTTTGATGACGAGTGCCTCGCTGCTTTTGAGACACTGAAGAAGAGTTTGATTACGGCACCTGTCATAACTACACCTGATTGGTCCGAACCATTTGAAATGATGTACGATGCAAGTGACTATGTAGTTGGAGTAGTTCTTGGGAAAAGAAGGAACAACATATTTCATGTAGTCTACTATGCTAGTAAGACTCTAAATGGTGCTAAACTAAACTACACCACTACTGAGAAAGAACTTTTGGCTATTGTCTATGGGTTTGAGAAATTTTGATCTTATATGCTTGGGACGAAGGTGACAGTTTTCACTGATCACGCTGCAATTCGATATCTCGTCATGAAGAAGTAATCGAAGCCTAGGTTGATTAGATGGGTTCTTTTGCTTCAAGAATTTGAGTTAGAGATCAAGGACATAAAAGGTACTGAGAATCAAGTCGTTGATCATCTCTCTCATTTAGAGGATCCAAGTGCAACTTCGTTACATAAGACATTAATAAATGAGTCTTTTCCTGATGAACAGCTGTTTGGAGTGCAAGAGGAAGAACTGTGGTTTGGAGACATTGTGAACTACCTTGTGAGTAATATCATGCCTCCCGACTTGTTGTATGGTCAAAGGAAGAAGTTTCTGCATGAAGTGAAGTGGTATATGTGGGATGAGCCGTTTCTTTTTCGACAAAGAGCTGACCAAATCGTCAGGAGATGTATTTCTTATAGCGAAATGGGGGGAATCTTGCAAGATTGCCACTCAACGGCTTATGGAGGACATTATGGTGGAGAAAATACATCTCCTATTCTTCAAGCAGGTTTCTTTTGGCCGTCCTTGTTTAAAGATGCTCATCAGTTTGTTTTGAAATGTGATCGATGTCAATGTGTGGGTAATATGTCCAAGAGGGATGAGATACCTCTTAATGTGATTCTCGAGGTTGAAGTCTTCGATATTTGGGGAATTGACTTCATGGGGCCATTTGTCTCATCTTGTAACAATCAGTATATCTTGTTGGCGGTTGATTATGTCTTGAAATGGGTTGAAGTTAAGGCTTTTCCAATGAACAATACGAAGGTAGTGCTTAATTTTCTTCACAAGAAGATATTCACAGGATTTGGAACTCTAAGAGTCATAATCAATGATGAGGGGCCGCATTTTTGCAATCATAAGTTCACTGCTATGATGCAAAGGTATAATGTGAATCATCGTATTGCTACGGCTTATCATCCTCAGACGAATGGTCAAACTGAGGTATCTAACAGAGAGATCGAGCGTATTTTAGAGAAAGTTGTGTGTCCATCCAGAAAAGTTTGGTCTTTGAAGCTTGATGAAGCTGTTTGGGCGTATAGAACAGCATATAAGACTCTATTGGGAATGTCGCTGTTTAAGTTGGTTTATGGTAAGGGGTGTCATTTTCCGGTGGAGCTCGAGCATAAAGCGTATTGGGCTTTGAAGAAGTTGAATCTGGACTTGGATGCAGCTGAAAAGAAGAGGATGCTTCAATTGAATGAACTCAATGAGTTTCGACTTCAAGCTTATGAAAATAACATAATGTATAAGCAGAAAGTCAAGAGGTGGCACGATAGGGGTCTAGTGCTCAAATTATTTGTGTCGGGGCAACAAGTTCTTTTGTTCAACTCTAGTCTCCGACTTTTTCCTGGAAAGTTAAAGTCAAGGTGGTCAGGGCTGTTTGTTGTCAAAACTGTGTTTCCACATGGAGCGATGGAAATTTTTGAGAATGATCCGGGCCAAGCATTCAAGGTAAATAGTAAGAGGTTGAAGCATTACTATGGTGACACGATAAACCGCGAGATGGTTAATGTCGTTTTATTTTCCGTTTGATCTCGCGATTCTATGTCAAGCTAATGACGTAAAGCAAGCGCTTCTTGGGAGGTAACCCAAGTTTGTTGTACATTAGTAGATAGAGGAAGAAGAAAGAAAGGAGAAAAACACAAAAAAAATCAAAAAAATAAAAAATTTAGGGGCCAAGTATAGTGGCACGGCGCGCCCGCGATGAGGAAGCGGAGTGGCCGCGCCAGTTTTCCAGAGATAGAGCGCGCCCATGCTGCCTAGCGCGGCGGCCGCGCTAGAAAGACAAAAGCACAGCGCGCCCGTGCTGAGGTAGCGCGCGGCCGCGTTGCCCCCGAATTCCGAAAAAATAATAAGCTGGGAATAAAGATAAATTAGGGGACTTCTTTTAAAAATCAATTTCTACCCGAATTTTACTCTTCCACATCCCAAAATTCCCTCTCCAAATTAACCCATTATTCAAACTATTCCCATAATCAATTCCGACTTCTATTCCATATCTAATTCTCTTCTCACCTCCTATATATACACACACTTATACACAAACTTCTGAATCACTTCTCAAATTCTCAAACACAATTCGCTCTCAAACACTTATCTCTTATTCTCTCTTATTCAATCCCAATGGCACCGAAGAGACAAAGAACTCAAATAAGCAGCAGCACCACTGATTTTTCAAGTGTAGGTGATGTGAGGTCAAGGTTTTCAACTCCCGAGGTTGAACCGGAGTATAAAAGGCTTCTCTCGAAGCCTATAGCCAAGGAGCGTGGTTTTCTGCTATCGGGGAAGGATGGTAGGTTGTTGGAGATGATCTTGGAGATGGGCTGGGTTGCTTTTTGCGTGGCACCCGCTGCTGTCCCCATGAGTGTTGTTCGAGAGTTCTATGCTAATGCTAAGGCGGAGAAGAATGGTTTCACTGAGATTCGGGGGATAACGATGGAGTACAGTGTGGATGCTATAAGAAGGGTGAGTGATCAGCCTGCGAAGAAGCCCGGTCAGGACACCTGGAATGATAAGACTCCGGAGGACTTTAATTTGGATTTGATTATTTCTAATCTATGTGTGCCTGAGATTCATTGGAAGTTTAAGAGGGGAACGAATGATTATTCCACGTTCCCTACTTCGAGCATGCACAGGTTTACTCGTGCATGGAATGCGTTTATTTGTGCTAACATCATGCCATCTTCTCATGTGCATGATATGACTGTAGAGCATGCACGGCTATTGTGGGGGATTCTTCAGGGTGATTATGTGGACCTTGGGATGGTTATCTACCAGGGTATTCTAAGATTTTTGTGAGGGAGTACTACGGGTTCTATACCCTATGTGTCAATTGTGACGAAGCCATGTGTGGCAGTTGGTATTCATTGGCCAGCACACGAGCAGCTCCAGATTCCGAGTGCTCCGATTGACAACACCACTTTGGCGATGATGCAAGAGTGGGATGGAGGTAATCCTGATTTGAAGAGGCTTGGGTATTCTTTTGATCATCTTCCTGGTGGGAGGCCAGCTGCCGGGGCTACTCAGACGAGCAGAGCCGCTTGGAGGTCTCAGTTGGGTGAAGAGGCTGGTCCATCACAGCAGAAGCAGGAGGAAGCAGGAGCTGATGTTGGAGTTGGTATAGGCGTCTAGCGAGGAGGATGGATGCGATGCATGACATCCATAGTTGGTTTGCACGTGATCTCACCCAGGCATTAGGGACTGCTTTCAGAGCCACATGTGTTGACATCCAGTGGCCAGTATTTGTGAGGATTCCGTGTATCCACCTCCAGATACGCTTGACACTCCACCCGTTGGGGGTGAGGATCCTGATTCCGAGTAGGTATGCCTGATTCCTTACTATTACGTTCACTGAGGATAGTGAAAATTTTAAGTTTGGGGGTAGTAGTTGAAGGAATATATTTTGTGTGAGTCGCATATAGTTTGTATATTCATGATAGTTTAGTGCATATAGTTGCATTTGCCATGGTAGTTTTTTTGTAGTTTTTATGATAGTTTGTTCATATAGTTTCATGCATTTGCATAATAACATGATCCCTTAGATGATTTTTTCCGATTGATTTGTGCTAGTGTAGTGATGTCGTATTTAGTGATGTTAAGTCTTATCGGATTGATTTGCATGCTAGAGACAATTGTATTTCACTAAGTCTTATAGGTTGCTTGAGTGCTACATCATGATCATGGTTTGCTTGTTTGTCGAAGTTTAATCGCTTGTTTATATTTCGAATTTAGGATATTCTCTTAATAATAAATTAACATGGATATTTAAAAATTGGAGAAAATTGGATTTCATTGCTAGTTATTGTGGCTAGGTGTCAAATGGCTAGTAGCCGGCTCATATTTATATGAGTAGGGGTTGAGCGAAATGGAGCGAAATGGAGCGAAACGCACTCATTCAGAAATTTGTGAAAAAAAAGAAAAAAAAAAGAGAAAGAAAAATAAATAAATAAGTGTTATGTATAATTGATCACGAGTGGGCTCTTTAGTACTTAAGTTATTAATTTCTTAGGGGACTTTGTGCCTAGTGACCTAAGGCTTTTATAGTCTGGGATCCGCTAACCTAACACTCGCTACATGGGTACTATTGTATAAGTCTTTTGTGGACCTCACTCATTGCGCGGTCAAATAAGCATACTTGTGTTGTTTTGTTGTGAATAAGAGCATAAATCCACATAAAAATCCAATATAAGAATTGAAGTGTATAAGTTATTTTAAGTCTAGCTTTTATTTTATTTATAACCTTGCGACTGCTTCGATGAGTAGTGAGTCCTGATTATTAATCTAGTTGTGATAGTATGTCTATAAGCATTTGCACACACGCACGTCTCTGGTTTGTAAGTTGATTTGTAAGGTTTGATTGATCTGTATGCGAATAACTGCATTTGTTGAGATGTTGCTTGTTGATTGGTCTATTTATTCTATGGGGATCGTTGCATTCATTTAGTTGCATTCATGCATTTTTATTTCTTGTTCTTTGAGTCTGTTTATGCTTGAGGACAAGCATCGATTCAAGTTTGGGGGTATGTTGAGTGGCATTTATGACACTTTATAATGCTCCATAAAGCTTTGAATTGGTGTTTTTGTACTCAAGTTCTTGGTGTTTTAATGTGTTTTCTAGTGTTTTTGCATTTGACGCATTAATCCGGAATTCAGGAGAATTAACATTGATTTGATGCTAGTATGGTGTTAGGATGGTGTCCAAGGAATAAAGCTCGTGAAGTCCAACTCATTGCAGCAAGAAAAGAAGAAAAATGGAATTTTCTCCACAAGGCCAGCGCGCCCGCGCTGTCATAGCGCACAGCCGCGCCCAAAGTATAGAGACACAGCGCGCCCCCGCTAATCAAGCGCGCGGCCGCGCCGGGATTTCTGAATCCTGATTCTTATGGGCTTTTGATTGGAGGACTTCTACTACGCATAGGCTGCTATATATACCTAAATAAAGGTCATTTTTCATAAGGAGACGTACCAAAGCACAAGGAGAAGGTGTAAGAAGACCATTTTAGCACAATTTAATGAAGGCGAATAAGATCTAGTTTATACTTGTGATTCTTTGTTCTAAGTTATAACTTTGGATGCTAGTTTTCTTATTCATGAACCTATACTCTTATTTCGTACTTGGTTAATTATTTATTCATTATAAAGACTATGTTTATTATACCATGCTTTCATCCGAACCTACAGTGATGATGAGTCCGATTATGGGCTAATCGTTATCGTGGGGTTCTTTCGGATTTATTTATGGATTTCTTTAGCTACTTTATTTCGAAGCCTTAGTGTAAGGTGATTGTATGATAACCTAGTTTTGGTTGTGCTTATTCGTCTTATGAGCGTCGCGAACTTATAAGATAGCGTGTTAATCTTTAATGAAGCGAAAGTGAATTTAAGGGTTTAGAACTTACCATGCTAGCATAGGTTCATGTGTTATTGTTATGCATGATTCGTAGGTAATTTTAACCATCTTACTTGCCCTATGTAATCACGATAGGTAACTTGTGCATTAAGCCATTATGTTATCAAATTCTATAGATATATAGGGTCTCAATATAATTGGTGTCAATTGAGCTTCTATCTCTTTTGTGGATGTCTGGTAGTCTGTTATTCGTACAATGAAAGTTGGCGTTTATCAGTTTCGTGTTGTCTGATTAGTGTCATCACCATTACATGCTAAGGTTAAGAATGAAAAGGCTATTGAATGAAGTATTTAATAAAGTTAGAATTCCATGTTTGTGTCATATATTATTCATATCTCTTTAATCTCTTAGTTAATGTTCTCTAGTATAATTCTCAATAGTTAATCATAGTATTATCAAAACCCAATTTGTTATTCATCTTAGCATTGAATAATAACCATATCATTGTTGCATAAGTGCATAAATCACAAATTTAATCTAAACCTGTCTCTGTGGGAATGAACTAGAAATAATTCTATATTACTTGCGATCGCGTATACTTGCGTGAATTATTAGCGCGTGTTTAGCGACTAACAATTCCTTTCAAATTGTTTTAGCTCCTCCTGCATAGCTAAAACCCAGTCAGGATCCAATAGAGCTTCTTCTACCTTTTTAGGTTCTTCCTGACATAGAAAGCTGCTATACAAACATTCTTCTTGAGTTGTTTTCCTTGTTTGCACTCTAGAAGATGCATCACCAATAATTAGTTCAAAAGGGTGATCTCTAGTCCATTTTCTCTGTTGTGGTAGATTAGCTCTAGATGAAGAGGCCTCATAGTTGTCTTGATGTGTGACTGAGTTTTGATTAGAAGAAACTCCCCCTGAGTGTGTGGATCTTTGACTTGAAGTTGGGGTTATTCTTGTTTGTGATCTGTATTGACTTTCAACTCCTATTGATGGATCAACGGATGCTGATCTTTTCCTTTCGATGGATGATGCAGATTTTTTTCAATGGATGATGCACTTGGTCTTTCAACGGATGTTGAGTTATGTGCTTCATTAGTTGTATATTTTTATATATTATTTTCAGATATGATTTCTTGATCACTTTCATCACCACTATCATCACAAATCATCTCAACATTATCAAATTTGAGGCTTTCATGGAATTCTCCATCTTGCAGTCCTTCAATCTTTTTATCATCAAACACAACATGTACAGATTCCATAACAATGTTGGTTTCGAGATTGTAGACTCTGTATGCTTTTCCAACTGCATATCCAACAAAATTCCCGCATCAGCTTTGGCATCAAACTTTCCATGCTGATCAGTTTGATTCCTTAAGATATAACATTTACAGCCAAAGACTTGAAGAAATTTTAATGCTGGCTTCCTGTTCTTGAACAATTGATATGGTGTCATGAATTTTGCTTGATTAACCAAAGAAATATTTTGAGTGTAGCATGCAGTATTTACAGCTTCTGCCCAAAAATATGTTGGTAACTTTGATTGTTCTAACATTGTTCTTGCAGTTTTAATAAAAGATCTATTCTTTCTTTCCACCACTCCATTTTGTTGTGGAGTTCTTGCTGCTGAAAACTCATGCATGATCCCATTCTCTTCACAAAATAATCACATCACAGAATTTTTAAACTCAGTTCTATTGTCACTCCTGATTCTCCTTAATTTGAAATTAGGATGATTGTTGACTTGCCTTATGTGATTGATGATGATTTCACTAGCTTCATCTTTGGATTCGAGAAAATATATCCAAGAGAACTTTGAGAAATCATCCACAATTAATGGACAATATATTTTTCTTGAGATGGACAATATATTGACTGGTCCAAATAAATCCATGTACAGTAGTTGTAAAGGTTCTTCAATTGTTGAATCAAGCTTCTTTCTGAATGATGCCTTGATCAATTTTCCTTTTTGATAGGCATCACATAATCCATCCTTTGAGAATTCCAGTTGTGGATTGCCTCTTACCAAATCTTTCCTGACTAGCTCATTCATAGTCTTGAAGTTAAGGTGGGACAACTTCTTGTGCCATAGCCAACTTTCATCTTGACTTGCCTTACTAAATAGACAAGTAACAGATTCTGCATTTGATGAGTTGAAGTCGGCTAGATACATATTTCCTTTTCTCACTCCAGTGAGAACCACTTTGTTGTTTTTCTTGTTGGTCAGAATAAAGGCTTCATAATTGAATGTTACTGAGTTGCCCTTATCACAAAGCTGGATGATACTCAACAAATTGTGCTTGAGTCCATCCACTAAGGCAACTTCCTCAATGATGACATTATCCTTTGAAATCAAGCCATATCCCACATTATAACCCTTGTTGTCATCTCCAAAAGTGATACTTCGACCAGCTCTCTCCTTGAACTCATTGAGCAGGGTAGAATCTCCAGTCATGTGCCTTGATCACCCACTATCCAAATACCAAAGATTCTTTCCATTTCCCTACACACAACAAAATTAAATCAAGTTCATTTTGGTACCCAAGTTTCCTTGGGTCCTATTTTGTTAGCCCTTTTCTTAGGTTTCTTAGACCTTTCCTCATTTGACTTAGGTATTTGAGTTTCATCCTTAGTCATTTGAGTAGGACCTTTGACGCCATTCATCATTACAGAATTATCATGCACAGGCTGATTAACATGGAAATGCATATTTTGTATAAACATGTAATTCCAGTAAGGCATGCTAAATGACATTTGTGGCATACTAAATACAGCATAAGGATTTTGTGCAAATGGAATATTAGTAAACTGTGCATTCAAACTACGTGCAGGCATAACATTCACAGGCATTGTAGGCATACTAGGAAATGAATGAGGTGCAGACATGGGAGCAGGCATAGGAAGTTTGCAATTAACAGAAAAATGATTAACACTACCACAGTTCACACAGATTTTTCTAGGTGCATATTTATCAGGTGTGTAGTTGTTATGTTTGTTAATTCCTACTTTCCCGTTCCTATTGTTTTTCCTCTTAGATTCTGTTTTAACCTCAATTTTCTCCAATCTGTCATTCAATTGCTTGATTGACAGATGCCCTACATTGACTCTCTTATCCTTTTTCACTTAACTTGTTTTTCCTGGAACAAAGTTCTTAGAAACTGATCCATATTTCTCATTTAATTTAGCTAGCTTGGCTTTGCTAACTGGCTTACTTTCACTCAACGGATGTGGTTCCTTGTCTTTCGATGGATAATTCTTTTGATCATTCAACGGATAACATTCATCATCCCTCGAATCAACATCCGTTGAAAGTCCTTCAACCGAATTGGAATCAAGTTTCTCCTTGCTCTTTTTCCAGGCTTCGTCACAGAAGGATTCTATACCTTGAACTTTAGTAATTTGAGCATGGACATCTCTAGATGATTTCCATGCCTTAATTACCTTATGTTCTCGTTCAAGTTGCTTTCTTAAAATCTCCTCTTTCTTTAAGGATTCAGTTAGTTCATCTTTGGCAATCTTGCACTCTATCTTCAATTTTTCAAACTCAACAAATTGAGTCTCTAACATATTGTTTCTTTCACTTAAAAACAAATTGTTCTCTCTAATTTTAGTGTTTTCTTTAGTGAGAGATTTGAGTGTAACACGCAGACGATATAACTCAGTAGACATGTCATTTATAGCATCATTACACTCAGCTTTAGATAAATATGCTAGATTAGTGGTGATTACCTGATTACTGGATGAATTGACTTCTGTTTCATCTGATTTGTCCATAAGTTCTAGATTGACATAGCTTGTATCATCATCTTCTTCTAGTCCATCGGCAGCCTAGTCATTTTCCTGTGTGATGAAATCCCTTTCCTTTTGTTTGAGCAACTCAAAATATTTCTGCTTGTAATCCACATGCTCAAACTTCTTTTTTCCAGAATCAGACTTTCTACATTCACTAGGAAAATGACCTGCCAAGCCACATTTGAAACCCTTGAAATTAGACTTGTCAACCATGTTTCTGTTTGACTTGGATGCTCCGAAATTCTTCTTGAATTTGAGCTTGGAAAACCTCCTGGATAGAAAATCCAGATGATCATCTATGTCATTCATGTCATCTTGACTAAGATGTTCTTCATGTTCAGCTACTAGCCCTTTTCCCTTGCCTTTACAATCTCTAGGGTTTGGTGCAGATTCAACAACTTCAACCTTTGTCTCCTTCTCTTTTTCTTGCTCAGCAACCAATGCAATGGATCCTCCTTTCTTTCTTCCTTTCCCCAGCTTCTCAACTTGCTCTATTTCAAGCTCATAGGTTTTTAGAATCCCAAACAGTCTGTCCAAGGTAAATTCCTTGTAGTCTTGAAAGTTTCTTAGTGAAACTATCATAGGCTTCCATTCCCTTGGTAGGGATCTAAGGAATTTGAGGTTTGAGTCTTTTGTTTGATAGATCTTCTATGCAACTTTAGAGAATTTAGTAGCTATAAAAATCTACTAAATATGTTAGTGAGTGACTCACTTTCTTCACTATAAAAATGCTCATATTACTGAATTAAGAGTTACATTTTTTTCCCTTACCTGCTCAGTTCCATCACATATAACTTGAAATGTATCCCAGATATCTTTGGTAGTTTTGCAATTGATGATTTTATCAAACATGCCACCATCAACACCATTAAAAAAAATGTTCATGACCTTCTTATCCTTATGAACTTGTTCAATATCTAGATCAGACCATTCTGCTCTAGGCTTTGGGATGGATGGCTCATTTCCTGTAGCAGCTCTCATAGGAACATATGGACCTTTCTCAATACAGTCCATATATCCTTCATCTTGAGAAAGGAGATGTAGGTGCATCTTCACCTTCCAATGGTGATAGTTATCTTTTGTCCAGAAAGGGAATTTTTACTCCAGCATCTTTTCTGCTCATCTTGTTAGTTGTTGTGATCTTTAAGCTCTTTGTTCTTCAACAGCTTACTCTGATACCAATTGTTATTCCCTAAAAATCTAACAAAGAATTACAAAAGGGGGGTTGAATGTAATTCTGGCTACTTTTTCAATTATAAGAACAGTTCTACTATGAATATATATTTCTATGTTTGATTTGGCTATGGTACGAAATGAAAGTATTGATGAAATTAAAACACAAAGTAATCAAATACAAGTATTTAAAAACTTTCTGGTGGATTGAACTTTTCCACCAGAGACATATATTAAATAGAGAACTCTGTGTTACAATGTTGTATACAGCTGCTTACAAGTTGAACTACAAGGACAGAGAAATTCTTTACAGATTTAGCTTTTTCTATTTCTCCGGTAATTGATTACTAACTTGGATAAAGTTATACTTGCTACACTTGTTTCATATATCACCAAGTTACATGATAAAAAGACAAAAAAAATAAGACAAAATGTTTCTACTCTAATTTCATGCTGCTTCATTTCTCAATCCAGCATCTTTGAATATCTTCAGTTTAGCATGGAAATGCTTCTTTGTTCTCTAAAACCTGTAATTAGGCTGCCACATACCATTTGCATACAATCAATGCATGTGACTGTCAAGTCACTATCAACTGCTCTTTTGAATTTGATCATCCGTTGATACTTCACTGGATCATCCGTTGAAACTATGGTTAATCATCCGTTGAAACTTTGGCTGATTATTCGTTGAAACTTTGTGAAGCATCTGTTGAAGCTTTAGCTGATCATCCGTTGAAGCCTAGTGAAACATCCGTTGAGACTGTCTTCATATCAGTTAACTCCATTTCGTTTATACAAGATTACAAGGCATCTAATATTTATAATTAACCAACCTATCTTGCATATCAATCTAGTAGTCAACATGACTTAAACATTATACAACATCTAGTTCACTAAGGCATTACAATATGCTGAAATGTGTTGCTAAACTTATTATTACATAAGCTACTCTTTCAACGGATGTTGAAGTGATCATCTGTTGAAAGCTACAAATACACTAAATAATATCTACTAAGTGTTTTGTTTAACTTATCATCAAGTTTACAACATATTCTTAACAGCAACAAATGCCTATACATAACAAGACTAAGTCATATTGACAATCCTAAAGATAAGTTGTATGATAATAAATATTTGTATTTTGTATTTGCATTCCTTGAGTCTGTAAAAATGTTAAGTAGATTAGACTAGAGAATTTTTCTGTGAACAACCTTCAAGCTAATGAATAAACTCCGGAAGAAGATCAATTCTTGATCATGCCTCAAAGAGAAGTGTAGCGGCTTGGATTTGAATAATAATATTCTAGAAAAAATGTTTTTAGTCAGATATCGACAAGTCACAGATCAAGTGATATCGAGAAGTCTATCGAGAAGTCCAAAATAACTTGTAGAGAAGTCCCAAGAGATATCGACAAGTCAACCCGCATGTAGAGATCTCAGATATTGACAAGTCAAAAGGTATATATAGAGAACTGGAGATATCGACAAGTCATTTTTCATGTAGAGATCTAGAAATATCGATAAGTCAAAGTCTTCATATAGAGAACTCAAGATGTCGACAATTTAAAAGCACATGTAGAGAATTGGAGATGTCGACAAGTCATTCTACATGTAGAGAACCGGAGACCTCGATAAGTCAAAGACACATGTAGAGAACTCAAGATTTCGATACGTCATTATACTTATCGATATGTGGCATCTATACAGAATAAAAGAGATCTCGATAAGCTATCTCATAATTCAGAATACAGACAAGTTCAAGATTCAAGATTATCAATCAACAAACAATTCATTTACTGAATTGGAAAGACTACAAAAGCAGCTTGAAGAATACAAGATCAAGGGCCAAGATTCACTTGAAAAAGGATGATCAAAGACCTACAAGATTCAACACAGATTTCTAACACCAAAAAAGGAAATAAACAAGATAGCTTTAGAACACGTGTTAGTACATTTTAGTGCAAGTTTTATAAACCCGTGATGTTGGTCTATAAAGCATGCATGGGTCCTTAGTTTAGGAGTAATAAAACAGATCTAGACAAATCTTGTATTCTCTCTCAAGATTTGTAGCTGAGTTCTTATTTCTAAGAACACAGATTTGTAGCAAAACAAATTTGATTAATACAATCAAGTGAGTTTTTGATATCTAATTTTGTGCGTTTACCATAAAATAATTTATCTCTACAAGTTCATATTTGCTTTATTCAAATTAATCCAAATACTTTCAAAAGAGAATTAAAATTCAAAGAAACACATTCACCCCCCCCGTGTTATATTTCATTGCACTTAATATCTAACACTTATAACTATATGTAACGATGATAATTATTAAAATAAAATTATAAAAAAATATAACCAACATTTAATTTACTCATAAGTTAAAATAATATTTAAAAAAAGAAAGAGAGAATATGCCTTATCTAATAACTATTTTCATCATAACTCAAAAATCCTTGTAGCATAATGGTTATAACCAAGGGCGAACGCAGGCCCGAAATATGAGGGGGCCGAAATATTTTCATAAATGGAGATCTTCGCTCTTTCAAGTCACCAAAATTATTCATAATCAAATCTACATTGATTTTAAACTTAAATGGATAATTCTTTTACCTCAAGTGGGGAGAAGGCTTGATTTAATTCTTAAAAAGCTACGTGAATTTTGGTTTGTGGAAACTAGAAGTAGACACAAGAGAGTTCAATTTTAGTATACAGAGCTGATAGAGTGGAAGTGTTTTGATATATCTTACTTGCTCATTGGGCTTTGTATGGGCCAAAATTGAGATACTTTTCTAGTTTTATGAACTACTTAGTATTAAGTGGGAGAGGTCTTTTTATTGCACATCCCATTAATATACAAAATACATACTACCAATATAAAGCTCCTGGAAAAATGGGGGGGGGGACCATGGCCACCCATGGTCTTATCCTGCGTCCGCCCCTAGTTATAACATTAACCCATGGTCTTATCTTGCGTCCGCCCTTGGTTATAAAATCAACTTTCTACCAGGTTACCAGGGGTTCGAATATTAGCTCTAACAAATATTATTTTATTGGATGGGAAAGAGTAGATAAGCTATATAGAGTTGCCAGCTAGCTTCTATAGTTCGTATCCCGGATGATAGAGATAAAATACATAAAATTAATATTATAAGAATAATATATTTAACATATATTTGATCAAATAAATTTAGGGGTCAAAAGATTTATAAAAGAATAAACTTATAATTAATTGTAACGATGAAATCTATTAAAATAAAATTATAAAAAAAATAGAGTTAAATATCAAATTTACCACTATATAATTAGCAAAATATCAAATTTACCACCGATTAATTCGAGATCTCAAATTGGGCATTTTCACACAAAAATGCAAATTTTCGGTGATAAATTTGAGATGCCGTTAGCTAATGACCGACTTGAAAAGTGGCCAATTTGAGACCTACCTATTTTAAAGTGGCCAATTTGAGACCCTAAATTTGTCCGTGATAAATTTAAAACTTTGCTAATTATATAGTGGTCAACTTGATAATTAACCCTAAAAGCATATAACCAACATTTCATTTACACAAATGTTAAAATAATATTTAAAAATAGACTGAGAGAATGTGCCTTATCTAATAAGTGTTTTGATGATAACTCAAAAATCCTTGTAGTATAATGTTATAACACTTTCTAATAGGATATCAGGGGTTCGAAGATTAGATTTAACGAATATTATCTTATTCTAACTCAAATTATATAATATTGGCATTTTTTTGAATTTTTAATATATAAGGGCAAAATCAGTTGGCTGATTTTTTAAAATTATTGATAAACCACTGATAAATCAGCCAAAAATATTTATCAAATTTTCTAAATCGCCAATAAATCAATTATAAATTATATAATTTTTTTTTAAAATTATTTGATAATCATAAATCGATACCTTAATCGATTAGTTATGAATTCTGTAACTATGATTTGAAAAATGATTGTTAGATATATTTGATAATGTCATGACTAATATGATTTGTGTTTAGTTTTCAGATCTTACTTAACAGGACAAATCAGTATTTAACTGGAAATCAGTACTTATACTGAAGTCAGAACTTAAGATATCAGAACTTAAGTTGTCAGAACTTAAGTTATCAGGAGATATTTATCAAGAGATAATATCAGGACTTAAGGAGACTTTCAGATAAGGAAGGTGGTTGATTGAAAGGAAAGAAGATCAAAACAAACGCAAGAAGAGATATGCATGAAGAAGGAATTCTATGAAGAGTAGAATACTTGGAAGAAAAGATAACTAGTTGATATATTTTAGGAAGCAGAATTATATTCCATATCAATTAGAATTTATCTTGTAACTGTGTAGTATATAAACACAGACATAGGGTTTATACTATATGTGTTATTATAATCGAAGTTATTATTTATTATAACCCTAGCAGCTCTCGTGATAAGTTGTTCATCACCGAGAGAGGACAGTTCCATATTGTAACAGAGTTTATTGTGTTAAATAAAATCTGTCTTCTGTGTTTTTATATTCGATTTGATTGTGATAAACACTGTATTCAACCCCCTTTACAGTGTGTGAGACCTAACAAGTGGTATCAGAGCAGATCTGTTAACACACAAATAGTTTAAGATCCAAAAATAATCATGTCTAAAGAAGAACAAACTCCAACCAAGCCCACCAAAATTGAAGAACCTCCGAAGACTCAAATCCATAATCGATATGGGACTATTAGAGTTCCCATACTGAAACCATCTGAATATCCCATATGGAAGGTGAGGATGTCTATGTTTCTGGAAGCTACAGATCCAGAATACCTTGACAGAATCAATGAAGGACCACACAAGCCAACCAAACTCTCTGTTGTAGTTGCAGGTGAACCAACAAAGTCTGTACCAAAGGAGAAGAGTGATTACACTGCTGAAGATATCTCATCGATTGCTAAGGAAGCTAAGGTATGACACTTGCTGCATAGTGCCATTGATAATGTCATGTCAAACAGGGTAATTAACTGCAAGTCTGCAAAGGAAATATGGGATGCCTTGGAGACAAGATTCCAGGGAACTGATTCAATTAAGAAGAACATGAAGACTATACTCACTCAAGAGTATGAGCACTTTGACTCAAAACCTGATGAGTCATTAACTGGTTTATATGACAGATTTGTCAAACTCTTGAATAATTTGTCAATAGTTGACAAGGAATATGATCTTGAAGATTCAAACCTTAAATTCCTGTTAGCTCTTTCTGAAAGTTGGGATTTGAAGGCCACCACTATAAGAGACAACTATAATCTTGAAGAAACAACTCTTGATGAAAGATTAACTTCTGAAAATCTTTTTTATAAAAAGAGGAATGATTATTTAGAAAAAAAGTTAGTCATGTTCCATCAAACTCAGAAAGATAGAGATGATGCCTTTTATGTTAGGGATGAAGTACTTAAAATAAATGAATCTCTAAAAACTGAGTTAGAAAAGGAAAGAGAGATTAGCAGGACTTAGACTAACTCTGGCAGAACAACTCAGAATTTGTTAAGTAGTGAAACTGGAAAGAAGGCTTAGGTTATGAAGATGATAAGAATGATAAGGGAACTATAAAAATTGAGCCTATAGTTGTTAAACAAAAGCCAAAGGTAAATCCTGTTAAGTTCGTAGTTGTAAAGTCTGATATTGATAAATCAGAAGTTAAAGAGAAATTAACTTCTGACAAACCAAAACAGGATAAGCGAACTGAAGTTAACATACGCTTAATGACAAAGAAGCAGCTTAAGCATAAGCTGAAAGATGTTAAGAATGTAAACAAGGTAAAGCTCCCTAGGAAAAATAGGAATGAAAAGGAAGGTATGAATAAAAGTAATGATTATAAGCCTGTTCCTAATGCTCCTAGAAAGAAATGTTATAATTGTGGAAATTCCAACCATCTGGCTTCTTTTTGCAGGAAAAATAAGTACATAAACTCATTACCTTCAAAGTCAGGAGTTAAGAGTCAGTCTGTTAGATATAGGCCACAAAATCTTTGTTTTCATTGTGGTAGTTTATGGCATTCCATTTATACTTGTAAGGAATATCATAGTTTGTACTATGATTATTATCAAATAAAACCTTCTTTAAAGAAAGTTAGCATTATTCCTTCTAGTGTAAGTTCTGATGCAAAGTCTGATATTGTAAATGCTAATAAGAAAAATGTTAACATAAACTCTGATGCTAAATCCGCTGCAAATGTTAACAAACTTAATAAGGCCAAAGGATCCAAGCAAGTCTGGGTCCTTAAAACTAATCATTAGTGGTCTTTGTGATTGCAGGGCAACAGGAAAAACATCCTAGTTCTGGACAGTGGATGTTCAGGACATATAACTGGAAATAAAGCCCTGCTATCAGAAGTTGTGGAGAAAGCTGGCCCAAGTGTTTCTTATGGAGATGGCGACATGGGAAAAACTTTGGGATATGGCAATATCAATCTGGGGAATGTCATCATTGAAAAAGTAGCTCTAGTCTCAGAACTTAAACACAATTTGCTGAGTGTTAGTCAAATCTGTGACAGAGGTTATCATGTGGATTTCTTTGAAGAACACGGTGAAGTTGTAAGCAAATCTACAGGCAAAGTTGTTCTGAGAGGATACAGGCATGGTAACATTTATGAAGCCAAGCTTTCAACAAGTACTGATGGTTCTTCAATCTGTCTGTTAAGTAGAGCATCAATTGAAGAAAGCTGGAATTGGCATAAGAAACCCTCTCATTTAAATTTCAACAATATAAATGAATTAGTCAAGAAAGATCTTGTGAGAGGTTTGCCAAAATCAGTATTTGCTCCTTATGGCCTTTGTGATTCCTGTCAAAAGGCAAAACAAAGAAAATCTTCATTCAAGAGCAAGACTGAATCTTCAATTCTTGAGCCTTATCACCTACTACTTGTTGATCTATTTGGTCCAGTGAATGTCATGTCTATTGCAAAGAAGAAATATGCTATGGTCATAGTGGATAAGTTCACCAGATACACATGGGTTTAATTCTTGCACACAAAAAGTGAAACTGCATCTATCGTGATTGATCATGTCAAACAACTGGATAAAGTGGTTAAAGACTCTGTAAAAATCATAAGAAGTGATAATGGCACTGAGTTCAAGAATTTGATTATGGAAGAGTTCTACAAAGATCAAGGAATCAAGCAGGAATTCTCTGCTCCTGGAACTCCAAACCAAAATGGAGTTGTTGAAAGAAAGAATATAACTCTCATTGACGCTGCACGA
Source organism: Apium graveolens (assembly GCF_009905375.1). Classification (NCBI taxonomy): domain Eukaryota; kingdom Viridiplantae; phylum Streptophyta; class Magnoliopsida; order Apiales; family Apiaceae; genus Apium; species Apium graveolens. Next base: position 35,727,059 of record NC_133651.1, read on the forward strand.
ACTATGCTTGATGAGGCAAAGTTACCAACCTATTTTTGGGCTGAAGCTGTGCAGACTGCTTGTTTTACTCAAAATGCAACACTCATTAACAAGCATGGAAAGACACCATATGAGATTGTGACGAAAAAGAAGCCAAATCTGAAGTATTTTCATGTATTTGGATGCAAGTGTTTTGTTCTTAAGACTCATCCTGAACAGCTATCCAAATTTGATCTAAAAGATGATGAAGGAATTTTTGTTGGATATCCATTTTCCACAAAAGCCTTCAGAGTCTACAATTTAAGAACAAGGGTTGTCATCGAATCTATCAATGTCTCTTTTGATGATAAGAAGATTACAGGACTTGAAGATTTCAATGATCATGATCAGCTGAGATTTGAGAATGAAGTTTTAAATTCTGATACTATAAAACCTGACAGTCTAAATCCTGACAGTATAAATCCTGACAGTCTAAATCCTGATACTGCAAACTCTGATGGATTAAACTCTGATGTTATTAGAATTGTGCTGACTATACCAAAGGAAGATGCACCTGTGCAGGGGGAGCATACTGAAGATACAACCACATCTCAAGAAGCATCATAACCTACAACTGGCTCTTCAAGTTCTGATTCATCAAGTTCTGATGGGCCAAGTTCTGATAATTCTGGGAAATCCAATTTTGAAGGATACAACTCAGAGAGCATAATTTCAGGGGGAGCAACAGAAAAGGTTGATGAAGACAGCATGGATCATGGGGGGGCATCCAGTTCTAGAGAAAACCTTCCATCTGCAAAGAAGTGGACTAAAGCACATACACCTGACTTAATTATTGGAAATCCTGATGCAGGTGTCAGAACTAGAACAACTACATCAAATGAATGTCTCTATCACTCTTTTTTTTCTCAGACTGAACCAAAGAAAGTGGAAGAAGCTCTTCAAGATGCTGACTGGGCGCAAGCAATGCATGAAGAGTTAAATGAATTTGAAAGAAATAAAGTCTGGACCCTAGTGCCAAGACCAAATAACAGATCTGTACTTGGTACAAAGTGAGTGTTCAGAAACAAAACTGATAGTGATGGCATAATTACAAGGAATAAAGCAAGGCTGGTTGCAAAATGATATTCTCAACAGGAGGAAATTGATTATGATGAAACATTTGCACCAGTTGCTAGATTGGAAGCCATAAGGATATTTTTGGCTTATGCTGCTCACAAAAAGTTTACAGTCTTTCAAATGGATGTGAAAAGTGCTTTTCTTAATGGAAAGTTTGAAGAAGAAGTTTATGTTGAACAAACTCCAGGTTTTGTAGATTCAAAATTTCCTAATCATGTCTACAGACTTGACAAAGCACTTTATGGCCTTAAGCAAGCTCCAAGAGCCTGGTATGAGACATTAACTCAGTTTCTTCTAGAAAGTGGATTTAATAGAGGGACTATTGACAAAATACTGTTTTATCTCAACCATGGAAAGGACTTACTTTTGGTGCAGATATATGTTGATGATATCATTTTCAGTTCTACAAATGACAGACTTTGTAAAAGGTTTGCCAAGCTAATACAGTCAAGATATCAAATGAGTATGATGGGAGAACTTAGCTATTTTCTGGGCCTTCAAGTCAAGAAGAATGAAGAAGGAACTTTTATTTTTCAATCTAAGTACACCAGAAATTTGTTGAAGAAATTTAAAATTCAAGATTGTTCAAGTGCATCCACTCCTATGGCCACTGCAACAAAATTGGATAAGGATACTGGTACATCAGTAGATATTACTGATTACAGAGGTATGATTGGCTCACTACAATATCTAACTGCAAGTAAACCTGATATCATGTATGCTACCTGTCTTTTTGCAAGATTTCAAGCAGATCCAAGAGAACCTCACTTAACAGTTGTGAAAAGAATTTTCAAATACCTTAAGGGTACAGTTGATCTGGGATTGTGGTATCCTAGAGAATCAGACTTTAAGTTAATAGGTTACTCAGATGCAGATTTTGCAGGATGCAAAATTAACAGGAAAAGTACAAGTGGAAGCTGCCAATTTCTTGGAGGCAGATTAGTTTCTTGGTTTAGCAAGAAACAGAAGTCAATTTCCACATCAACTGCAGAAGCAGAGTACATTGCTGCAGGAAGCTATTGTGCACAGATTCTTTGGATGAAGAATCAGTTACTGGATTATGGGTTAGAATTTTCTAAAATCCCTATTTACTGTGATAATCAAAGTGCTATTGCTATGACAGGTAATCCAGTTCAACACTCAATGATAAAGCACATCAGCATTAGGTACCACTTCATAAGGGAACATGTGGATGAAGGTACAGTGGAATTGCATTTTGTTCCAACAGATCAACAACTAGCAGATATCTTCACAAAACCACTATGTGAAGCAACCTTTACAAGATTGGTAAATGAACTTGGAATGGTTTCAGGTTCTTTTTCTAAATCTGCTTAGTTTATATTCTGATACATCAGACTTTATGATCAGTATTTAAAGATATTACCATGTGTGTGAATTCTGTGCCTAAATTGAAAATTTTCTTAAATGCTGATTGTTGTCTGATGTGAATTTCTAAACTCTGATAGTGATATGAATGTTTCTGTGACTATTCAATCTAATGAGGATAATTGTGATAGATGCTGACCTAGTAGTCTTTAATATACTAAGGATCCCATGTTTGAAGTAATTGTTTATGTGGAAATCTTTTAACACAAGCACATTATGATATTGAGCTTAGTTGAAGTTTACTTTGTGTATCTTATTACTAAGTCAAAAACTAGAATAGTGCTTCTTATCTGTTAAGTTCTGATGTTAGTAAATCTGGTGAATGTACTAAGTGCTGATAAGCCTCACTTATCAAAAGAAAAAGAAAAGAAAAGTAATAAAAATCAGGTACTCCTTTGAGATCTAGAGTAAAAAATATGGAAGGGAAGACCCCAGTGCATTGCTGGTATCAAGTAATATGCATTAGAAAAGCAAAATAAAGTTTTCTTGGTGACTTTTCACATTCTCTGATTACCGGAGAAATACTCTGATAATAGCATAAATTCTGATAAGCAGTTGTGACTCACTTACACTGAGAAGCCACTGTAAAAAGGAATTTCAGAAGATGCATAAAATGAGCACAAAACAGTTGAGGTGGACTCATGCATGAACTCATTTTATAGTAGACTTCAGAATAATGACAGATTTTAAGCAAAATTTTTAGTTATGCCTTATTTCAAAGATGTACTGAAGTGAATCAGACTTTACTCTTTGTCTGATATTTAGCTTAATGCACACACATACACTGCATATGAATGATGAAAATTACTATGGTGATAAATGTTATTTTGGATGAACAGTTTAAGTGTTAGTTGCATAAATTCTGAGGACAAGTTCTAATGATTAAGTTCTGATGTACCCATATCAGTATTTGTATGAAGAATTACAGGAATAAACATTCACTTTTCGAGTTAAGAAGCCATATTCTGATGACTTTTAAATTCTGATAATAATTAAGTTCTGATGCTGACGTGGCAGTATTTATTTACTTGGTTTATTTTTGGTCATTACCTCAACGGTCATATTTTTTTTGAATATTGGTTTATGTGAGATAAAGCAGTAATAATCATTTGTTTAGTGGGAACAGTTTTTTTTTAAAAAAAACTGAACGTGCAAAGTCATTATTGCTTATTTACCGTGCCCATTAACTTTTGCCTTAACTGCTACATGTTTGATAGGTATAAAGGTCTGTTCCACTCCTCATTAACTGCTGTAACGTAGGTTGTCTAAGTAAAAGAGATAAAAGATTTTCAAATCTTTTATTCATATTTTTATTCTATTTCACTCTCTCTCTTTTCTTATTCTCTCACATTTTCTGACAGTTCACTATACAGACATTTCAACAAACACCTTTCAGGCAAACAAGTTTCTCACTTATTTCTGATGGCGCCCAAGGATTTAATTGTTGACGGAGCCAAGTTTGTACCAAATAACTATGCTGCAATCTTGAACAAGGCTGAAGCTCCATCAGATTTGCACTTTGTGCAAGATTTCTTAGCAAATAGTGAGATTGGGTATGCTTTGACCCAACCTCAAACCATTTCAAGCCAACAAGTATTGACATTTTGGCGGACTGGGATTTTTTATGATGGTGGTGCTGCTGGTACTCCAAGCATCGTATTTGAAGTAAATGATGTTGAACATGTAGTAACTCCTGGGACAGTTCGCAAAGCTCTCCACTTACCAGATGGCTGTACATTCTCAACAGTGGAGGACCCTGTTCTACAACAGCTTATGGCAAATTTGGGTTATGAGAAAAGTTTGGGAAAGCTTGGATAACTGAAAAGAGCAAATATCATGAAAGAATGGAACTTTTTCTTTGATTGCATCACTAAGGCATTCGCCAATAAATGCTCCAACTTTGATGCCATTCCAATCATGAGTCAGCGAATCGGGTATGCTCTTATTCATCAAACTCATTTTGATTTTGCAAGTGTTGTGCTAGGTTTCATAGGGGATAGGATGATAGAGGATAGGAATGTAGTATACTTTGCTAGATTCTGTCAGCTTATATATACTTGTTAGATATATTTGATAATGTCATGGCTAATATGATTTATGTTTAGTTTTCAGATCTTACTTAAACAGGATAAATCAGTACTTACTGGAAGTTAGGAATTAAGGATATCAGTACTTATATTATCAGGAGATAATTATCAGAAGATGGATATCAGAACTTAAGTACTGAAGGACGATCAGATAAGGACAACAGCTGATTAAAGGAAAGAAGATCGAGATAAACATAAGAAGAGATATGCATGAAGAAGGAATTCTATGAAGAATAGAATACTTGGAAGAAAAGATATCTGATTGATATATTTTAGGAAGCAGAATTATATTCCATATCAAATAGCGATTATCTTGTAACTGTGTAGTATATAAACACAAACATAGGGTTTACACTATAAGTGTTATCATATTCGAGAAGATTATTCATTGTAACCCTAGCAGCTCTCGTGATATTTGTTCATCACTGAGAGGTAACAGTTCCATACTGTAACAGAGTTTATTGTTTCAATAAAGTTTGTTTTATGTTACTCGAGTTATTAAAGTTTGATTTGATTGTACTTTACACTGTATTCACCCCCTCTATAGTGTGTGTGTGACCTAACAAGTGGTATCAGAGCCCTTCTGTTAACGCACATACAGTTTAAGATCCAAACACAATCATGTCTGACACAGAAACTCCAACTAAGCCTACCAAAACTGAAGAACCTCCAAAGACACAAATTCAAAGTCGGTATGAGACCATCAGAGTTCCCATACTGAGACCATTTGAATATGCCATATGGAAGGTGAGGATGAACATGTTTCTGGAAGCTACAGATCCAGAATATCTTGATAGAATCAAGGAAGGACCTCACAAACCAACCAAGCTCACTGTTGTAGTTGCAGGCGAAGCAGCAAAGACTGTACCAAAGGAGAAGAATGATTATACTGCTGAAGATATCGCATCAATTGCTAAGGATGCTAAGGTACGACACTTACTGCATAGTGCCATTGATAATGTAATGTCAAACAGGGTAATTAACTGCAAGACTGCAAAGGAGATATGGGATGCTCAGGAAACAAGGTGTCAGGGAACTGATACAATTAAGAAGAACAGGAAGACAATACTCACTCAAGAGTATGAACACTTTGACTCAAAGGCTAATGAGTCATTGACTAATTTATATGATAGATTTGTCAAACTCTTGAATGATTTGTCACTGGTTAATAAGGAGTATGATCTTGAAGATTTAAACCTTAAATTCCTGTTAGCTCTTCCTGAATGTTGGGATTTGAAGGCAACAATAATAAGAGACAACTACAATCTTGATGAAACAACTCTTGATGAAATTTATGGAATGCTCAAGACTCATGAACTTGAGATGGAACAAAGAAGCAAGAGGAAAGGAGGAAAGTCAAGGACAGTTGCTCTTAAGGCTGAAGAAGAATCCCCCAAGGCAGCTACCTCAAGGAAAGACAAGGGTAAAGCTCTTTTCACAAAGTCTGATACTGAGTCATCAAGTTCTGAAAGTGATGATGACTCAAATTCTGAAAGCTTGCCTGAGACTGATGCTGATGAGGAGATGATGAAGCTGTGTGCTCTTATGGTGAAAGGGATCGAAAAGATTACATACAGGAAGTTCAGGAAGGGAAATAAGTTTTCGAGGAAAGGCACAAGTTCTGATAAGAAGAATTTCAGAAGATCTGAGGGCAGAGGAGGAAAGTCTGATAGAGGAGATTATACCAATGTCAAATGCTATAACTGTGGTGAGAAAGGCCACATATCTCCTGATTGCAAGAAAGTGAAGGGTGACAAAGGCAAGGCTCTTGTCACAAAGAAGAAAAGCTGGACAGACACCTCAGACTCTGAAAGTGAGGAGAATTATGCTTTGATGGCAAATGCTGATAAAGCAAGTGCTGAAAGCAGTTCTGAAGCTGCTGAATCAAAGGTACCTTAGACTACTTATGCTTTTCATACTGATGATATTAATGAGTTGAGAAGATATCTTAAAACCATATTTGTTAGTTATAGAGATCAAACTTTAACATGTGAAAGATTAACTTATGAAAATCTTGCTTTTAAGAAAAGAAATGATTTCTTAGAAAAAGAGTTAGTTATGTTCCATCAAACTCAGAAGGATAGAGATGATGCTTTTTATGTTAGGGATGAAGTGCTAAAAATGAATGAATCTCTTAAAACTGAGTTAGAAAAGGAAAGAGAGATAATCAGGACTTGGACTAAAAATGACTAAGAAGCAGCTTAAGCATAAGCTGAAAGATGTTAAGAACGTAAACAAGGTAAAATCACCTAGGAAAAATAGGAATGGAAAGGAAGGTATGAATAAAAGCAATGATTATAAGCCTGTTCCTAAAGCTCCTAGGAAAACGTGTCATAACTGTGGAAGTTCTAACCATCTGGCCTCTTTTTGCAGGAAGAATAAGAACATAAACTCATTACCTTCAAAGTCAGGAGTTAGGAGTCAATCTGTTAGATATAAGCCACAAAATCCTTGTTTTCATTGTGGTAGTTTATGGCATTCCATTTATACTTGTAAGGAATATCATAGTTTGTACTATGATTATTATCAAATAAAACCTTCTTTAAAGAAAGTTTCCATTGTTCCTTCTAGTGTAAATTCTGATTCAAAGTCTGATAGTGTAAGTTCTGATAAGAAAAATGTTAACATAAACTCTGATGCTAAATCCGCTGCAAATGTTAACAAACTTAATAAGGCCAAAGGATCCAAGCAAGTCTGGGTCCTTAAAACTAATCATTAGTGGTCTTTGTGATTGCAGGGCAACAGTAAAAATATCCTAGTTCTGGACAGTGGATGTTCAGGACATATGACTGGAAATAAAGCCCTGCTATCAGATTTTGTGGAGAAAGCTGGCCCAAGTGTTTCTTATGGAGATGGCAACATTGGAAAAATATTGGGATATGCTAATATCAATCTTGGGAATGTCATCATTAAAGAAGTAGCTCTGGTCTCAGGACTTAAACACAATCTGCTGAGTATAAGTCACATCTGTGACAGAGGTTATCATGTTGATTTCTTTGAAGAACACTGTGAAGTTGTGAGTAAATCTAAAGGCAAAGTTGTTCTGAAAGGATACAGGCGTGGTAACATTTATGAAGCTAAGCTTTCAACAAGTACTGATGGTTCTGCAATCTGTCTGATGAGTAGAGCATCAATTGAAGAAAGCTGGAATTGGCATAAAAAACTCTCTCATTTAAATTTCAACAATATAAATGAGTTGGTCAAGAAAGATCTTGTGAGAGGACTGCCAAAGTCAGTATTTGCTCCTGATGGCCTTTGTGATTCTTGTCAGAAGGCCAAACAAAGAAAATCTTCATTCAAGAGCAAGACTGAATCATCAATTCTTGAGCTTTATCACCTACTACATGTTGATCTATTTGGTCCAGTAAATGTTATGTCTATTGCAAAGAAGAAATATGCTATGGTCATAGTGGAAGAGTTCACCAGATACACATGGGTGTATTTCTTGCACACAAAAAGTGAAACTGCATCTATCTTGATTGATCATGTCAAACAACTGGATAAATTGGTCAAAGATTTGGTGAAGACAATAAGGAGTGATAATGGCACTGAGTTCAAGAATTTGATAATGGAAGAGTTCTGCAAAAACCATGGAATTAAGCAGGAATTCTCTGCTCCTGGAACTCCATAGCAAAATGGAGTTGTTGAAAGGAAGAATAGAACTCTCATTGAAGCTGCACATACAATGCTTGAAGAAGCAAAGCTTCCAACCTATTTATGGGCTGAAGCTGTGTAGACTGCTTGTTTTACTCAAAATGCTACACTCATTAACAAGCAAGGAAAGACACCATATGAGATGGTGAAGAAAAAGAAGCCAAATCTGAAGTATTTTCATGTATTTGGATGCAAGTGTTTTATTCTTAAGACTCATCCTGAATAGCTATCCAAATTTGATCTAAAAGCTGATGAAGGAATCTTTGTTGGATATCCACTTTCCATAAAAGCCTTCAGAGTCTATAATTTGAGAACAAGAGTGGTCATGGAATCTATCAATGTCTCTTTTGATGACAAGAAGATTACTGGACTTGAAGATTTTATTGATCATGATCAGCTGAGATTTGAAAATGAAAACTCAAATTCTGATATTGAAAATCCTGACAATCTAAGTCCTGATACTGCAAACTCTGATGGATTAAACTCTGATGTTATTGAAACTGTGGTGACTATGCCAAAGAAAGATGCACCTATGCAGGGGGAGCATACTCAAGATCTTACCACATCTCAAGAAGCATCAGAACATACATCTGGCTCTTCAAGTTCTGATTCGTCAAGTTCTGATAAGCTAAGTTCTGATAGTTCTGAAAATCTAAATACTGAAGAATCCAACTCAGAGAGCATAGTTTCAGGGGGAGCATCAGAGAATGAAAATGAAGACAGCATGGATCATGGGGGAGCATCCAGTTCTAGAGAAAACCTTCCATCTGCAAGGAAGTGGACTAAAACACATACACCTGATTTGATAATTGGAAATCCTGATGCAGGTGTCAGAACTAGAACAGGTACTTCAAATGAATGTCTACAATTATTTTGTTTCTCAGACTGAGCCAAAGAAAGTGGAAGAAGCTCTTCAAGATGCTGATTGGGTGCAAGCAATGCAGGAAGAGTTAAATGAATTTGAAAGAAACAAAGTCTGGACCCTAGTGCCAAGACCAAAGAATAGATCTGTTGTTGGTACAAAGTGGGTATTCAGAAACAAAACTGACAGTGATGGTATAATTACAAGGAATAAGGCAAGGCTGGTTGCAAAAGGATATTCTCAACAGGAGGGAATTGATTATGATGAAACATTTGCACCAGTTGCTAGGTTAGAAGCCATAATGATATTCTTGGCTTATGCTGCTCACAAAAAGTTTACTGTCTTTCAAATGGATGTGAAAAGTGCTTTTCTCAATGGAGAATTGGAGGAAGAAGTATATGTTGAACAACCTCCAGGATTTGTAGATTCCAAATATCCAGATTATGTCTACAGGCTTGATAAAGCACTTTATGGACTTAAGCAAGCTCCTAGAGCATGGTATGAGACTTTAGCTCAGTTTCTTCTGGAAAGTGGATTTAACAGAGGAACTATAGACAAAACAATGTTCAACCTCAACCATGGAAAGGACTTACTTCTGGTCCAGATTTATGTTGATGATATCATTTTTGGGTCTACAAATGACAGACTTTGCAAAAAGTTTGCCAAACTGATGCAGTCAAGGTATCAGATGAGTATGATGGGGGAACTTAGCTAATTTCTGGGCCTTTAAGTCAAGCAGAATGAAGAAGGCACTTTTATTTGTCAAACTAAGTACACCAGAAACTTGCTGAAGAAATTTGGAATGCAAGATTGTTCAAGTGCATCCACTCCCATGGCCACTGCAACAAAACTGGACAAGGATACTGGTAAATCAGTAGATATTACTGATTACAGAGGTATGATTGGCTCTCTACTCTATCTAACTGCTAGTAGACCTGATATCATGTATGCTACCTGTCTTTGTGCAAGATTTTAAGCAGATCCAAGAGAACCTCACTTAACAGCTGTGAAAAGAATTTTCAAGTATCTTAAGGGAACAGCTGATCTGGGATTATGGTATCCCAGAGAATCAGATTTTAAACTAATAGGTTACTCAGATGCAGATTTTGCAGGTTGCAAAATTGACAGGAAAAGCACAAGTGGAAGCTGCCAATTTCTTGGAGGCAGATTGGTTTCTTGGTTTAGCAAGAAACAAAAGTCAATTTTCACATCAACTGCAGAAGCAGAGTACATTGCTGCAGGAAGCTGTTGTGCACATATTCTTTGGATGAAGAATCAGTTACTGGATTATGGGTTAACATATTTCAAAATCCCTATTTACTGTGATAATCAAAGTGCTATTACTATGACAGGTAATCCAGTTCAACGCTCTATGACAAAGCACATCAGCGTCAGGTACCACTTTATCAGGGAACATGTGGATGAAGGTACAGTGGAATTGCACTTTTTTCCAACAGATCAACAACTAGTAGATATCTTCACAAAACCACTGTGTGAAGCTACTTTTACAAGATTGGTAAATGAACTTGGAATGGTTTCAGGTTCTTTCTCTAAATCTGCATAGTTTTGTTCTGATGCATCAGACTTTATGATCAGTATTTACAGAAATTACTCTCTTTGTGTATTCTGTGCTTAATTGAAAATTTGCTTAAGTACCGACTGTTGTCTGATGTAAGTTTCTAAACTCTGATAGTGATATGTTTGTTAATATAACTACTCAATCCTATGAGGATACCTGTGCTAGATGCTGACCTAGTAGTCTTCAATAAACTAGGGATTCCATGTAAGAAGTAATTATTTCTGTGGAAATCTATTGACACAAGCAAATTCTGATATTGAGCTTAGTTGAGTCTACTTTGTCTATCTTATTACTAAGTCACGAACTAGAATAATACTTCTCATCTGTTAAGTTCTGATGCTAGTAAATCTGTTGAATGTACTAAGTGCTGATAAACCTCTCTTATCAAAAGAAAAAGAAAAGAATCAAAGATTAAAATTCAGGTACTCCTTTGAGATCTAGAGTACAAATGTGGAAGGGACGACCCAAGTGCATTGCTGGTATTAAGTAAATATGCATCAGAAAAGCAAAATATTTTCTTGGTGACCTTTCACACTCTATGATTACTGGAGAAATACTCTGTTAATAGCATAAATTCTGATAAGCAGTCGTGACTCACTTACACTAAGAAGCCACTGTAACATGGAATTTAAAAAGATGCACACAATTAGCATAAAATAGTTGAGGTGGACTCAAGCATGAACTCATTCATTAGTAGGTTTCAGAATAATGACAGGTTTTTAGTAAAGTTTTAGTTATGCCTTATTTCTAAGATGTACTGAAGTGAATCAGACTTTACTCTTTGTCTGATATTTAGCTTAATGCACACACTAAACACTCCATATGAACGATGAAAATTACTGTAATGATCTATGTTATTTTAGATGAACAGTTTCTGTGTCACATTACACAAATTCTGAGGACAAGTTCTGATTGCATGTTCTGAGGATTAAGTTCTGAAGAATCTATATCAGAATTTGTTTGAGGACTTACTAAGATAGGCATTCATTTTTCGAGTTAAGAAATTATGTTCTGATAACTGTTAAGTTCTGATATAAGTCTAAGTTCTAATCTTAAATTCTGATTCCTTCCTTGACCTATTTGTGGATAAAATCTAAAAACAATTTCATTTTAAATTAGACTATGTTTGGGTAGAATATTAACAGTCAATATCATTAGGGATAGTGGTTCACATACACGTACAGTAATTTTTACTTGTTACTTGTGCGTATTAACCCTGACTTAAACTTCCAATGACTATTTTCCTTCTTCCAAGTCTGGGGAAACGAGGTAGAATTAATTCTACCTGTCAGCATTAAATTTCTTTGCGTCTCCTGGCATTCTTTTGCCTATAAAAACAACCACTTCACATCAGTCTTCACATCAACTCTTTTATCACAACCTCACTCTCGTTTCTTTTCCTTATCACCACAAATGGCTGCATTTGGCTGGTTTTACAACTATGGCGATGAGACTGTACATGTCTTTTTAAATGGGATTCCAACTCCATACCCTATCGCCAACATCCCTCACAATCTCTAGATTCAATTTCCAGCGGCTATTAAACGTGATCTGCTGGCAGTTCGAAGAGAACTTCACCTTCGTCCTCTTCGAAAGCAGAAGCAAATAATACGACTCGCTATTCTCTTTGTTGAGAGTAGGAAGAATAAATAATTTATTTTCTTCTTCCTGTTTTTCTTCATCATCAGCTTTGTCAGGCTTCTTAGCTCAGGACATTAGCTGTTGATATTAGGTTTAGCAGCTTAGGACAATCTTGTAAAAGTTTTGATGTAATTTAAATTTCATGAATGTATTCTCTTAATATATTAATGAAATTTCTTTTTTTGCAAGTTCTTGTCTCTGAGATGTTCTGAAATGCATTGATAAATCCTGATAAATATTCATATTCTGATGACCGTTTCAATTTAAATTTAAATTAAGTTCTGATTTTTTTAATCAGTACTTGTTCCCTTGATTTATTTTGGTCATTCTCACTCGAATTTTTTTTCAGAATATTGGTGTTGCAGTGAAAAATAATTTACTAAGTGGAAACAGTTTCACTTTTGAATTAAAACTGATTTACCTTGATTAATGGCATTACTGGGTAAGTGGAACGGTTTTTCCTTGAAAAACTGCAAGTAGGTAAGCAATGATTACTGCTTTCCCGTACCCATTAACTATGCATTATTACTGCATGTCTGACAGGTGTCCAACGGTTACATTTTTTTTTCAAAAGTATAAGTGAGATAGAGAGAGGATTTTTTAATCTTTTATTCACTTTTATACTTTATCTCTCTATTTGCTTTTACTCTCTTTCTTCTCCTGGCGTTGTTTTTTTTCATTTAGACATTTTATCAAACACCTTACAGTCACTCTTCCATCTCGATTATTTTCATGGCACCTAAGGATTTAATCATTGATGGAGCTAAATTTGTTCCAAATAACTATGCTGCAATTCTTGATCATGCTGAAGCTCCGTCTGAGTTGCATTTTGTGCAAGATATTCTTGCACACAGTGAAATCGGGTATGCATTGACCCAACCTTCAACCTTTTCGAGCCAACAAGTTCTGACATTTTGGAGGACTGGAAACTTTGATAATGGTGGTCAAAATGGTACTCCTAGTATTGTTTTCGAAGTGGGTGATTCTATATATGGGGTAACTCCTGGTACAATTCGCAAGGCCCTACATCTACCAGAAGGATGTACTTTTTTAACCCCGGAAGAATCAGCTCTTAAAGAGTTCATGGCTAGTTTGGGGTATGAGCAGAGTTTGGAAAAGCTTGGGCAGTTGAAACGGGCTCATATCAGAAAGGAATGGAGCTTCTTCTTTGACTGCATAACTAAAGCTTTTGGGAATAAATGTTCAAACTTTGATGCTATTCCTATAATGAGTCAGCACATCGGGTATGCTATCATTAACCAAACTCATTTTGATTTTACAACTGCTGTGATAGGTTTTATTGGGGATAGGATGACAGAAGATAGGAATGTTGTCTACTTTGCTAGATTTTGTCAGCTTATTTTTAATCATTGTTGTGCTGATAACCCCCAACCTACCACTGACTTAACTCAATCTTTTAAAATTACAAAACGAGCCTTTAATGATTTGGTAAATGCTGATGTTAAGAAGAAGGTGGTTAGACCCTTGCAAATTCCTCAATCTGTAAAACAGATCTTAGTAAATGATGATCCTGATACCTACAGATCTGTTTATTCTGATGTCCAACCAAGCACCACATCTCAAACACCACAACAACCATCAGCACATACCACTCATACTACTTAGCCTACCCTCAGACAATATCTCAAATCATATCTCTCCACTTCACAGATAGTTCAACCTTCATCTTCAGCATCTCCTGTGAAGCCTTCATCTTCCAAGGCTAAGAGGACAAAGACAGTTCCCCAAACACCTCGGAAGAGAAGGAGGATTGTTTTGAGAGATGAATCTGACAGTGAGGAACAGGTTTCTACATCAGAACCTGTTGTTAAAGAAGCTGAGAAAGTTACTTCTCAGAAGGTTTCTGTAATTGGGGGATCTAGGCTTCTCAAAAGGCTTAGAAGAATGACTGTTGATGAAACTCCAAAGGAATCCATATCTTCACAGAGATACAATAAACAGAGGGAAAAAAGGCCAGTTTCAGATGATGAGGAAGCAGCAGCTAAGGAAGGAAATCAGGAATCTCTGATCTCAAAATAACCGGAATCTGCTAAAGCCACTGCTTCTCCATTAACTCCAACTAAGGAAGCTGCTACTGAAAAGGCCAACACACCATATGTGTCTCCTAAGGCTGTATCTCCTGTTCATTCAGGCACAAGTACTGATATTGATATCCAGAACCTGGTTGTGCCTGAAGTACTTTACTTAGAAGCTCCAACAGAAACTAATCCATCAACAACACCTGTTACTGATGCTGCTCAACCTCCAGAGTTATCTACTAAACCTTCTCTGCATCTAGTTGCTAATGATCAGAATATAGGTGAGCATCAGGATATGGCTGTTGATCAGAACTTGGAACCAGATCAGCAATTAGAGGATGATCCTGAAGCCTCTATTGCTACTCATACTGTTGTTTTATCAGAAGATACTGATTCTGTAAGTTTTGATGCTGCAAATGCTGGAGATACTGGTGATGCTGCTCTAACTACAGATGCTGATGAAGCAGGTCCTTCAGGACATGCACCTCAACAAACTGTTCTTAAATCTGAACTTGTTAAGAAGTTTGTTACAAGAGAAGCACCAGTGCCTTGGAGTGAAACTCCTGCAGGACAGGAGTGGACTAAGGAATGGAACTCAGTTTCCTGTGTTCCAAATACAAAGCATCTGGCTGAGCACTTGACTAAAGCTGATGAGATGTTAATTACTGATGATTTCAAAACACAGCTTAGAGTCACTGTATTGAGTACTAAACATCTACAAGGTCTTCATTCCACTACTCATGCAGAATTACATAAGATTCAGGAAGAATTCTTTAAGAAAGAACAAGTTCAGAATATTGACAAGAAAAAATTCTTCCAATATACCTTTGACAGAGTTGCTTATATTGAGAAGACTCAAGAGAAATAACAAGCTCAAATTTATGATATTCTGAAAAATCAAGCTTCTCAGCAATCTCAACTTAATGAAATCCAAGCCTCAGTGGAATTGTTTGTCTCTCTTCTATTACCTGCTGATGCCAAAAAGGGGGAGAATGTAATTAAGTCCAAATGCAAAACTGATAAGACACTGAAGGGGAGGGATGATGAAAAGGATGACCACGGAAACTCTGGAATGGGTAGAGGTCATAGTCAAGGTAGAGGTTTCTCATCAAGAAAAGCTGAAATCACAAGTCACAGGACAAATTCTGATACTGGAAAAAGAATTAGTTCTGCTACTGGTAAAAGGATAAGTTCTGATGAACTTTTAGATCTTGATGAAGAAATGTCAAGACAGTTATTTCTTCAGGAAAATCCAGGAATGGACTTGGAGAGTTTAATGGAAGAAGAAGCCAGACTTAAATTAGAGAAAGTCACATCTAAATCTGAAGCTTCTGGTAAAAAAACACTTCCAAAACTCAAAGGCATTGTGATAAAAGAAAGGACAAATACTGAAGCAATATTGGCTAAATCACAACCGTAGATAGATCTAAGATCCAAGGGTAAAGAAAAAGTTGGGGAACCTATCAAGGTTTATGTGCCTCCTGAGAATGAAGAAATCACTGATGAAAAGGATGATCTTGCTTTGACTTCAAGAAAAGTTCTTAAGACAACCTCTGACATGGCTCAAGTTGTTCAGTGTCAAGAGACAGTAAGTTCTGATATTTTGAAGAAGCAAGTAACCTTTGACTTAGCTCAAGTTAACTTGATATCAGAAGATAAATCAAAGACACTCCTACCAGGATTCACTAAAGCAAAACAGACTCAACCTTTGAAGACTGCTGCAAGTGGTTTTGAAGCAAGAGTAGTTACTGGAAAGGAAGCAAGAGATAAAACTGGATTGGGAAGTGCTAATGAAAGAAGAATACAAAACCCTACCAATAATCCAACTTCCTTGAGTGAACCAGGTATTGGAGCAACTCCTGAGAGATTGAATCAACTGGAATCTGTATAAATGGTTTACCATACCTACTTGAAAGAACACATCTTGTTATACTTCATGACAGATGGTAGGGTTTATCATATAAGGCAAAATGCCATTCCATTGAAGTATTTTGAAGAATTGGAGCATGTACTATTCTTAATTCAAGTGAATAACAGATTGACAGGAAGTGCTGCAAACTATTTGAAGGATCAGATTCAGAGACAGAAAAGGCTTTATTATGTTAAGTCTGACAGCACATATGTTCCAAAGTACAGAGATCACAAGGGTGATATAGTTGAAATAAAGCCCAACACTGCTAAGATTATAACTACCTTTCTGGGTTACAGGGCTGTAGAATTCAATCTTGAGGCTGATAAAGCTTATTTGATCAGACTGGATCAGGATATAAGAAAAGCTAAGATTAATGATCTCAGGGCTGCAATCTTTCAAATTGGTGAAGATACTGCAGAGCTTAAAGATGCTAAAAGGAGGATGATTGATGAACTTAGATATGCTGAGAGATGTTTGTTGAAGAACTATCTCAGAACAACTCCTGACATCAGAGAGATCAGAAGATGAAGCCAAGTCAAGATCTACAACTGATTAAATTCTGATATTTGTACAGACTGAAGCTGTTATTAGAAGTTAAATATTGGTAAAGCTTTAAGGACTGTAAGTTGTAGTTATCTAGTCTAATTATCATGCATTTGTACTTAATGTTTTTGACATCAACAAATATCTGTTAAACTTGTATATTTTGCTAATTTACAAGTTGGGGGAGATTGTTAGATATATTTGATAATGTCATGGCTAATATGATTTATGTTTAGTTTTCAGATCTTACTTAAACAGGATAAATCAGTACTTACTGGAAGTCAGGACTTAAGGATATCAGTACTTATATTATCAGGAGATAATTATCTGAAGATGGATATCAGAACTTAAGTACTGAAGGACGATCAGATGAGGACATCAGCTGATTAAAGGAAAGAAGATCGAGATAAACATAAGAAGAGATATGCATGAAGAAGGAATTCTATGAAGAATAGAATACTTGGAAGAAAAGATATCTGATTGATATATTTTAGGAAGCAGAATTATATTCCATATCAATTAGCGATTATCTTGTAACTGTGTAGTATATAAACATAAATATAGGGTTTACACTATAAGTGTTATCATATTCGAGAAGATTATTCATTGTAACCCTAGCAGCTCTCGTGATATTTGTTCATCACTGAGAGGTAACAGTTCCATACTATAACAGAGTTTATTGTTTTAATAAAGTTTGTTTTCTGTTACTTGAGTTATTAAAGTTCGATTTGATTTTATTTTACACTGTATTCACCCCCTCTACAGTGTGTGACCTAATAATACTTTTTGTTGTGCTGATGAACCCCAACCTACCACTGATTTAATTCCACCCTTTAAGCTTGCAAAAAGGGCTTTTAATGATTTGTTAAATGCTGACATTAAGAAACAAGTGGTTAGACCCTTACAAATACCTCAATTAGTGAAACAGATACTGGTAAATGTTGATCCTCAAACCTACACATCTGTTTACCCTGATGTTCAACCCAAATCCCAACCATCACAACAGCCATCAGAACATACCATATATACACAAACACCTCAAAATTCTCAACCTCAACCTACTCAACCCTCAGTCAAGACATATTTCAAACCATCATAGTCATCTCAATCTCAACCTTCAGCACATCCTGTGAAGCCTTCATCTTCCAAACCCAAGAGGATTAAGACAGTACCTCAGACTCAACAGAAGAGAAGGAAACTTGTTCTGAGAGATGAGTTAGACAATGAGGAATAGGTTCCCATGTCTGAACCTGTTGTAGTAGAAGCTGAGAAGATCTCTTCTCAGAAAGACACTGTAACTGGGAGTTCTAGGCCTCTCAAAAGGCTTAGAAAGCTAAATCCTGATGATAAAGCTCCTACAGTGTCCCCACCCTTTAAGAAAATAAAAAAGCAAAGAGCTCACAGGGACACGGTTGAGTCAGAATCAGAAGATGAGGAAGCAGCTAAGGAAGGGGGTCAGGAATCTCTGATCCCAACAGAACCAATAGTTATTGAATCACTTCCTTCAGCACAACAAGAAACTGCTCAAGATAGAGTGCCTACTCCTCCTGTGTCACATATAATTGAACAAGTACATACTGATGACCCAGGTACAAGTGCTGAGATTGATATTCATAACTTGGTTGTGCCTGAGGTTTTGTACTTAGAAGCTCCACCGACTCAAATCACTACACCAACAACACCAATTCTAGATGCTGATTTTAATGAAGATATTCCTACTACACCAATTCTGAATCTGGATGATGAAAATCAGATTTTAGGTGGGCATCAAGGTTTGGTTGTTGATCAGAACTTAGTTGGAGATCAGCACTTAGAGGATGATGTTGAAGCCTCAATAGCCTCTCATACTATTATTTTATCAGAGGATGCTGATGATGCTGATTCTATAAGTTCTGATGTTACTAATGCTGAACTTACTGCTGAAGCTGCTTCTAATGCTGATGCTGATGCAGCTGGTCCATCAGGACATGCACCTCAACAAGTTCCAAACAAAGCTGAATTAATCAAGAAGTTTGTTAGAGAAGATGCACCAGTACCTTGGAGTGAAACTCCTAGAGGAAGGGAGTGGACTAAGGAATGGAACAAAGTCAATTTTGTTCCTACTTCCAACATACTTGCTGAGCACTTAGCTAAAGCTGATGAGATGCTAGTCAATGATGATTTCAAGACACAGCTCAGAGTTACTGCACTAAGTACAAGGCACCTTCAAGGTCAACAATCTATAACTCAGGCCAAGGTAGACAAGATTTAAGAATCCTTAAATCAACAAGATATGCTTGTCAAGCTGGACAAGAAAAGATTTTTCAAACCTACCTTTGACAAAATTAAGTACATTGAGAAAACTCAGGAGAAGCAACAGGCTTAGATTGATGAAATTTTGAAGAATCAAGCTTCTCATCAAAATCAACTCAATGGGATCCAATCCTCAATGGAATTGCTTGTCTCTCTTCTTTTACCTGCTGATGCCAAAAAGGGGGAGAAAGTAATTAAGTCCAAATGCAAAATTTTTAAGACACTGAAGGGAAAGGATAATGAAAAAGATGACCAGGGAAACTCTGGAATGGGTGGAGGTCATGGTCAAGGTAAACTGGAACTATAAGTCAAAAAACAAGTTCTGATACTGGGAGAAGAATAAGTTCTGATACTGGTAAAAGGATAAGTTCTGATGAACATCTGGAACTTGATGAGGAAATTTCAAGACAGTTATTTCTGAAAGAAAATCAAGGAATGGACTTTGAGAGTCTAAAGGAAGAAGAAGCTAGACTTAAGTTAGAAAAAGTCAACTCCAAATCTAAAGCTTCTGTTGTTGAAAAGAAACTTCCCAAGGCTAAAGGCATTGTAATAAAAGAAAGGACAAATCCTGAGGCAACTAAAGCCAAATCATAAGTGGAGATAGATCCAAGGTCCAAGGGCAAAGAAAAAGTTGATGAACCTGTAAAGGTTTATGTGCCATTCATGGATGAAGAAATATCTGATGAAGATCATCAAGAGATGTCCATGCTCAAATTACTAAAGTTCAAGGTATAGAATCCTTATGTGATGAAGCCTGGAAAAAGAGCAAGGAGAAACTGAATTCCAACTTGGAAGAAGGACTTTCAACGGATGTAGATTCGACGGATGATGAATGTTATCCGTCGAATGATCAAAAGAATTATCTGTAGAAAGATAAGGAACCACATCCGTTGAGTGAAAGAAAGCCAGTTAGCAAATCCCAACTAGCTAAGTTAAATGAGAAATATGGATCAGTTTCCAAGAACTTTGTTCCAGGAGAAATAACTCAAGTGAAAAAGAACAAGAGAGTCAATGTAGGTCATCTATCAATCAAGCAATTGAATGACAGATTGGAGAAAATTGAGGTTAAAGCAGAATCTAAAAGAAAAAACAAAAGAAATGGGAAAGTAGGAATTAACAAATATAACAACTACACACCTGATAAATATGGACATACAAAAACATGTGTGAAGTGCGGTAGTGTTAATCATTTTTCTGTTAATTGCAAACATCCTATGCCTGCACCCATGTCTACACCTCCTTCTTTTCCTAACATGCCTACCATGACTGTGAATGTTATCTCTGCACATAATTTGAATGCATAATTTGTTAATATTCCATTTTCACAAAATCCTTATTATGCTACATTTAGTATGCCACAAATGCCATTTAGCATGCATTACTGAATAACATATTTACAAAAAATATGCCCTTCCAAGTAAATCAGCCTATGCATGATAATTCTGTAATGATGAATGGTTTCAAAGGTTCCACTCCAATGACTAAGGATGAATCTCATATACCTAAGTCAAATGAGGACAAGGGCAACTCGGTAACATTCAATTTTGAATCCTTTATTGTGACCAATAAGAAAAACAACAAAGTGGTTCTCACTGGAGTGAGAAAAAAAATGTGTATCTAGCTGACTTTAACTCATTAAATGCAGAATCTGTCACTTGTCTCTTGATAAGTGGATTTTATATCCATTTAGAACGCTTCATATCGGCTTAAGTTGATGATTCAATCTCAAGTATGTGATATTTTTAATGCATTTTGTGTTGAGTATGTGCAGGGCTTTAGTTGTAGGCAGGAATGGACTTCTATATGATTTTATGTTGATAAGAGATCAGGAATTGAAGTGCGATCGCTTGCGGGAAGATCAGAAGGAGAAATGAGAATTCTGCAGGAATTTTTTCAGAAGCCAAGCATGCCCGCGCTTGACTCAGGCACGCCCGCGCCCATTTTCCAGAAGGAGAGTGCGCGGGCGCGCCTGGGTCTTGCAGGAAGAATCCTGTTTTGAGTTCATTTTGGATATTCTGAGCAGTCAAGTCAACTTGGAGCATATAAATAAGAAAAGGAGATGAATTTAATGACAAGGAACAAGGAGAGAACTCTGAAAATCAAAAAGCACCCAAGATGGCTACGAAGAAGAAGATTTGGTTTTATATCATTCTTTTGTATTCTTCTAATTAGGCGATACTTTGGATGCTTGTTTCGAATTTGTTTTCTAACCTTTGATACTTTTCTTATTCTCTTGTAACATTCAGAACCTTTTTACTATCAGGTTTTCATTGGAACCCATGATGACGAGACGTTCGATTATGAACTAATCGTTATCGTAGGATTCTAATGAATTTATTTATGGAGTTTAATAGTTTATTGCCTTAAAGTTTTGGTGTGTGTTGAATTATTGATATCATAGTATGGTTGTACTTAATCTTTCTGGATGCGTAGCTAACATCTAAATTGTTTGTTAATCTCTATTGATTGTGAAAGTGGATATAGGGTTCTAGAACTTGCCATGCTGGCATAGGTTTATGGATGTTTTAACATGCATGATTCGTAATGTAATTTTAACCATCTTACGCTGCCCTATGTAATCTCAATAGATAACTTGCTCTTAAACCGTTATATTTTCAAATCTTATAGACATATAGGGTCTTAGCATAATTGGTGTCTACCCAGTTTCTATCTAATTTGTGGATGATGAGTAGTAGGGTACACGTATATTGAAAGATAGTGTGTACTAATTTCGTGTTATCTGATTAGTTATCATCACTGTTACATATTATGATTAAAGGCATAAACTCTGAACGAAGTATTTAATGAAGTTAGAATCCCATGTTTTATTTCATATAAGTAACTTGATTTATAATATCGTAGTTAATTCATTCTAGCATAATTACTTTAGATAACCAAACTCAAATTGATACTTGTCTTAGCAGTGAATAATAATCATACATTGTTGCATAAGTGCACATTCTAAATTAAACCAATCTCTTTGGGAACGAACTTAACTTAATCTTATACTACTTTTGACCGCATACGCTTGCATGTTTTTGTGCGAACAAGTTTTTGGCGCCGCTACCAGGGATCGTTGTTAAATTTAGTTTATGCGTTTGTCATCAGTGGTCGCTAAAGTTCACTGACTCAGATTATTCTCTTACAAAGTTTACTTTGTTTGTGTGTTTCAGGTATTGGATCGAGCTTGTATGCGAACACGTTCTCAATCTCGTAAGGACAAACTAGAAGAAGTAGAAAAAGGAAGTGATCATTACAATGGGAGAACCAGTAGTAAAAACAAAATCTTTGAAGGATTATTCTCAACCGAAACTCAATGACATTCAATCTAGCATTATCAGACCAGCCATTGCGGCTAATACCTTTAAAATCAAGTTTGGCATGATTCAAATGGTACAGAATTCAGTCCAGTTTGGGGGTTCTCCAAAGAAAGATCCCAATATGCACATTAGGGATTTCATAGAGATTTGAGACACCTTTAAGTTAAACGGTGTTTCGGAAGATGCTGTGAAACTGAGACTTCTCCCATTTTCTTAGAGGGATAAATCTAAGAATTGGTTGCACTCTCTACCACCAGGTTCTATTACGAAATGGGAGGATCTTGCTCAGAAATTTCTTACTAAATTCTTCCCTATGGCAAAAACAGCTGCAATCAGAAATGCTCTTACTCAATTTTCACAGTAGTCGGGAGAATCTTTATATGAAGCTTGGGAGCGCTACAAGGAGATGCTTAGGAAGTGTCCTCATCATGGAATGCCTGATTGGATGGTAATTAATTATTTCTATGATGGTTTGGGAGCACATTCAAGACCTATACTCGATGCAGCATCAGGTGGAGCCTTATGGGCTAAGAGCTATGAGGAAGCGTATGAGCTAATTGAAATGATGGCTGCTAATGAATATTAGAACCCAACTCAGAGACTACCATATGGCAAGGTAGCAGGAATTCTGGAGGTGGATGCAGCTATGGCTATAGCTGCTCAGCTAAAGGCGTTGACTATGAAAGTGGATTCTCTGGCTAACTATTGAGTTCATCAGATAACAAGTGTTTGTGAGCTTTGTGCATATGCATATGTGACGAATCAATGTGATGTATCTAGTGAGTCGGTACAGTTTGTGAGCAATTTTCAGAGACCACAGCAACCAGTTCCGGCCACTTATTATCCTAACAACCGAAACCATCCTAACTTTAGATGGAACAATAATCAGAGTGGTATGCAACATCCACAACAACCTTATCAACAGTTTCGAGCCAAGCCATTCAACCCTCCTGGTTTTCAACAACAATATGCACCAAGGCAACAATTTCAGCCACCGATAATGCAACAACAATCTCATGAAAGTGTCGGTCAATCTGCTATTGAAAAATCTGAATTGGAGAAATTGAGGCAGACGTGCAAAAGCCAAGCGGTTTCGATCAAAACTTTAGAGAATCAAATAGGACAAATTGCTAATACGCTGCTGAATTGACCACAAGGAACTCTTCCTAGTTATACGGAAGCTAACCCGGGAAAGAGGGAAGTCAAAAAATAGTTGAAAGCAATCACTTTGAGGTCTGAAAAGGTCGCTAACCATCAAAAATCAGAATCTAAAATTTTTTGGCAGAAGCCAAGCGCGCCTGCGCTCCATACAGGCGCGTCCGCGCCTGCCATTATACCAGAAATTGTAAATGTTAATGATACAGCTGATCAGAAGGATGGCGAAGCGGAAACAAAGAAAAATTTTGCTGAACACACTATTCCTGAGCAGAATATAGGAGACAAACAGGTCTATCCGCCTCCTCCATATCCCAAAAGACTTTAGAAGTAGAAATTCGACAAGCAATTTTCCAAGTTTCTGGAGGTTTTCAAGAAATTGCATATTAACATACCTTTTGTGGAAGCTTTAGAGTTGATGTCGAGCTATGCTAAGTTAATGAAGGGTATTCTATCTCAGAAGTTGAAGCTTGACGAGTTAGAAACCGTTGCTGTAACGGAAGAGTGCAGTGTGGTGCTGCAACAAAAAGTGCAACATAAACTTAAAGATCCAGGAAGCTTCACGATACCATGCACCATTGGCGAGTTATCTTTCGACAAGTGTTTGTGTGACTTGAGAGCTAGCATCAATCTAATACCACTGCCTGTCTTCAGGAAAATTGGTCTACCTGATCCAAAACCTACAAACATGTCCCTATAGCTGGCTGATCGGTCCATCACTTATCCGTGAGGTATAGTGGAGGATGTCTTGGTTAAGGTGGATAAACTCATCTTCCTTGCTGATTTTGTCATCCTGGACTTTGAGGAGGATAAGAAGATTCCTATTATCTTGGAAGACCATTTTTAGCTACAGGTCGAACTTTGATCGATGTGCAAAAGGGAGAACTTACAATGAGGGTTCAGGATCAGGATGTCACTTTTAATGTCTTCAATGCAATGAAATTCCCCACAGATGAAGAAGAGTGCTATGAGGTAGAGCTGGTCGACTCTGTAGTGAATTCGAAACTTGATCAATTGCTAAAGTTAGATACCTTAGAGAGAGATTTAACAGGGGAATCTGATAGTGAAGATGAAGAAGGGGCAGAGTAACTTCAGTTTTTGAATGCATCTCCGTGGAAGAGGAAGTTGGATTTGCCATTCGAGTCTCTTAGATTAGCAGAGCTGAAAAATTCTCAGGAGCGTCTTAAACCATCTATTGAAGAAGCTCCCACACTTGAGCTCAAACCACTGGCTGATCACTTGAGGTATGCTTTTTTAGGTGATGCATCTACTTTACCTGTTATTATTGCATCTGACCTTTCAGGTAGTGATGAAGACAAGCTCTTGCGAATTCTGAGAGAGTTTAAATCAACAATCGGGTGGACTATAACAGATATCAAGGGAATCAGCCCTTCCTATTGTATGCATAAAATTCTGCTTGAGGAAGGAGGTAAACCTACCATTGAACATCAGAGAAGACTCAATCCTTTCATGAAAGAGGTGGTGAAGAAAGAAATTCTTAAATGGCTTGATGCAGAGATTATCTATCCTATTTTAGAAAGTTTGTGGGTGAGCCCGGTGCAGTGTGTGCCCAAGAAGGGAGGCCTTACAGTTGTTGCTAATGAGAAGAATGAGCTCATCCCTATTCGGACAGTCATGTGGTGGAGAGTATGCATGGATTATCGGAAGTTGAATAAAGCCACCAGGAAGGATTATTTTTCGAATCCATTCATCGATCAAATGCTCAACAGGTTGGATGGACATGAGTATTATTTCCTTCTGGATGGGTACTCAGGATATAATCATATTTTTTGCCCCAGAAGATTAGGAGAAAACCACTTTTACTTGTCCGTTTGGCACTTTCGCTTTCCGTCGAGTTTCTTTCCGGCTCTATGGAGCACCTGCTACTTTTCAGAGATGCATGCTGCCTATATTCTCTGACATGATTGGTATTAATATGGAGGTGTTCATGGATGACTTTTCTATTTTCGGGTCTTCATATGATGAGTGTTTGCATAATCTGAGCTTGGTGCTGAAAAGGTGTCTTGAGACCAATCTCGTGCTAAACTGGGAAAATGTCACTTCATGGTGCAATAGGATATCATTCTTGGGTATAAGGTATCTAGAAAGGGTTGGAAGTGGATAAGGCGAAGGTGGGGGTTATTGAAAATCTTCCTCCACCAATCTCAGTTAAAGGAATCCGCAGTTTTCTTGGTCATGCGAGTTTTTATCGGCAATTCATTAAAGACTTCTCCAAAATCTCTAAACCCTTTTGTAATTTGTTGGAGAAGGATGTTCCCTTCAAGTTTGATGAAGAATGTTTAGCTGCTTTTGAGACTTTGAAAAAGAGTTTGACTACATCACGTGTTATTACTGCACCTGATTGGGATGAGCCCTTTGAGATGATGTGTGATGTTAGCGACTTTGCAGTTGGAGCTGTTCTTGGTAAGAGAAAGAAGAATATTTTTTATGTGGTTTACTACGCCAGTAAAACCCTTAATGATGCTCAGCTGAATTACACTACTACGGAGAAGGAGCTTTTGGCTGTTGTTTACGGGTTTGAGAAGTTCAGATCTTGCTTGCTTGGGACAAAAGTGACGGTTTACACTAATCATGTTGCTATTAGATATCCGGTCTCGAAGAAAGATTCAAAACCTCAATTTATTCGATGGATTCTCTTGCTTCAGGAATTCGAGTTGGAAATCAAAGATAGGAAAGGTACAGAAAACCAGGTAGCGGATCATCTATCACGTTTAGAAGATCAAGAGGACTTGACACATGCTCCAGGTACTGCTTTTCGAGCCACTGGTGTCGAGGTTGATTGGATAATTTTTGGAGCTAGCACAGTGTATCCGCCTCCTAATTCTCCACCCGAGGAGGGTGATCCTGCCGACAGCTAGGTATGCCCTTACTATCCTTATTATTTCCTTCAATGGGGACATTGAATATTTTAAGTTTGGGGGTAGTAATTTAAGGATTAGTAGTAGTAGAGTCGTGTTCATATAGGAATTATTTTGCATGTGTAGTGGTAGTTCATGCATAATTTTGCATAATTGTTCATATAGGCCATAATTATTTGCATAATTGTTCATGCTTATTATGTGAGTCCATTTAGTTGTATTTGCATAGCATATCGCATGATCCCGTAGGATGAGCTATTTTCGGTTGGTAGGTTGGTGTTGATTTGGGTATAGTGATGATGAATAGAGGGATGATTAAGTTCGTTTGAATTGACTTGCATGTCCAGAAGCAAAACCTATCCACAAGTCTCATCGGGTGCTTTTGGGCTAGATTAGGGTCATACTTGTTTGGTTGTTGAAATTTAATAATTTATTTACATTTAGAATATTTGCTATTCCCTTGATGATGAAGGAGCACTAAAATATAAATTTGGGAAAACCAGGGATTTCATTGCTAGTTATTAATAAAAGTTAGGCGTCAAAAGAATAGTAACCACTCATATTTATGAGTAGTCTAGGGTTGGATGAGATGGAGTGAAACGCACTAATTACAGAAATGAAAAAAAAGAAATAAAAGAAGAAATAAAAAATAAGAAGAATTTTTTTTTTGTAGTATCTGATTATGCAGAATTGACCACACGTGAGCTCTTTAATACTCGAGCAATTAAGTTCTATAGGACTTTGTGCCTAGTGACCTAAGTCTTGTTCAGTCTGGGATTCGCTAACCTAACGCTCACTACAGGGGTATTATTACGCAAGTCTTTCGGGGCCTCATTCATTTCACGGTCAAATAAGCATTTGTGTTGATGTGTTCAGTGTTGTAGCATGAATCCTTCTCTAACTCCAGTGATGATGGAGGTATTTTGGAGTCGTGGTGTGTTTAGCATTCATTCCACTTATAAGCTTGTGATTGCTTTGGTGAAGAATAAGATATGGTTTTTGATCTAGTGTTGGGAGTATTTCTGATAAGAATAGCACACACTCACGCTTATGTGCTTGTAATTTAGTGCATTGAATTTAGTCGAGCTCTGTTTAGAGTTATTGCATTCTTAGAGATATTGGCTTATTGATTTGATTGTGGTTATTCTGAGGGGATTTTTGCATTGTCATGTATTTGCATTCATTCATTTATTTGCATTCATGCATTAGTAGTAGTAGTTTTCGAGTCTTTTATGCTTGAGGACAAACATCGATTTAAGTTTGGGGTGTGATAAGTGGATTTTATATCCATTTTGAACGCTTCATATTGGCTTAAGTTGATGATTTGACCTCAACTATGTGGTATTTTTAATGCATTTTGTGTTGAGTATGTGCAGGGATTTAGTTGGAGGCAGGTATGGACTTCTATATCCTTTTATGTTGATAAGATTTCAGGAATTGAAGTGCGATCTCTTGAGGGAAAATCAGAACGAGAAACGAGAATTCAGCAGGAATTTTTCCACAAGCCAAGCATGCTCGCGCTTGACTCAGGCGTGCCCGCGCCCATTTTCCAGAAGGAGAGTGCGCTCGCGCTCCATAGAGGCGCGCCCGCGCTAGGTCTTGCAGGCCGAATCCTGTTTTGAGTTTGTTTTGGATATTTTGAGCGGTCAAGTCAACCTGGAGCATATAAATAAAGAAAAGGAGACGAATTTAACAACAAGGAACATGGAGAGAACTCGGAAAATCAAAAAGCACACCAGACGGCTAGGAAGAAGAAGATTTAGTTCTATATCATTCTTTTGTATTCTTCTAATTATGCGATACTTTGGATGCTTGTTTCAGATTTGTTTTCTAAACCTTGATACTTTATTATTCTCTTGTAGTATTCAGAACCTTTTTACTATCATGATTTCATTGGAACCCATGATGATGAGACGTTTGATTATGAACTAATCGTTATCGTGGGATTCTAACGGATTTATTTATGCAGTTTATTAATTGATTGCCTTAAAGTTTTAGCGTGTGATGAATTATCGTGGGATTCTAACGGATTTATTTATGGAGTTTATTAATTGATTGCCTTAAAGTTTTAGCGTGTAATGAATTATTGATATCCTAGTATGGTTGTACTTAATCTTCTAGGATGCGTAGCTAACATCTAAATTATTTGTTAATCTCTATTGATTGCGAAAGTGGATATAGGGGTTTAGAACTTGCCATGCTAGCATAGGTTTATGGATGTTTTAACATGCATGATTCGTAGTGTAATTTTAACCATCTTACGCTGCCCTATATGATCTCAATAGATAACTTGCTCTTAAACCGTTATGTTTTCAAATCTTATAGACATATAGGGTCTAAGCATAATTGGTGT
The DNA here is from genome assembly GCF_009905375.1 of Apium graveolens. Lineage (NCBI taxonomy): Eukaryota > Viridiplantae > Streptophyta > Magnoliopsida > Apiales > Apiaceae > Apium > Apium graveolens. The sequence continues at coordinate 35,755,856 of NC_133651.1, forward strand.
CTGCCCAGTTTCTATCTAATTTGTGGATGCTGAGTAGTAGGGTACACGTATATTGAAAGATAGTGTGTACTAATTTTGTGTTATATGACTAGTTATCATCACCGTCACATACTATGATTCAAAGCATAAAATCTGAACGAAGTACTTAATGAAGTTAGAATCCCATATTTTATTTTATATAAGTAACTTGATTTATAATATCGTAGTTAATTCATTATAGCATAATTACTTTAGATAATCAAACTCAAATTGATACTTGTCTTAGCTGTGAATAATAATCATACATTGTTTCATAAGTGCACATTCTGAATTAAACCAATCTCTGTGGGAATGAACTTAACTTAATCTTATACTACTTGTGACCACGTACGCTTGCGTGTTTTTTGGCGAACATCTCTTTAGCAAGGCAAGTCAAGATGAAAGTTGGCTATGGCACAAGAAGTTGTCCCGTCTTAACTTCAAGACTATGAATGAACTGGCCAGGAAAGATTTGGTAAGAGGCATTCCTCAAGTAGAATTCTCAAAGGATGGATTGTGTGATGCCTGTCAGAAAGGAAAACAGATTAAAGCATCATTCAAGAAGAAGCTTGACTCAACAATTGAAGAACCTTAACAATTACTACACATGGAGTTATTTGGACCAGTTAATGTATTCTCCATCTCAAAGAAAGGATATTGCCTAGTAATTGTGGATGATTTCTTAAAGTTCTCTTGGACATATTTTCTAAAATCCAAAGATGAAGCTAGTGATATCATCATCAATCACATAAGACAAGTTAACAATCATCCTGATTTCAAAGTTAGAAGAATCAGGAATGACAATGGAACTGAGTTCAAGAATTATGTGATGAGATTGTATTGTGAAGAGAATGGGATAATGCATGAGTTCTCAGCAGCAAGAACCCCATAAAAAATGGAGTGGTGGAAAGGAAGAACAGGTCACTTATTGAGGCTGCAAGAACAATGCTAGAAGAATCAAAGTTACCAACATATTTTTTGGCATAAGCTGTAAATACTGCTTGCTACGCTCAGAATATTTCTTTGGTTAATCAGGCAAAATGTATGACACCCTACAAATTGTTCAAGAACAGGAAGCTAACGTTAAACTTTCTTCATGTCTTTGGTTGTAAATGCTATATCTTAAGAAATCAAACTGATCAGCATAGAAAGTTTGATGCCAAAGCAGATGAAGGTATTTTTTTAATATGCAGTTGGAAAAGCATATAGTGTGACGGCCTCAACCCCGGGGTCAGGAGTTGACATCACCAAACAGAAACACCCGAAATATAAACAACAAGATTATTATTAATATATACTAACTCGATGTGACGGCCTCAACCCCGGGGTCAGGAGTTGACGTCACTAAACACAATTACCAAAAATATAAACAACAGAATTATTATTAAAATATACTAACTTGACCCCGAACCAAGATCCGATCCAGGTTCAAGTATAATTCAGATTCTCATTATTACAAACTCTTTATTCACTATCTAAGACACACTAACTTTATTCAGCAACTCTTCAGTCCTCATGGTCTGATACAAACTACCTCAGAGGAGCCAGGTCCAGTAGGGGCGGGAACACGGGTCGGTCTGACTGATCTTCTAGGCATCTGCGAAATATACATAACAGTTCGCAAGGGTGAGCATAATCGCTCAGCAGTACCAAATATGAATAACAGATTAAAACAATAATGTAACAATAATGGGAACAGAGCTGTAATCATGATATCAACATTTCATAATGATAATCAAAGTAACTGGATATCACTAATTAGCATGCTTTGTGAAAACAACATTGTAGTGTGCTGCATAATACCAGAGTCCAATTTTAGCATGCTAACTATTTTATAAAACCGCTGTATCAATCAATTATGCTTTCATATAATTCACAAATCCCAATCAGATACATAACGGATATGTGAAGACAGCTGATCAGGCTATCAATACCAGACGGCTCTAACTGCCATCCCATTTACCTGTTCCGGAACTTAGAGACTAGCTAGGTCTCTGACCTGCTGGACTAATCGGTTTTATAATGCGCGCAACTGAATTAGCCTCTTACGCCACCTCAATAGGCCTACTCTGGCCCCAATGTATCCCATATCTGACCGTTTTATCCAGTTTTCAAAACACTTGTATCTATCTCATTTTCAAAATCATTTATTTAGCCAGCACACATATAAAATCCGTTTCGCAAATCATTCCATTTGAGAGAGGTACCTTTCGAAGTTACTTTTCCCCAAAACAATTCGAAAACAGTGATTTATAACTACAGGGGATACGTAACTTAAAATGTTTCTGTTCCATTACGAGAATAAAACATTTAGCTATTCATATGCACTGAACCATAAAAGAATGGTCAGGGGTACTTGCCTTGCAACGCTTTACAACCCTAATAGCTTTCACGCTGACTTTGATCCTGGAACAACTCGACTGGGATCTACAATTACAGAATACCCTAATTGGTTATACCGACATGCTTGATATCCTCAAATCCTAATAACCCAAATCCAACAACCCGACTCGTATTATTATTATACACATAATCATGTAATCACATCTTTCGAGCATAAATAGGGATAACACGTAGAATATAATTATGCACGATTACAAATATATTTTTAGAAAATTTTGGCAGCAACTTCTTTATTTATAAGAATACCCGTCGATTATAATCGACGTCAACAATTCTCAACAATCCACAATATTATCCTGTACAACCCAACACCAACAAAAATTAATTATTTAAGTCCAAACATATTTTATGTAAATATTTTATTTTATTTATTTATAGAATTTAGGACTCAGAACATCGTCATCACCGTCCACCGTTGACTCACCGAAGTTCATCGTCAACGGCGGCACAATTTATTGGCGCCCGATATAATACGGGTTCCCAAATAAATCATACCGATTAATATTATTTTCTCGCCACGAAATTCTATTGTTTCACAAATGATACTCATTTATTTTCCTGCAGAAAATTAAGTAAATAAAAAGAATCAAAATCAATTCACCATAACAAATCTGCTACACGAACAGGCCCAACATAGGCCCAAACAACATAATCCAAAATCCCAACTGCCAAAAACAAGCTCACAGAATAAGCCCAACAGTAGAGCCCAACTGCAAGCCCAATAACCAGCCCAAACAAACACACAACCGCATCACCGCACAGGTGACACATGCGCCACCGCGCCACACACACACACACACACACGCATACACATATACACACACACACACATATACACACAGGGCACACACGTATATATATATACATATATGTATGTATACCAACTGTATAAATCAAAGCTGTAACACCCCCAGATCCGGGGTCGGGGATCCGGGTTGTCACGAGTTCCATTTCCCTTATTAACACCCAATCTTAATAATTTCTCAACTACTCTGTACTGTGACCCCACAATAAACACACACACCACACGTTATAGTCTCAGAGATGAACATCCAAAAATAATCACAAGTCGTTTTATTCCACAATTATATGTCAATACACCTTAAAAAGGTTCTGAATAAATTTACATTTCATTGCCATTATTACAATTCATAAATATACATAAATCTGGTACATCAAAAGTTGAAGCCTAGTCTATTGGTAGTTCCCTACCTCAGCTACAGTGACTTCAATGCCTATAGGAAGCTGCGAAACGCTTCCTATCCGATCGCGAATTGGGAGCTTGGTCCTGTTCATCTTATCTATCTGATGTTGTGTGATGAAAGAAGAAAGCAAGGGTGAGCGGCAAGCCCACCAAAATAATATGTATAATGATTAACAATATATGAGCCTTCTCATAGTACTCATGAAAGTCTTGGTCAAAAGAAATGAACCAAGTTTGATATCTTAATGCGATGAAGTCGCAAAATATTCAGTATATATACATATATACTTTTCAAAGTAATGGAAGTCCTCTTCCATGCATAATATACACAAAGTCCCATTGTATAACTGTATAAAAATATCGTTGCAAGGTGATCTCATATATCTAACCTTGTCTCAACGTTTTTCTGAAAATCTTTGTCATTCATAAGACAATTATTAATTAGATATAAGTTTAAAAGATGAAGTTACCAAATACTTCACTACACTTATATCATATATAAAGTTACTTGAACTGCCACCGTTCGAAGTATTATAAGTTTTAAGAAAAACACCCCATAGATGAGACCACAAGTTAAGACTTGAATGGATTCAATCTTTGAAATATTATTGAATGAAAAAGTTATGAGATACTTTATTTAGTCCCGGTATATATATATCCACATATATATACCCCTTTAAACATTTCCTGGAACCTCTGTTATGTAAAGTATGAACAGAGTTTGAAACATCCAATGAATTTTGGAAAGGAAAAGAATTTTGGCATAAACCCGATATCTCGCTGATCAGGCAAAGATACCAATAAGTAACCTTTTCTACTGTAGATGGATGAATTCCTCACCGGTCATCACCCTGGCCGCATTAGGACCTCGCGCTAGACCGTACCCCGGCCCCTCACGCGTTGATGGACTGCCACCCAGCCACTTACACAAATATAGACCGTACCCCGGCCTGTCGCTTATGCCGACTCAATGAGATGGGCTTACTTCCCGAACGTTGGGCAAGTAATCAATTCATTTACCAAATCTGCAACCTCGTTGCGAATATAAAATACACCACAGAGCCGGATTCCCCAGGTTTTTGAGCGAGTATTTAAATCCCCTTTAAAAAGGAAGATCTTAAATATAAAAATGAGTTTTGGGATCCGCTCTGACTTTTAAAAATCATTTTGAAGACTCGAAAACACTTTAAAGAGTGTTTGGAGTAAGGCTGATTTAATGAAATAAATCAGTCCCCAGAATATTTAGAAAATGACTGAATATTATTATTTAAATAATATTCCCATAAAGAATAATCTTTATAAAAATAATTGAAGTAGAAGTATTAAAACTTATACTTGAAATAAACATTAAATAACCAAAGATATACTTATATGAAAGTATTATCTTTATTTGAATAATCGACAATAAGTTTGATTATTAACACCTTACTCTTTAATAAAATAAAGAATATATTACAGCACATAATCGGAGTCATAGATCCTCAAATGAATATTCAAATAATATTCATAAATAATATAAAAGAGTCATAAGCCTTCGAATGAATATTCAAATAATATTCAATAATAATATATAAAAGAGTCATAAGCCCTCGAATGAATATTCAAATAATATTCAGATAAATAAATAAAAGAGTCATAAGCCCTCGAATAATATTCGAAATAATATTCAATAATAAAATGAAGTTTCAAGTTATCGAATAAACCTTATTCGATTAACAGTTTGGAAAACTATAACCATATATATATATAAATATATATATATATATATATATATCCATATCCATATAAAATCTACTCGGGATCCTCGACTCCCGGTTTTAGAAAATATTTTCACCTTTGAGTCCCTATACTAAGGGTATATGCAAGATACCGCTATCCTCTAGCATAGGTATTATCAAATGAACCAACAGATATATATTTCAAGAATATGAAACAGGCATGCATATATACCATATCACATGCTACAATATATCGCAAAAATTTGCTAAATAACCAATAGGCATTTATCGCAAGATCATGCATATACAAATGTATACATCACAACAACAGTATAACAGATAGAATACTTGCCTGAGCGACTGGGGGTTACGAATGGCTCGGGACGAGTCTGGTAACCTATAAGCAACAAGTAAGTTGGAATTAAACCAAAGTCACTTGTAAATCTATACTTTAACTAACTTAGACTCTAACGCTTGTTTTGCGCTCACTGATTCACTTAAGTCACTCGGGTACCCTCGGCTCCACCATTTTTAATAATTTAACCTTTACGAGTTTTAAAGCGATTCCTTCGCGAGTGACTTACCAACTGCCTAAAACACTTACCATAAATGTTTCATGCATTAATTAACCCTTTTTGGTCTTTAACCTACATTTCAAAGTAAGGCGAGGGGAAAAAGTTTCGTTCGCGAAACGCCGTTACTTGAAACGGTCGTTTCTCCTAAACCGTTCATCGGAATCAAACGAACCACATATCAAAACGAAGCTCGTAACATGAACTATCTAAACATGACAATGGTCAAAACCTAGCAGTTAGTTCAAGGGTTCTGATGTTAAGAACAAAAACAGTCTACGGTAAATCGGACATTACGACGGCTATGTTTACGCGATTTCCCAAATTTAAACCAACTCAAAACAACCACAATCCAACCCCAATTCATAACCCAATCCAAACTCCATCCAAAATACATTACAACAGCCCCAAACCAACTCATTATAATCCATTTACTTACTCCTAAAACTTGAATTTAAACTATACTACATTCTTTAACCAAATCTTAAGATTTCAACAAATCAATCACCACCATTCCAACCCAAACTCTTAAACAAACAAGTTTCATGCTTCACATATACTATACTACTCATAACCATTCCTAAATACTCAAAACTAAAGCTAGGGTTTGTAGTTTATACCTTCCTTGGAGAGTGGAGAATCAAGAGGATGGCTTGGAATCACCTTTAAAGCCCTTAACCAAGCTTAATCTAAACAAAACTTCAAGAACACAAATTTTAGTTCTTGAAAACACTATTCACCATCTTCTTTGATGATTTATAGAAAAAGATTGGCTTGGAATTAGAAGCTTAAACTTATAGGAAGTATGTAACTTAACTAGGAGGAGCTAGGATAATTACCTTGGAAAATAACAAGTGGAGGAGCTTGGACTTCCCATTTCTTAAGAAACCACCCGAGAGCATGAGGAAGAAGAAGAGAGAATTTTGTGTTTTGTTTGATGAAAATGAAATGATTTGCTTGGTTGGTTGATTTTTGTTGTTTGCTTTAGTGAATTACCTAGTTGCCCTTGGTTTTGTGTGGTTAATATTCCACCACATCTCCTCCTTCCCTATGCCATGCTTACATCACATTGCTATGTCATCCTCCCTTCCTTGTCCTCTTCTCATTGGTTGAGTGACATCACTTCCTCTAATCCCTTTTCTTAACTTCCTAATTGTTTGCCTAATGACCGCTGATCTGTTATACGGTTCGCTTAACTTTCGTTTTCATTTATCGTTTGAAGGATCATACCCGGGATCTTATTACTTAGGTTCCCTTAACCTTTCTCAATACATTGTATTCCTTTTATGATCCTCTCTTATAATCCTTTAATTTAAATCCTTTTTATCCTGTTACCTTATACTCAATTCTCTCCGTATCTTGTGGATTTCCGGGAAAAATCAAAGTGTTCGGATTTGGATTCTGACGATCTTTACATACACTTATATCCCATATAACGTACTAATAAAATCTCAGAATATCCATATCAGAACCCCTACATAGTGTGCCATGAAAAGTTTTCTCGTTCAGCAAAAACACTATTCATAAGGGTTTCAAAATTTCTCAAAAATTGGGGTTATTACAGTCTCCCCTCCTTAAAAGGATTCCGTCCCGGAATCAGATAGAAAACAAATGGGGATACTTTCTTAGCATTACATTTTCTAACTCCCAAGTAAATTTTCCCACATGGTGGTTCTTCCATCAAACTCTGAATAGTTTGATAACCCTTCTCCAAAGCACTTGTTCCCTTTTCACTCTATAACCCTTCCTGGTTGCTCCATATAGGTTACGTCGGGTTACATATCTATGCGCTCATATGCCTCTATTTATCTGGCATCTGAATTTCACTTCCTTAACATTGATACGTGAAACACGTTACGACCTGCTACATGTTCGGGGTTAGGGCTAGCTCTTATGCTAACTTCCCAAACGTCTTAATATATCCAAGGGTCCAACAAATTGTAGACTTAGCTTTCCTTTCTTTCCGAACCTCATCAATCCTTTCCAAGGGATACCTATAACATTACTAGGTCCCCTATTTCATACTCTTTATCCTTTCGTGTCAAATCAACACACTTATCATGTCCATCTTGGGCTACTACCAGCCGTCCTCTGATTAGATCTATCATATCCTTGGTCCTTTGGACTACTGCGGGTCCGAGCATCTTGCGCTCTACAACTTCATCCTAACATAAGGGAGATCGACATTATCTTCCCTCAAGGATCTCATAAGGCGACATCTCGATAATGACATATGATCTATTGTCGTAAGATAACTCAATCCGAATTAAGTGATCATTCCAAATTCTTTCAAGTCTATTGCACAGACTCTCATTATAGCTTTATCATTAGAACTTTTGCTTCTCAATACCTATTCTTTTCCAGTTCGTAATCGCTATCACCTTTCCGTTCCTAATATTATACTGGTTATACTTTTGCTCGTTAGCGTTCTATAACCTTTTAATAACCACGTCAACCTTAGTATCACGAATGTGTTCCCATTCCGCATACTACCACCACTTTATTACTCCTTTTTCAGTTGTTTCTATTTTCCAAAATTTGATCAATCATATAGAAGTAAAGGAATTTGTTGAGAGATCACTATGATCATGAACACTTGTTATATCGCATAGTTAGTACAGAAGGTGGCCAACCTTTAGTACTTGACAAGCAATTAAACAATAGCTGGTATCCTACTCGGCTTCTATCACACAGATAGATAGTCATTCGGCAATACCTCCCCTTCTGGAAGGGTTGTTCTTCTCAGCTTACATGAAATGAAAAGAAGAGAAAAGAACGAACTGAAGAGAATTGTATATATATAAAAAAATATACTGCCACAAAATATCTGGCTTGGAACCTACCTCTGAACTATAGAAGTTTGTCATAGGAGAACAAAACATATATGTATTTATATCAACATCAAGTATTATAGCATCGCATTTCACGTGCCTAAATATTTTCGATATCCCGTCCATCATTCTATGGACCCATGCTCTTCCTCGAGCTTATACACAATCACCTTTGAAACTCCCTCGATATCGAAAATCGAATCTGGGATCTCATTCTAGACATCATCGTTACTTGAATTCTATGCTTGCACCGCAACCTTCCTCGTATAATAATACGACTCTCTATTGATAAGAAAGAATAATTATTCACTAGGTAGATACTCTACTTAATTAGTCTATCAATGATAACTTATACACTACCACGACCCGATTAGTGGTACTCAATCTCAACACCCATTCCAATACAACTCTCACGGTTGTAATCAGCTCAATACTCGCAGAATCATTGCTGCCTTACAATGATCCACCACTGACCTACTGTCGTCATTCACTTTTCCATAAATCTTAATATCTAACCATACGGAGTCTATACATGTCGTATCTAATTCTCCTAAGGAGGTAACATAATCACCATTCTTGATTCATGGAGTACACTCCTGATTCTGACATACATACATGACATGAAGCAGATAAAATTACAGAAGAGTTTCGCTCAAAGCAACGATAGCAGGTTAATACCATTCTAAATCATATGCCTTAAATAGAAGACTTACTCAAAGGTTCGTCTAGTCCTTTTTAAAACATGGTCCTGGCTTATTCTCAAGATAGTATCTTCTAAGATAGATAGCCCGTTCATGGCGATTACACGAATTATACCTTTACCAACTACTATTACGGTTGGGTATTGCACAGTCATCAGAAGGAATGTCAATCATCCAAACCATAATTCAACCTTCCCATTTTTAACCATCATCACTGTTTTCTTTTGGCACACGCGCCTATAATTATCCACTTACCTTTAGAGTGTCGGCCACCTCTTTGGCCTTTCCTGATAGTAAAATTTCCTTACAGTCAATGTCATTTTAACCACCTCCAAATAAATTTTCTACCTTATTTCCGATCACTGCTTGAGTGAAGATGTTTCCCTTAAAATCTGATGAGTAAAAAAAAATATCACCATTTTTCCATAAGTTATTGCCTCAGTCTTTAGAGGTTAATCACTGTCACGACTGACTCTCAATCATACTTAGAACATCTTTTATCTTAAGTCCTAATTGCCCTGAATAATTCGACCATTACTGGTTCGATCCATACTTTCTCGTGGTTTAACACGTGCCCCACTTGGCATCATTATAATTACGTCATATTTCTTTATCAACATTTTTATTCTGAGAATTTCGAATATTACCTTTCTCCTTGTAAACCTCTAAGGTTATCCTTCAATCGTTCCTCCTGTATTCCCTATATACAGGGCATATCAAAATACCATTTACTGATACTAGAACCATTGTCTATATACTTCTGAAAATTTCTCCACTGATTCTTAAAGGTTATTGTTACCTTAACCCTTTCCCAATCATACTGTCAAAACTCATACCGTCCCTATTAAGGGTGAAATGCAAACCTTTATGCATTCCCCTAGGATTCATTTTAAGTTACCGATGTTCTATCCTTAATTCCACCTTTAAAAGGTACATGCATCCTTCCATGGATAAATCAAGTCATATATCCTTGACTAGATTATCTTATTCATCATTCCCACCTCGATAGTCTATACCTAACTTCATAATAGCATCCTTATTCAAATTGAGGTCAATCCATATGGCCTCCAAAAGATAACAATGGTCATCCGCTTATCTTGCCTAATTTGGTAACGATAACAATGGATGTTCTGGAAGATATTGGTCGTGTTCAACGTGAACTTCTTCTTAATAATTCCTTATTTACTTTTGTTGTTTCTCAACAGTCACCTCAATGTTGGGATATCTCTCATATCCTGGCGTCTCCCTTTCTGGGTATCAAGCCACCGATCTTACACTTCACATTCTTGAAGGTTACTTCCTTCATCCAATTTTCCTAATTTCTTACTTCCTTGTCTCCTCAGCCTATCCGCGTCTCATATTTAACCTTCGAACTATCTCAAGTTTTCCTCAAATCCTCCCAACTTACAGGGGATAAAATATATGTATCTCTTATTCCTTCAACCATCAATTTAACTCATGGTGAATCACCCTCATCCTGACGAAGGCATACTTTTCTATTTCTATTGCTACGAGTCTTTAGGGTTTCCTCATACCCAACTCCCTTATCATTCCTCAAACTCTAATGCCTTTATATTCCTTTCCACTTCAATTCCTTTTTATTTTCCTTTCTCTTATCATTAATTCATGAACCAACACAACATAAGCATAGATTTCAAACGTCCCGTCATTCTGGATTCGTGTCCTTAGAACGAATCTTGACAACTTTTTACAACTTAGATTCATAATTCATCATACTCGTCCGCCTTTGTTCTGGCTCTAAAGCTTTTACGCTATCTCCATAACTTTGGGCAGTACCTTCCTGAAAACAATTGACTGAACTTTAATCAGTTTATTATAATCTCTTGCTCCGTGCCTTCCTTGGCCTTTCACCAGCGGGTGGCCTCTCTCTTAGGAGGGTAAGTGATAAAAATAGTCTTTTGTGATTCGTCAATCATTTAGAATCTCAAATGATTCCTCTATTTCCTTTAGCCAGGCTCTTGCCTCGACTGGGTCAACCTGTTCCTTGGAACTCTGAGAGCTTAGCGACTTAAAGGTCATGAAAGAATTTCCTACCGCATTGTTTCCTCAAGGTAGTGGTTGGGGATAATAGTCTAAGTTCTTTTTAGACAGGTCCATGAATTTCCGTATAGGAGTACCGTCTCGGGTCTCCTTATCTCGCTCGACTTTTGTTTTCTCAGTCTAAATATTTCTTCCTACTCCCCATACTTGGGGTTATCTTATACGTTAAAATCCTCATTTTCCACTTCATTATGTTATGGGTTCCTTCTATCTTGATGGCGTCCTCCCTGACTATCACATTCAGGGTTTGCTCTAAATCTTATTCCTCAAACTAGCTTTCATCTAAGATCTCATCTTTAAGCTCTTGAACATTTGGAACCCAAATTCTGTAGGAATACCTCATTATTCCCTTCTCATCTTTCTCGGTATTAACCTCTTATCTATTTGTTGGCTCTCTGCCTTCATTCATCACTCTTTCTGGCACAATGTGTTCTTTTCCGATAATTCAGACTGTATTGCAATCTCAAACAGCCTTTCGGTACCGGCTCCGGTTACCTTCACTACTATTTCCATTTTCTCAAAATCTCTTATAAACTCTCTAAAAGACATCATCATCTTGAGTCTCTCCTTTTTACTAAGGGCATCAGCCACCATATTGGCTTTCCCCGAATGATAAAGAATCTCCCAATCATTATTCTTGATTAGCTCTAACTGCCTCCTCTGGCATATGTTGAGCTCTTTCTACGTGAAAAATGTACTAGAGCACTTTATGGCTCAGGTAATTCTCGCACTTCTCTCTATACAAGTAGTGCCTCCAATCTTTAGGGAGAAAAAAAAAAAAAAAAAACTATTGCCACGAGCCCAAGCTCATGGGTGGGGATATCGAATTATATATTCCCTTAATTGTCTTGACGCGTACGCGATTACTTTGCTGTGCTGTATATGAAGCACCCTAATTCCTTATGCGAAGCGTCACTACACATCACAAAATCTCATTTTCCATCCGGTAACGCCAACATAGGGAACGTCACCAACCTTTGTTTCGGTTCTTAAAAGTTATTCTCGCATTTCTCTGTCCATTCGAACTTCTCAGTCTTACTAGTAAGCCGCGTTAAAGGGGCTACTATCTTTACAACTTGAACGAACCTCCGGTAGTGACCGGCCAATCCTACCTCTGGGAGTTGCCCTAACCATGGTCATCAATTCATCAGTGGTCCTTTATCCAATCTTGCCAGGATCCTCCTTGGGATCCTCCTCAACAACTATCCCTTCTAGGACAACCTCCTCAACCGCTACCTCCTCAATATCAACATCATCCGGTCCTGCGTTAGGACGCTCTATTGGATCCATAATTTGATCTCCAATGAGTAATAAAACATCATCGCGATGTTGCTCCTCAACCTCAGGGTTCGGAGTCCCGCTACCATATACGATAACGAACTACGCTCCTATCACGATATTTATAAGGGTTCCCATAAGGGTTTTAACTGTCAGTACTACGTTAGGTAGTCCGACTATGAACTTGGCAAGAGTTCTTATTATCTTAGTGAACTTATTATCTTAACGTCCCATCATCTCTGAGGTTTATAACGCTTAGCTCTGATACCATTTCTGTAACACCCCCAGATCCGGGGTCGGGGATCCGGGTTGTCACGAGTTCCATTTCCCTTATTAACACCCAATCTTAATAATTTCTCAACTACTCTGTACTGTGACCCCACAATAAACACACACACCACACGTTATAGTCTCAGAGATGAACATCCAAAAATAATCACAAGTCGTTTTATTCCACAATTATATGTCAATACACCTTAAAAAGGTTCTGAATAAATTTACATTTCATTGCCATTATTACAATTCATAAATATACATAAATCTGGTACATCAAAAGTTGAAGCCTAGTCTATTGGTAGTTCCCTACCTCAGCTACAGTGACTTCAATGCCTATAGGAAGCTGCGAAACGCTTCCTATCCGATCGCGAATTGGGAGCTTGGTCCTGTTCATCTTATCTATCTGATGTTGTGTGATGAAAGAAGAAAGCAAGGGTGAGCAGCAAGCCCACCAAAATAATATGTATAATGATAAATAGTATATGAGTCTACTCATAATACTCATGAAAATCTTGGTCAAAAGAAATGAACCAAGTTTGATATCTTAATGCGATGAAGTCGCAAAATATTCAGTATATATACATATATACTTTTCAAAGTAATGGAAGTCCTCTTCCATGCATAATATACACAAAGTCCCATTGTATAACTGTATAAAAATATCGTTGCAAGGTGATCTCATATATCTAACCTTGTCTCAACGTTTTTCTGAAAATCTTTGTCTTTCATAAGACAATTATTAATTAGATATAAGTTTAAAAGATGAAGTTACCAAATACTTCACTACACTTATATCATTCCCAAATACTACTTGAACTACCACCGTTCAAGTTATAATCAATTTCAAAAGTTCATCCCACTGATGAGACCACAAGATAAGACTTGAATAGATTCAATCTTTGAAATATTATTGAATGAAAAAGTTATGAGATACTTTATTTAGCCCCGATATATATATATCCACATATATATATCCCTTTAAACATTTCCTGGAACCTCTGTTAGCAAAGTATGAACAGAGTTTGAAACATCCAATGAATTTTGGAAAGGAAAAGAATTTTGGCATAAACCCGATATCTCGCTGATCAGGCAAAGATACCAATAAGTAACCTTTTCTACTGTAGATGGATGAATTCCTCACCGGTCATCACCCTGGCCGCATTAGGACCTCGCGCTAGACCGTACCCCGGCCCCTCACGCGTTGATGGACTACCACCCAGCCACTTACACAATAATAGACCGTACCCCGGCCTGTCGCTTATGCCGACTCAATGAGATGGGCTTACTTCCCGAACGTGGGGCAAGTAATCAATTCATTTACCAAATCTGCAACCTCGTTGCGAATATAAAATACACCACAGAGCCGGATTCCCCAGGTTTTGAGCGAGTATTTAAATCCCCTTTAAAAAGGAAGATCTTAAATATAAAAATGAGTTTTGGGATCCGCTCTGACTTTTAAAAATCGTTTTGAAGACTCGAAAACACTTTAAAGAGTGTTTGGAGTAAAGCTGATTTAATGAAGTAAATCAGTCCCCAGAATATTTAGAAAATGACCGAATATTATTATTTAAATAATATTCCCATAAAGAATAGTCTTTATAAAAATAATTGAAGTAGAAGTATTAAATTTATACTTGAAACGAGTATTAAATAACCAAAGATATACTTATATGAAAGTATTATCTTTATTTGAATAATCGAAAATAAGTTTGATTATTAACACCTTATTCTTTAATAAAATAAAGAATATATTTCAGCAAATAATCGGAGTCATAGATCCTCAAATGAATATTCAAATAATATTCATTAAATAATATAAACTGAGTCATAAGCCCTCGAATAAATATTCAAATAATATTCAATAAATAATATAAAAGAGTCATAAGCCCTCGAATGAATATTCAAATAATATTCAATAAATAATATAAAAGAGTCATAAACCCTCGAATGAATATTCAAATAATATTCACTAATAATATAAAGTTAAAGTTATCGAATAAACCTTATTCGATTAACAGTTTGGAAAACTATAACCATATATATATATATAAATATATATATATATATATCCATATCCATATATACAAAATCTACTCGGGATCCTCGACTCCCGGTTTTAGAAAATATTTTCACCTTTGGGTCCCTATACTAAGGGTATACGCAAGTTACCGCTATCCTCTAGCATAGGTATTATCAACTGAACCAACAGATATATATTTCAAGAATATGAAACAGGCATGCATATATACCATATCACATGCTACAATATATCGCAAAATTTGCTAATAACAATCATGCATTATCACAAGATAATGCATATACATATATTTACATCACAACAACAGTTATAACTGGTAGAAAACTTGCCTGAGCGACTGGGGGTTACGAATGGCTCGGGACGAGTCTGGTAACCTATAAGCAACAAGTAAGTTGGAATTAAACCAAAGTCACTTGTAAATCTATACTTTAACTAACTTAGACTCTAACGCTTGTTTTGCGCTCACTGATTCGCTTAAGTCACTCGGGTACCCTCGGCTCCACCATTTTTAATAATTTAACCTTTACGAGTTTTAAAGCGATTCCTTCGCGAGTGACTTACCAACTGCCTAAAACACTTACCATAAATGTTTCATGCATTAATTAACCCTTTTCGGTCTTTAACCTACATTTCAAAGTAAGGCGAGGGGAAAAAGTTTCGTTCGCGAAACGCCGTTACTTGAAACGGTCGTTTCTCCTAAACCGATCATCGGAATCAAACGAACCACATATCAAAACGAAGCTCGTAACATGAACTATCTAAACATGACAATGGTCAAAACCTAGCAGTGAGTTCAAGGGTTCTGATGTTAAGAACAAAAACAGTCTACGGTAAATCGGACATTACGACGGCTATGTTTACGCGATTTCCCAAATTTAAACCAACTCAAAACAACCACAATCCAACCCCAATTCATAACCCAATCCAAACTCCATCCAAAATACATTACAACAGCCCCAAACCAACTCATTATAATCCATTTACTTACTCCTAAAACTTGAATTTAAACTATACTACATTCTTTAACCAAATCTTAAGATTTCAACAAATCAATCACCACCATTCCAACCCAAACTCTTAAACAAACAAGTTTCATGCTTCACATATACTATACTACTCATAACCATTCCTAAATACTCAAAACTAAAGCTAGGGTTTGTAGTTTATACCTTCCTTGGAGAGTGGAGAATCAAGAGGATGGCTTGGAATCACCTTTAAAGCCCTTAACCAAGCTTAATCTAAACAAAACTTCAAGAACACAAATTTTAGTTCTTGAAAACACTATTCACCATCTTCTTTGATGATTTATAGAAAAGATTGGCTTGGAATTAGAAGCTTAAACTTATAGGAAGTATGTAACTTAACTAGGAGGAGCTAGGATAATTACCTTGGAAAATAACAAGTGGGGGAGCTTGGACTTCCCATTTCTTAAGAAACCACCCGAGAGCATGAGGAAGAAGAAGAGAGAATTTTGTGTTTTGTTTGATGAAAATGAAATGATTTGCTTGGTTGGTTGATTTTTGTTGTTTGCTTTAGTGAATTACCTAGTTGCCCTTGGTTTTGTGTGGTTAATATTCCACCACATCTCCTCCTTCCCTATGTCATGCTTACATCACATTGCTATGTCATCCTCCCTTCCTTGTCCTCTTCTCATTGGTTGGGTGACATCACTTCCTCTAATCCCTTTGCTTAACTTCCTAATTGTTTGCCTAATGACCGCTGATCTGTTATACGGTTCGCTTAACTTTCGTTTTCATTTATCGTTTGAAGGATCATACCCGGGATCTTATTACTTAGGTTCCCTTAACCTTTCTCAATACATTGTATTCCTTTTATGATCCTCTCTTATAATCCTTTAATTTAAATCCTTTTTATCCAGTTACCTTATACTCAATTCTCTCCGTATCTAGTGGATTTCCGGGAAAAATCAAAGTGTTCGGAATTGGATTCTGACGATCTTTACATACACTTATATCCCATATAAAGTACTAATAAAATCTCAGAATATCCATATCAGAACCCCTACATAGTGTGGCATGAAAAGTTTTCTCGTTCAGCAAAAACACTATTCATAAGGGTTTCAAAATTTCTCAAAAATTGGGGTTATTACAACTAATGAAGCTAATAACTCAACATCCATCGAGTTACAAAATGCTTCATCCGTTGGGAGATAATCTACATCATCCATCGGGAGACAATCAGCCTCATCCGTCGGAACTCAAAGTGCTTCATCCATCGGGTCATTAAGAGAAGCTGAAAGTCAAGGTAGATCACTCACAGAAAGATCCCCTCTCTCAAATCAAAGACTCACTAACTCAGGGGGAGTTTCTCATAATCAAAACTCAGTCACACATCAAGATAACAATGAGGCCTCTTCATCTAGAGTTAATCTACCTCAACAAAGAAAATGGACAAAGGATCACCCCTTTGAGCTCATCATTGGTGATGTATCTTTTAGAGTTCAAACAAGGAGAGCAACTTAAGAAGAATGTCTATATAGCAGCTTCCTATCTAAGGAAGAACCAAAGAAGGTAGAAGAAGCTTTGTTGGATCCAGATTAGATTTTAGCTATGCAGGAGGAGCTAAACCAATTTGAAAGGAATAAAGTATGGAAGCTGGTACCCAAGCCTAAATGAAAGAATCCAATAGACACCAAATGGGTATTCAGACATAAGATGGATGAAAATGGCATAGTAGTCAGGAACAAAGCTAGACTGGTTGCTAAGGGCTATTGTCAACAAGAAGGAATAGATTTTGATGAAACCTTTTCTCCTGTTGCAAGACTTGAAGCCATCAGAATCTTCTTAGCCTATGCGGCCCATGCCAATTTCAAGGTCTATCAAATGGATGTCAAGAGTGCTTTTCTAAATGGAGATTTGGAAGAGGAAGTCTATGTTAGTCAGCCTCCTGGTTTTGAAGACCCAAATTTCCCAAATCATGTCTACTATCTTTTGAAAGCACTCTATGGACTAAAGCATGCACCTAGAGCCTGGTATGACACTTTATCAAAGTTCCTTTTGGAAAATCACTTCACAAGAGGTATTGTGGATAAAACTTTATTCTTTAGAAATGTTAATGGCTCTAGTATACTTGTTCAAATTTATGTAGATGATATTATATTTGGCTCTACAGATGAAAAACTTTGCAAAAAGTTTGCCAAATTAATGCAAAGTAAGTATGAAATGAGCATGATGGGAGAACTAACTTACTTTCTTGGTTTGCAAGTTAAGCAAGTTAGTGATGGAATTTCATTAGTCAAACTAAATACATTCATAATCTTTTAAAGAAGTTTGATCTAATGGATTGCACATCTGCAAAAACTCTTATGGTCACTGTAACTAAGCTTGAATTAAATACTACTGAAAAGTCTGTGGATATTTTAAGTTATAGGGGCATGGTTGGTTCACTTATGTACTTAATAGCTAGTAGGCCATATATAATGTTTACTACTTGTCTTTGTGCTAGATTTCAGGCTGATCCTAGCGAATCTCATTTAGTAGCTATTAAGAGAATTTTTAGATATCTCAAGGGAACACCAAAACTTGATATTTGGTGCCCTAGAGATTCTGGTTTTGATCTAACTGGCTATTCAGATGCAGATTATGCAGGTTGTAAAATAGACAGAAAAGGTACAACATGAACCTGTCATTTTCTAGAAAACAAGCTTGTATACTGGTTTAGTAAAAAGCAAAATTCAGTTTCTACTTCTACAGCTGAAGTTGAATATATTGCTGCTGGTAGTTGTTGTGCACAGATTCTATGGATGAAAAAACAATTGTTGGACTATGGTCTACAAGTGGATAGAATTCCTATTTTCTGTGATAACACAAGTGCAATTTCCATCACTGAAAATCCAGTACAGCATTCAAGAACAAAGCACATAGACGTCAAGTACCACTTTATAAGGGAACATGTGATGAATGGTACTGTGGAACTACATTTTATTCAAAGTAAAAAACAACTTGCAGATATATTTACCAAGCCACTGGATGAATCCACATTTTCAAGGTTGGTAAGTGAGTTAGGTATGCTTAATTATTCTTGAATTATGTCAGATATTTTTTTGCAAGTTGTAATGCAGCCAGAAATTTAATTGATTTTTCTTCCTTGGATGAAATTTTGGCTAAGTCAAAATTTACATCCCGGCGGATGATCATTATCCATCGAGTTTGATCATCCGTCGGAATAGAATATCTAAAATTCAATTATTTTTCTGGATTATTTTAATAACCCAACGGATCAAATGTTTTATCCTCATCCTTCGAGTTGTCCAAATCATGGCTGTTAATTCTCTGAACATCATCCATCGAGTTTACTTACAGTCTGTAAGTATATTTCTACAGATGGTTGATAGAATTTTGACAGTTTATTTTAATTTAAACGGCTATTTTGGGCAAATTTGATTGGTTCTTTATTACTTTTGTCAGTTTATTTTTGAGAGAGTATAAAAGCAAAATTCATTTGCATTACTTTTCTTTTATCATTCTCAATTCATCTGCTCTAACTTCTTTATTTCTCAAAAGCAATTATCCTCTCTCTCTCTGCAATTTTTACTCTCTAACAATGGCACCGGTCGTCAAAATCATGTCTCAAACTGGCTTTATCTATGAGAAGAACAATTTCACAGCTCTAGTGAATAAGGGGATTCAACAGTCTGGCGACTATCACAAATTGATGGATTTTGTGTAAGGATGTAAGCTCAACTATGCCATGCTAGAGTCTCCCACTATCTATTGTGAAGTTGTGGAGGAGATATGGATAACTGCAGTGTACAACTCAACTGACAATACCATCACTTTCATTATTAAAGGTAAGGGATTTGGTGTTAATAGTGACATTATTAAAGCATACTTTAGGATTCCTGATAATACTATCACTACTCCACATACAGACATTGATATTGTTAACATGTTAAACTCCATGGGTTATGCACTCACCATCTCTAAATTAAGTGAAATTAGGAGATTGGGTCTTAGAAAAGAATGGAGTTACCTGTGTGATGTAGTTACTAAAGTATTTTCTGGTAAAATTAGCAATTTTGATTCTGTTAATATCTCTATGCTCAACATGCTTTACATGCTAGTAACTGATAAATACTTCAATTTTAGTGATCTAGTCTTGTTTGAGTTGGGGTTTAAGTTAGGGGAGGTCAATAAGAGGGGTAAGAGTGTTTATTATGCAAGATTTTTCATGATGCTTGCTAACCACCTCTCTGAGGATATTGTGATTGAGAACCCAACCAACAAGTTAAATTGTTGGGTTCAAGAAAGAAGAATTATTGCAGATCTCAATAGAGCAGATCACCACAAAAAGGTGCCACTCTTCTACTTTCCAGTAATGGAGGCACCTCAGGTAAGTGAGGTAATTTTAACTGTATCTACTCTTCCAACCTCAAACATTTCTTTGCCTTCTAGTATAGCAGTGGCATCTGTGTCAATGACCAGACAGATGCCTACCCAAGCTACCAAAACCAAAGTTTCAAAAATAAAGACAAAGAAAGCCCCCTCTGGTGTCTCTCAAAAGATGCCATTTGTAAAATCCACCAAACACAAAGAGGGGAGTGTGAAGGTGGGAAAGACGGGTGAGGGACAGGGTGAAAATCAAAGAAGCCCTAAGAATAAGGATGGTGAGCATAGTGTACCCAAACCAAGCCATGCCACAGTTTCCCAACAAACTGTGGTTGTTAATAAGGACAAAAGCTCAATTCTAGTTTCATCCTCCCAAAAGGATGTAACTATTGAAACAAGCTCTCAACCAGGAGCACAGAACAAAAGGGGTAGGGACACAAGTTCACCACAAACTTACACAAGAAAGAAGAAAACTAAAACCCTTGGGGATGCCCAGGGTCAACACAGAGTGCAAACTGGAGCTAAAGACCCAGTCACTATACCATCTCAAAGTCAAATTGATGTGGCTCCAACAAATGTGGAGTCACAGCCAAAATCTGTACATATTGACACACCTCAAGCACCAAATTCTCCCATACACTCTTTGGATGTTGACATGATTCAAACATCTCAACCATATTTTCCATCTTTAACTTTGTTGGAGAAGCCAAAAATCCATGCAAGTGAGCATCATCTTCTAGATGATTTGTTGGCTCACTTGCCATTTCTTTCTGATACTGTTGAGACATATGTGCCACTCCACACTCATTTATTTCTACTCACTCGATGGATATTTTTTATCCGTCGAGCAGTGATTGTATCCCGACGGATGTGCCTAACAACAGTCATCCGTCGGATAGTTAAATTACTAACCCAATGGATATTTCTCATCCGTCGGGTGTCTCTGCACAACTCCAAAGTTCAACTATAGTTACAAGTGCAGATGACTTAGTAACTGTGCAATCACTATTAGGATTGAGGGAAGGTAGTGACTTGAGTGAGAGTTTGAGTTGCTCCCAGGAAAAAGGAGAGGAAAAGAGTGATCCAATACAGTCCATTTCTTCAGGACTGGCAAAAGTGAGTGTGAGGAGTCCCACCTTAGATGGTGAAGGTGAGGGTGTGAGGGTGGGGAGCCAAGGTGAGACTTGATGCAAGAAAAGACAGAAAATGAGAGAAATGCAGGTACTTGAGATATAAGGGCGGATGTCATTGTAAGTGAGTTAATGAATGTCCAGGATGCAAACAGGGAGGGACTATCTCAGCAAACCCAAGCTATTATAGATTCTACCTCCTTGGATGTTGAGACATTTACTCACCCTGTTTCAGCATATCAACTTCTAGCTGGACAGGGCAATGCCAATGTAGAAAGAATGCTCAATTTGGTGCACACCACACAGTCCATGCAAAGAGCTAAGGATGCCATCACAGCTTTGCCCTCAACAGCTGGTGATGTTGATTATGAGACTGGTGGTTCAGAAGAATTCTTTGGAGGTGAGGATGGAGATAGTGAAGAAGAGCCATTGGACATAGGGGAGAAGTAGGCCCTAGTTCCAGATCAGGCATGCCATCATGGGCCTTCTCCAAGAAATGTGATGATCACCATTTAAAGACCACACTCATCCAACTTATCAGCCAAACACAGTCTGCACTTCAAACAACCACAAATGCTAGCACCAAGAAGCTTCTGCAAGCACATCTTGCTTCTCTCCAACTACAGTAAATCTCAGGCTGTAATAACCCCAATTTTTGGAATTTTTGAAACCCTTATGATTAGTGTTTTGCTGAATAAAAAAACTTTTCATGCCACACTAGGTAGGGGTTCTTTTATTGATCTTCTGGGATATTATTAGCACTCTATGTGGTATATAAGTGTATGTAAAGATCGTCAGAATCCAAATCCGAACACTTTGATTTTTCCCAGAAATCTACCAGATACAGAAAGAATTGAGTATAAGGTAACAGAATAAAAAGGATTTAAATTCAAGGATTATAAGAGAGGATCATAAAAAGGAAAATAATGTATTGAGAAAGGTTAAGGAAACCTAAGTAATAAGATCCCGGGTATGATCCCTCAAACGATAACGAGAACGAAAGTTAAGCGAACCATATAACAGATCAGCGGTCATTAGGCAAACAATTAGGAGTTAATCAAGGAGGTTAGGGATGATGAGGTCATCAAACCAATAAGAAGAGGGCAAGTAAGGGGTGATGACATAGCAAAGGTGACATAAGCATGACATAGGGGGGGAGGAGGTGTGGTTGGTTTTTAACCACACAATTTTCAAGGTTAATAAGGTAATTAACCAAAATCAAATCAAAAGCAACCAAGCTAAGCTAAAAAAATCACAAACACAAAAATCATTTCCTTTCTTCTTCAACATTTGCTCTCGGCTTTTCTTCATTTCAAGAAGAAGAAATTTCAAAGTTCAAGTTCCAAGCTTCCTTAATTAGTAAGGTAATTATCTAGTACTCCTTATGCATAGATATGGCTATCCTATAAGTTTAAGCCTCCAATTCATTCTCAATCTCTTCCAAGAAATCAATGAAGAAGATAATGAATAGTGATTTCAAGATTTTTAACTTGATTTTTCTTGTTTTTCCTTTAAGATCCAAGCATCCCTAAGACATCTCAAGGCTTCTTAAGGCTTCATAGCTACTCACATCACTTCAAGGAAGGTATAACATCTCCAAACCCTAAATTTACTTTGTATATTAGGATGATTTTGATTGTTATGGTAAAAGAGTAGCTTGATGCTTGCATGTTTAGAGTTTGGGTTGGAGTTGTAGTAAATTGGATGTTGAAATCTTATTGATTAGTTAAAGGACTTAAGTATAGTTTTAAATTCATGTTTGAGAATAACATAAATTGGAGAACTTGAGGTGTCGGGGCTGTTGTAGTATGGTATGGATGGATTTTGGTTGTATGAATGAATTGGGGTTGCTTGGTGGTTGATTTGGAATGGTATAAATTTGGGAATTCGCGTAAACATAGTCGTCGTAATGTCCGATTTACTTTAGGCTGTTGTTTTCTTAACATTAGGACCCGATAACTCCCTGCTATGTTTTGACCATTAACATGATTAGATATTTCATATTACGAGCTTCGTTTTGATATGTGGTTCATTTGATTCCGATGTACGGTTTAGGAGAAACGGTCGTTTTAAGTAACGACGTTTCGCGAACAAACCATTACTCCTCGCCTTACTTTGAAACATAGGTTAAAGACCTTAAAGGACAAATTGGAGTATGAAACATTTATGTAAAGTGTAATAGGCAGTTGGTAAGACACTCGTGAAAGAATCGCCTTAAAACTCGTAATGGTTAATTTATTAAAAATGATGGAGCTGAGTGTACTCGAGCGACTTAAGTGAATCGTTAAGCGCAAAGCGAGCGTTAGAGTCTAAATTGGTTAAAGTATAGATTTATAAGTGACTTTGGTTTAATTCCAACTTATATGTTGTTCATAGGTTACCAGACTCGTCCCAAGCCATTTGTAACCCCCAGTCGCTCAGGCAAGTTTTCTACCCATATAACTGTTGTTGTGATGTATATGTGTATATGCATGATCTTGTGATAAATGCATGTTTCTTATTAGCAAATTCTTGCGATATATGGTAGCGTGTGATATGGTATATATGCATGCATGTTTCATATTCTTGATTTATATATTTGTTGGTTCAAATGCTTATTAGTTGCATAATACCTATGCTAGAGATAAGCGGTATTTGCGTATACCCTTAGTATAGGGGAGCAAAAGGTGAACTTTTTTCTAAAACCGGGAGGCGAGGCTCCCGAGTATAGTATATATATATATATATATATATATGAATAGTTTTTAAAATTATTAATCGAATAAGGTTTATTCGATAAGTTTATATTATTTAATGAATATTACTTGAATATTCATTCGAGGACTTATGACTCCTTTTATTTTATTAATTGAATATTATTTGAATATTCATTCGAGGGCTTATGACTCAATTTATTTTATTAAATGAATATTATTTGAATATTCGTTTGAGGACCTATGACTCCGATTATTTACTGAATAATATTCCTTATTTGGTTAAAGAATAATGTGTTGATAATCAAACTTACTTTTGATTATTCAAATAAAGATATTACTTTTGTATAAGTTTATCTTTGGTTATTTACTATTCATTTCAAGTATAAGTTTTACAACTTCTACTTCAATTATTTTTATAAAGATTATTTTTTATGGGAATGTTATTTAAATAATAATATTCAGATATTTTCTAATATATTGGGACTGATTTACTTTATTAAATCAACATTACTCCAAACACTCTTTAAAGTGTTTTCGAGTCTTTAAAATGATTTTTAAAAGTTAGAGCGGATCCCAAAACTCATTTTTTTATATATTTAAGATCTTCCTTTTAAAAGGGATTTAAATACTCGCTCAAAACCGGAGGGATCCGGCTCTGTGGTGTATTTTATATTTGCAACAAGGTTGCTGTTTTGGTAAATGAATTGATTACTTACCCAACGTTCGGGAAGTAAGTCCATCTATCGAGTCAGCATAAGCAATATGGGCTCAGTGGGCGTCCATGATAGTGTAAGTGGCTCAGTGGGAGTCCATCAAATGCGTAAGTGGCTGAGTGGCAGTCCAGCATAAGGTCCTATTGCGACCAGGGTGATGACCAGTGGGGAATTCGTCCATCTACTAGTAGAAAATGTTACTTATTGGTATCTTTTCCTGATCAGCAAGATACCGGGTTTATGCCACAATTCTTTTCCTTTCCAAAAATTCATTGGATGTTACAAACTCTGTTCATACTTTACATGACAGAGGTTTTCAGGAAATGTATAAAGAGATATATATGTGGATATATATATCGGGACTTAATTAAGTATATCATAACTTCATTTCATTTAATGATATTTCAAAGATTGAATCTATTCAAGTCTTATCTTGTAGTCTCATCAGTGTGATGAACTTTTGAAACTAATTATAACTTGAACGGTGGTAGTTCAAGTAGTATTCGGAAAAGATATAAGTATATTGGAGTATCTTGTAACTTCATCTTTTAAACTTATATCTAGTTAATGATTATCTTATGCATGACAAAGATTTTCAGAAAAATGTTGAGACAAGGTTGGATATATGAGATCACCTTTCAACGATATTTTTATACAGTTATAAACTGGAACTCTGTGTATATTATACATGTCAGAGGATTTCAAAGATTGTGAAAAGTATATATGTATATATACTGAATATTTTGCGACTTGGTCGCGTTAAGATATCAACTTGGTTTATTTCTTCTTGACCAAGACTTTCATGAGTACTATGAAAATGCTCATATATTGTAAATCATTATACATATTATTTTGGTGGGCTTGTTGCTCACCCTTGCTTTCTTCTTTCATCATACAACATCAGCTAGACAAGATGAACAGGACCAAGCTTCCAATTCGCAAGCGGTTAGAAAATGATCCGCAGTTTTCTGGAAGTGTTGATGTCGCCGTAGCTGAGGTAGGAGCTACCAATAGGCTAGGTTTTCAACTATTGATGAACCAGATTTATGTATATTTATGAATTGTAATAATGGCAAAGAAATGTAAATTTATTCAGAAACCCTTTTAAGGTGTATTGGCATATAATTGTGGAATAAAATGACTTGTGATTATTTTTTTGGATATTCATCTCTGAGACTATAACTTGTGGTGTGTGTGTTTATGGTGGGGTCACAGTACAGAATAGTTGATTATCTATTAAGATTGGGTGTTATTAAGGGAAATGGAACTCGTGACAACCCGGATCCCCGACCCCGGATTTGGGGGTGTTACACAGGCTACCAACAAAGTCAAAATATCTCCCTCATCAAAAATGAAGTTGATCAACTTAGGAAAGACATCTCTGACAAGTTGGAAGCTAGACTTCCAGAGACAACAATGACAGATATCAAAAGACAGCTCAGAAAAAACTCTGATCTTGCAACCAAGGTGGATTCCTTGGACAAAAGAATGGTTTCTATGGAAGCCTCTCTTACAGCAATCCATCTACACCAAGCTCAACAAACAGACTTGCTTCAGAAACTGGTGGTTGCATAGACCTCCTCATCTACTCAACTTGCTGATAACAAAAAGGGGGAGAAAAAGAGTTCTAGGAGTGAGGGGGAGAAAAAAGTGTTTAACATTCAATTAAGTAAAGCAATTGTGCCAACACAATTGCTTTCACAAAGCCACCAGCTAAAGATAGCATTGATCTGATAAATGAAGCAACAACCACTTTGAGAGCAGCTGAGAAGAAGCAGTTGAGTCCAATCAACTGGGAGAAAATTGATGAGGATATTCAAAAGAAATTTGGTCTAGCAAAGAAGCTAGAAAAATCATTCATTCATCACTCTCAAGTCAGGCAAATTTCTGTGAATGATATGAGCATGAACTATCTGGAGAGAGGTCAGACATCCTGCATCAAATCCTCAAAGGCAGATCTAATCATGAAGCCAAAGGTGAACTACCCAAAGTCTTCACTCAAGAACCCTTTGGACACAGTGTATGAAACACCAAAGCCTGGTGAGAAGAAGTTGTTGGCCAGGTCTATAGCATTCTACAAAGATCCTGCAGATTCAGATTTAAAAAGGAGAATTGCCAAGGTTTTCACAAATGGTAAGAAAATTTGTGTGGTGGCTGGACACCCTCAATTTGTTGAAGCAAAAAGGGAAGAAAAGGCAAGATTGAAGCAAGAAAAGAAACAAGCTACTCTAGATGCTAAAAAGCTCAAACAAAAGAAGGAGCAAGCTGCTATCTTGGCCGAGCTACAATCTGTGAAACCTACACAACAAATTCCTAAACAACCATCTGAAACCACTGAATCTAAAGATCAGAAAATGCAAGAAGCACCTCAAAAGAAAAGAAAATTCAGATACAAGCTTCCTTCTAAGAGAAAATTGGATTTCAGTGATGAGGAGATGGAAAACTACTTTCCCAAAGAGTCTACTTCTACACCAACTCAAACATCCATGCCCTCTGTGTCACATGAACAATTCAAGATAGATCCATCCAAGAATTTTCATGGTGAACCTATCATTTTAAAGGATGAGCCAATAGACTGGGAGAGTCTACCAATTCCTGAACTCAATTTACCTCATTTCATGAAGCCAAAGAAAATAAAGACCAGAGCAGTCAAGAAAGTGAAGCCCTCAACTCTCATATCCAAGTCTCTAACCAAAGCTCAAACCAAGGTCAACAAGGGAGATATCATGTACATCTGTGACATCAAGGGATTCTCTAATCTAAACCTCAATCTAGATGAAATGGAAGAAGTTAGAGGAATTGATGCTTACAGGAAACTACCTGAAAGGCTAGTATTCAAGTACAAGGGAGGAAGAGAGATATCATGGCCAATTCACAGGATTCTTCAAGAGAGCCAATCTATACTGATAAAAGTCTATTCATCTTTCAAGAAGAACTTTGAATTCAATGTGACAGCTAGAAGACTAGTTCTAAAGAAGATTGAAGAACTGAGGAGTATTAGAGCCAAAGATACACTCTCAAAGACTTTAACTATTCCTTACACAGGAAGTAGAGTGCATCTAAAGCCCTATTGGCTGATGGAATTCATGGATGATAAGGGAGTTAGAAGATTCTTCAGACTAGAGGACCAGATGAGCATCTCTAGCAATGAGACTCTACTAGAAATGCAAGAAATGCTAGATCTGTCAGAAGCTGATGAACTCGAATTCCACAAACAGCTCCAAAATCAGATAGAAGAAAATAACAGGAAGCTTGGAAAGAAATCCAACCATCAAGGAAATAGATCAATCTGCTCAAACTAGAGGAGCACCTTGAAAATGACTGTGAGCAAATCTTTGTACACTTTGTCTTGTAAATTCTTCAGTAAATATTGCAGCACTTTTTAATTTTATCTACTATCTTTTAAATTTATATTTTTAGGGTGTTTTGTTATCATCAAGTTTCTCTTAATTTATGGCTACAATTCTAGTAGACATAATGTCACGCCCTCCAGAACTGGGGTATAAGTCTGGGGGTTACCAGCTAATCTCCAAACCTGTACAATCTGAATAACAAATAATAAATAAATGTATCTAAACCCCTTTAACACTAACCAGGATCTTTTTAGGATGAAGTATGAAAATAAGAACCACTAACTACTTTATTACAAACCAAATTTAAAATCTTACAACTCTCTTTATTATAAACCATTGTCTAACCAGTTTTAAACTATTTTTCATCTTTTATTCAAACACACACACTAACTATCTACACTCCACCTGCTCGGGCAACTCAAAGCTTTCTTCCTGGATTAGGATCAACACCTTGGGTATGAGAGGATCCTGAGACTTGACCCGCTTCTTTACCACTCGATTTCTAATGGGTTTCATATTCCTTCTTAACTGAAAATAATAAGACGAATAACAACAAAAAGGGGTGAGCCAAAAATTGCTCAACAAGTCCGCAAAATATAAACAGTGTTAAAGCAGTTTAAATGAATCGATAATCTGGGTATATCTGCAAAGATATAACCTCGCGAGAATAGAAAGAAGGCCACTGCTGGTGAGTACAAATGAACTAAAATGGACACAAGTTTAAATCTATATCCTGCTGATCAGCCAGGATATAATGCATATCTATATCTCCCTATATAGATCCAGTCGGGTACCCAGGCTCTTCGGCCCATCTCAAGGCACCGGTCATATCCCGGTCCTTAGAATTAAGTAAAACTTAATCCCCAAAATATCACTATCCAGTCCATAACATAGCAACCGGAATAATCGGTATACTTTGATATATTCTAATCACCAGAATATATCAATATATGTGAGTAACAATTGGAATATGAATAAGAAATTCAAGGAAAATGAGAAATCAAGAATCGAAATGAAATATGAACAAGAGAATAACAAGTGTGTATCAGTGTTACAATAATGTTTAGAATCAAAATCGACTCGCTAATTGCTTAACTGATCATTATCTGACTTGTTTCCTATTTTTCGAAATTTATTGGACTCGTCTTGGCACGCAATTCAGCTTATAATCAATAAATAACAAGGTCAACAAATTTCTAGAAGAAATTAGGTTTTAATATTATTTTTAATAAAAATAATTCATTTTTATGAGTCAAAGGGCATTCATTTCATTCGAATCAGACTAACGGTCTAATTAATATCAATTAAACACATATAATTCAATTTATTATTCAATATAAATAATTATTACAAATTTGTAAACCATAAAATAATTTTTAAATAATTATTTAGGAAAAATCGGAACTAAAAAATGATTTTCTATAATTTTTTAAATTAAAATAAATTTATTATTAATTATTGAAAATTATTTGATTAATTATCAAAATAATTAATCATTTTTAAATAATTAATAAATAATAAATAGTTAAGAAAATAATTAAATCTGATTTTTAGAAAATATTTCAGAATTATTTATAATATAAATCAATTAATTAAATAATTAATTAATCAATTTATAAAATAAATAAAACTGATTTTTATAATTAATAAAAATAAAACTGATTTTTATCCAAGAAACTCATAATGTCCATATCTAGTACGAAATGCAGTCTTGGGGATATCTTCAGCTTTAATCTTTAATTGATGATAGCTCGACCGCAAATCTATCTTCGAAAACCACGCGGCTCCTTTTAGCTAATCGAACAAATCGTCGATTCTCGGTAACGGATACTTATTCTTGAGAGTGAGCTTATTTAATTCCCGATAGTCAATGCATAATCGCATGCTGCCATCTTTCTTCTTCACGAACAATACTGGTGCATCCCACGGGAATACACTGGGTCTTATGAAGCCTCGGTATAAAAGATCTTGCAATTGTGTTGACAATTCTTTCATCTCGACTGGTGTCATTCGATACGGAGCTTTCGAAACTGGTTTAGTACCTGACGCTAAGTCAATCGTAAATTCAATTTCTCGTTCTGGCGGTAACCCTGGAAGCTCATCTGGAAAGACGTTAGAAATTCACATACAACTGGAATATTTTATATATTGGGACTTCCCTTCTCGGTATCTAACATGTAAGCTATATACACCTCACATCCCTATCGAAGCAATCGGTTGTTCTGCATTACTGTCAGAAATTTCATCCGCTGTTTTTCACCTTTGAACATTACCGTTGCATTTTCCACAGTTCGCAATTTTACTTTCTTGTTCGCGCAATCGATCTGAGCATTATGTTAAGCTAACCAATCCATTCCCAAAATGATGTCAAACTCTCCTAACTTAAAAGGATTCAAGTCTACGGAGAAATGATGTCCGGCTATTTCGATATCGCCTGCAGGATATACTCGATCTACTGGAACTTGGTCGTCATTCGCTAATTTTATAATTAACGTCTCGCCCAACCATTCAATTTCACAATATAACTTATCAAGGAATTCTTCAGAAATAAATGAACGGGTAACTCCAGAATCAATTAATACTTTTGAATTTACGGAATTCACCAAAAGCGTACCTGCAATTATACTAGGATTCTGCATTGTTTCTTTCATTGTCATGTTGAAAGTCCTTGCTCTAGGGTGATTAAGCGGCGGTGGAGGAGGTAATGCCAACACTTTGGGTATGTTAACTGCCATTGTTGGTCCTTTGCAATTCCTAGCGATATGTCCTTTCTTTCCATACTGGTAGCAAGTAACTTCTGTCTTTCCCGCTGGACATTCGTTAGAATAGTGCCCTTTTTGCTTACATTTAAAACACGTCACATCCACTTTGATACATACGCCGGTATGTTTTTGTCCACAATTCTTATAGTACGGCACTGGGACTCAGATAATTCCCTACTGGTTGGGGGCTTGGAAATGATTACCTGTTTTCTGGATACCTTGTCCTATCCTTTTAAAATTCAAATTTGTCCGGGCTTCAAATCATGGCTTCCTTCTGGAGTGACTTTGGAAACTTCCCTGTCCTCTTTCCTTTTGAGATCTTTCGCTTTTCCCTTCAATAATCTGAGCTTTCTGGACTACGGCGGTATACGTTGTTAGTTCAAAAACTGCAACTTGTCCACGGATCCACGGTCATAATCCTTCTTGAAACCTTTGGACTTGTTTTTCTTCAATATCAACTTGTTCTGGGACAAACCTAGCCAACTCAGTAAATTAGGCTCCATACTCCATCACGGTCACATTTCCCTGCTTCAATTCCAAAAACTTAATCTATATTTGATTCTTCACATAGCGAGTAAAATGCTTCTCTAAGAACAGCTCTTTAAACCTATCCCATGCAATAACATCTTCACCCTCTAAAGCTTTCTTAAATTCCCACCAATAATTTGCTTCTCCTTTCAACAAGTAACTAGCAAAATTAGTCTTCTGGTCTTCACCTACCATCACTAACGCAAATGCTTTCTCTATTTATTTCAACCAAGTGGTAGCCTTAATAGGATCAGCTGAGGTTTAACCGACTGAAACTATTTGAAAGTAACAATAGGTATAGCTGGTGGTATCTGTGGCTCCGGACGAGGTGGTTGTTGTAACATTTGTTGTTGAATCTGCTGTTGTTGTTGTTGCTGCATCTGTTGTTGCATCATTACCATCTGTCGTTGCATCAGATGGAACATTTGGTTAATGGTGTCATTAGTCTGTTCTTCGGAGTTGTTGTTAGAAGTCTTAGTCCTAGTCTTACTCTTGGGTGTCATTTGCTGATAATAAAACAAGTGATGTCTTTTTAACAGTTTATTAAATAATTGACAGTAGGTAAGAAAATAATTTATCATGTATTAACAAAATTTGGATAATAGTTCAGAAAGAAAAACAGTTTGCTTAATATAAAAACAGGAAATGTAAACAGTTAAATGAAATATTTGTTCTTCTCTTTTCTCTCTTTTCTTCTTTTTTCCATAGAATTTAGAGTACGAAAAGCTGTAAAACAATAAAGTAAATATAACGACTCGTGTTTTTTTTTGAATAATTTAAAAATGTGCTAATGGAAAGTATTAATTAAATAAAATATGTGTCTTGGTTTTGGTAGCAGTATGTTGATATATGCTATTTGTCTGTGATTTATTGGTGTAAAGGATTGGGAATGTGTAGTTAAATATTGAGTTATATTATTCTGTTTATTTTTAAAGGTGATTTTATCAGAGTTTTAAATCGGTAAATATTTGGATTGTCTCTAAAATTAGTTTTATGATTCTATAATTTTAATAATTATTTTTGGGATTTTAAAAAATTTAAATATCAATATTTTATCAAGTATTTAACCATGTATGATTTTCTGATTACATTTAATTGTAAAATCTATATTTAATTCCAGAATTCTTCAAAAATTATGAAACTCGTATTTATTTAAGTTTGGAATATTCTAAGAATTTTAAAATTATTTTGGAAATTTTTGGGATTAATTTCACCCACGCTTCGATTCGTTTAATTGATAAAAGCGGGTATAAATTGCGTTTCAAAATTTTCCCTAAAATTTTAAAATTTATGTTTTATTAATTTCGAGATATTTATAACCTTTTTAGGCTAATTTTGTGGTTTTCTAAATTCGTTTTAAGTGTGACTCGGTTCATTAAAATCCAATTACGGGTCAAAAACTAGGCCGCAGAACCTTCGTATTTATCTTTAAATTTCTACGTGTTAGTTAGATAAGCAGTTTGGGCCACACAGATGACACGTGTTGCTAATCGATTGTTACAGAACAAGAATGAAAAAAAAACGATACAACAGAACAATTACTCCTCTTAATCCCTCATCTATGTTCCTCCCTTCTCCTTCTTCCATCTCACTGCTCTCTTTCTTTCTTCTGTATCCCCTGTTCTCCTCCCCTCACGGCTGTGTTTCCCTGGGAATTTCGGGTCGTCTGTGCTCGTATTTTCCGGTGAACTCTCCGCTGTTGTTGCCGTTATTCTATTTTCTGATCAAATCGCCGCCGCCCCTCTGGTTTTTCCGGTGAGGTTTCGGTGGTGTAAGGTTGTTCTATGCTTACATAAGCATGTATATACTCGTATATGTGCGTGTGTTGAAATCAGGGAGGCGATTTTATTAATTGCCGCCTGGGTTCTTGTCCTTTCCGATATGTTCTTCCGGCCTGTTATTTTCCGGCTTATCTCTGTATGTTGTTGCGGTGCTGTTGAGTTGGATTACTGTTGTGTTACTTTGATTCATTCGATTCCTTTTACTTTAATGGTTCGAATTATTGTGTAATTTATTGGAAAAAAAAATTTTAAATGAAGCATTCTTGATTTCCTTCAAATTAAATTTCTGATTATTCTGAAATGATTTAATTGGTGATATTTGTGCTGGAAACCCGAATCAATCGGGTACCCGCGAATTTCACCGCCGTCGGCGATGAGTCTCGACGAGCCGACGGTGGACTGTGATGTTTATTTTGAGTCCTAATATTTTTAATAAAATAAAAAAATTCGTGTTGTGTTTTTATTCAGAATCGAATTAGTTAATTAGTAAATGTTGGATCGGGATGATTGAGTTGGTTGTGATTATTGATTTGTATCGGTGATTGGGAATTTTAGAATGGAATGGTGAATTATTATAGTTGTTATGAATTGGATTGTCGTTATTGAATTGACGTCGATGGATGTTTCGACGGGTAGTCCGATAAACAAAGGGGACGCTGTCCGATTTCCGGAAAATCGAACTACGGAAATGCGAGAGCGTATCCGAGGATTGTCGAAACGTCGAGCGAGTATAAGTAAATACATATACGTATGTTTTATAGAGAACCTGATTGTATGTTGTGTTGTATGTTTTGTCCAAAACACAGTAACCCTAATTTCGTAAAATGACAAGTATATGTATTTTCTGAAAACGAACACTGGATCGATTTCGAGAATGTGAACTCTAATTGCTGTCTGTATTATTCTAATATGAATAATTACGAGTCGGGTTTGAATATCGTTGGGTAAGAATTAGTATAGAAGATATGTCAAGCATACCTAGACGTCTAACGTAGGGTATTTCGACCCTGTAGGTTATAGTCGGGAACGCTGAAAGTGGATGATGGACTAAAGATAACCTAGCAATCAGTCGACGATCCCAGTAGAGTTTCAACAGAAAGAACTGAGTGTCGAAGTCAAATCCAATGGGATCTAGTGGTTGGATGTTAGAGCCTGAGCAGCAGAGTCGGCTCAGAGTTGATCAGTAATAGTTGTAAAGCCTTGTAAGGCAAGTACTTCTGAACTTTTCTTCAAGATATATCACAATTATTTTCGAACTGTTTCATAACATGTCGCTCTTATTCAAAATAACTCTTGTTTATATTGCAAGTGTTTTAAACTATTTAGCCTTGAACCCTGATTTTCTTGATCTTGAGCCGTAAATCTTATTCTTTGCAAACCGTCCTTTGGTGATCCTCAGAAACCAAACCATACAAATATAATACTACTCTTCAAAGGTATAACTACCAAACACCAAACACTGAAAGAGAATGATTTGAAAACACAGAAACTTTTATACTCCAATCATTCTTTATAACATTAAAGAACCATATCCTAAAAAAAATCATTACTGGTCTTAAACTTGACCCTTGTACAAACTGAAAATCGTTTCCTATACATACCCTGATATACCCTTGAGATATCCATGAGTTTCCTTACGTTTTTATTTAAGTGTTTAACCATCATTGATTATGATCTTGTTTTATCGAATTATATTGTTTATCATATTGAACTGTTTTAGGATTGGATAGTTTTATATATGTGGACCAGATTCGTGGTCAGACCATACCAATGTTCAAGTTAGGCCAATGTGTGCCATGGATCCAGTAATTAGAGCAGTGTTGTGTGCTTGCTCGAGGTTAGTGCGTGACTGATCAGCAGCCTAACCTTGTTTTTTTTTAAAAACTTAAAATGAATATCCAATTCTAATGATTAGTTAAAAAGAAACTTGATTCCTTTGAATCATCTCATTTGATTATTGATTAACCTCAGTTATCGTTATCATGACTTGCTGAGCTAGTTAGCTCACTCTTGTAAATCTTTTTATATATGTTACAGTTGAAAAGAATATGGATGATAGTGAAGTTCCTCAGTCCAAAGTGCGGGCTAAAGTTCCAGTTGAGTTGGGTCGAGCTAGCAGAAGCTTCATGCGGTAGAGAGATAGTCAAATTGTAAGAATACTTTTATTATCAGTTGTAAGTTAAATTAAAGGGGAATTTGGTACGTTGTAATAAAAGTTAAGGTTGTGGCTTATTTTCATACTTTAACCTGTTGCGATCCGTGGTTTTGTGAAGCAGGGTCATTATAAATAATATCTTTTATACAGGTTTATATATTGTGTATGTGTTGTGGACCCCAAACTTCTGACCCGGGTTTGGAGGGTGCCACAGGTTGGTATCAGAGCTACAGGTTATAAGTCACTGAAACCAGCCTAGATTATCGGGATTGGGTAGAGGGTTAGGATTAGGAATAGGAAATAGAAAGATAAGACGTTGTGAGGTTGAGTGCAACTGTATAGTAGGTCTCCCGCACGGTTCGTGTTGCGATTTTGGATTCTTTGCTTGCGACGTGATTTCTAGGCAACGGTAATAGCAGATCCTGATTTCCCTGTATCATCTAATCGTTTGGAGTTTTCCGTTCGAGGATCGTTATCTTCTTTCAGATTCAATTTGCACCTTGTTCCTCCATCAGTATTAGCGGCACTACCTTCTGTTATGACAGTTGTACCTCTTCAAGCTATTCCACACTATTCTACCACTTCTTGTTATAAGATAACCTATTTAAGAACCTTCATTCATTTATTCTTATTTTATTGGACATTCGGTTGTGAGTTTATCTCTTCAGTTTACCCTATACCCTGTTCTATACCCCCAGTTTAGAACTTGTCCTATGAAGCACTTGTACCTACGAAGGCGGATTCGGGTGTTACAGTATATGGTGGGTATTTGAGATTTAAATAAAGGTGAGAAGAAGCCTAGAAAGAAGATTCAGGTGTTCTGAAAGATAGTTGTTACCAGATTAAAAGAAGCCCTTAGAGATTAGGCCACCCATGACCAGCTGGTGGAATGGATTAGATGAATTTTAAAAAGGTTATAGAGAAAAGTATAAATCCGGAATATCTATATAATTAAGTGATGGTGCTATGATAAATGCGAAATGTAAAGTAGTGATATGATGTGATATGAGAAAATTTTGGTTCTATGAAATAGACTCGTTGACTATTGGATAGCCTGCTCCACTTAACGATTGCAAAGTTGATAACGGGAGTATTACCAGTATAGAAGCCTTGATAGGAAGCTACGAATAAGGTGACATGCAATGACAACTGAAGTTTCCGTCGATTAAGGAAGGCAAATGGACTCGATAAAGGAGAAAAGGTAGGTTGAAGTGATCGGACCTTTATGTGATTGTTTCTTTAATTTGGTACCGTGTTATAGGTCGGAATGACAACAACCAACTCAGATAGTAAGGACAACAAGATTTGTGATTTTCAAAATTTTTAACAAGTTTTCGAAAAAGATTTTTCCTTACAAAATTTTTAAAAGCCTTTTTGAATAAAATAAGTTTTAAACCTTGGTTATCAAGTTACTACTTGAGTTTCTTGTTTGTTAAAAGACCCGGATTGCCTGGAAGGATACTTATTTCAGACTTAGTATTATTAATTCAGAGAACCAAGTAACCCGTGATTATGAAGAAGCTGATTATTCCTAACGGTTTGATAAGGTTAATAACAGAATTCGCGTACAGAATGATTATTCATCCAGTTGCAGAGACCATTAAGTTTAAAGAACTCATTGATTTAAAAGGATCTTGAGTGAGATCGAAGAAGATTGCGAAAAATTTCTAGACATTTTCTAAAAGAAAAATATTATTAACAAAATGATCGTTATGTCGAATGATCCGTGGTTATTATAAATTAAAAAGAGGAAACTCGAAGTTATCTGGTAGGAATGCCATTATGATCAAATTGTTAAAGTATTATACGGGTAGGTGCGATGCTAAAGACGCAAGACTTAACAAGTAAGAATTCATTATAATGCTTGATTTGCAAAGACATTTCAGCGGACTTTCTAAAGTTATTATATGACGCAATTGGGATAGGATCGAGCGAGCTCGAAAGATGAATGCAAATGAAATGTGGATGGTGACCAATGGTATCGTTCTTGCCTTCAATATCACAGCATATATTCCTATTCAATTTCTAAAAATGTAGGAACTTCTTTTCTTAAATAAACTCTTTGCTATGATATCGAAACGGAGGATATTGCATTCCTTTCAAATTTAATTGTTTCCTCAAGTTTTGCTTTCTGATTGGGACAAACAGTGTTATGGTGAGACACTTTGTCGGAATGACGAAGAGTCGGGTGGGACGCCACCTAAACATGTGTTGTATGCCAAATGGTATGAAAGACTGGCCATCTTAAGTACCAATGTGGTTGTTTCATTCATATTCAAATCCTTGTTTCTTCTTTCTTTTCAACTCTAAATTTTGTTCAATTGTGAATCCTTCCAGTTGCTTTGTTATACTGTCGTTCTTTGTAATAGTTTTTCAAACAGAAATCAATGAATTATGGACCAAGCGGGCAAAGTTCCATCTACTTCTCACGCATGGGAAGCAAACAAGGGTATATGGCGAGAATTGCAAATCACTAACCCAGTTAGGGATGCACTAAGGACCAAAGGAATCTACTCCAATAAGGAATACGTCTTCAGGAATGAGAATATGCGATTTTTCCCGTGAAATATGTTGTTCAGATAACGAGCGTGATAGCATGGATTATTATGATAAATACCTCATGCGTTAAAATATTAAAAGATGTGAGAGAAACTTAAGTGTTTATCTCTCAAGGTTTTGTTGATGAGATGAATTACTATGTTGAATTGATAAGATTATGATTAAAGGACTAGCAAGTCAATAACATGTAATTGTTACATAAGTGAATACCAATGATGGAATTGAGATTTCTGGTAATAAGTTATGAAGAACTGATATCATTTGAGACAAGAGGACTTGACATTATTCTAAGGAATGGATTGACTATGGAAGCATGATGCCCAGACAAACCGTCGTGATAAAAAGATAGCTCTGAAGACATCAGATGAGAATATGATGAGGCATAAAGGAAAAAAGAAGGTAAAGAATTGGTTAATGATGATTACGATGATCAAGATGTGAGTATTACGGTAATTATGAGATAAATAAAAGTTAGAGGCAAACAAAATTGAAGATTAAACCTATGGATGTATCAAAGATAATTTTCAGAACTAAGTACTATTCCCGTATTGTCATTTGGATTAACCAATATACCCGTAATATTTGAACTTGATGGAGGACCATGCATTTAATGATAACTGAAAAGTTGGAGAAGAAAGAAGTTGTATGAAGTATAGTTCTTAGCATAAATAGTCAATGTGGAGAAGATCAAGAGAGACTCAGTAGAAATTAAAGTTACTATGAATGAAAAGAGACCAGAAACACCAACAAAAGTAAGAAGTTTTATCATAGTCCGGTTACTATCGAAAATTGGTGCAAGATTTCTTGGAAGTTGCAATATCTTGGACGAAGCTGACCAGGAAAAGCAAGAAGTTTATATGAAGTAGAGAAGGGTAAAGAAAGTTTTACAGAGTTAAGTGAGAGAATGGTTACAGCACCTGCTTTATCATTTTGGAAGTATCAAGGAGATTTCGTAGTTATAGTGATGCTTCTCATAAGGGAGTAGGATGTGTGATGATGCAGCACAATAAAGTTATTGTATATGCACCCAGACAACCGAAATCTTAAGAGCAGAAGTATCCTATTCATCATTGGAGCTAAAAGTAATAATATTTGTTTTGAAAATGGGGAGACATGATATGTATGGAGAAAGGTGTAAAATCTATACGGACCATAAGAGGTTGAAGTAAGTATTCACGAAAAAAAAACAAATGTAGTGGCAAGTGATAAAAAAAAAGGAGAGAACGAACATAGAGACTACACTGGAAGAATTACCTATGGAATTTTAGAAATTGGAATTGGAAGTTAGAATTCATAATCCAAAAGAAGCAAGGATGGATCGTATGACTTTTCAGTCAAAGTTATTAAGGGAAAGATAAGGAGATGTCAAGAGAAGATAATGAATCACGATGTTAGCGATTAGTAATAGAAAATTTTAGCGATCACGATATCCCTAGGTTTTCTTTCAGCACTTGGATGTTACAAGTAAAAGAATTAAGAAATGAGATCCTACAGGGAATTCACAATATTAAGTATTTGAGTTATTGAAAAGATGCCAAGATATACGAGAATTTAAAGAAAAAAAAAATAGTAATTACTAGGTATAAGAAGGAAATTTCAAGATAGATCAGGAAGTGTTGGACATGTCAAAGAGTTAAGACGAAGTATTGGAAGGCCTAGTGGATAAGGTAGACTCAGGAAGTGACTTTACAAGAGGCGAATTGTGAAGTGTACTAGTGATGTTAAGGGAGAGAATGAATGAAATTATGAAAGTATGTACTGATTATCGGGAGTTTAGCAAAACAACGAATAAGCATAAGTGACCCCTACAAAGAATTAATTTCCTACGAGACTCAATTCAGGAAGTGTGTTATATTTCAGGGATTAACTTAAGATCCAACCTGAGAACATATCAGAGATTATAATTAAAGTGAGTTAAGGGCATTGCAAGCTCGAATGATTATATGTGAAATAACAAGTGTATCAGATGATTATAAGGAATTAAGGATCATGGTGTATAAGGAGTACTTAGATAAGCAAACTATATTTATTGATAACATCCTCAGCTACTCAAGGAATAAGAAAGTCTGTGTGGAGTGTCCAAGGATTTTTCTCCAAAAATTAGAAGGAAAGCAACTATACGATGAGTATTCAAGAATGAAATTTTGACTAAAGATAACAAAAGATTCTGAATTAATCCACTAACAACTACCTAAGCAAATCCGTACAGTCACAGATGCCTTATGCCGACAGAAAGGATTGGATACAATTAAGACCACCGAGGAGTTAATAAACAAATTGGAAAGAGTGGAATCTGAAGTTCAAATACTTAAAGGTAATAATACGTGAGTATATGAGATTACTTTTCAGCTTTAACTTATGAAAAAGAGTAAGAAATTTTAAATGTTTGGAAACCAAGTTGAAAACGAGCACCGCCTATCATCCTTAAACAAAGGGTCAGAATGATAAAGCAATTTAGGAAATATAAAGTATGTTGAGAGGTTAATTTTTTTTTTAAGGAAACACCAGAATGATCAATTATCAGCGATGTCAGCTTTAGAATGCCACTTTACCAAGCTTCATGTGAACGCAAGTGTAGGTCCCCATTTCTATTAAAATAAAGTGGGAGAAAGAAAGTTGTCAAATTCTAAGTTAAATCAGCACACCAAGAGCATAGTAATATTGATTGAAGCAGCTCGGAGTAGACAAAGAAAGAAGGCGAAATTGTATTGAGAGAAAGTATGAGTATAGAAATAGGACCAGTAGTGTTAGTAAAAGTGCCATCTTGAAAGAAACTGGATAAGTCTAAATAGAAGGGATGGATCAAGTCTTAAAAATTTGTGAACCATTCGAGGTATTGATAAATATAGATAAAGTTGTTCATGAATTGATGTTACCGTCACGACAGTGTGTACATATAATGTGTTATGCGTGTCAATATTAAGGCGATAAGTATTTGATTTAAGTTGAGTGGTTAACCGGGAGCCAATGGGCTCTGGTCCAAGTTGTTTTGCATATAGTGATCAATCTAAATTCTTGATCGTTAAAGGCAAGTCATTGAAAATGAGTGTATATCTATAGTAAGTACGTTTGAAATCCTCGAGTAGAAGAGTCTACCTGGAAACTGAAATCATATATGCTTGACAAATATCCTCACTTATCTAGTTATACCAGATTCTGAGGACAGAATCTTTTTAAGGGGGGAAGGATATAACGACTCGTGTTTTTTTTCTGAATAATTTAAAAATGTGCTAATGGAAAGTATTAATTAAATAAAATATGTGTCTTGGTTTTGGTAGCAGTATGTTGATATATGCTATTTGTCTGTGATTTATTGGTGTAAAGGATTGGGAATGTGTACTTAAATATTGAGTTATATTATTCTGTTTATTTTTATAGGTGATTTTATCAGAGTTTTAAATCCGTAAATATTTGGATTGTCTCTAAAATTAGTTTTATGATTCTATAATTTTAATAATTATTTTTGGGATTTTACAAAATTTAAATATCAATATTTTATCAATTATTTAACCCTGTATGATTTTCTGATTACATTTAATTGTAAAATCTGTATTTAATTCCAGAATTCTTCAAAAATTATGAAACTCGTATTTATTTAAGTTTGGAATATTCTAAGAATTTTAAAATTATTTTGGAAATTTTTGGGATTAATTTCACCCGCGTTTCGATTCGTTTAATTGATAAAAGCGGGTATAAATTGCGTTTCAAAATTTGCCCTAAAATTTTAAAATTTATGTTTTATTCATTTCGAGATATTTATAACCTTTTTAGGCTAATTTTGTGGTTTTCTGAATTCGTTTTAAGTGTGACTCGGTTCATTAAAATCCAATTAATGGTCAAAAACTAGGCCGCAGAACTTTCGTATTTATCTTTAAATTGCTACGTGTTAGTTAGATAAGCAGTTTGGGCCACACAGATGACACGTGTTGCTAATCGATTGTTACAGAACAAGAATGAAAAAAAAACGATACAACAGAACAATTACTCCTCTTAATCCCTCATCTATGTTCCTCCCTTCTCCTTCTTCCATCTCACTGCTCTCTTTCTTTTCTTCTGTATCCCCTGTTCTCATCCCCTCACGGCTGTGTTTCCCTGGGAATTTCGGGTCGTCTGTGCTCGTATTTTCCGGTGAACTCTCCGATGTTGTTGCCGTTATTCTCTTTTCTGATCAAATCGCCGCCGCCCCTCTAGTTTTTCCGGTGAGGTTTCGGTGGTGTAAGGTTGTTCTATGCTTACATAAGCATGTATATAATCGTATATGTGCGTGTGTTGAAATCAGGGAGGCGATTTTATTAATTGCCGCCTGGGTTCTTGTCCTTTCCGATATGTTCTTCTGGCATGTTATTTTCCGGCTTATCTTTGTATGTTGTTGCGGTGCTGTTGAGTTGGATTACTGTTGTGTTACTTTGATTCATTCGATTCCTTTTACTTTAATGGTTCGAATTATTGTGTAATTTATTGGAAAAAAAATTTTAAATGAAGCATTCTTGATTTCCTTCAAATTAAATTTCTGATTATTCTGAAATGATTTAATTGGTGTTATTTGTGCTGGAAACCCGAATCAATCGGGTACCCGCGAATTTCACCGCCGTCGGCGATGAGTCTCGACGAGCCGACGGTGGACTGTGATGTTTATTTTGAGTCCTAATATTTTTAATAAAATAAAAAAATTCGTGTTGTGTTTTTATTCAGAATCGAATTAGTTAATTAGTAAATGTTGGATCGGGATGATTGAGTTTGTTGTGATTATTGAATTGTATCGGTGATTGGGAATTTTAGAATGGAATGGTGAATTATTATAGTTGTTATGAATTGGATTGTCGTTATTGAATTGACGTCGATGGATGTTTCGACGGGTAGTCCGATAAACAAAGGGGACGCTGTCCGATTTCTGGAAAATCGAACTACGAAAATGCGAGAGCGTATCCGAGGATTATCGGAACGTCGAGCGAGTATAAGTAAATACATATACGTATGTTTTATAGAGAACCTGATTGTATGTTGTGTTGTATGTTTTGTCCAAAACACAGTAACCCTAATTTCGTAAAATGACAAGTATACGTATTTTCTGAAAACGAACACTGGATTGATTTCGAGAATGTGAACTCTAATTGTTGTCTGTATTATTCTAATATGAATAATTACGAGTCGGGTTTGAATATCGTTGGGTAAGAATTAGTATAGAGGATATGTCAAGCATACATAGACGTCTAACGTAGGGTATTTCAACCCTGTAGGTTATAGTCGGGAACGCTGAAAGTGGATGATGGACTAAAGATAACCTAGCAATCAGTCGACGATCCCAGTAGAGTTTCAATAGAAAGAACTGAGTGTCGAAGTCAAATACAATGGGATCTAGTGGTTGGATGTTAGAGCCTGAGCAGCAGAGTCGGCTCAGAGTTGATCAGTAATAGTTGTAAAGCCTTGTAAGGCAAGTACTTCTGAACTTTTCTTCAAGATATATCACAATTATTTTCGAACTGTTTCATAACATGTCGCTCTTATTCAAAATAACTCTTGTTTATATTACAAGTGTTTTAAACTATTTACCCTTGAACCCTGATTTTCTTGATCTTGAGCCGTAAACCTTATTCTTTGCAAACCGTCCTTTGGTGATCCTCAGACACCAAACCATACAAATATAATACTACTCTTCAAAGGTATAACTACCAAACACCAAACACTGAAAGAGAATGATTTGAAAACACAGAAACTTTTATACTCCAATCATTCTTTATAACATTAAAGAACCATATCCTAAAAAAAAAAATCATTACTGGTCTTAAACTTGACCCTTATACAAACTGAAAATCGTTTCCTATACATACCCTGATATACCCTTGAGATATCCATGAGTTTCCTTACGTTTTTATTTAAGTGTTTAACCATCATTGATTATGATCTTGTTTTATCGAATTATATTGTTTATCATATTGAACTGTTTTAGGATTGGATAGTTTTATATATGTGGACCAGATTCGTGGTCAGACCATACCAATGTTCAAGTTAGGCCAATGTGTGCCATGGATCCAGTAATTAGAGCAGTGCTGTGTGCTTGCTCGAGGTTAGTGCGTGACTGATCAGCAGCCTAACCTTGTTTTTTTTTAAAAACTTAAAATGAATATCCAATTCTAATGATTAGTTAAAAAGAAACTTGATTCCTTTGAATCATCTCATTTGATTATTGATTAACTCAGTTATTATTATCATGACTTGCTGAGCTAGTTAGCTCACTCTTGCGAATCTTTTTATATATGTTACAGTTGAAAAGAATATGGATGATAGTGAAGTTCCTCAGTCCAAAGTGCGGGCTAAAGTTCCAGTTGAGTTGGGTCGAGCTAGCAGAAGCTTCATGCGGTAGAGAGATAGTCAAATTGTAAGAATACTTTTATTATCAGTTGTAAGTTAAATTAAAGGGGAATTTGGTACGTTGTAATAAAAGTTAAGGTTGTGGCTTATTTTCATACTTTAACCTGTTGCGATCCGTGGTTTTGTGAAGCAGGGTCATTATAAATAATATCTTTTATATAGGTTTATATATTGTGTATGTGTTGTGGACCCCAAACTTCTGACCCGAGTTTGGAGGGCGCCAAAGGTTGGTATCAGAGCTACAGGTTATAAGT
This sequence comes from Apium graveolens, assembly GCF_009905375.1. Classification (NCBI taxonomy): domain Eukaryota; kingdom Viridiplantae; phylum Streptophyta; class Magnoliopsida; order Apiales; family Apiaceae; genus Apium; species Apium graveolens. Next base: position 35,800,604 of record NC_133651.1, read on the forward strand.
CACTGAAACAAGCCTAGATTGTCGGGATTGGGTAGAGGGTTAGGATTAGGAATAGGAAATAGAAAGATAAGACGTTGTGAGGTTGAGTGCAACTGTATAGTAGGTCTCCCGCACGGTTCGTGTTGCGATTTTGGATTCTTTGCTTGCGACGTGATTTCTAGGCAACGGTAATAGCAGATCCTGATTTCCCTATATCATCTAATCGTTTGGAGTTTTCCGTTCGAGGATCGTTATCTTCTTTCAGATTCAATTTGCACCTTGTTCCTCCATCAGTATTAGCGGCACTACCTTCTGTTATGACAGTTGTACCTCTTCAAGCTATTCCACACTATTCTACCACTTCTTGTTATAAGACAACCTATTTAAGAACCTTCATTCATTTATTCTTATTTTATTGGACATTCGGTTGTGAGTTTATCTCTTCAGTTTACCCTATACCCTGTTCTATACCCCCAGTTTAGAACTTATCCTATGAAGCACTTGTACCTACGAAGGCGGATTCGGGTGTTACAGTATATGGTGGGTATTTGAGATTTAAATAAAGGTGAGAAGAAGCCTAGAAAGAAGATTCAGGTGTTCTGAAAGATAGTTGTTACCAGATTAAAAGAAGCCCTTAGAGATTAGGCCACCCATGACCAGCTGGTGGAATGGATTAGATGAATTTTAAAAAGGTTATAGAGAAAAGTATAAATCCGGAATATCTATATAATTAAGTGATGGTGCTATGATAAATGCGAAATGTAAAGTAGTGATGTGATGTGATATGAGAAAATTTTGGTTCTATGAAATAGACTCGTTGACTATTGGATAGCCTGCTCCACTTAACGATTGCAAAGTTGATAACGGGAGTATTACCAGTTTAGAAGCCTTGATAGGAAGCTACGAATAAGGTGACATGCAATGACAACTGAAGTTTCCGTCGATTAAGGAAGGCAAATGGACTCGATAAAGGAGAAAAGGTAGGTTGAAGTGATCGGACCTTTATGTGATTGTTTCTTTAATTTGGTACCTTGTTATAGGTCGGAATGACAACAACCAACTCAGATAGTAAGGACAACCAGATTTGTGATTTTCAAAATTTTTAACAAGTTTTCGAAAAAGATTTTTCCTTACAAAATTTTTAAAAGCCTTTTTGAATAAAATAAGTTTTAAACCTTGGTTATCAAGTTACTACTTGAGTTTCTTGTTTGTTAAAAGACCCGGATTGCCTGGAAGGATACTTATTTCAGACTTAGTATTATTAATTCAGAGAACCAAGTAACCCGTGATTATGAAGAAGCTGATTATTCCTAACGGTTTGACAAGGTTAATAACAGAATTCGCGTACAGAATGATTATTCATCCAGTTGCAGAGACAATTAAGTTTAAAGAATTCATTGATTTAAAAGGATCTTGAGTGAGATCGAAGAAGATTGCGAAAAATTTCTAGACATTTTCTAAACGAAAAATATTATTAACAAAATGATCGTTATGTCGAATGATCCGTGGTTATTATAAATTAAAAAGAGGAAACTCGAAGTTATCTGGTAGGAATGCCATTATGATCGAATTGTTAAAGTATTATACGGGTAGGTGCGATGCTAAAGACGCAAGACTTAACAAGTAAGAATTCATTATAATGCTTGATTTGCAAAGACATTTCAGCGGACTTTCTAAAGTTATTATATGACGCAATTGGGATAGGATCGAGCGAGCTCGAAAGATGAATGCAAATGAAATGTGGATGGTGACCAATGGTATCGTTCTTGCCTTCAATATCACAGCATATATTCCTATTCAATTTCTAAAAATGTAGGAACTTCTTTTCTTAAATAAACTCTTTGCTATGATATCGAAACGGAGGATATTGCATTCCTTTCAAATTTAATTGTTTCCTCAAGTTTTGCTTTCTGATTGGGACAAACAGTGTTATGGTGAGACACTTTGTCGGAATGACGAAGAGTCGGGTGGGACGCCACCTAAACATGTGCTGTATGCCAAATGGTATGAAAGACTGGCCATCTTAAGTACCAATGTGGTTGTCTCATTCATATTCAAATCCTTGTTTCTTCTTTCTTTTCAACTCTAAATTTTGTTCAATTGTGAATCCTTCCAGTTGCTTTGTTGTACTGTCGTTCTTTGTAAGAGTTTTTCAAACAGAAATCAATGAATTATGGACCAAGCGGGCAAAGTTCCATCTACTTCTCACGCATGGGAAGCAAACAAGGGTATATGGCGAGAATTGCAAATCACTAACCCAGTTAGGGATGCACTAAGGACCAAAGGAATCTACTCCAATAAGGAATACGTCTTCAGGAACGAGAATATGCGATTTTTCCTGTGAAATATGTTGTTCAGATAACGAGCGTGATAACATGGATGATTATGATAAATACCTCATGCGTTAAAATATTAAAAGATGTGAGAGAAACTTAAGTGTTTATCTCTCAAGGTTTTGTTGATGAGATGAATTACTATGTTGAATTGATAAGATTATGATTAAAGGACTAGCAAGTCAATAACATGTAATTGTTACATAAGTGAATACCAATGATGGAATTGAGATTTCTGGTAATAAGTTATGAAGAACTGATATCATTTGAGACAAGAGGACTTGATATTATTCTAAGGAATGGATTGACTATGGAAGCATGATGCCCAGACAAACCGTCGTGATAAAAAGATAGCTCTGAAGACATCAGATGAGAATATGATGAGGCATAAAGGAAAAAGGAAGGTAAATAATTGGTTAATGATGATTACGATGATCAAGATATGAGTATTACGGTAATTATGAGATAAATAAAAGTTAGAGGCAAACAAAATTGAAGATTAAACCTATGGATGTATCAAAGATAATTTTCAGAACTAAGTACTATTCCCGTATTGTCATTTGGATTAACCAATATACCCGTAATATTTGAACTTGATGGAGGACCATGCATTTAATGATAACTGAAAAGTTGGAGAAGAAAGAAGTTGTATGAAGTATAGTTCTTAGCATAAATAGTCAATGTGGAGAAGATCAAGAGAGACTCAGTAGAAATTAAAGTTACTATGAATGAAAAGAGACCAGAAACACCAACAAAAGTAAGAAGTTTTATCATAGTCCGGTTACTATCGAAAATTGGTGCAAGATTTCTTGGAAGTTGCAATATCTTGGACGAAGCTGACCAGGAAAAGCAAGAAGTTTATATGAAGTAGAGAAGGGTAAAGAAAGTTTTACAGAGTTAAGTGAGAGAATGGTTACAGCACCTGCTTTATCATTTTGGAAGTATCAAGGAGATTTCGTAGTTATAGTGATGCTTCTCATAAGGGAGTAGGATGTGTGATGATGCAGCACAATAAAGTTATTGTATATGCACCCAGACAACCGAAATCTTAAGAGCAGAAGTATCCTATTCATCATTGGAGCTAAAAGTAATAATATTTGTTTTGAAAATGGGGAGACATGATATGTATGGAGAAAGGTGTAAAATCTATACGGACCATAAGAGGTTGAAGTAAGTATTCACGAAAAAAAAAACAAATGTAGTGGCAAGTGATAAAAAAAAGGAGAGAACGAACATAGAGACTACACTGGAAGAATTACCTATGGAATTTTAGAAATTGGAATTGGAAGTTAGAATTCATAATCCAAAAGAAGCAAGGATGGATCGTATGACTTTTCAGTCAAGTTATTAAGGGAAAGATAAGGAGATGTCAAGAGAAGATAATGAATCACGATGTTAGCGATTAGTAATAGAAAATTTTAGCGATCACGATATCCCTAGGTTTTCTTTCAGCACTTGGATGTTACAAGTAAAAGAATTAAGAAATGAGATCCTACAGGGAATTCACAATATTAAGTATTTGAGTTATTGAAAAGATGCCAAGATATACGAGAATTTAAAGAAAAAAAAAATAGTAATTACTAGGTATAAGAAGGAAATTTCAAGATAGATCAGGAAGTGTTGGACATGTCAAAGAGTTAAGACGAAGTATTGGAAGGCCTAGTGGATAAGGTAGACTCAGGAAGTGACTTTACAAGAGGCGAATTGTGAAGTGTACTAGTGATGTTAAGGGAGAGAATGAATGAAATTATGAAAGTATGTACTGATTATCGGGAGTTTAGCAAAACAACGAATAAGCATAAGTGACCCCTACAAAGAATTAATTTCCTACGAGACTCAATTCAGGAAGTGTGTTATATTTCAGGGATTAACTTAAGATCCAACCTGAGAACATATCAGAGATTATAATTAAAGTGAGTTAAGGGCATTGCAAGCTCGAATGATTATATGTGAAATAACAAGTGTATCAGATGATTATAAGGAATTAAGGATCATGGTGTATAAGGAGTACTTAGATAAGCAAACTATATTTATTGATAACATCCTCAGCTACTCAAGGAATAAGAAAGTCTGTGTGGAGTGTCCAAGGATTTTTCTCCAAAAATTAGAAGGAAAGCAACTATACGATGAGTATTCAAGAATGAAATTTTGACTAAAGATAACAAAAGATTCTGAATTAATCCACTAACAACTACCTAAGCAAATCCGTACAGTCACAGATGCCTTATGCCGACAGAAAGGATTGGATACAATTAAGACCACCGAGGAGTTAATAAACAAATTGGAAAGAGTGGAATCTGAAGTTCAAATACTTAAAGGTAATAATACGTGAGTATATGAGATTACTTTTCAGCTTTAACTTATGAAAAAGAGTAAGAAATTTTAAATGTTTGGAAACCAAGTTGAAAACGAGCACCGCCTATCATCCTTAAACAAAGGGTCAGAATGATAAAGCAATTTAGGAAATATAAAGTATGTTGAGAGGTTAATTTTTTTTTTAAGGAAACACCAGAATGATCAATTATCAGCGATGTCAGCTTTAGAATGCCACTTTACCAAGCTTCATGTGAACGCAAGTGTAGGTCCCCATTTCTATTAAAATAAAGTGGGAGAAAGAAAGTTGTCAAATTCTAAGTTAAATCAGCACACCAAGAGCATAGTAATATTGATTGAAGCAGCTCGGAGTAGACAAAGAAAGAAGGCGAAATTGTATTGAGAGAAAGTATGAGTATAGAAATAGGACCAGTAGTGTTAGTAAAAGTGCCATCTTGAAAGAAACTGGATAAGTCTAAATAGAAGGGATGGATCAAGTCTTAAAAATTTGTGAACCATTCGAGGTATTGATAAATATAGATAAAGTTGTTCATGAATTGATGTTACCGTCACGACAGTGTGTACATATAATGTGTTATGCGTGTCAATATTAAGGCGATAAGTATTTGATTTAAGTTGAGTGGTTAACCGGGAGCCAATGGGCTCTGGTCCAAGTTGTTTTGCATATAGTGATCAATCTAAATTCTTGATCGTTAAAGGCAAGTCATTGAAAATGAGTGTATATCTATAGTAAGTACGTTTGAAATCCTCGAGTAGAAGAGTCTACCTGGAAACTGAAATCATATATGCTTGACAAATATCCTCACTTATCTAGTTATACCAGATTCTGAGGACAGAATCTTTTTAAGGGGGGAAGGATATAACGACTCGTGTTTTTTTTCTGAATAATTTAAAAATGTGCTAATGGAAAGTATTAATTAAATAAAATATGTGTCTTGGTTTTGGTAGCAGTATGTTGATATATGCTATTTGTCTGTGATTTATTGGTGTAAAGGATTGGGAATGTGTACTTAAATATTGAGTTATATTATTCTGTTTATTTTTATAGGTGATTTTATCAGAGTTTTAAATCCGTAAATATTTGGATTGTCTCTAAAATTAGTTTTATGATTCTATAATTTTAATAATTATTTTTGGGATTTTACAAAATTTAAATATCAATATTTTATCAATTATTTAACCCTGTATGATTTTCTGATTACATTTAATTGTAAAATCTGTATTTAATTCCAGAATTCTTCAAAAATTATGAAACTCGTATTTATTTAAGTTTGGAATATTCTAAGAATTTTAAAATTATTTTGGAAATTTTTGGGATTAATTTCACCCGCGTTTCGATTCGTTTAATTGATAAAAGCGGGTATAAATTGCGTTTCAAAATTTGCCCTAAAATTTTAAAATTTATGTTTTATTCATTTCGAGATATTTATAACCTTTTTAGGCTAATTTTGTGGTTTTCTGAATTCGTTTTAAGTGTGACTCGGTTCATTAAAATCCAATTAATGGTCAAAAACTAGGCCGCAGAACTTTCGTATTTATCTTTAAATTGCTACGTGTTAGTTAGATAAGCAGTTTGGGCCACACAGATGACACGTGTTGCTAATCGATTGTTACAGAACAAGAATGAAAAAAAAACGATACAACAGAACAATTACTCCTCTTAATCCCTCATCTATGTTCCTCCCTTCTCCTTCTTCCATCTCACTGCTCTCTTTCTTTTCTTCTGTATCCCCTGTTCTCATCCCCTCACGGCTGTGTTTCCCTGGGAATTTCGGGTCGTCTGTGCTCGTATTTTCCGGTGAACTCTCCGATGTTGTTGCCGTTATTCTCTTTTCTGATCAAATCGCCGCCGCCCCTCTAGTTTTTCCGGTGAGGTTTCGGTGGTGTAAGGTTGTTCTATGCTTACATAAGCATGTATATAATCGTATATGTGCGTGTGTTGAAATCAGGGAGGCGATTTTATTAATTGCCGCCTGGGTTCTTGTCCTTTCCGATATGTTCTTCTGGCATGTTATTTTCCGGCTTATCTTTGTATGTTGTTGCGGTGCTGTTGAGTTGGATTACTGTTGTGTTACTTTGATTCATTCGATTCCTTTTACTTTAATGGTTCGAATTATTGTGTAATTTATTGGAAAAAAAATTTTAAATGAAGCATTCTTGATTTCCTTCAAATTAAATTTCTGATTATTCTGAAATGATTTAATTGGTGTTATTTGTGCTGGAAACCCGAATCAATCGGGTACCCGCGAATTTCACCGCCGTCGGCGATGAGTCTCGACGAGCCGACGGTGGACTGTGATGTTTATTTTGAGTCCTAATATTTTTAATAAAATAAAAAAATTCGTGTTGTGTTTTTATTCAGAATCGAATTAGTTAATTAGTAAATGTTGGATCGGGATGATTGAGTTTGTTGTGATTATTGAATTGTATCGGTGATTGGGAATTTTAGAATGGAATGGTGAATTATTATAGTTGTTATGAATTGGATTGTCGTTATTGAATTGACGTCGATGGATGTTTCGACGGGTAGTCCGATAAACAAAGGGGACGCTGTCCGATTTCTGGAAAATCGAACTACGAAAATGCGAGAGCGTATCCGAGGATTATCGGAACGTCGAGCGAGTATAAGTAAATACATATACGTATGTTTTATAGAGAACCTGATTGTATGTTGTGTTGTATGTTTTGTCCAAAACACAGTAACCCTAATTTCGTAAAATGACAAGTATACGTATTTTCTGAAAACGAACACTGGATTGATTTCGAGAATGTGAACTCTAATTGTTGTCTGTATTATTCTAATATGAATAATTACGAGTCGGGTTTGAATATCGTTGGGTAAGAATTAGTATAGAGGATATGTCAAGCATACATAGACGTCTAACGTAGGGTATTTCAACCCTGTAGGTTATAGTCGGGAACGCTGAAAGTGGATGATGGACTAAAGATAACCTAGCAATCAGTCGACGATCCCAGTAGAGTTTCAATAGAAAGAACTGAGTGTCGAAGTCAAATACAATGGGATCTAGTGGTTGGATGTTAGAGCCTGAGCAGCAGAGTCGGCTCAGAGTTGATCAGTAATAGTTGTAAAGCCTTGTAAGGCAAGTACTTCTGAACTTTTCTTCAAGATATATCACAATTATTTTCGAACTGTTTCATAACATGTCGCTCTTATTCAAAATAACTCTTGTTTATATTACAAGTGTTTTAAACTATTTACCCTTGAACCCTGATTTTCTTGATCTTGAGCCGTAAACCTTATTCTTTGCAAACCGTCCTTTGGTGATCCTCAGACACCAAACCATACAAATATAATACTACTCTTCAAAGGTATAACTACCAAACACCAAACACTGAAAGAGAATGATTTGAAAACACAGAAACTTTTATACTCCAATCATTCTTTATAACATTAAAGAACCATATCCTAAAAAAAAAAATCATTACTGGTCTTAAACTTGACCCTTATACAAACTGAAAATCGTTTCCTATACATACCCTGATATACCCTTGAGATATCCATGAGTTTCCTTACGTTTTTATTTAAGTGTTTAACCATCATTGATTATGATCTTGTTTTATCGAATTATATTGTTTATCATATTGAACTGTTTTAGGATTGGATAGTTTTATATATGTGGACCAGATTCGTGGTCAGACCATACCAATGTTCAAGTTAGGCCAATGTGTGCCATGGATCCAGTAATTAGAGCAGTGCTGTGTGCTTGCTCGAGGTTAGTGCGTGACTGATCAGCAGCCTAACCTTGTTTTTTTTTAAAAACTTAAAATGAATATCCAATTCTAATGATTAGTTAAAAAGAAACTTGATTCCTTTGAATCATCTCATTTGATTATTGATTAACTCAGTTATTATTATCATGACTTGCTGAGCTAGTTAGCTCACTCTTGCGAATCTTTTTATATATGTTACAGTTGAAAAGAATATGGATGATAGTGAAGTTCCTCAGTCCAAAGTGCGGGCTAAAGTTCCAGTTGAGTTGGGTCGAGCTAGCAGAAGCTTCATGCGGTAGAGAGATAGTCAAATTGTAAGAATACTTTTATTATCAGTTGTAAGTTAAATTAAAGGGGAATTTGGTACGTTGTAATAAAAGTTAAGGTTGTGGCTTATTTTCATACTTTAACCTGTTGCGATCCGTGGTTTTGTGAAGCAGGGTCATTATAAATAATATCTTTTATATAGGTTTATATATTGTGTATGTGTTGTGGACCCCAAACTTCTGACCCGAGTTTGGAGGGCGCCAAAGGTTGGTATCAGAGCTACAGGTTATAAGTCACTGAAACAAGCCTAGATTGTCGGGATTGGGTAGAGGGTTAGGATTAGGAATAGGAAATAGAAAGATAAGACGTTGTGAGGTTGAGTGCAACTGTATAGTAGGTCTCCCGCACGGTTCGTGTTGCGATTTTGGATTCTTTGCTTGCGACGTGATTTCTAGGCAACGGTAATAGCAGATCCTGATTTCCCTATATCATCTAATCGTTTGGAGTTTTCCGTTCGAGGATCGTTATCTTCTTTCAGATTCAATTTGCACCTTGTTCCTCCATCAGTATTAGCGGCACTACCTTCTGTTATGACAGTTGTACCTCTTCAAGCTATTCCACACTATTCTACCACTTCTTGTTATAAGACAACCTATTTAAGAACCTTCATTCATTTATTCTTATTTTATTGGACATTCGGTTGTGAGTTTATCTCTTCAGTTTACCCTATACCCTGTTCTATACCCCCAGTTTAGAACTTATCCTATGAAGCACTTGTACCTACGAAGGCGGATTCGGGTGTTACAGTATATGGTGGGTATTTGAGATTTAAATAAAGGTGAGAAGAAGCCTAGAAAGAAGATTCAGGTGTTCTGAAAGATAGTTGTTACCAGATTAAAAGAAGCCCTTAGAGATTAGGCCACCCATGACCAGCTGGTGGAATGGATTAGATGAATTTTAAAAAGGTTATAGAGAAAAGTATAAATCCGGAATATCTATATAATTAAGTGATGGTGCTATGATAAATGCGAAATGTAAAGTAGTGATGTGATGTGATATGAGAAAATTTTGGTTCTATGAAATAGACTCGTTGACTATTGGATAGCCTGCTCCACTTAACGATTGCAAAGTTGATAACGGGAGTATTACCAGTTTAGAAGCCTTGATAGGAAGCTACGAATAAGGTGACATGCAATGACAACTGAAGTTTCCGTCGATTAAGGAAGGCAAATGGACTCGATAAAGGAGAAAAGGTAGGTTGAAGTGATCGGACCTTTATGTGATTGTTTCTTTAATTTGGTACCTTGTTATAGGTCGGAATGACAACAACCAACTCAGATAGTAAGGACAACCAGATTTGTGATTTTCAAAATTTTTAACAAGTTTTCGAAAAAGATTTTTCCTTACAAAATTTTTAAAAGCCTTTTTGAATAAAATAAGTTTTAAACCTTGGTTATCAAGTTACTACTTGAGTTTCTTGTTTGTTAAAAGACCCGGATTGCCTGGAAGGATACTTATTTCAGACTTAGTATTATTAATTCAGAGAACCAAGTAACCCGTGATTATGAAGAAGCTGATTATTCCTAACGGTTTGACAAGGTTAATAACAGAATTCGCGTACAGAATGATTATTCATCCAGTTGCAGAGACAATTAAGTTTAAAGAATTCATTGATTTAAAAGGATCTTGAGTGAGATCGAAGAAGATTGCGAAAAATTTCTAGACATTTTCTAAACGAAAAATATTATTAACAAAATGATCGTTATGTCGAATGATCCGTGGTTATTATAAATTAAAAAGAGGAAACTCGAAGTTATCTGGTAGGAATGCCATTATGATCGAATTGTTAAAGTATTATACGGGTAGGTGCGATGCTAAAGACGCAAGACTTAACAAGTAAGAATTCATTATAATGCTTGATTTGCAAAGACATTTCAGCGGACTTTCTAAAGTTATTATATGACGCAATTGGGATAGGATCGAGCGAGCTCGAAAGATGAATGCAAATGAAATGTGGATGGTGACCAATGGTATCGTTCTTGCCTTCAATATCACAGCATATATTCCTATTCAATTTCTAAAAATGTAGGAACTTCTTTTCTTAAATAAACTCTTTGCTATGATATCGAAACGGAGGATATTGCATTCCTTCAAATTTAATTGTTTCCTCAAGTTTTGCTTTCTGATTGGGACAAACAGTGTTATGGTGAGACACTTTGTCGGAATGACGAAGAGTCGGGTGGGACGCCACCTAAACATGTGCTGTATGCCAAATGGTATGAAAGACTGGCCATCTTAAGTACCAATGTGGTTGTCTCATTCATATTCAAATCCTTGTTTCTTCTTTCTTTTCAACTCTAAATTTTGTTCAATTGTGAATCCTTCCAGTTGCTTTGTTGTACTGTCGTTCTTTGTAAGAGTTTTTCAAACAGAAATCAATGAATTATGGACCAAGCGGGCAAAGTTCCATCTACTTCTCACGCATGGGAAGCAAACAAGGGTATATGGCGAGAATTGCAAATCACTAACCCAGTTAGGGATGCACTAAGGACCAAAGGAATCTACTCCAATAAGGAATACGTCTTCAGGAACGAGAATATGCGATTTTTCCTGTGAAATATGTTGTTCAGATAACGAGCGTGATAACATGGATGATTATGATAAATACCTCATGCGTTAAAATATTAAAAGATGTGAGAGAAACTTAAGTGTTTATCTCTCAAGGTTTTGTTGATGAGATGAATTACTATGTTGAATTGATAAGATTATGATTAAAGGACTAGCAAGTCAAGAACATGTAATTGTTACATAAGTGAATACCAATGATGGAATTGAGATTTCTGGTAATAAGTTATGAAGAACTGATATCATTTGAGACAAGAGGACTTGATATTATTCTAAGGAATGGATTGACTATGGAAGCATGATGCCCAGACAAACCGTCGTGATAAAAAGATAGCTCTGAAGACATCAGATGAGAATATGATGAGGCATAAAGGAAAAAGGAAGGTAAATAATTGGTTAATGATGATTACGATGATCAAGATATGAGTATTACGGTAATTATGAGATAAATAAAAGTTAGAGGCAAACAAAATTGAAGATTAAACCTATGGATGTATCAAAGATAATTTTCAGAACTAAGTACTATTCCCGTATTGTCATTTGGATTAACCAATATACCCGTAATATTTGAACTTGATGGAGGACCATGCATTTAATGATAACTGAAAAGTTGGAGAAGAAAGAAGTTGTATGAAGTATAGTTCTTAGCATAAATAGTCAATGTGGAGAAGATCAAGAGAGACTCAGTAGAAATTAAAGTTACTATGAATGAAAAGAGACCAGAAACACCAACAAAAGTAAGAAGTTTTATCATAGGCCGGTTACTATCGAAAATTGGTGCAAGATTTCTTGGAAGTTGCAATATCTTGGACGAAGCTGACCAGGAAAAGCAAGAAGTTTATATGAAGTAGAGAAGGGTAAAGAAAGTTTTACAGAGTTAAGTGAGAGAATGGTTACAGCACCTGCTTTATCATTTTGGAAGTATCAAGGAGATTTCGTAGTTATAGTGATGCTTCTCATAAGGGAGTAGGATGTGTGATGATGCAGCACAATAAAGTTATTGTATATGCACCCAGACAACCGAAATCTTAAGAGCAGAAGTATCCTATTCATCATTGGAGCTAACAGTAATAATATTTGTTTTGAAAATGGGGAGACATGATATGTAAGGAGAAAGGTGTAAAATCTATACGGACCATAAGAGTTTGAAGTAAGTATTCACGAAAAAAAAAACAAATGTAGTGGCAAGTGATAAACAAAAAGGAGAGAACGAACATAGAGACTACACTGGAAGAATTACCTATGGAATTTTAGAAATTGGAATTGGAAGTTAGAATTCATAATCCAAAAGAAGCAAGGATGGATCGTATGACTTTTCAGTCGAAGTTATTAAGGGAAAGATAAGGAGATGTCAAGAGAAGATAATGAATCACGATGTTAGCGATTAGTAATAGAAAATTTTAGTGATCACGATATCCCTAGGTTTTCTTTCAGCACTTGGATGTTACAAGTAAAAGAATTAAGAAATGAGATCCTACTGGGAATTCACAATATTAAGTATTTGAGTTATTGAAAAGATGCCAAGATATACGAGAATTTAAAGAAAAAAAATAGTAATAACTAGGTATAAGAAGGAAATTTCAAGATAGATCAGGAAGTGTTGGACATGTCAAAGAGTTAAGACGAAGTATTGGAAGGCCTAGTGGATAAGGTAGACTCAGGAAGTGACTTTACAAGAGGCGAATTGTGAAGTGTACTAGTGATGTTAAGGGAGAGAATGAATGAAATTATGAAAGTATGTACTGATTATCGGGAGTTTAGCAAAACAACGAATAAGCATAAGTGACCCCTACAAAGAATTAATTTCCTACGAGACTCAATTCAGGAAGTGTGTTATATTTCAGGGATTAACTTAAGATCCGACCTGAGAACATATCAGAGATTATAATTAAAGTGAGTTAAGGGCATTGCAAGCTCGAATGATTATATGTGAAATAACAAGTGTATCAGATGATTATAAGGAATTAAGGATCATGGTGTATAAGGAGTACTTAGATAAGCAAACTATATTTATTGATAACATCCTCAGCTACTCAAGGAATAAGAAAGTCTGTGTGGAGTGTCCAAGGATTTTTCTCCAAAAATCAGAAGGAAAGCAACTATACGATGAGTATTCAAGAATGAAATTTTGACTAAGGATAACAAAAGATTCTGAATTAATCCACTAACAACTACCTAAGCAAAGCCGTACAGTCACAGATGCCTTATGCCGACAGAAAGGATTGGATACAATTAAGACCACCGAGGGGTTAATAAACAAATTGGAAAGAGTGGAATCTGAAATTCAAATACTTAAAGGTAATAATACGTGAGTATATGAGATTACTTTTCAGCTTTAACTTATGAAAAAGAGTAAGAAATTTTAAATGTTTGGAAACCAAGTTGAAAATGAGCACCGCCTATCATCCTTAAACAAAGGGTCAGAATGATAAAGCAATTTAGGAAATATAAAGTATGTTTAGAGGTTAAATTTTTTTTTAAGGAAACACCAGAATGATCAATTATCAGCGATGTCAGCTTTAGAATGCCACTTTACCAAGCTTCATGTGAACGCAAGTGTAGGTCCCCATTTCTATTAAAATAAAGTGGGAGAAAGAAAGTTGTCAAATTCTAAGTTAAATCAGCACACCAAGAGCATAGTAATATTGATTGAAGCAGCTCGGAGTAGACAAAGAAAGAAGGCGAAATTGTATTGAGAGAAAGTATGAGTATAGAAATAGGACCAGTAGTGTTAGTAAAAGTGCCATCTTGAAAGAAACCGGATAAGTCTAAATAGAAGGGATGGATCAATTCTTAAAAGTTTGTGAACCATTCGAGGTATTGATAAATATAGATAAAGTTGTTCATGAATTGATGTTACCGTCACGACAGTGTGTACATATAGTGTGTTCTGCGTGTCAATATTAAGGCGATAAGTATTTGATTTGAGTTGAGTGGTTTACCGGGAGCCAATGGGCTCTGGTCCAAGTTGTTTTGCATATAGTGATCAATCTAAATTCTTGATCGTTAAAGGCAAGTCATTGAAAATGAGTGTATATCTATAGTAAGTACATTTGAAATCCTCGAGTAGAAGAGTCTACCTGGAAACTAAAATCATATATGCTTGACAAATATCCTCACTTATCTAGTTATACCAGATTCTGAGGACAGAATCTTTTTAAGGGGGGAAGGATATAACGACTCGTGTTTTTTTTTGAATAATTTAAAAATGTGCTAATGGAAAGTATTAATTAAATAAAATACGTGTCTTGGTTTTGGTAGCAGTATGTTGATATATGCTATTTGTCTGTGATTTATTGGTGTAAAGGATTGGGAATGTGTAGTTAAATATTGAGTTACATTATTCTGTTTATTTTTAAAGGTGATTTTATTAGAGTTTTAAATCCGTAAATATTTGGATTGTCTCTAAAATTAGTTTTATGATTCTATAATTTTAATAATTATTTTTGGGATTTTACAAAATTTAAATATCAATATTTTATCAATTATTTAACCATGTATGATTTTCTGATTACATTTAATTGTAAAATCTGTATTTAATTCCAGAATTCTTCAAAAATTATGAAACTCGTATTTATTTAAGTTTGGAATATTCTAAGAATTTTAAAATTATTTTGGAAATTTTTGGGATTAATTTCACCCGCGCTTCGATTCGTTTAATTGATAAAAGCGGGTATAAATTGCGTTTCAAACTTTGCCCTAAAATTTCAAAATTTATGTTTTATTAATTTCGAGATATTTATAACCTTTTTAGGCTAATTTTGTGGTTTTCTGAATTCATTTTAAGTGTGACTCGGTTCATTAAAATCCAATTACGGGTCAAAAACTAGGCCGCAGAACCTTCGTATTTATCTTTAAATTGCTACATGTTAGTTAGATAAGCAGTTTGGGCCACACAGATGACACGTGTTGCTAATCGATTGTTACAGAACAAGAATGAAAAAAAAACGATACAACAGAACAATTACTCCTCTTAATCCCTCATCTATGTTCCTCCCTTCTCCTTCTTCCATCTCACTGCTCTCTTTCTTTTCTTCTGTATCCCTTGTTCTCCTTCTTCGGTGGTGTAAGGTTGTTCTATGC
Source organism: Apium graveolens (assembly GCF_009905375.1). Taxonomy (NCBI): domain Eukaryota; kingdom Viridiplantae; phylum Streptophyta; class Magnoliopsida; order Apiales; family Apiaceae; genus Apium; species Apium graveolens. The sequence goes on from NC_133651.1 coordinate 35,815,957, forward strand.
TTACATAAGCATGTATATACTCGTATATGTGCGTGTGTTGAAATCAAGGAGGTGATTTTATTAATTGCCGCCTGGGTTCTTGTCTTTTCCGATATGTTCTTCCGGCATGTTATTTTCCGGCTTATCTCTGTATGTTGTTGCGGTGTTGTTGAGTTGGATTACTATTGTGTTACTTTGATTCATTCGATTATTGTGTAATTTATTGGAAAAAAATTTTTAAATGAAGCATTCTTGATTTCCTTCAAATTAAATTTCTGATTATTCTGAAATGATTTAATTGGTGTATTTGTGCTGGAAACCCGAATCAATCGGGTACCCGCGAATTTCACCGCCGTCGGCGATGAGTCTCGACGAGCCGACGGTGGACTGTGATGTTTATTCTGAGTCCTAATATTTTTAATAAAATAAAAAAATTCGTGCTGTGTTTTTATTCAGAATCGAATTAGTTAATTAGTAAATGTTGGATCGGGATGATTGAGTTGGTTGTGATTATTGAATTGTATCGGTGATTGGGAATTTTAGAATGGAATGGTGAATTATTATAGTTGTTATGAATTGGATTGTCGTTATTGAATTGACGTCGATGGATGTTTCGATGGGTAGTCCGATAAACAAAGGGGACGATGTCCGATTTCCGGAAAATCGAACTACGGAAATGCGAGAGCGTATCCGAGGATTATCGGAACGTCGAGCGAGTATAAGTAAATACATATACGTATGTTTTATAGAGAACCTGATTGTATGTTGTGTTGTATGTTTTGTCCAAAACACAGTAACCCTAATTTCGTAAAATGACAAGTATACGTATTTTCTGAAAACGAACACTGGATCGATTTCGAGAATGTAAACTCTAATTGCTGTCTGTATTATTCTAATATGAATAATTACGAGTCGGGTTTGAATATCGTTGGGTAAGAATTAGTATAGAGGATATGTCAAGCATACCTAGACGTCTAACGTAGGGTATTTCGACCCTGTAGGTTATAGTTGGGAACGCTGAAAGTGGATGATGGACTAAAGATAACCTAGCAATCAGTCGACGATCCCAGTAGAGTTTCAACAGAAAGAACTGAGTGTCGAAGTCAAATCCAATGGGATCTAGTGGTTGGATGTTAGAGCCTGAGCAGCAGAGTCGGCTCAGAGTTGATCAGTAATAGTTGTAAAGCCTTGTAAGGCAAGTACTTCCGAACTTTTCTTCAAGATATATCACAATTATTTTCGAACTGTTTCATAACATGTCGCTCTTATTCAAAATAACTCTTGTTTATATTGCAAGTGTTTTAAACTATTTACCCTTGAACCCTGATTTTCCTGATCTTGAGCCGTAAACCTTATTCTTTGCAAACCGTCCTTTGGTGATCCTCAGACACCAAACCATACAAATATAATACTACTCTTCAAAGGTATAACTACCAAACACCAAACACTGAAAGAGAATGATTTGAAAACACAGAAACTTTTATACTCCAATCATTCTTTATAACATTAAAGAACCATATCCTAAAAAAAAAATCATTACTGGTCTTAAACCTGACCCTTGTACAAATTGAAAACGTTTCCTATACATACCCTGATATACCCTTGAGATATCCATGAGTTTTCTTACGTTTTTATTTAAGTGTTTAACCATCATTGATTATGATCTTGTTTTATCGAATTATATTGTTTATCATATTGAATTGCTTTAGGATTGGATAGTTTTATATATGTGGACCAGATTCGTGGTCAGACCATACCAATGTTCAAGTTAGGCCAATGTGTGCCTTGGATCCAGTAATTAGAGCAGTGCTGTGTGCTTGCTCGAGGTTAGTGCGTGACTGATCAGCAGCCTAACCTTGTTTTTTTTTAAAACTTAAAATGAATATCCAATTCTAATGATTAGTTAAAAAGAAACTTGATTCCTTTGAATCATCTTATTTGATTATTGATTAACCTCAGTTATCGTTATCATGACTTGTTGAGCTAGTTAGCTCACTCTTGCGAATCTTTTTATATATGTTACAGTTGAAAAGAATATGGATGATAGTGAAGTTCCTCAGTCCAAAGTGCGGGCTAAAGTTCCAGTTGAGTTGGGTCGAGCTAGCAGAAGCTTCATGCGGTAGAGAGATAATCAAATTGTAAGAATACTTTTATTATCAGTTGTAAGTTAAATTAAAGGGGAATTTGATACGTTGTAATAAAAGTTAAGGTTGTGGCTTATTTTCATACTTTAACCTATTGCGATCCGTGGTTTTGTGAAGCAGGGTCATTATAAATAATATCTTTTATACAGGTTTATATATTATGTATGTGTTGTGGACCCCAAACTTCTGACCCGTGTTTGGAGGGCGCCACAGTAAAGGTATATGCTGTAAAACCGCAAAGACTGAAATTTAAAGAAAATTTGAAAAAGTTCATTTTATATATCTAACACCAACTCCAGGTTTAAATGCTTGGTACAAAAAGTCTCGCTCTGCTGGTCACGACTACTGCTACTAGTCAAACTACCACTACAAGTCAAGCTGCTACTACACACATACACACTTTACTAGTTGCATCTATGTACATCTGTCATCTCCACTACGTCAGTCCTCTGGTAGTCAGAATCTGAGAACCCCGGCGGAATACGCCTCAGCTCGTCTCGAAGTATCTGAACCAACATTTGTGTTAAACGGAAAATCCTATAAAACTCTGCAAACGAAGGCGGCCCGTCATGTGTCAAAGCATCTAACTCCCATTTAGCACTCATCAAAGGAGACTGTAACATCTGTCTCATCATATAATCTGGCTGTAATGCGTCTAACAGTCCTCGGTCTCTCTGATCAAACAAGTGCATAATCTCCCTACACTGAGCTCTCCAGTACTCAGCGTCATCTCTCATAACACTGTGCAACATGTCCTACTGACTCCTGTGACTGAACCCTCGGTATCCCTACACCCTGCTGTGGAGCTCCCAATTGTAACTCTATCTCATGCTCACTCATACCCTCGACTGGAACCATCCGGAATATCTTTGGCTCTGGAGACTGTACTGGTATAGGAGGTAACACTGGTGGTGGTGGAAGCTCTAGCTCAATCCCTGGTATGAACTGATGCTCTACTGGAAATGGAGGTGGAAGCATCAGCTCGAAGAACTCTAACGGATCAAACAACTCTACTGGATCATGAACTATCCCTGGCACTGGTGGTGCTGGCTCTTGGGATAATGGTGGAGGAGGTGGAAGAGGTGGAAATATATACTCAGACACTGGTGGAACCACTGGTGTAACTGGTCACGTCACAGTCCTCTCGGATGAACCTAAATATCCTGATGATGTCATCTGATAATATATCAAAGAAAGAAGAAAGGTCACTAAACCATTCCTAGAACTAATACCTTCCTATCCTAATCTTATCTAAATCCTAACACTACTCTTCTTAGTTGACTATTCATATCCTATATGATCTCCATATCTTATCTTAATCCTAATTTCTTGTTTTCAGGGACCAAACCTACAGCTCTGATGCCAAACCTGTCACGCCCTCCAGACCTGGGGTATAAGTCTGGGGGTTACCAGCTAATCTCCAAGCCTGTATAATCTGAATAACAAATAATAAAGAAATATATATAAACCCCTTTAACACTAACCAGGATCTTTTTACGTTGAAGTATGAAAACAAGAACCATTAACTACTTTATTACAAACCAAATTTAAAATCTTACAACTCTCTTTATTACAAACCAATGTCTAACCAATTTTAAACTAATTTTTATCTTTTATTCAAATACACACACTAACTATATACACTCCACTTGCTCGGGCAACTCAAAGTTTTTTTCCTGGATTGGGATGAACACCTTGCGTATGAGAGGATCCCGAGGCTTGACCCGCTTCTTTACCACTCGAGTCCTGATGGGTTTCATATTCCTTCTTAACTGAAAATAATAAGGTGAATAACAACAAAAAGGGGTGAGCCAAAAATTGCTCAACAGGTTCGCAAAATATAAATAGTGTTAAAGCAGTTTAAATGAATCGGTAAACTGGGTATATCTGCAAAGATATAACCCCGCGAGAATAGAAAGAAGGCCACTGCTGGCAAGTACAAAGAACTAAACTGGACACAAGTTCGCATCTATATCCTGGTGTCAGCCACGATACAATGCAGATCTATATCTCCCTATATAGATCCAGTCGGGTACCCAGGCTCTACGGCCCATCTCAAGGCACCGGTCATGTCCCGGTCCCTAGGATTAAGTAAAACTTAATCCCCAAAATATCACTATCCAGTCCATAACATAGCAACCGGAACAATCGGCATGCTTTGATATATTCTAATCACCATAATATATCAATTTATGTGAGTAACAATTGGAATATGAATAAGGAATTCAAGGAAAAGGAGAAATCAAGAATTGAAATGAAATATGAACAAGAGAATAACAAGTGTGTATCAGTGTTTATGAACAAGAATAAAAAAAATGCAAGCGTGATAAGAATCTAAGGAAATATCACTATTCTGAAATTAGAATAGGGGAAAAACTTGCCTTCTGCGTGACTCACTTCAATTATATCACCTTCGTCTATTACAGGCTCAACCTGCCTTGCTGGCTTAGCTTCTGTTAGAGAAATAGACTGGTTTGGTCAATTCGTACTTCAATTGCTTCTTGAACCGACTTCACATCGTTCCTATTGTCTACCCATGCGCTTATAATTGACTCGTATATTATATATTAACAAGCAAGACTCGATTAACCACATAATACACATAAGCACATAAGTCATATAATCATTTTTATAGTTATAATAATTTTTAGAATCAAAGTCGCTCGCTAATCGCTTAACTGATCATTATCTTACTTGTTTCCTATTTTTCGAAATTTATTGGACTCGTCTCGGCACATAATTCGGCTTATAATCAAATAAATAACAAGGTCAACAAATTTCTAGAAGAAATTAGGTTTTAATATTATTTTTAATGAAAATAATTCATTTTTCTGAGTCAAAGGGCTTTCGTTTCATTCGAATCGGACTAACGGTCTAATTAATATCAATTAAACACAGATAATTCAATTTATTATTCAATATAAATAATTATTACACATTTTTGAACCATAAAATAATTTTTAAATAATTACTTAAGAAAAATCAGAACTAGAAAATGATTTTTCTATAATTTTTGGAATTAAAATAAATTTATTATGAATTATTAAAAATTATTTGATTAATTAACAAAATAATTAATCGTTTTTAAACAATTAATAAATAAATAATAAATAATAAATAGTTAAGAAACTAATACAATCTGATTTTTAGAAAATATTTCAAAATTATTTATAATATAAATCAATTAATTAAATAATTAATTAATCAATTTATAAAATAAATAAAACTGATTTTTATAATTAATAAAAATAAAAATTAAATCCCAAAAACAGTTGTCAGATAATGGCTTCTGACAAAAACTGATCAAAATCAGGTTATAATCCGGGTTTTGATTTGGGTAAACGGGTCACCAAGAACCCAGAATCCAGTGACAATCCAGTCACCGGAAAATTTTTCGGCCACTTCAATTCAAGCCATTACAGAGATGGTTTGACATGATTTTTAGAGGGTTTTCATTCCACATGAACACAGCAACATAATCCCCAAGTTTTCAGGCATCAATCATCTCCCGATGGTCTTCTCCGGCCAAAAACCCGAAGAACTCCGGCCACTGTGTATCAGGTCCGACGAGCTCAATTTCAGGCCAATCACGAACCGTTTGTGCTTATTTTTACTAGGAATCGATTCTAAACTTAATTCTAAACACCAATCAATTAACAAAACACATCAACAACCCCTGAAATAGGATTCCGACCAAAACCGACTTAAAATCCGGCCAAAATCCTGTCTGCCTAAATCGTACACCAAACTTCACGTTCGATATGTCAAAATAAAGCTCATAACATGTACAATCAAAACCCCATACTCTACAGAACCTTAGTTATCTCTATATTCAAACACGATCAAATAAAATTTTGCATAAACCCTAGATATAGTACAATCAATTCAAGCAATCGTCAGTAAAATTAATTAACAGGAATCGATCAAAAATCATTAGACAAAGCTATACATCACATCAATTTCAACAAATAACCCCAGAATCAAAAAGTACCAAATCGGGTATAAACCCTAGAAATTGAAAATCAAAAACTACGGATTAAAACGTGAAATTGATATCAAAACAGAAAGAACGGATCAAAACCTGTGATTTGAGTACTCGAACTGCTTGATTTGGTATAGAAATCAGATCAAAATTACCGTTTTAATTCCTGACCCGACCCTGTCCTTCTCGATCGACCCGGTTTGCAGAGAATTTGTGTATTTTTATGATTTTTAATGATTAATTATAATTAATTAAATAAAAATTAGGCTATTTATAGTAGTGAAATTAATACTCCTAATTAAAATTAAGGCCCTAATTCTACATCTTTTAAAATTAATAAGCCCCTAATTTTATAATTTTTGAGTATTAAAATTTAATTTATAAATATTTTATATATACAATATATATGCCAAAATTTCCCAAAAATTGTGAATAATGCAAAAATACAAAGAAATGGTATAAATGAAAATCCTATAATTTTATAAAAAAAATAAAAATATGATTTTTGTGGGATTTTTAACACCCAATGGGGTCCGAAAAGTCATTTTTCGTGAAATGAGAAAATTTGTAAAATACCTAGATGTTCAGAATAATGCGATGGTAAAAGCCGTTTGATGAAAAATAAGGCCCATTGTTTTATTGGAAATATCTACTTTAAAATCATGATTCGGGTCGTATAACTTTTGAAATGAAAGCTATAAATGTAAAAATAAAGTATCTGAAAAATATCTTAAAAATACGTGGACGGCACAGAATGCACGAAACACATAGCAATTAGGGTTTGACAGTTAATTACACATAAATGACATATTAACACACATAATTTATTATAAATATGATAAAATATAGATGTAAATTTCCCAGACATTACACATAAATTGGGGGAGATTGTTGGGAATATGTTGTGAACTTGATGATTATATTAATAAAACACCTTAATAGATTTAATTTAGTGAAAAATGTAGCACTCGACGGATGATCAAATATAGTCCCGACGAATGTTGATTTGTCATCCATCGAGTGAGTAGCTTATGTAATAATAAGTATTGTAACTCATTTCTGCAAACAACTTTGTATAGATTCTGTAGTACATATGAGTCATGTTGACTTTTATTAGATATGCGGAATAGGTTGATTAATTGTAAATATAAGATGTCTTATAATTCTGCATAAGTGAAATGAAGTCAAGTGTCAAATAGCTACCCGGCGGATGATCAACAAAGCTACCCGGCGGATGATCAACAAAGCTACCCGACGAATGATCAACAAAGCTACCCGAAGGATGACAAGCATGTACCCGACGGATCATCAATTCAAATGTCTTGACAGTGACAACATAGTCACATGCGTGTGGTGTTTGCAAAAGGAATGTGGCAGCCTGTTTAACAGGAAATGAAGAACAAAGAAGCATTATCATTTCCATGCAAGTTAAGAAAGTTTTTAAAGATGCTGGAATAGAGTAGTGAAGCAGCATGGAGTTTGACTTGATAGTTTTGTTTTATTATCCTGTCTTATTATCATGTAAACTTGGTGGTATATAAACCAAGTGTAGCTAGTAGAACAAACAACAACTAAGCAAACACTTTTAGAAGAGAAATAGAAAAAGTTGCAACTGTTAAGAATTTCTCTGTAGTTTGTTTGTTCACTTGTAAAGCAGCTGTGAGACAATTTGTTCTTCACAGAGTTCTTAATTCGATACATACATATATATATATATATATATATATATATATATATCTGGTGGATACTTTCAAATCCACCAGAAAGTTTTAAAGACTTGTGTTTTTATTACTTTGTTTTTTTGATTTATTTAACTTGTGATTCCGCACCTTGCAAATCAAAACACTTATATATATAGTTTGAGTTAGAACATTTTATAATTCAAGAAAAAGCTTACTAGAATTACATTCAACCCCCCTTCTGTAATTCTTGCTGCATTGTTAGGGAATAACAGTTCAAGAACCCTAAATCCCCAACTGCAGAGAATTTTTTATTTTTATTGATTTTTATATAATTAATTTAATAAAAAATAGGCTTTTTATAATTACAAAATAATACCCCTAATTAAAATTTAGGCCATAATTATACCTCTTAATAAAATTAATTGGCCCTTAATTAATAATTTATGGGGAATAATTTATAATTTTTAATTTCAAATAAATACAAAATATATGCCAAAATTTCCCAAAAATTGTGAATAATTCAAAAATGCAAAGAAATTAAATATTTGGAAGTCCCAAAATTTTATAAAAATAAAAATACGGTTTTTGTAGGGTTTTTAGCACTCGTAGAGGCCCGAAAAAGTCATTTTTCACGAAAGGAGAAATTTTCTAAATTAACTGGATGTTTAGAAATCGATATGGTATACACCATATTAGGAAAAATAAGGCTAATTATTTTATATGAAATATCAGCTATTAAAACAAAGTTTGGGCCGCATAACTTTTGATATAAAACCATTTAAGCTGCAATAAAATACCCGAAAAATACCCTGAATTATACAGAACATATACAACACATAACAGCTAATATTTTACAACTAAGCACACTTAATGATATAATAAAACATATAATACACATTTATTATGATATTAAACAATCATAATTTCTCAGTCGTTACACTGATGAAGATGATGGTATAGAAGAATTTGGAAATTATGCACTCATGGCTCTTGAGCAAGGAGAATCATCCTTATCAAAATTAGAGGTACCAACTCTAACTACCGTTGATTTAAATACAAGCCAATATAAAGAAACTGTTGAAAAGATGAGTGTAGAGATGTTTTATATCCACACAAGCATGGTGGCAGCTATTGAGAAAGTTAGTAGACTGTCAAAGATTAATGAGAAACTTGAGATTGAAAAAGCAAGAATTGGAGCTGCAACTTGTTGAGCTTCAAACAGTCAAGCAAGAAAATGAATATCTAAAAAATAAGCTCAACTGTGCAAGTGAAATTGAAGCTGTGTTGAGGGAAAAATTGGAAAAAAATGAGGTGAAATTGAAGTCTTTTATAAATGCATCTCAGTTGTTTGGACAATACCATAAGATGAACAAACCTTGTGCTAATGTAGCAATTTATTTGGACTGTGATGCCTTGAACATTAATAAGAAAAATGAAGGTGACAAAGGTAAGGCAATTGCAAATCAAGATGTCCCAGTTATGCTGAGAAAAGTAGATGCACCTTTGTTCAAGGCATGTGAGGTTGATTTTAGTGAGGAGGAGTTGATCATCAAGCAAGAACTTGCAGATGAGGACAGTGGAAAAATAAATGCAGAAACAACTCCAACCACTAAAATTGAGAAGAAGCCCATGGTCAATCAAGTTTTTAAGACACCAATCAAGGAAATCAAGACTGAGAATGCAAGAAAGAAGAAGAAGAACATGAATGGAAAAATTGGAGTGAACAAGAGCAATAACTTTACATTTTTTGCAGATGCTCCCAGGAAACAATGTCAAAATTGTGGCTCAACCAATCACCTAACTCACCTTTGTAAAAAGGCTGTAGTGAGCCAAAAGTGTTAGCATGCAAATACAATGAACCAAAGGCTGAAGACCCTTATTCATTCTGTGACAATTTTTATTGCATTCGTTATAATATGAAAGTAATGATAAGTTGTCATAAACTGAGAGTAGACCTCAAAGAAGTTAATATTGGATCTACAGCTAAAAAGGAAAATGCAAATCAATCAATGAACACTGTTCTTTTTGAATCATCAAATTCTACTTCTCCTACTTCAGTGAAAAAGAAGAAAGTACCCAACACTGCTTGGGTAGCTAAACACACTTAATCCTCACTGTGTACAGGGCAAGCTGTAGAGAGTCATATTGATCATTGATATTGGATGCTCCGGACATATGTCAGATGATTAGGTCCTGCTATCACAATTTGAGGAGATGGTTGGCCCATTGGTGACTTTTGGAGATAACAATAAAGGATTCACAATGGAATATGGCAAGCTAGTTTCCGGAAATGTTGTCATAGAAGATGTAGCACTGTTGCTAGACTTGAAGTTGTTGGATTTTTAAACGCAGCGGGGGCATGGCAAAACACTTTTACACATACAAAATCTAAATAAAAGCATATAAATCGTGAATAAAAATTCGAGGGATCGAATCTAACCTTTAAAATAATTCGGAGACAACGATCAGAGATCCTTAGCAGTTGCTCCTCAAGTGTGAAGCACTCCACCGGTATCCACCAAGAAAACGACTTTTAGGAGGAGGATGAGGTGGAGAGAATTTGGTTTTCTGAAACTTTTGGGTTTCTGGGGTTCAAATAAAATAGGGTCTATAATAGTGTATTTATAGGCAAAATTTTCAGCTGAAATTTTCCCATAAATATTATTATTATTATCCCATTTATTATTCTCATTAATAATTAAAACACCTTTTAATTATTAATCCTTTTTCTAAACACTTTAGAAATAATTCTCTCTCTTGATTTAATTTCCAAAAATTAAATCCTTAATTAATAATATTAAGAACTTTTCTTAATTAATTTATAATCAATTAAATCTCATTTAATCAATTATTAAATTTGCCAATTAATTATTTATTTCACAAATAAATAATTATTAGCCATTATTAATTAATTCCTCCACCAAAAAATCATTCTCTTTTTATGGTGTGACCCTGTAGGTTCAATATTAAGCCGGTAGTAGAAATAAATAACAATAAAACTATTTTATCATTATTTATATAAATTCTCTAATTTATTAAATATGATTAATTAATTAATCACATTTATTCTACATCGTGAGTGATGCTTTTCAACATATCACGACTATCCGGATAATATGAATTCACTGCTTAGAATACCAAGAACCTGTCAGTGAATAGTTACCATACAATAAACTCCTTCTACCCTACAATGTTCCGATTAAATACAAGGCATGGATCTCGTGTCAAGCCTATCTAATTCAATCACTTGCTTACCATTTACTATGCGTAGTTCTATGCAAATTAGAAACTCCTTTCTAATTTCATTCACTCTGGCCAGAGATTCCTGAACTAGCATAAGTGGATCAGCCTTGAACATTCGCTTCCTTCACTGGAAGGGGTAGATCCTTTATTGATCATACACTATCTTCGTGTACAAATTCCTATACCCAGAAGAGCCCTAATAATTGTCCCTGGAGACTAAGAACTAAACCAAAGCATAGTTCAGTGTACACAAGATGACTATGATGACCTCAAGTCTAAGGATACTTGTACAACTATCACTAAGCGAACAACTGCTGACACGTGAGTGAACTCCATCAGTTGTTCAGCTGGGCGAGTCATGTTCAGTGAACTTATTCCATAATAAGCACCTACATACTAGCTATAGTGTCACCACACAAATGTCTATGAGAACAGACATCCTTCAAAATGAAGCAAGCATAGTATGTACCGATCTTTGCGGATTATTAATTACCAGTTAGTAATCCTATGACCAGGAACTATTTAAGTTTAGAGTTATCATCTTTTTAGGTCTCACTATTATGATCTCATCATAATCCATAAAAAGCTTTACTCTAAACTATGGTATATCTTATTTAAACACTTAAATAGATAGAGCCCGTAATAAAAACAAAACAAGTCTTTATTAATATCAATGAAATCAAAACAGATTACATAAAAGTTATTCCTAAATCCTAATACCTGATTGGACTTAGGACATATTCCTTTCAATCTCCCACTTGTACTAAAGCCAATCACTCTGGTATCTAATACCCATCTTGACGATCAAAGTGACTTTCATAAAGTAGCTTTGTGAGTGGGTCTGCTATGTTGTTATGTGTGTCATCTCTAATTCAATACAATACAAGAAATGTTATCGCGCTCCCACTAACCCTTTTGTAGACGCATGGTTCATCCACGTTTTTGATAAAATCAAACTCTTTGATTGTCTCATCAAAACGGATGTTCCATCTACGAGAAGCTTGCTTTAAACCACATTAATCGCAAGCAAAATCCGAACTGATTTTAACAGGGCTACATGTAAAAAGTTTCATCAAAGTCAATCCATTGCCTTTGTTTGAATCCCTTTCCCAAAAGCCTGGCCTTATAGGTCTCCACCTGGCCATCTGCTATAATCAATCTTTTGTATACCGTATACGTAGATTCCATTCTGGATTTTATGGCACTATGTCATTTCTCTGAGTCAACACTACTCATAGCCTCATTATAGGTCACAGGGTCGTCATCATCAAATGATTGACAACTCATTGTCATTCTCAATGACAAGGCCATATTACCTCTCAGGTTGGCGAGACACTCTCCCTGATCTATGAATGGGCTGTTCCACAAAAGGTTGTTCAGTCAGAACAGGTGTTTCCACTCGATCTATAGTAGTTTGTGCTTCTTGAACTTCATCAAGTTCAATTTTACTCCCACTGTTTCCTTCAAGGATAAACTCCTTTTCCAAGAAGGTAACATGTCTGGAGACAAACACCCGATGATCGGTGTTTAAGAAATACCCTATAGTCTCTTTAGGATATCCCACAAAACTACATTTTACGGATCGATATTCCAGCTTATCTGGGTCAACTTACTTGACATAAGCTGGACATCCCCAAATCTTAACGTGTTTAATACTCGGTTTCCTTTCTTTCCATATCTCATATGAAGTTTGAGGAACAGATTTTGGAAAGCACCTTATTCAGTAAATATGCTGAGGTTTCCAATGCATAACCCCATAGGAATACTGGAAGATTTGCATAGCTCATCATGGACCGAACTATGTCTAACAAAGTTCGATTTCTCCTTTCAGATACCAATCTGGAGGAGTCCACTGAGAGACTATACCATTTACTTTGAGATAATCTAGAAACACTCCATTAAAGTATTCACCACCTCGATCTGATCGAAGAGTTATAATACTATGTTTGGTTGTTTCTCCACTTCATACTTATATTCTTTGAACCTTTCAAAGGCCTCAGACTTGTGTTTCATCAAACACATATCCGAATCCAGATCTATCATCTATAAAAGTAATGAAGTATGAAAATCCACCCATGGCTTGCTTAGACATTTGTCCACATACATCTGTGTGTACCATTCCTAGCAAATTTGCAGTCCTCTCTCCATATCTTCTAAATGGAGACTGCAGTGCCACAACGAAGTGAGATTTTCATCATCCCTTTTCTTTTATTAGTTTTTTCAATCTGAAGTAAATTATGTCACATATATACAGACCATTATTTAAAGCACCACGTCCATAAAGAATATTATCTCTAAGAATAGAACATTCATTATTCTCAATAATAAATGAAAATCCATCCAAGTCTAACTTGGGAATAATATTCCTCACAATCGAGGGAACAAAATAACAATTATTTCAAACAATAGTCTTGCCCGTAGGCCTATGTAAATGAAATGATTCTACATCTTCAGCAGCAACTCTTGCTCCATTTCACATCAGTAGAATCACCTCCTCTTCCTCAAGAGTCTTACTTCTTCTTGGTCCCTGCAACAAATTGCAGATATGAGAACCACAGGCGGTATCGAATACCCAAGTAGAAATGACATATTCACTTCTATCATGAACATACCTGAATCAGAAGCGGTAGTCTCACTACCCTTCTTCTTCAATTCTGCAAGGTAAACCTTGCAGTTCCTCTTCCAGTGCCCCACCTTGTTACAGTAAAAGCAAACAACTTTGCTCTTGGGGTCTTCAGCTTTTGGTGGAACCGGCGTTTTCTCACCTACTTTCTTCTTCTTGGAAGAATTCCTCTTCCTTTTCTTAGGATTGGAACCTTCACCAATTAGAAGAACAGAACTCTTCTTAGGGGGAAAATTCGATTCCGCAGTCTTCAACATGTTGTGGAGTTCAGGCAGGCTGACATCCAACTTATTCATGTGAAAGTTCACAACAAACTGCGAGAACGAACTCGGAAGCGATTGCAAGACCAAGTCTTGGCTCAGCTCCCCATCCATGGCAAAACCAAGTTGTCCAAGACATTCAATCAAATTGATCATCTTAAGTACATGGTCATTCACAGATGATCCCTCAGACATCCTACAACCGAACAGCTCCTTCAATATCTCATATCGAGCTGTCCTCCCCGCCACATCATACAACTCTTGTAGATGCATGAGGATAGTGTGAGCATCCATATGCTCATGTTGCTTCTGTAGCTCAATGTTCATGGAAGCTAGCATGATGCATTGAGCAACATTTGCATCATCTATCCACCTATGATACACAACATGTTCATCATTATATGCATCACTAGCAGGTTCAGTAGGCTTAGGTGAGTCAATCACGTATTCCAGCTTCTCAATCCTGAGAACAATTCTCAAGTTTCGAAGCCAGTCAGCATAATTAGGACCAATCAATTTATGAGCATCTAGTATGCTCCTGAGTGATAGTGCAGAAGACATAACGTACAAAGTAAATCTGTAAATGATAAACACATAACAACACTTAGCAAATATTCGATTTCATTTCAAAAACACTATATGAATCGGGTCTTTATTCATAAGTGGCTCCCACTAGTTTTCTTAATTTATTCAACCCCCTACGTGAAAAATTAAGCATTCATAATGCTAGTGAGAATAGGGATCCTACATTCCATTACACGACCCCGGCTGTAGCACGAACCGCCATGTAATGTTCAATAGGCAGACAACTCTTGTCAATTACATCTCATGTTATTCCCTAATCAAACTTTAGCCTCTTGAATAATTGAGTCTCGGCTGTAGCACGACAAACTCAATATTCTAAGTCAAGTCTAACCCAACATTCCGTACAGTTGAATCAGTCCCCAAAGGCCCACAGCTGTAGCACGTACCGACCTTTAGATTCTTATTCAATGTACACATCTCTATGTAATAGACAAGTATTTCTTATTTCGAAATCAAAGCCCTCGGCTGTAGCACGAACTGACAATGATTCAAAAATAAGAACTACTTTTCTATCATGTTGGAAGGCTATGACCGACACAAGCCCGTTGTATCATTGGCCAATTACTACTTGATATTATTTAATTTTAGAGGGATTATATTACGTTACAATCATAATCATATTATAAAGAGATTCTTCCTTTTAAATTAAATATTTCAAATCAATAATCAATAATCAGACGATTCCCAGATCGGGTGGAGTATTGTCAAGAGGCGTCACTTAATAACCCTTTCTTACAGATAGAAATCTGTTGTTGACAGAATCATCTTTTCTCTCATATCAAAAATTCATATTCAATTACGTGTTTCACAAACACAGGAATCTCATGATTGTATTCATAATATTATTATTAAGGTTATGAAACAATTTCACTATACTAGGTTGTCTAACAAACGCCTTATGTTCATTCAAGTTCACCTAAATCTATCATCGCATGATAAACTAAGCATATATCACATATATAAACATGAATAAACATCAAGGTATGCATGTTATATCATCTAGCACATTCGTCTAAGCAATATACATCTCTATGTATCACATGAAGTATTTAAAAGCAATTTAAACAGTTAAAAACAGCTTAAAAACACTTTTGTTAGCTATAAACAGTTCAAAACAATTTCATAAAACATCATATAATATACCATTAGAAGCGTCTCGAAAATACGAATCCAATTGGCACCAAAATCACCCCATTCTGAGCTTCCACGCGCCCGCACGTGCCCCGAGAAGATGTCCCACGCGCCGCCACGCGCACACGCGCTGTCAGGCGCGTGTCAGACCTCCCCCACGCGCCCAAACCCCTATGCTGACATCAGCATGACGTCATCTGATGACGTCAGCATGACGTCACCAGCGCGTGTCTTCCACGCACCGCGCGTGGCACGCCAGCGCGTGAGCCCCACGCGCGCGTGGTCGACACGCGGTCCTTTGTCCTGTTGTCAGCAGTCGCACGTTTTCTTCTCTCACTTCTGCCATGTCTGTCTGTGCTTCTCTCGTGCAATCAACAGCACATATGCAGATGTAGAAACAAACACAAATATATATATACTTACAACTAATATATATATATAAGATTTATTTAATTACGAATTTAATTATAACAACTTCAAAAATTCATAATAAAAAATCTATACATCCTAAAATTATGAAAAAAATACCCAGACGATCTATAACACTTGTAGAACCCAGATCAACATTCAAAATTACTCTGAGAAACGATTTCTCATCAGGAAAAATTAATCCATAATATAACTTGTAAAAATCATAATTAATTCATACAAGCACATAAAATTCTGAAATTTTTACCACAGATCTATATGCATACAACCTATGCTCTGATACCATTGTTGGATTTTTAAACGCAGCGGGGGCATGGCAAAACACTTTTACACATACAAAATTCAAATAAAAGCATATAAATCGTGAATAAAAATTCGAGGGATCGAATCTAACCTTTAAAATAATTCGGAGACAACGATCAGAGATCCTTAGCAGTTGCTCCTCAAGTGTGAAGCACTCCACCGGTATTCACCAAGAAAACGACTTTTAGGAGGAGGATGAGGTGGAGAGAATTTGGTTTTCTGAAACTTTTGGGTTTCTGGGGTTCAAATAAAATAGGGTCTATAATAGTGTATTTATAGGCAAAATTTTCAGCTGAAATTTTCCCATAAATATTATTATTATTATCCCATTTATTATTCTCATTAATAATTAAAACACCTTTTAATTATTAATCCTTTTTCTAAACACTTTAGAAATAATTCTCTCTCTTGATTTAATTTCCAAAAATTAAATCCTTAATTAATAATATTAAGAACTTTTCTTAATTAATTTATAATCAATTAAATCTCATTTAATCAATTATTAAATTTGCCAATTAATTATTTATTTCACAAATAAATAATTATTAGCCATTATTAATTAATTCCTCCACCAAAAAATTATTCTCTTTTTATGGTGTGACCCTGTAGGTTCAATATTAAGCCGGTAGTAGAAATAAATAATAATAAAACTATTTTATCATTATTTATATAAATTCTCTAATTTATTAAATATGATTAATTAATTAATCACATTTATTCTACATCGTGAGTGATGCTTTTCAACATATCGCGACTATCCAGATAATATGAATTCACTGCTTAGAATACCAAGAACCTGTCAGTGAATAGTTACCATACAATAAACTCCTTCTACCCTACAATGTTCCGATTAAATACAAGGCATGGATCTCGTGTCAAGCCTATCTAATTCAATCACTTGCTTACCATTTACTATGCGTAGTTCTATGCAAATTAGAAACTCCTTTCTAATTTCATTCACTCTGGCCAGAGATTCCTGAACTAGCATAAGTGGATCAGCCTTGAACATTCGCTTCCTTCACTGGAAGGGGTAGATCCTTTATTGATCATACACTATCTTCGTGTACAAATTCCTATACCCAGAAGAGCCCTAATAATTGTCTCTGGAGACTAAGAACTAAACCAAAGCATAGTTCAGTGTACACAAGATGACTATGATGACCTCAAGTCTAAGGATACTTATACAACTATCACTAAGCGAACAACTGCTGACACGTGAGTGAACTCCATCAGTTGTTCAGCTGGGCGAGTCATGTTCAGTGAACTTATTCCATAATAAGCACCTACATACTAGCTATAGTGTCACCACACAAATGTCTATGAGAACAGACATCCTTCAAAATGAAGCAAGTATAGTATGTACCGATCTTTGCGGATTATTAATTACCAGTTAGTAATCCTATGACCAGGAACTATTTAAGTTTAGAGTTATCATCTTTTTAGGTCTCACTATTATGATCTCATCATAATCCATAAAAAGCTTTACTCTAAACTATGGTATATCTTATTTAAACACTTAAATAGATAGAGCCCGTAATAAAAATAAAACAAGTCTTTATTAATATCAATGAAATCAAAACAGATTACATAAAAGTTATTCCTAAATCCTAATACCTGATTGGACTTAGGACATATTCCTTTCAGAAGTCAATCTTCTAAGTGTCAGCCAATTTACTGACAAGGGATTTAAGGTGAACTTTGAAAAAGAAGACTGCTCAATTATCAGCAAAAAGATTGGTGAAGTTCCTTTGAAAGGAGTAAGAAAAGGAAGCTTATTTGTTGCAGATTTATACTCAACAGATAAGGATGGTACATGTTACTTCTACACCAAGGCATCCATTGAGCAAAGCAAATTGTGGCACAAGAAACTCTCTCACCTGAATTTCAAGGCAATCAATACCCCGGTGGAAAAGGAATTAGTGAGAGATATGCCAACTCTGGAATTTGCTCAAGATGAAGTCTGTGAAGCTTGTGAACAAGGAAAAATGAAAAGGTCCAGGCATAAGAGCAAAATTGCAAATTCAATAAGTGCACCATTGCAGCTTATTCACATGGATCTGTTTGGACCAGTCAATGTCTTGTCTAACTCAAGGAAGAAATATGCACTAGTAATGGTGGATGACTACTCAAGATACACTTGGGTGGAATTTATGTACTCAAAGGATGAAACTCCACACATTATCATTGAACCCATCAAGAAGATTGGGAAGCAGGCTGAAGATCAAAATTGTGTGAAAAGATTGAGGAGTAACAATGTCACAAAATTCAGGAATGTAATTTTAAATGAATTCTGCAAAGACAAGGGTATTGTTCAAGAGTTCTCAGCTGTAAGGACACCTCAACAAAATGGGGTAGTTGAAAGGAAGAATAGAACTCTAGTTGAGGATGCTAGAACAATGCTGCAAGATGCCAATTTGCCAACAAGTTTTTGGGAAGAAGTTGTCAACACTGCATGCTGCACTCAAAACAAATATCTCATCAACAAAAATCTTGGCAAGTCACCTTACTCAATTTTGTCAAAAAGGAAGCCTACTATCAAGCATATACATGTGTTTGGAAGCAAATGTTTTGTGCTCAAATACAACTCTGAATATATTGGAAAATTTGACTCTAAAGTTTTTGAAATAATTTTTCTGGGATATTCATTGAAAAGGACTGCCTACAGAGTTTATATTCTTGAGCAAAAGAAAATAATGGAAAGCACCGATATGACCTTTGATGATGACAAGTGTCCAGGCTTAGAATGTCTTGATGAGAATGAAGCTGAAGCCCTTAAGTTTGAAAATCTAAACATTGATAGTGATTCTGAAGATGAAGCTGAGATCAACACAAGCAACAGAATAAATGAAGAGTCAACTGATTAAGTGAATCATGGGGATGAAAATTCATCACATAGACCTGAATTCGATGGCACAAACTCAGGGGGAGAAAGAGGAGAAAGTTCTGCAAGTCATATCAATGGTGAAGAAAATGCAGAAAATTCAAGTCAACAAAATCACACCAGGAAATAGGATAGGAGTCACACAAGAGATGCAATTATTGATGATCCGAATGCTGGAGTGAGGACTAGAAGTGTAACTGCAAATGAATGTCTACATGCATATTTTCTTTCATAAATTGAGCCTAAGAAAACTGAGGAAGCTCTACTTGATCCTGACTGGATATCTGTCATGCAAAAAGAGCTGAATCAAATTGAGAGAAACAAAGTTTGGAAGTTGGTTCCTGCCCCAAAAAACGGAAACATAATTGGAACAAAGTGGGTGTACATGAACAAAATGGATGCAAATGGAATTGTAACAAGGAACAAAGCAAGTTTGGTTGCAAAAGGCTACTCTCAAGAAGAAGGAATTGATTAAACTTTTGCTCTAGTTGCAAGACTTGAAGCAATAAGGATCTTTCTTGCATTTGCTGCACACTCAAATTTTAAAGTGTATCAAATGGATGTAAAGAGTGCATTCCTTAATAATGAGTTGGAAGAAGAGGTTTATGTGCAACAACCATCTGGCTTTGAAGATCCATAATTTACAGACTTTGTTTATCAACTGCTAAAGGCTATCTATGTATTAAAGCAAGCACCTAGAGTTTGGTATGATATATTATCGGAATTTCTGCTCAAACATGGATTCACTAGAGGAACAATTGACAAGACTTAATTCTACAAGTAGCATGGTGGTGATATGATCCCAGTTCAAATCTATGTGGATGATATCATTTTTGGTTCTACAAATGAGAAATTATGTCAAAGATTTTCAAGACTCATACAGAGTGAATATGAGATGAGCATGATGGGAGAATTAAGTTACTTTCTTGGACTTCAAGTCAGCCAAAGAAGTAATAGAATCTTCATCATCCAAACCAAGTATGTTAAAGATTTATTGAAGAAATTTAGAAATGATTGATTGTTCACCTGCATCAACACCTATGTCTACAGCTACAAAGTTAGATGAAAATAAGAAAGGAAAAAATGTAGACATTTCAGGTTATAGAGGAATGATTGGATCTTTGTTATACTTAACTACTAGTAGACCAGATATTATGTTTGCAACATGTCCGTGTGCTAGATTTCAAGCAAACCCCAAAGAGTCAAATTTGATGGCAGTAAAGAGAATTTTTAAATACTTAAAGAGAACACCAAACTTGGGACTATGGTATCCTAAGAGAACAAGATTTGAAGCTGTTGGATACACAGATGCAGATTTTGCTGGATGCAGGGTAGACAGGAAAAGCACAAGTGGAAGCTGTCAATTCTTTGGTCAAAGACTTGTATTATGGTATAGTAAGAAAATCAATCTGTGTCAACTTCCACAGCTGAGGCTGAATACATAGCTTCTGGAAGTTGATGTGCTCAAGTGCTTTGGATTAGAAATCAATTAATGGACTATGTCTTAGTGTTACACAAAATTCCAATTATGTGTAATAATACTAGTGCTATATCTATTTTTGTTAATCTAGTTAATCATTCTAGGACAAGCATATTATGTTAGGTACCATTTTATTGGAGAACATGCTGCAAATGGTACTACTGAGCTCATTTTTGTTCCAACAGAAAAATAATTAGCTGACATTTCACTAAACCTTTGGATGAAGCAACTATCTCTAGGCTGTTAGTGAAATTGGAATGTTAAATTCTTTATCCTAAAGGCAAGAACTCAGCTAATATGTTGCAGCAAATTAATTTCTGATAAGTCAAAATTGATTTGATTTAATTGGAAATTAACTTGAATATGATTTATAAATATTTCAGAATTCTCTGTATATTTATTTTTCTAAATTTAAAATTCAACTTGGAATTTTTCAAATTCTAAGAAAAATTGTCTAACTGTTAATTTACATTTTCAATATGTGAAATTAATATAAGACAAACCTAAAAAGAACAAAAGTAAATTGAGAACTGAGCTCTGGATAAGTCTAAATGACTTCTCGACAAGTCATTTTGAGACTTCTCGATAGAGTTCTCGATAAGTCTTTTCCCTGACTTCTCGAAGGACTGCTCGACAAGCCACATTATGACTTCTCGATAAGTTTTATAGAGATCTCGACATATGTTTATTCATAGAATTCTCTACAAGTATACATTTTAAACTTCTCGATAAATTAGAACTGAAATAATTTAATTTAATAAATTATTTTAGTAAAATACTTTTGAAATAAAATCATTCTAATTTTATTTTGATTTATTCAAATAAAAAATGGAAAAATTCAGTCCATTCATGATAAACTGGGTATTTATTTAACATCTCGATAAGTCACTATCTAGTTCTCGACAAGAGTTAGGACAGTGACATCTCAATATGTATCTATTTATTCACATGACTTCTCGATAAACAAATCTCAACCGTTTATTCTTACTTAGCAACAAGTCACTTATCTTTTTTATAATTACTCAGACATGTCGACATAACCCCTCTTTACGCTTTCGAGATCTCAATTGACCTAGTTTTTGCAAACCTTAACCATTCTCTCTCATTTTCGAGTGTTTTCTCTCTTAAATTTCTTACCCACTCAAATTCATACACTCACAATGGCTGTAAACAATGTTAGAGCTTTCATCCCAAAAGGAGGCACCAACTACTTGGATTTCACATATGCTAACCAGGCTCGTGATAGCTTCAAATGTTTTGTAAAGTTTCTTTCTGAGTCATATCTTGCAAGTGCTCTTACTGCCAATCCAATCCTGTATTTGGATGTACTCAATAATTTCTAGAACTCTGTTGTGGTCAATACTGTAGTGCATGAGGACCAAGGTGTTCCTAGTGGTGTACTGCTCAATTCAAGGCAGACAAGTGGATTTTGATGCTATGTATGTCAACAATGCACTGGGCATTCCTACAGCTAGCATGGTGGAAGTACTAACTCAACAGGAGTTAGCTAAGTTTATGGATCTCATAAACTACAGTGAGAAGATCAATCTGTCCAGCCTAAACAAGAAGAATCTCAAGAGGGAATGGTCTTTTCTCTTTGATGCAATTGTGAGAGCCTTCACCTGCAGGAAGACTGGGTATGACAATATATCCAGTGTGGTCCAGAAACTGATGTTCTCCGCGGCTCATAACAGGCACATAAATGTGGGGCTATTGATCCTGGAAGAACTCAGTACCAGGCTCACCATACCCTTGGAGATTAGATGTAAGGAAATTTTCTTTACTAGATTTATTATGTCTACTTTAAGTCATAAAGTTACAGACATACATATACTTGAAGGTATTGATAGAAACAAAAGATGCAATTGTAAGAAAGTGTTCCAAAATTTTATTTGGGTCACTTACTACAAAGAATAAGGTGGAAGTAGCACTAAATCTCACTAACTTCATGTTAGAAAGATTTAGGACCTACCCCTACCCTATGACTGACATGAGGTCAAGTGTAGTTTCTAAATCAGTTATGACTCTTGCACCTCTGAAAGTACAAACACAGGATAACCAACAGGGGCCTTCCACAACTGTGACCAATTCTTCTCTACCATTAGAAGCTAGGGAATCATCTGTTTCATCCTTTCAAAAGGGTGAAGTTAGTAAAAAAAGAGAAAGCATACACCTTTAAATGTCATAAATGAGAGTGGTGAGGATCAAATCCAACTAGAGTCTCACCTGGTCAAGAAGCCAAATAAGACAAAGAAAATTAAGCTGACCATTCACGAAGCTACCTCTGTATCCTCCCAAAAGGATGCAGTTGGAAAAGAGGGAAATAAACAGATTCTAGGGGAACATTCTCAACAAGGTGTCTCTATTGAATAAAGCACTCTCCCTAGTGCAATCTGTATAGAGTCTACACCCCAACTTTAGCACTTTCAAGTTGGTGAAAGAAGAAATATGGTTGGCACACACACAGAGAGCACATCAATTGAAGCTCCTTCATCCATTCAGGGGGAGCTGCCAACACTCAATGCTAATATCACAACTCTTATATCTCAAATTCTCCTTCATACAATGAAACACTTGAATCTTCTTCTCAAGTGTTTCAAAAATCACGTGACATAGTTCAAGAAACTGTGTTCACCACCCAAGAACCACATTTAGATGGTGAGAGGCTACAAGCTGGGGTAGATCATAGGGATTTCATCAGTTTTAACTAAAGACCCTGTGGATATTACTTAAGCACCTGTATGTGCCATACAATCTTCACAAATTGTCATATTTTAATTTGGGGACGCATATGAATGCACGTGTGTCCCATCTCATTATTATAAAAGTTACCAAGTATATCCCTTCCACATCAGTATTTGGGAAGAGTTTTCGAGACTCTAGCATTTCTCTTTTTCATCTTAAATATATAAAAAATTATACCTATTCTTCTGATAACATAGATTTTTCATATCTTTGGTGAATATCGAAAGTGTTTCCATTATACATATTTTTTATGATATTTAAATAATATTACTGTCATTTGATGCGAGATGATCATGTACCCTCTATATAATATTAATATTTAAAAAATTATCGACACGTCTAAACAATACAATTTTTTATACTAGACGACTACATATCTTAACCATACCTATCAAACATAATATGATTATCTTTATATAGCTATCTAAAACTTAGCCAACAAGACAAACCTAATCCGATTACAATAATAATTGTCAACCCATACAATTATTATCCAATCCGATTATGACAATTATTGTCTACCCATATAATTATTATCCATTCTTGTTATAAAAATAATTTTCTATCACCAAACTCATATTATCTATTGGGTTTACACCTAACAAGGTTATCACGCCGGCATGAAAAATGGTCGGGAGAGGGATGATGAACAAATTTGAAATCGTCGAAGACGAAAGAGAGGTGGCAAGGAAGATGAATGTACGAATATGATGTGGTCATAGGCAGGATCAGATTTGAACTGTAGTGAGGTGGCTAGAGGGTGGTCGGAAAGAGGCTGAAGTGAGAACGAAGGTGATCGGTAATAAGTTTGGAAGTGAAATAGGTATTTGAAAAATATTGTGAATAAGACTAATAGTAGAGAAAAGTTTTGAGTTGAGTTTTGGTCTCAATTCTCATTTTAAGACGAGTTAAATTAAGTACATAATATACATACAAGGTTATAACCTATGCAATGCCTAAGTCTTATTTAATATTTTAATTTTTTTATATTTGTATGACTATGTATTTTAATTAAAATAAATTAAGATTTAAGATTGCGTAATTTTCGTATCTTTAGAACTACTCATATAAACGTTTAGCTGTAATATGTCGTTGATTGTATTCAAGTCTCATATTTTTTTGTAGTATTTTAGATATTAAAATATGAGAATTCTTTAATATTAGATATAACAGTTCTAATCTACTGCATTTCTAAAAAGATCTAACAATTATAGTATAATTGATAATTCCATACTACCAACTAACTAACCAAACTTTTAAAATTTCGTTTTTAATAAAATAGTATATTCACACATTATACGTGTAATATTATAGAAACTATCTAAGGGAGATGTATTCAATTCAAATTTTAACGGATTGTTAGTAATATATGAATTAATGGAGTTTATCTGATTAACAATTTACATAGAATCTATATAGAATTGATAGAATTTATGAAGATTTTGTAGAGTCTAATAGACTTATTTTTGAAATTCAACAAAATCTCTTGAATTCAGGTGAGATTTCAAGAATTCTAAAATACACTGTGAAATCCTATGAAATTCAAGGACTATTAAAATCTTTCAAAGTTGAAAAGTTTTGAATACCACTAGATTTAACAGATTGTTTATAATCTATATTGAATACTTCTAGATTTTAAAAGATAATTTGAAATCATGATTGAAAACACCTAAACTTTTTATAACATGAACTGAATACCCTCATATTTTAAAAGGATTGTTTAAACTCTTTATTGAATACACCCAGATTTTAACGAATTTTAAAAATCAAAATTAAATACCCTCAAACATTTGAAATGCAAAAAGTCGTATTTTATCTAGAATGAATACACTGCCCAACAATTCTATTTTGAAAATAACCTCAACTACAAAGAAATAATTTGTTTAGTACTTAAATTTTGTTAAATATGAGTTTATTATGTTTCGAATTTTAAAATCATATTACACTTAGGGATATCAACCTAGTTAACATGTAAGAAAATACTTTAATCCTACGAAACGAATACATTATTACGTGAGAGGCTTCGTTGTGAAATTTATAATCTACTTGTACTGACTATTTACATATGTGCTCAGCTAGACCGAAAGAAATGGTTACATTTCAAATTTTGGTTATAAGAGAAAATTTAGGTTGTATATACTAGATATATGATTTGATTTTTGGTGTTGTTACACTACTTAATTTATATTCCAATCAAAATAATGCATTTTTGTTATATTTGATGATCCAGCTATCCTCTCTTAAAGATCTTGGTATTACTACTATAAATGCATTGTATGTTATATTATCGTGAAAATTCTCTTACGATATTTATAAAAAAATAAAAAATCATATATCTAGTATATGCAACCTAAATTTTGATAATAATTAACGGCAGTTGTGACCCAAATCTCGCACGGACTAGGTTTAGGCCGATAAGAGTTTAGGGTCAAATCCACTAGAAAATATACCGGTTTTAAGAGATTTCCGATATGAATTGGCAGACCATATAATCATATTATAACCCAGGGCACCTTAAAGACATAGGAAAAAGGTTCCAGGCTAGCAGGAACATGTTGCCGATCCTTGGGCTACCAGACCGAGATTCCAGAACCAGGCTCTCGCGGTACCCACGAAGGATCACAAATCAGGATATCTTATTTATCTTTTAGAATAACGTCTCTGCATCTTTTACAAACATATTTAATTATCATTTAACCTCTATTTAACATATGTACTTGACATTAACATAATAATGGACAATTATATGTGATAATGATCGAAAATGGGGGTTTCACGGTTCTAATTTAGATAAGAAAACCGAGATAAGCTTTATTTTCTTAGGATAATCACATATGGTGATGTTGATATGATTGTGATTAGACATATCTAATAATTACAATGGGGCTTGATTCCTTTTTGTAGGGGTATCAGACAATTTATGGGATCCCTGTGACATATTTACGCTCATGAACTAATGCATTTAAAAAATAGTTTTAACTTCTATTAAAAATTTACTTTAACTTTCGATAATTATCTAAAATTTAATTGTTTAAATATTAGATGTTATTATATTAATATTTTTTCCTACACATATCCTTGTATATCAAAATCGAAGGTAAACTGAATCAATTGTTAAATTTACGCACAAGGTCATTTGGTAAATTTGAACAAAAAAATATCTAAATAATTTGAATAAATCATAAATCTGAATACTAAATAATTAATATTATTTGCTAAATATATTTCTAAAACTGCTGAATAATAATACGAGCAATGTTAGAGACAAAAAAACATCCTTAATTAATGTTTAGACAAGAAAGAGAAGAAAAAACATAAACCCTAAACCCCGAAAAACCTGTATTCCCCTAATTGTCTGCAGCCTTAAAAAAAGACATCAGCAATGGCTGTAGACAAAAACAAGGTTGAGGGAGAAGCTTGCACTCTTCGTTTTTACAAGATAGTTCTAGGTTGGGATTATCTTAGTCTCCTTCAAGAATCTGTAAGTATATTTATCTTTATAAACATTAAAATACAATCTTTACATGTTACCAAACATACCCATGTTCTGTTTTGTACTTTCTTGATTTTTTAAAGAATCTTTAAGCATCAAGATACAATCTTTATATGCATTCACACATAGCCATGTTTAATTTATGTTGTTTGTTTTTTTAGGACCAGAAAAATAAAAAAAAAGCTGGTGATTTGGGTTTGAAAGAAGTGAAGCATACTTATAAAGATGTTGATGAGTATATTTCTATATTTGAACCTCTCTTGTTTGAAGAAGTTAAAGCTCAGATTGTTCAACAAAAAGACGATGAAGAAGGTACCTTTTTATTTTGTTCAGAAGCAATGTGCTTAATGAATAATGAATATTGAGCTCTCGGCTCGTATTAATTTGTTCTTGCTCAGTATTTGTTTGAAATCGGGATTGGTGTAGCCCCTTTACCCATACTTTGATACACACACACGGGTACCGTGGCTAATGCTCAAACTATACAGTGCTATAGGATCAATGTACTTAGAGTCCCTACATTCTTTAAATTGGGGAACATTAATTGCATCATTTTGCTGCATCTCACCAGTTTTAACCACGATTATGACTGTCGACTTTGAATGACTTATGCACTGTATATTTATAAATACTAAACTGTCGGATTATTAAGATTGTCACACTGGAACCATAAATGTGACTTTTTGAAGTCATTTACTACCAAAAATATTAGTGTGCAATTCGCAGATTTTAGGTTAAATTAGAAAATAAAATTTTGTACCGGATACATGAGAAGTTGTGAAGTGGAAAAGAAAATGAGAGAAATTTGATGTTTGAAATGGTTAGGATAAGGTTTTAACGCTTTTTTTATTTCTTCTCTGCAGATGTAGAGTGGAAGACTGGCATAATTCTTGAATGCAATGAGGCTGATGGGTTTCACCTACCAGTGGTTTTTGGGGAAAATTGGGATTCAATTCAACAAAATGATCTATTGCTCCTCTCTAGGACGAAGGTATTGAATGTTTGTAACATTTTGTATGTTCTTAAAAGTCAATAGTATTAATAGAGTTGTATAAATCAGTATTTTTTAAGTTCTACTGGCCAACGACTCTCCTTGCTAAATACGTACAGTACACGTAATGTAGAATCCTTATTATGTCTTATCCCTTGACGAGGGCCTTTTTGCAGCTTGAAAAAAGTGAAGAGCGTTCACCTACGTATGCATTTGGATTGGTCGAGTACAAGCAATCTGGAGGAAAGATTGGACTTAGAATGCAATTAGGTGGAGAAGTTAAAGGAACAAATGCTGTTGAACTTAAATCTTGCCCGAGGCTGTTACGTATGCGTCCTCTTGTCAAAGAATCACAGAAAACTTGGTTCATAACGAAAGTAATTTGCTCTTCTATAAAATATAGAAACTACTACAATGTAACATATTTTTATGTTGCTATTCATCTACTACATTAAGTTTCCTGTCTAGTTTATGACATTATTATCTTTACTGTAAATGACATACATATTTTAACACAGTTTACAGTTTTTTCCACGAATTTGACAAGTTGATGTTACTATCTCGTCAATTTCTTTGTTGGACACAGTTTACTTGGTTTGA
Source organism: Apium graveolens (assembly GCF_009905375.1). Classification (NCBI taxonomy): domain Eukaryota; kingdom Viridiplantae; phylum Streptophyta; class Magnoliopsida; order Apiales; family Apiaceae; genus Apium; species Apium graveolens. Next base: position 35,844,508 of record NC_133651.1, read on the forward strand.
TATGCCAAAATGTGAAAAATTACTGTTTAGATTTGCAGTTTGTCTACTATTGTTCGAGAATATGTCGCTCTCCGTTCAGTTGGCTCTCTACCATTCAAAAATTTAATACTGAAGGCAGCTGAATGCCAACCATGTTCTGAAGATCGCGCTTGGGATATTTCTAGATCCCTGAAGGATTACATAAAAAGCAATCACAATGCATCCCAACTAGAAGCCATAGACGTAAGTTCTTTTACATAGTCAGTCTCCTTTCACACACAGATAAATGATAAATACGTACATGTGTGCTAATTGACATATTTGCTCACTTACAGGCTGGTCTGTCACGCAAACCATTTGTCCTGATACAGGTTTGCCTTCTTATGTGTCATTAATTCTTTAATAAATTGTAGTTGTTGCATATTACCTCTCCTCACCGAAATTGAACAGCATAACATCGGAATAGTCTGTTTCGTTCGAAATGTTGTTATCTCAATAATAAAGTTTACGCTCTTTCGTTTTATGGGAATGGGTATTGATTTATCTTTACATATACTTTTTGTGGTGTTTCACGAAGTTGAAGAATGACAGAATGCTTTGTATGCATCTAGAAGCACTTGGAATGATTAAATCACTAAGCTGTGTTGGTCAAATGTGGTTTGCTAGTTAAAAGTTAGACTTACGAATACCCAAATATCATTGAAGGTTAAAAAAAACATACATGGTTGAATAAAATATAATGTGCCAGTTGCAACACTTGAAATGCTATGCTATGCAGTCTGCATCTCCATTACAGGCGGGAAAGTTCTCTCTAGCTAGATCATTGTGGTATAATTGAGTCATGTCTTATTTTTTTTGGTTCCTCTGTTTAGTGTAATGCTCATCCAGCTGGGGTGATAGTTTTTTCCCCATCAGTCGATTGACGAGACAGGTTTGTACCTGTATTAGGAAGATGAATTTTTAATGAACTCGGGACTTTGGATATACATACTATTAACTATGTCTTAAAGCAGAAAAAAGGATCTATGGAGGGGTATGGACTGTTTGTTAAAGAGAGAATATTTTGAAGTAAGCATCTTTTTGTTGAATCTGAGATTTTATAAAAAACCTTCCACACCTTAAAACTGCAGTACCCTATGATCTTATGCAGTCACAATACCCGCTTCAAGAAACACATCATTTGGAGGAATAAGTGTCCAATCAAGAGACACCTTACATTGTGGAATTAGGATGGGCACAGTCTTACACTCTCTGTTTTTCTGGACTTTCTTATTTTCCTAATGTATCTAAAGGTTAATAAAACATACACGATTTCATGACCGTAAGGGTGCCAAATGCAACATTTTGATGTACTATGCAGTTTGAGTAAGTAACAAAACTTGAAGGATGTATTTTATGGCAAGCTCACTCTAGCTAGATGTGCGATACATGGAAACCGAGTCTTTAACTTGTTCTTTTATTGTTCCTATGTTCAATCTATTGCTCATCAAGCTCAGAAGACATCTTGCCTGATATTCTATGAGCAACCACTAGTTTAATCTACAACATAAAGACGATTGTTCTAAATCTGCAGAATTAATGTAGTTACAGAATATTATAAGCTTTTATACAAAGTTTTAGTAGGTTCACTGGTTTTAGATGTTTTTTTGTTCAAAAGATTGTGTGTTCAGTTCTCGGAAAAAATCAAGTGAGATTTATTTTAATTGCTATATTAATTCTGCACCTCTGTCACACGCAATAAAAAATTTGGTTTTGACACTGCTACAAAAGTGATTGTTTGATTAGCATCATAAAATTAGTTGCATGCAATTATGCATACAAGACTTCGGACTTTTATATTTGCTTGTCATGTCTAACAGCCTGCAACTTATAGGGCCCCCCAGGGACAGGAAAAACACAAACTATTCTTGGGATTCTTAGTGTCATTTTGCATGCCATTCCAGTCAGAATTCACTCCAAGTAAGTATTTTCTAACTTCTACAATAAAATATTTATCTGCAACACTTATTCAGGGTCACTATTTATTAGGATGCATTCTCTGCTGCCCTTATATATCTGTTGTTCAGGGGATCTGAAATTTTAGGAGTGCATATTACTGTGTAATTGACTTATTTCATTCTGTTTAATGCAGGGGTAAATTAACAGAAATAAAGCGTGGGCCTGAACTACCATTTCAGGAAAAGTATGAACCTATGTCGTTTGATTCATTTTTCAGTTAATTTCTGCTGATCGTTAATGGCCATTAGGTCTCATATCTAAGCTCTTTTCATCAAATCACAATAGTGGGATTGGTCCTAATTTTTAAAATTGAGAATTAGCACTTTGAATGGGGAAGAAAGTGGTTTGGTTAGGGGAGGGGGGGCAACCTATGAAAGAGAATGAGAAAAGACTTCACCGACAGGCTACAACAATATCTAGTGTACCGATCTTGGATATGGCGATACCGTGGATACTAATTATTTAATAAATCGAGCATGTGGTGGTATAAGGTGTTAAGTAATCAATCACTTTAAAACAATAAGGTGTCAGACAAAGGCCCAAAATATCTTGTGCTACAACAAATATACTCAACACTTCCCCTCATTCATACAATAAGTTTTGCTACATTTGACAACAACAAATATAACCGAGACCCTCCCTAAATCGCTCTAATACCATGTTAAGTAAGCAGTCGCTCTAAAACCTTAAGGTGTCAGAGAAAAGCCCCAACATGATCTTATACTACAACAAATATTATTTAACATAAGGCGCGTAAGTTTTTCTGAAGGGCGAGTCAAGATAAGCCTGTTAACAAAACTGTTTTAAATGATTAAAGCATATCTTCAATCAAAATAAGTCATGGACGGGATAACCGTGAACTGTTTAAGGGTAAAGATGTTAAATGAATTATGAAAGTCAACTTATCGTATTCCTTATCACTTTATTTCCTAGAGTTGAACTCAAATGATGGTAAAGCCTTCGCTATAAAATCAATGAGATGAAGTTACACTAGTAGGATAAGTGATATATGCGGGTAAAATTCATCAGGAAGAATCAGCAACTAAATATTCTTAGATTGAGTTAAAGTCTTACCATGGTTATTGATGACTGATGAGTTACGAAGTTGTATCTGTATGTTTGAGGTGTGGAATTTTAGGGAGGCATCATCAAAACTACTCTCTCTTTAAGAAGTTCTTAGACACCAAATTTCCAGATGCCGCTCCATGCTTGTGTACAACTTCAAAACATACTCCACAGTCCACACTCCCTAAATATAGCGGACAGGAACTTGGAGTAATTTATCTGCAATGATATCCTTGACTTTACTTCTTAAGACCTTTCAGTTGTTCTTTAAACTTGAGATGCATCTGAAATGAGGATACGGGTAGTGCCTAGTGACAAAGGGTCATCGCAGCATAGCTGCATCCTTCCTCTGGACAGTTTCTGAGTTTAAACCTGACCCTGCATCTCGTTGTACTTAAAAAAGCTATCTCGTACTTAAGAAAGCTATCAAGAAAAATTAAATGCATCTGAAAATTGAACATCGCTGCTGGAGTGATTAAGTTAAAGCACAACAAATACTGTCAAGCGACTCGTTCCAAAACTGAACATTTGTAGGTTATGGTTTAGCCTAGTGGTAAACTGGTAAGGCAACCTTCAATATGCAATATTCTTAAAATCCAGGGTATAAAATTTGACACGTGGCTTTTTCTTATAACAACCTTGAACCAACTATCCCGTGTTTTTGCTTTTGTAATTCATATAATCAGTATATTCTTAAAATCCAGGGTACTCCAAGAGTGACCCTAGGTCCTTCTCCCCTCTATATAACAGGGGTACAAACTTGTGTACCCAAGTGGACTTCTGTCCTGGATTTATGTTGGAGTGTTGACCAACTATTTAATACTTAAAGATGGTACTTGGTAGAGATTGGTCAATGACATGGTATTTACAACAGCGAATAAGACCAGTAACATATTTTTCATTTGGTGCTTGAAATTTCTTTGAATAAAGCTTGTATAACTGTTTTATATTTAGTTATGTAAGAACTTACTAGAAGAGTAAAAATATCATATTATACTTGTAACCTTCTATAATTTGATTGCCCAATTGTTGATACAACTTTTGAGTTTTTTTTAACTCTCTAACTAACACTTTTTAGATACAATCACTGGACGAAGGCATCACCATGGTTAGGCAGTACTAATCCTAGGGATGCAATTATGCCTAAAAATGGTGACGATGGTTTTTTTCCGACCACTGGCAATGAATTGGTATGTTAATTTACTTTAGTCCTCGCTCTACTGGTGTTATCTAGTTACAATTTTCTAAGCTTAGGTTAATGAACAGAAACCAGAGGTGGTTAATTCCAGTCGCAAATATCGTGTGCGTGTTCTTGTTTGTGCTCCATCAAACTCTGCGCTTGACGAAATTGTGTTGCGTGTACTGAAAGGTAAAATTTATATTATTGTGTCGATCTCTATTTTTACTAACTGATTAGTAGTCTGACTCTTAGAGACTTCTGGATTTCCATTCATCTATTGCAATTATATGTAACCCTCCTGTCAGCTTCTTGATCAAAATCGGTCACTTTGCTCTGGTTTTAAAATATAAGGAAAGCATGAAACTCTGTTGACGTATTTAGGTAGTTGGACAATGTCACTTGTTGGTGATTATTTGCAACTTTTGTTTGTTTGATGTTTGACAATGCATATACTGTTTGTTGCTATATTGGCTGTCTTTATCTGTATCAGCTTATGGTATTAAGCATCAGCAGCTTTCAATACATGATATTTATATATACTTGTTGGGATCTCATCTGTTAAGATGCTAAAGAGTGCATACTAGCCTGTATTTCTACACTCCTATTCTGCTTTAATGGTTGTCACCACGATTGATTTTGGTGCCATATGTTTGCCAGCGAAGGCGATGTTATCGCAAAGTTTGCATGCTTTGGTCAGTATATTTTAGAGTTTCTGATTGAAAGTCATGTTACTGTACATTACAGAAGAGATATATAACATTCACTGTCTCTCTTATCTGCAAACCTTTTTTTGTTTTCTACGATTGCCTTTTCCTAGCTTAAGAGTATTATTTCTGAAGCATCATCGTTTCCTTGGGATAAAACCGTTCTCTTTTTTTACATCATCTCTGGCTGTTATCAGGTATTCATGATGAAAATGATCGTTTATACACCCCTAAAATCGTACGAATTGGTCTAAATGTCCATCACTCTGTTACACCTGTATCTATGGATCATCTTGTAAGTTCCTGGCAAGATTAACAAATTGTTAGCCTTGCTGAAAATTTGTGCACTTTTGGTTGGACATGCTCAATTGTGTCCGTTACTTGCCACTTCTAGGTGGAACAAAAGCTTGCTGGCGTGGATTTTCAAACTGGTGAAAAGCAGAAGCTAGGAAGTGCGGGAAGGGATAAAAATGCCCTCCGTAATTCAATTTTGGATGAAGCAGCAATCGTATGCCCGTTCTAGTGTGTTTTATTTGTTTTAAAAAAAAATGAAATTGTTATCTTTTCTGATTCCTGAACTTGTTGCAGGTATTCTCCACTCTCAGTTTCAGTGGTTCATCTCTTTTCAGCAAACTGAATCGTACTTTCGATGTTGTAATAATAGATGAAGCTGCTCAAGCGGTAGGTTTTCTTGACCTCTGTTGTCTCATTATATGAATTTATGATTTATGATTCTAAGCAGTTATATTTTTAAAGTGGTAACCATCCAGTTGAAAACTATTGCAGTACATTGCCTGATTTATTCTGCTTGACAACATTTACGTTATTAAGTTGATTAACATGTAATTTGGTTTTCAACCAGCAAGTAGAATGACTTACTTTTCCATGCCTGCAAAGATCAACTAAAAGCATACATATCTATTTGTATATGCGAACTTCTTTCTGTGTGTGTGTTTTTTTTTCTAATTAACTATTCGCTCTTCTTTTACTCTAACCTTCCTAAAAATAAAACTCTCCTTTCCTAGTTACTAGAAGAAAGCACGTGTAAATACTTCAAATTTTTTAGCTACATACAGGATTTTTTGCTCTATAGCCACATCCCATATGCTTGTGGTTTGGTAGCACAAATATGGGTTTTTCCATTCATTGATCTCAGCAACTTTTAATAATACTAATTACAGCAAACAGGTTGCACTTGCCACATGTTCTAACTTTTCATCCCAGACTAACTGTTTTATCTTCATTGCACTAATATGCCTCTTTTTGTCTCCTTTAATAGACATCAGTTCTTTATTTACTTGGCACCATGTCTAAGTTTTCCTTGAACATTTGAGTGGAACACATGGTAGTGTATCTGAGGAAGAGAAAATTTACTGGAGTACGCTAAAAGAAATTTATTCTTAATACATCTAGCTTTGGATTAACGTAGTTTTATGCTTGGTCTGTTTTCAGAAATTCCATCCTGCTCTAATTTATTACAGATCTTCACCTGATTCTGATTTTTTTTGGCATGAATAGATAGAAGCAGCAACTCTTGTTCCACTGGCTAATGGATGCAAGCAAGTATTCCTGGTATATAAAACATGCTAGTACTGTAATTGTTTCTGTGGAATTTCCTCTCCAACGATTTTACTGTATTTGCTAATTAATTGATTCATTTAATGCATGTTTATTAGCTTCTCAACAGTATTATACTAGATACTCGAATTTCCATACTGAATTAACCGTAAATCGGGCTATTAACTCCCCATTTGCAAAATCTCATTCCTAGAGCAGTTGCTTTAAAATTAAAGAAAATATTAAACACATTCCATACTTCACATGATGGTTTCTGGCTGGCTTTCTGGAAAAGATTTTATACTACTCCGTATTCCTTCCATTAGATATCTCAACATAGAGTAGTAAGCAGTAAACACTTCATCGTAATCTTTTGGCCACAAAGGAGTAGGAATAAAGGTTTATTATAATGCAAAACTGGTTATACCAATCTGCCAACCACTTTAGTTTTGATTTTTTCTGACATCATTTTTTAATCTGTTTAGGTTGGTGATCCTCTTCAGCTTCCAGCCACTGTGATTTCTCCTGTTGCTGAGAAATATAAGTAAGGAATGCATATTTGTTGAGAGTAGTGCAGAAATTAGTTCATGGCAATGATGGCTTATCATCATCTTATGCCACCATGTTTGTAAATTTTGCACTACCAATGTAATAGGTACGGAATGAGCTTGTTTAAGAGATTTCAAGAAGCTGGGTATCCAGTACAGATGTTAAAGACCCAGTATCGCATGCACCCTGAGGTATGTTGGAGTGCTTATGCACATATTACAATAAGGACTTTGTATCTTTATATTTGTGGTTGACTTGTCAGTTCTCAGTGCTGGAACAGAGGTGCAGGGACCCCACATAGGCCACCTCTGCTGCTAACGTTCTCAAGACGAAAAAATAAGGCTAAAACTGGAATTACAAAATAAGGCCAGGGTAGTTTGGTAATTTGATGATGGGAGTAGATGAAGTGAGCGTGTTACTTATTGAGAAAGGAGGGAGGTAATTAGGGTATCGATACAATTGAATGGTTATTTGTAAGGAGAGGTCAGCCCTCTCGACTGGTTGAATAGGCTCAGTTGCTTGAGAGTTGTTGAAGTAAATGTGGTCATATCTTATTGCGAATATTTCATTACATCTTATATAGATCTCAGTGTTATTATCAAGCTTGGTGTGTTCTTTGCCTCTGTATTTTTTTATTTCTAAATACAAGTCCCAGCAAGAGGGCTTCCCCAAGTATTGTCTATACTGCCAATTCTGAAAATGTTTATTATATACCAAAGGGCATCTGATATTTTATATCATCTGTATAATTTACCGTGTAAGCATTTAATTTACAAGTCTACTTACTTACAGATAAGAAGCTTCCCTTCTAAAGAATTCTACAAGGAGGCCTTGGAGGATGGTCCTTATGTTGAAAGTGAAACAACACGTGCATGGCACAGATACAGCTGCTTTGGTCCTTTCTGTTTTTTCGATTTACATGAGGGAAAAGAGTCCCAGCCTTCAAATAGCGGATCTTGGGAAAATGTTGACGAGGCTGAGTTTGTTGTGCTTATGTATCACAAGTTATTAGCTAGATTTGCAGAGCTCAAGTCGAGCTCTCAAATTGCCATTATATCTCCCTACAGTTCTCAAGTAGGCCTCTTGCGCGATAATTTTAAGGCTACCTTTGGTGAAGATTCAAAAAAGTTTGTAGACATCAACACTGTAGATGGATTCCAGGTAATATATATATATATATATATTTCTGCTTTCATGTTATATAGCAATTTCACTTTATAGTCTTTTGTTTTGTTCAACAAATTTATTTTCCTGGATTTAAGATTTATGAGGTCACAAATTTAGCAAAAAAAAATTATATACGAAGTCATTGGTTGAGATTACATGGCTCGATTTAGATTGCCTTGAAATATCTTTGAATTTATAATTACAGGGTGCATGTTGTGACATTCTTTTATATCACTTGCTGTATTGAGTCGTAACTTCTCTTAATGTAGCCTCTTTCTAATGCAGGGAAGAGAAAAAGATGTTGCCATATTTTCATGTGTTAGGGCAAGCAAAGATAAAGGCATCGGATTTGTTGCTGATTCTCGAAGAATGAATGTTGGTATTACCAGAGCAAGGTCTTCTGTTTGGGTAACAAGTTTGAAGCATGTATTGTTTTCTTTAGAACTTAGTTGTAATACTCACAGCTTTGCTGATATAAAATAATTGGTCCCTTTGTCTATACAGGTGGTGGGTTCCGCGTCTACTTTGAGAAAAGACGAGCACTGGAAGAATCTTATTGAGAGTGCAGAGAAGAGAAATGCTCTCTATAAGGTGAAGAATAACTTTTTCCTAGTAATTCCTTAAACATTTGCATTTCCTTTCTCAACATTTAAAAACAAAATCTCTGAGTTCTCTCTTACATCAACAGATTCGACTCTTAATGTTTTAACTCAAGTTCTCATCTCCATTTTTTAGCATATATGAACAATTAACTTAAGAAAATTGTTTATTTTATTCCTCCATTCAGGTTTCGAAGCCCTATGCTGATTTTTTTAGTGATGCGAACATTGCATCCATGGAGATTAAGAAGACTGCACCGGAATTACCAGAAGGACCTGGTGATGACATTGATGTTGATACGGCCATTGATGTTAATGTCAATGACGGACAAGTGGATAATCAAGATTGGGGAGGTGGAGACGCAGAAGGGTTTGATGGGGCCGGAGATGATGACTAACCTAGTAATGTGTCCTAAATTAGTTTAAAGTCACAAACTTTGTATTGCTGAGCAACACGGCTATAACGGCTATAGATGAAACACTTTGTATATATTGCATCTAGATGAGGAAGCATATTTTGGTCTATATATTCAGACTAATTGGCGGTTTATAATCCACTTTTATTTTTATTTTTACGATTTGGTTTTACATTATTTTCTCTGTTAACCTACAACCCATAAAATTAATTTCGTTTCTAATTCTACCCTATTGATGACTTTCCATTCAAATGATTGTTAATTTTAACGGAAGTAGGGTCATTTCAGTAAATTGCTAATTAAATCAAAAGAAAATAAGAGTAATTGACATTTTGTAACCCATTTTTTTGGGTATTTTTTCAATTCAGGTATATATTATGTTTCTTTACAAGTTGCACCTTCAAATTTGAATTTCGCTTTGTTTTGCAATGCGTGGATTGTTTTTAACTTTTATATCAGGAGTAAAATCGGAAATTTCTGGTCTCCAAGAACAAATCGTCAGATCCTTTGATTTCTCAGTCCAAACTAACAAATATATACATGAATCGATTGCAAATAGGACTGAGCAAAATCGAACCGAAACCGAAAAACTGAACTGAACTATACTAATTCGATTTGATTCGGTCCTGATTTTTCAGAAACTCGATCTATTCTGTCCGGACCAATTAAACCGAAATAAAATTTGGTTCAGTCTGGTTCTTTAAAATCTATTCCGGTCCGGACCGAATAGACCGAATAGACCAAATTATAAATACTATAATTTTATATTATATATTTTACATATATTTTAAAAATTATAATCATAATTTTTAATTTTTAATTATATTTATACACTCTTAGAACTCTACATGTCGCCTTACTTTAATTATATTTTAAATTTCATATTTTTTGGTTTGAAATTTTTAATACAATTTTTTTTAAAAAAAATTCGGTCCATTCGATTAAAAACCGGACCGAATTATTTCGGTTCGGTTCGGTCTATAATACAATTTTGGTCCGGTTCGGTCCAAGAAAATATGATAATTCAATTTTTCTCTCTATTCGGTTCGGTTTGGTCCGGACCGAACCAACCGAATGATAAGCCCCATTTGCAAATAACAAGTAAAAGCTATCTGTAATATCAAATTTCATGAAAAAACCCGAAAATCAAACCCCCAATTCGAAATAAGAACCCTAAAATCGAGTTTAATTTTTTATTTTAGCGAATATGGATCGACCTATTAAATATTCGCTTAATTTATAATTGGATTTTTTTATTAGATCGAATCTTGGATCGAATATTTAATATGCCGATCCATATTCGCTAAAATAAAAATTAAACTTGATTTTAGGATTTTTATTTCGAATTGAGGGTTTGATTTTCAGGCATTTTTCATTAAATTTGATATTATAGATAGCTTTTTGCTTGTTATTTGCAATCGATTCATGTATTTATTTATAGGTTTGGATTGCGAAATCAAAGGATCCGGGGATTTGTTCTTGGAGACCAGAAATTTCCGATTTACCATTATAAAAGTTAAAAACGGTCCAGGGGTGTAAAACAAAGTGAAATTCAAAGTTAAAGGTGCAACTTGTAAGGAAACATAATATAGACCCGAATTGAAAAATTGCCCGAAAAAGTGGATTACAAAATGCCAATTACTCTTATTTTCTTCTGTTTTAATTAGTAATTTACTGAAATGCCACCGCTTCCGTTAAAGTTAACGGTCATCTTGGATGGAAAGTCGTCCGTGGGGTGAAAATACAAGCGAAATTCATTTTATGAGGTGCATGTTAACAGGAAAATAATGTAGATTTAAATCGTAAAAATGAACATAAAAATGAGTTATAAACGGCCAATTAATTATATATTTACCATCTCTCATTCAAACACCAACTAGGCAACTATAAAGCAGCAGGATGTGCCGTCCAAGAGTAAAATGCAGAATATTTACCTAGAGTTTGATCTTTGTGCAAAATGTGAACCTGAATTTTGAATATTATAGGTGAAGATTTGAAATGATTGCATGTGTACTACTATTACCGGTACAGCGTTAGATGTTGGCGTCTTTTGCAATTAACGGGATTAGTGAAGTATATATTCTGTCAGTTAGCTGAAATTATTAAAAAAATTAAAATAATGATGTTTGCGTATACCCGTAAAGAATCCGTGGGAATTTTATATATTGTAAACACTGTTTTCAGAATTTTTTTTTTTTTTTAATCTATCGTAGGTAACTCGCAGCCGCTACCCTTCGGGTGCGCACTGGGTAAACCCTACGGGCTCACGCAATAGCCTTTAAGCGACATGCTCTGACTCAGGAGACATAATCATAAATTCTCCTCCCGTGGGATTCGAACCTGTGACCAAGAGGACAATTTTCCTCTCTTTAACCAACTGAACCAATTCTTGCGGGCCTGTTTTCAGAATTTAGAATCCATACTTTGTGTTATAAGTAATCTCAAATTTATTTTATAATACAAATATTTTTTATGGGTTCTTTGGAAACTTGGTTTTTACTTAAAAATTTTGATTTGGCCAAATAATATGTTTAGATAAATAAAAAAATTGAATCTGGATTTCATTCCTCAAATATTAATACAAGGATGAGTATTTGAATGAGCTATTAGCCAAAAAAACAAATAAACTTACTATTTTTTTTGCTTTTTAACCTGTTAACTTCTTTTTTCACATTCTATCACAAGTCACAACGAACTTTATAAAATAGTGAAATAATTTAACTTAACATGAACTATACCTAGCAAACTCATATCAAGGTGGCAATAATTAAAAAGAGTGAAAACTATTAATATTTAGGACGATCATGATAAAAAAGGAGTAAAAATTATTAACAAAAAAATCAGCAACTTATTAATTCTTATAATTTAGCTGATATAGAAATATACAATTTATGACTTTAAAATTAATGTATTTTTATTTTACCAGAATTTATAAAAAATTGTTTTAAAATTTATAATTGTTTATTACCAAATCAAAAGAAAAAATAAACAAAAACAAGAAAGAAAGTATTCATAAAATGGTGTTGGATATTTTCAAGACAACCAATATTTATGCTATAAAAATGTCTTTTTCCCTAACAGAAAATATAGGAGTAACATATTTGCAGTTTTACACAAACAAAGGGGTATAAAAATGCAACAAGGTAGTACCACTTTGAGTACAAAATCACACATTGCAATGTTAAAACATTGTCTAAATTTTTTATTTTTCAGCTGGGCTTTATAAAGATGCAGCCGGAAACACCAGAAAAAGCACCTCTAAAAGGAAAACAAATCTAGGACATAGATAATCTAAAAATTTGAATACCATCTACAAACTGATAGATACTTGGTTCATTTATAAAACTCAATAATTTTTTTTTTTTGAAGGTAAATGAATTTCATTAAACAGAATAATCAGAAGATAATGTCTCCAACAACAACTCTGGAGGAGACAAGAACACATTATAGCAATTAACCAAACATTGTACTCTAGCCATAAGATGAGCCAATTGGTTTTTTTGCTTCTTAACATGGCAAAGAGAGAAATATACTCTACTCCCTAGCCTTACTCGACACCATTCAAATACATGACCAACTTCCAGATAATACTGAGTACCATTGTTGACAGCTTTCACCACCCCCTCTGAGTCACACTCTATGGTTACGTTTCTTAAATTAAGCTCCTCAAGCCATTTAAGCGCCACCTGTACACCTCTCGCCTCAGCCTCCAATACTGTAACCATCCCTAAGAACCGCATGTTCTTGCCTTGTACAAACCTTCCCTTGTCATCCCTGATCACCATCCCTACAGCATACGAAGAATCACCCATCACTACTGAAGCGTCCACATTCAATTTAAAGCAACCTCTAGAAGGAGGTGACCACTTCATGTCCTCCTGCCTGTCATCTCTTCTTGTCACAGTATTGAGTACATATTTCCTTTTCTTCGCTTCTTGTCATTCCTTTATTTGCTTCGTGCTGATTTCCAGCGTAACAGAAGGCGTGATATTCTTTCCCTCCCAAACTTTCTGATTCCTCGCAAACCATATCCCCCACAGAACCTTTGCAATCAGCTCACAAGTCTCAGCATTCTCATTTTTAATTCTATCCAGCAGCTATGGTGGAGCTTCTTCAACCCTTTGCATATCATACACTATACCTGCTTTGCTCCAACACTCAGAAGCAAATCGACAATCAAAAAAGACATGAAGCAAGTGTTCCACGTCCACATTACATAATGGACACATTATTGTTGTGTTAACACCTTTGCTTCTTAGCAGATTTCTAACAGGAATAGTATTAGTGCAAAAACGCCATAAGAAGGTTCTGACCTTGTGTGGAACACGTAAATTCCACAACTTATTCCATCCTGTCGAGTTGTTGGATTCTATATTATCTGGAAACTGAGACAACCATAATTGATACCCCGTTTTCACTGAATACTCCCCAGTGTTGGAAGCCATCCAGGCTACTTTGTCTCTGGCCCTGTTTTGAGGTATCCTTGTTTGAAGAATTAACTGAACATCAGAATCATGAAAATCTCGCTGTACCTTATGCACGTCCCAATCATTGGTTTGAGGACGGAAGTAACAGCTTACACTCTCATTTCTAATACCATTCAAATGATTATCCTCCACACAATAATCCCCCTTGCCCCTTAACCAAGGATCATGAAAAATTCTTATGTCTTTGCCATCTCCCAGAATCCAACGAAAACCCTTCTTTAACTGTTCTTTAGCCTCCCAAATCCCATTCCACTCAAAACTTGACCCTGAACCTTTCTTTGCATTCAGAATATGATTACTTAAAAAGTAACGGGCTTTAAAGAGACGTGCCACCAATGAATCTGGGTTGCTGCATATCCTCCACACCTGTTTCCCTAACAGAGCTAGATTAAACCCATGTAAATCACGGAACCCCAGTCTCCCCTTGCATTTACTCCCCGCCATTTTGTTCCAGCCAAACCATCGAATTCCTTTTGCATTATTACCACCTGATCCCCACCAATAACCATTCATTAACCTTTCTATTTCTGTGCATAACGATTTTGGGATAAGAAAACAGGACATACTATACGCAGGGATAGATTGAGCCACATTTTTGATCATCACAATTTTCCCAGCTTTAGACAGATTTTTGTGACTCCAATCCTGAACCTTCCTCCAAATTCTTTCCTTAATAAAGTTAAAAACCGACTTCTTAGCACGACCAATGAGTGATGAAAGCCCTAAGTACTTACTGTTACCCAAGTCATTACTTACTCCCAGTGTCCGCTTGATTTCAACCTGTTTATCCATTCTCACATTGGCACTGGAAAAAATCCCCGATTTCTGATAATTCACTGCTTGCCTAGAGTTACTTTCATATTTATTCAGCAAATTTCTTACTTCAACAGCTTCTCCCTCCGTGGCTTTAAAAAACAGAAAACTGTCGTCCGCAAAGAGTAAATGAGTGGTCTTTGGGGCGTTAGCAGCAATCTGGCTTCCCGTTATTGAACCACCCTCAACAGCATTGTTGATCAAGTGAGAAAGACCTTCAACACAGAATAAAAATAGATAAGGAGATAATGGATCTCCTTGTCTCAACCCTCGCCTTGGAATGATTGGCCCTACTAACTGACCATTAAAATTAACCATATAACTCACTGATCTGACACATAGCATAATCCACTTCACCCATCTCTCCGAGAATCCCATATCCTTCATTCGATTCTTTAAATAATCCCACCTGACCCTATCATATGCCTTTGAAATATCGAGTTTTAGTGCCACCTCCCCTTCTGAACCCCTATTCTTTCTCTTCATATGATGGAGCAGTTCAAACGCGACTAAAACATTGTCTGAAATGTTTCTGCCTGGTACGAAGGCAGTTTGGTTTTCTGAAATTACACCAGGTAGAATAACTTTCAGTTGATTGGCTAGTACTTTGGCCAATATCTTATAAAGCACGTTGCAAAGTGCAATAGGCCTAAGATCAGTCAACTTCTCCGCATTCTCTTTTTTAGGAATCAACACAAGGGTAGTGTCATTTAAAGTTGCTGGAAACGATATCTCCTTCAGCCATTCAGTACAACACTTAAAAATCTCTGGACCAAGAATATCCCAGAAGTGCTGGAAAAATGCGGGACTATAACCATCAGGTCTTGCAGATTTGTCAGGGTGCATCTGACGAATCGCCTCAGATAACTCCTCGATCGTTATGTCTGCAGTAAGTTTAATATTATGCTCATCAGTGATCACCCTCCCTTCGTTTAATAGCTCCTGTTCATCAACATCATTCCCACAAGCAAATACATTTCTGAAGTAGTCTACCACCATCTCATTCATGCCCTCCTTCTCCGTTACTTGCTGTCCCTCCTCGTTAATCAAATGATTAATATGATTCTTCTTTTTCCTCTTCGTTGCTGCAGAGTGAAAGAATTTCGAATTCGTATCACCTTCAGTCAACCAAAATGATTTAGCCCGTTGTCTCCAATATTGTTCTTCGTGGAATAACAAGTCATCTAACTTACTCTTCTCTGCAAAATACTGCTGGATCCCTACATCATCTATCCTGTCTTTTAGCATATCCAAAGCCTCCTTCTGTTTTTTTACTTTATCCCTGAATTTATGAAAAAAATTCCTACCCCATTTCGCCAGAAAAGAAGATGCAGACAAAAGCTTTGGAAGCATGTGCATAACTGGTAGAGATTTCCAATACTCCGTGACCTCTTTCTTAAAGTTTGGTTCACTTAACCAAGTATTCTCGAACTTGAATCTAAATTGCTTCCTCGAATGATTTATACAAATAGGTTCCATAATTATTGGATCATGATCAGATTTGATAACATGAGCAACAGTTAACTTATAGAGAGGGAACTTCTGCCACCATTCAGAATTTGCAAATGCCCTGTCAAGCCGCTCTCTAACCCAATTTGGACTCCCTTTGCTTTTTTCCCACGTAAACTCACCACCCAATCCGGAATACGGAATATTGTTATCTCTCCCACATCTTGCCGCCCAATCCGCATCATCTTCTTCCCTCAACCACTTGCTACCACTCTGACCCCCACCACGCCGTGACGGTGCACGCAGCCATGTGCCCCATTCCTTGGATGAACCCTCTCCTCTGCTATCCAATGTACGTCTACAGAATCTCTCCGTATGGGAGACTAGACCACATGCAAAACAAAAGTCACCCAGCCGTTCATATTTGCATGACACCACAAACTCTGACCCATTCTTCCTCTTTATTTTCTTCTTCCTTTTTAGTGGTTTTCTAACGTCAATTCGTACCTTAATACGCATATACTCTCTCCAGATGCTGTTGTTGTTTTTATTATCATACGTAATAAACGTACCAAAGAAATTCCCAAGTTGCACACCCACAGCTTCCGTCATAAATCCACTGGGTAGGTCATATATCTGAATCCACATATTCAGCGTCCATAGAGGCACTTTCAATGGTTCCTCACCTTCCGGTATCTCCTCGATTAACAGCATGGCGTTATTGAAACTCCATGGACCTGCATTGATAACCCATGCCTTATCCTCCTTATGAAAAAATTGAAAAAGAAAAATACCTGTTTCCAATTCTTTTATATTTATCCCCATTTTTGGCTTCCACACATCCGCTAGCTTGGACCTCATGGCTCTGGTGTTGATGTTTTTTTCCGTTAGAAACCGACCTACAAGACATAACTCATACTTGTCAATCTCTTCCTCGATATCACCTCCTAGAACCAGATCTTCATTCTCCTCTTCATCCACGTTAAGATTCGTCAATTGGTCATCGATCTTCTGATATCTTGCCATGCTAAAAAACTCACACGAAACTGATTGACAGTTCGGAGAGAAAACTACCTCTCACAGAATATGGAGAGAAAAAATTTATCATTTACTTTGTGTATCTTATTAAAAACTCTATAATTTTAAAATCCAAAACAAAACTCAATTAGGAGTTACAGGACATCTTTTAACTCAAAAACTAATAATCAAGATTTGAGTTCAAAATAACATCTGCCAAAGTAAATTAATATTTATTTAAAAAATATATACAAAAAACAAAACTGAAAACAGGCACTGCAATGCAGACTTAATATCTCATATGCAGATGATTGAAATCACTGCAAATCGAAATAAAAATAACTGAAAATAGCCAACAGAATGTTGCTATTGTTCGGAAAATGTCATTGACAAGAAGATGCGTTTATTAAACTTGAGCCCATAGGTCTTCTTTTAGAATTAAAACATGGGATTTTATATGGTGTGCCACTAACTCTCATATAAATGGGCTATTTTTATTGGTGGTTGAATAATAAATGTTAATGTCCCCCTGCATTCACATCAATTCCACCAATAAAAAGAGCTTATTTTTATTGGAGTTAGTGACTAATGTGTGCCCAATAACACACATTAAAAAAACCGTTAAAATATTTACCCAACATTCTAAATGGAGTCTTCACTGTCATATAAATGCACAAGTTGTTAACAAGTCAGCACTACATTGCCATCTTAGATAATCTATAACACATTAAATTGTACTCCCTCCGTTCCAATTTATATGTCTTGTTTGACTTTTGATGGTCAAATTGACTCAACTTTAACCGTAAATAAAAACTCATTCTTTCATTACTTTGAAAAATTAAAATATACATATAAAAGTACATTAAACATACGTTCGAATGATATAAATTTTATAAGTATTTTCGATATTATACTATATGAAATTTTCGGTCAAAATTTGATCAATTTGACCGTAAAAAATCAAATAAGACAAATAAATTGGGACGGATGGAGTATATCATTCGTCACTTGCGATGTTTTGCGATGTTAAAGGCGTATCAGGCATGTCTTGAATTAACTTGGTCCACGTGCCCTCATATTTGACTCATCACTACTTGATAATAACAAATAACCCTGATTACATTATAGATTAACTAGCTTTATCCGCGTGATGATTCTAACTATTTTTATAAAAATTTTGAAATCTATAATTTTTCTTTACTTTACTAAATTTTAATAGAAAAATTTTATTCCTTAAATTTTCATATTTCTTAAATAATTTATACTTATATATTTAGTTATTATTACATTTTTATACTTTATCACAACAACCTTTGTATAATATATTAATCGGTTTTTGTAATAACATTTAATAATACTTTGCAATTTATTATAGGGTATTTTTTTATTTTATTAAAATTGTATTTTATTTTAAGTTGTATTGATTTTTTATAATTATTATATTTCTTTTCAAAATTTATTATTTATAGAATTTGTAACATTCATAACAAAATATATAGTAAATGTTTTCATTATTTAATAATATAAAAAATTAATTTTACACATTATAACATGCACATAAAAATTTATAAATAATTTTTTATATAAGAACCATTTTTTGAAAAAATAAGTTGGCTTATTTACTTTTTGATATAAATATCTTTTACCAAAAATACTATTATTTTTTTAATTCTAATAACTTTATTTACATGATGATGATTACATAGGGGTGATGTCCTAATTATAATATTATAGTGATGATAATCAAATTATAACCAGTTTTTATCTAAGATTGTTTTTTGACAAAATGAGTTGGTTTATTTATTTTTTAATATCAATATCTTTTATAAAAAATACTATTATTTTTATTATTCAAATCACTTTATTTACATGATGATCATATTATTGTATTTTTATATTAGACATTAATAACGTAAAATATAACATATGTATTATAGTTTAGTTTATTTCTTTCATTGTTTGATTTTTTTTTATATTATAAATTTGTAAAAAGAATATTTTAATCATATCATTATATAATCATTTTTCTTTTATATATATATATATTATAAAGTTTAATCATGAATTGAAAAATTGTTTGAGATTTGTATTTTACTTAATAATATTTTATAATTTTTCGGTTCTAGTAATAATTTTGAAAAAAATACTTTACACCTACTTTTCATAGTACTTTTAAATATAATTTATAAGATTTGTATTTCAATTTTGAATTTTAATAGTTATTATTATTATTATTATTATTATTATATTTCTTCCTAGTTTTTATATTTTATAGGACTCATGTGCGCTAAATTATTTAAAAGTCCGTAATTTTCCATTTTATCAAATTAAGCAAAACACATAGAATATTTATCCTTAAATACAATATAAATGTGTAAAATTATCTATTCAAAAATATTTTTAATCGACTTACCTATTCAAAAATTATTCGTAATTTATATTTTTAAGTTTTATAAGATTAATGTGCTCTAAATATTTTCAAAGACAAACTACCTATTGTGTTTATTATACAGATTATTAAGTATTATAATAAAATATTACAATTGTAATAACTCGAATTTTTGAGACCCTGTAAAACGTTTAATGAATAGTAACCCTGACAGACGGGAAAAACTTTTGAGCCCACACTATATAGTGCATAAGAAAATGAGTTTCAGAATCGATATTACAACTATACGTACCAAATGAGTGTATGTAAACGCTATTAGTTTTCGAAGAAAACGAACTTTGAAAAACGACCGTAATTATGACTTATCAAGGACTACGGGAATCACAATATAATTACGAGATTAAAATCCTACGGATTTATATTCAATTAGGATAAATAAAAATATAAGGAATAAATACGAAAAGAATTACATTGCGAACCATTTACGAATAAGTATTGCGGAGAACGTTTAAGTAACCGAGCGAACGCGTAAACGATTAATTAAACGTAACGCACTAACTAAACCATGATAAGGAAGTAACCATGGTTACTTCATCAAATAGTGAGCTAACCCTAGGATGACCAAGCTAGCTAGCAAATAGTGTGCTAAGGAGCTAACCTTGTAGTTTAGCTTGTAAGCTAGCAAGCTACAAAGATATGTCCATGGATTTGGAGACAAGGAATAAACCTAAAGCTATCCTAGGAAGAATAAAGATCAACTTGAAAAGATATCAAGTCACCTTCCAAGAAGCAACCTAGAAATCATCCAAGAGAAGCAACCAAGTGCTATAAATACCCCCCACCCCCATTTGCTCCCATTCGGCTATTTTGAAGAAAATAGGGAAATTGCAATTCAAAACTCCAAGCTCTAGTTCTTGTAAAATCCCACAATTATTTCCCAAGCCTCCTAGAAACTAAACTAAGGTAAGAAAAATCTTTCATCTCTTTTTATCAAGGTTTGATGGGTGGAATAAATTCAAGAAACTCACTAGTGAATAGTGTGAATAATAACCTCTCTTTGGTTTCTTGATTTTAATGGTGGTTTTAGGTTTCAAAAATCATACCAAGTACTTCCAAGCCTCCACCATCTTCAAGAACACATCTCAAGCTTTCAAGAAAGGTAAAAATCTTTGGCCTAACTTTATTTAAGGTTCATGTTTAAGATCCATTTAGTGGGTGTTAGTAAACCTAGCTTACTAAGTGTTGTTGATGAAATCTTGATGATTAAGTTAAGTAGATTTAACGTTGGTTGTTGTTGCCTCAAGAACATGATGTTCTTGAGAGGAGTTTGTGTGTTGATGATGGTATGATGATTGTTGGTGGTTGTGTTGATAGTTAAGGCGTAAACAAAACCCCGATCGTAAACATAACTTCGTTAAAACCAACAAACCGTAACTTTAAGTTTCTGCAGAAAGTCTCGAAGTTGTAAACTGTAGATTCTTGAGAAATAACCTTTTTTTAATATAGACAATTTTATAAGGATCGTTTAGGCGCTTGAATCGCTTAATTCCGATTTACAGATCAAAAGTTATGATCTTTTTAGTAAAAGTGTTTTACGCGACAAAAACTGCTACGAATCACGAATTTTGAAAATATAAAGGATAGACTTAAATGTATTCATAAATCATGAAATTTTTACAGAGAGTAACATATGGAGTTTACTAACTGTCATAAAAATTTCAAGTGAAAATAATGATTTCTCAATTTTATAAAAATGTCGGAGCCGAGACCGCACGAGTAGAAACCGTAAGAATCCTTAAGCGGAGCCGACGTCGATATTGAGAATGAACTAAGATACTTAGCAAAATGAAGTGACCATAAAGTGTTTATGACTTAAAATAAATGTTAAGGGTAGTATGAATTGAGAGGGTGTATAATGAGTAGCACATGAGTACGAGTTACCATCAGTTAGGACGGAACCTAACGAAATGAATTGTGTTTATGGTTATAGATTTCCGAGCGGAACCTAGAGCATCCTCCACCTCGAGATACCCAGGCAAGTTTACAAACCCAACTCCATTTTTACTGTTGTGTTGTGAAAGGATTGTTTTACTATCATCGCTTAAATACCATGTTTGCCATGATACGTAGTTTTTGAATTTTCGCATAATATAGCGATGTTGTACGCTAAGTATATATCGTGAAATGTTATTTCGCTTTAAGCGTAATGTATTATATAAGACCGAGGGTCGGTCGGGATTTAAGATAAAACCCGGGAATCGTTCCGGAGATATTATAGGGCGGATATAAGTCCATAATAATACATTTTAAAGGGACTCATCGTCCACTTACGAAACATTAAAACACCTCGAACTTTTAAAACGATTTCCCAACGAGCATATTCCCTTAACTATATTTTATTGATTCGGATATTAAATATTATATACGTATTCCTTTATTATAGGAGTAGTATACTTAAACGTTTATTTATTTCAAATCCGATTAATCATGATAGATTATTAATTATGTAAACACAAACTAGTTGAGGAATACTATTTAAATAAATCTTTTAGAGAATAACTCATTCGAGGTATAATTAATATCAATTATCATTTAATTATTTATAGACTACTATTTAAGTAATGATTATTTATTAAGGATTGTTATTGGTTGAAAGATCATAGATCCTGATATACCTTCTAATTTAGAAGTATTATTCGAATAATTTCAGATCGTCGGTGAATATTATTCTGACTTATTGTTATATTAAATATAGTTTCAAGAAGAAACTTTTCCCCTTATTAATTATCTGTTGACAACGGTCAACTCACATCCCTAGTACTTCCTCCGAAATTCTCGAAAGTACATATATACATATATGTACACTTATATTTAAAAAGATAAACTATCTCTATCAACAAGCAAAACGCTTGGGGAACTTCGATGTGGTTCAACTTCCCGAGATTGATAGAATTCTGTTGAAGGACAATGGAGGGGTAGACTCTGGTACTACGTGTGCTGGATGGGCTACCAAAGGTACCGCAGGTGAAGGTACTTTATGTACTCAGGAACTTGTGAAGTATGTGCATACCCGAAAATGGGACACGTAGCCCGAATGCGGCCAGGGTGATACCCGAGAGATGACGATATTCGTCCTTTTACTAGTAAAGAAGGTTACTTCCGTAGGACGACTGATCATCGTATACAGTGGCTCCTGTGAGATGTCCAAACTCTTCCAATTGAAATTTATATGCAATACCGTAACCCAAGCCTAGGTGCTGGGATTACTATTAAGGTATTCGCAGGTTATAAAACCCCCTTAAAAGAATTGTTTTCATAAGAATGTGTGGGACACCAAGAAATCTACTTTTAAATAAAACATATATATAATATATGATGTTATTATACAGTCATTTTCATACTGTACATTATTATGCTGAGCATCTTAGCTCACACTTGTTTTCTTAAATTGACACAATACAACAGTGAATCAAGATGTCTGCCAAGAGAACCACAGCCAGGAAATGGGTAGGAAATGGCCAGCTGTTTCGTAGATTGTTTGGTGCAGTACCTCAGGTAGTCGGAATAAGCTGTATTAGTTTTCAGTTGTTTATAGTTCGGCTTATTTATAAGTATGGTTTATGTAAGATAAGAAATAAGAAACGTATATTCGGCCGGCGGATTAACCTTACTTAAAGGTCACCCCCGGTAAGACTAATTATATTTGGGTTGTAATAAAATTTCTCTAGTAATGATGGTTCGTTTCCAAGAAAATAACCTGTAGTGTGTGTGTGTTAAGTGTGGGGTCGTGAAGCGTGAGTATTTACATATCGTAGTGTGAGTTGTGTAAGTTTAGATAGCGTGGCTTCCGAGACTCCTGACCCCGGGTTTTGGGGTGCCACAGAAATGGTATCAGAGCCTTAGGTTATCAAATCTTGGAAATGATAGGATATAAAATATGTAGACCTAAGAATAATAAAACAATCAATTAGAGCTCAAGTCGAGTTCGTCGTCGGGCTACACGGGTAGTCTTTACTGTTTTACCCTCAAGGGAATTCCAACTCTAAGTTAGTAACACCTTGCCTATTGTGTCAGGTACCAGTGGAGCCTAGGAGGGAGGTTGACCCTGTTGATGATGTCATGATTCCTGAGCATAACCCTATTCCCGAGCCAGAGAGCCCACCCATTGATGATTCAGACGATGACCCTACTGAGGATGTCCTAGAGGAGGAGACTGAGCTTCCTGTCCCCGTAGCTAATGGCGTAGTATGGAGAGATGTAGAGATGTACCCACACCAGGCTATTCGCTCTCCTACACCACCCCCAGGGATCCAGAGCCCTATGTCCTATACTGATGACGATGATGAGGAAGCGATACGCGCACAGTTCCATGAGGTCCATGACATATCCTCTAGCGACCCAGATTCACCACTACCACCACCGGCGACCATGCATGTAGCCGTACACGACTGGGTAGTGAGTCAACTTAACGCTGAGATCACAGCGGCGTCTGCCCGCATTGCTGAGTTACGCCAGACACTGACAGCTGAGAGAGCCACCCGACTAGGATACCCCGGAGATTTCAGAGCTGCTTCCCCAGCCATAGCCCGTAGAGAGATCGATGGGATCGAGCTCCGTACCAGGGTTCAGATGAGGATGACATCAGTGGGAGGATACATCCCGGTAGTTGATGCAGAGATGATGATTGCAGGAGCGATGAGGAGGGTGCGTGACCTCACTCGCAGTGATAGTGACTGAGAGATTAGTGACTAGATGTAGACCTTGAAGAAGGCTGAGTGACTTGTCACCAATTTTGATAGGATTGCTAGTAGTAGATAGCGTTCCTAGCCTTTCAGGGTACACGGCTTATGAAAGGAATATGTCCTAAGTCCAATCATGTATGAGGATTTAGGAATAACTTTTATATAATCTGTTTTAATTTCATTGATATTAATAAAAGACTTGTTTTGTTTTTATTATGGGCTTTATCTATTTAAGTGTTTAAATATGATATACCATAGTTTAGAGTAAAGCTTTTTATGGATTATGATGAGATCATAATAGTGAGACCTAAAAGATGATAACTCTAAACTTAAATAGTTCCTGGTCGTAGGATTACTAACTGGTAATTAATAATCCGCAGAGATCGGTACATACTATGCTTGCTTCATTATGAAGGATGTCTGTTCTCATAGACATTTGTGTGGTGACACTATAGCTAGTATGTAGGTGCTTATTATAGAATAAGTTCACTGAACATTACTCGCACAGCTGAACAAATGATGGAGTTCACTCACGTGTCACCAGTTGTTCACATAGTGATAGTTGTACAAGTATCCTTAGACTTGAGGTCATCATAGTCATCTTGTGTACACTGAACTATGCTTTGGTTTAGTTCTTAGTCTCCAGGGACAATTATTAGGGCTCTACTGGGTATAGGAATTTGTACACGAAGATAGTGTATTATCAATATAGGATCTACCCCTTCCAGTGAAGGAAGCGAATGTTCAAGGCTGCTCCACTTATGCTAGTTCAGGAATCTCTGGCCAGAGTGAATGAAATTAGAAAGGAGTTTCTAATTTGCATAGAACTAAGCATAGTAATTGGTAAGCAAGTGATTGAATTAGATAGGCTTGACACGAGATCCATGCCTTATATTTAATCGGGACATTGTAGGGTAGAAGGAGTTTATTGTACGGTAACCATTCACTGAATATGTTCTTGGTATTCTAAGCAGTGAATTCATATTATCCGGATAGTCGCGATATGCTGAGAAGTATCCCTCACGATGTAGAATAAATATGATTAATTAATTAATTAATCATATTTAATAAATTAGAGAATTTATATAAATATTGATAAAATAGTTTTATTATTATTTATTTCTACTACCGGCTTAATATTGAACCTACAGGGTCACACCATAAAAAGAGAATGATTTAATGGTGGAGGAATTAATTAATAATGGCTGATAATTATTTATTTATGAAATAAATAATTAATTGGCAAAATTTAATAATTGATTAAATGAGATTTAATTGATTATAAATTAATTAAGAAAAGTTCTTAATATTATTAATTAAAGGATTTAATTTTTGGAAATTAAATCAAGAGAGAGAATTATTTCTAAAGTGTTTAGAAAAAGGACTAATAATTAAAAGGTATTTTAATTATTAATGAGAATAATAAATGGGATAATAATAATAATATTTACGGCAAAATTTCAGCTAAAAATTTTGCCTATAAATATACTATTATAGACACTATTTTCATTCGAACCCCAAAAACCCAAAAAGTTTGGAAAACCCAATTCTCTCCACCTCATTCCTCCTCCTTAACATCGTTTTCTTGGTGGATACCGGTGGAGTGCTTCACACTTGAGGAGCAACTGCTAAGGATCTCTGATCGTTGTCTCCGAATTATTTTAAAGGTTAGATTTGATCCCTCGAATTTTTATTCAAGATCTGTATGCTTTTATTTGAATTTTATATGTACAAAAGTGTTTTGCCATGCCCCCGCTGCGTTTAAAATCCAACATTGGTATCAGAGCATAGGTTGTATGCATATAGATCTGTGGTAAAAATTTCAGAATTTTATGTGCTTGTATGAATTAATTATGATTTTTACAAGTTATATTATGGATTAATTTTGTCTGATGAGAAATCGTTTCTCAGAATAATTTTGAATGTTGATCTGGGTTCTACAAGTGTTGTAGATCGTTTGGGTATTTTTTTCATAATTTTATGATGTATAGATTTTTTATTATGAATTTTTGAAGTTCTTATAATTAAAATTCGTAATTAAATAAGTAAATATATGTATATATAGTATATATATATGTTTGTACTTGCTGTGTTGCTTGTCTGTTGATTGCACGGAAGAAGACTCAGAAGCAGGTACGGCTGCATGACGTTCGAGGAGGAAAGCAAAGGACGGCGGCTGCTGCAGAAAATAAAAAAAAGAAAAGAAAAGGGGTGTCGCGCATTCCGGGAATGCGTTACACCCTGTGGCGCATTGACGGAATGCGTTACACCTTTTAATGGCTTAAAAGGGCTGTAACGCATCACCGGAATGCGTTACAGGTCTTGTAACGCATTCCCGTAATGCGTTATAGCCCGACTGTCCAGATTAAAATTGATTTTCTGGGAGTTTCGTAACTCCGTTTTAGGCGTGCAATATACCGTTGGATTCGTTTTTCCGATACGGATCTAATGGAGTGATCAATTTTAGTTTATATAAAAGTTTTGAACTATTTATATTTCCGAAAGTGTTTTAAAGCTGTTTTTAACTGTTTTTAATTGCTTTTAAATACTTCATGTGATACATAGAGATGTATAATGCTTAGACGGATATGCTAGATGATGTAACATGCCTCCCTTGATGTTTATTCATGTTGATATATGTGATATATGCTTAGTTTATCATGTGATGATAGATTTAGGTGAACTTAAATGAACATAAGGCGTTTGTTAGACAACCTAGTATAGTGAAATTGTTTCATAACCTTAAGAACAATATTATGAATACAATCATGAGATTCTTGTGTTTGTGAAACACGTAATTGAATATGAATTTTCGATATGAGAGAAAGGATGATTCTGTCAACAACAGATTTCTATCTATAAGAAAGGGTTATTAAGTGACGCCTCTTGACAATGCTCCACCCGATCTGGGAATCATCTGATTATTGATTATTGATTTGAAATATTTAATTTAAAAGGAAGAATCTCTTTATAATATGATTATGATTGTAACGTAATATAATCCCTCTAAAATTAAATAATATCAAGTAGTAATTGGCCAATGATACAACGGGCTTGTGTCGGTCATAGCCTTCCAACATGATAGAAAGTAGTTCTTATTTTTGAATCATTGTCAGTTCGTGCTACAGCCGAGGGCTTTGATTTTGAAATAAGAAATACTTGTCTATTACATAGAGATGTGTACATTGAATAAGAATTTAAAGGTCGGTACGTGCTACAGCCGTGGGCCTTTGGGGACTGATTCAACTGTACGGAATGTTGGGTTAGACTTGACTTAGAATATTGAGTTTGTCGTGCCACAGCCGAGACTCAATTATTCAAGAGGCTGAAGTTTGATTAAGGAATAATATAAGATGTAATTGACAAGAGTTGTCTGCCTATTGAACATTGCATGGCGGTTCATGCTACAGCCGGGGTTGTGTAATGGAATGTAGGATCCCTATTCCCACTAGCATTATGAATGCTTAATTTTTCACATAGGGGTTTGAATAAATTAGGTAAACTAGTGGGAGCCACTTATGAATAAAGACCCGATTCATGTAGTGTTTTAAAATGGAATCGAATATTTGCTAAGTGTTGTTATGTGTTTATCATTTACAGATTTACTTTGTACGTTATGTCTTCTGCACTATCACTCAGGAGCATACTGGATGCTCACAAATTGACTGGTCCTAATTATGCTGACTGGCTTCGAAACTTGAGAATTGTTCTCAGGATTGAGAAGCTGGAATACGTGATTGACTCACCTAAGCCTACTGAACCTGCTAGTGATGCACATAATGATGAACATGTTGTGTATCGTAAGTGGATAGATGATGCAAATGTTGCTCAATGCATCATGCTAGCTTCCATGAACATTGAGCTACAGAAGTAACATGAGCATATGGATGCTCACACTATCCTCATGCATCTACAAGAGTTATATGATGTGGCAGGGAGGACAGCTCGATATGAGATATAGAAGGAGCTGTTCGGTTGTAGGATGTCTGAGGGATCATCTGTGAATGACCATGTACTTAAGATGATCAATTTGATTGAACGTCTTGGACAACTTGGTTTTGCCATGGATGGGGAGCTGAGCCAAGACTTGGTCTTGCAATCACTTCCGAGTTCGTTCTCGCAGTTTGTTGTGAACTTTCACATGAATAAGTTGGATATCAGCCTGCCTGAACTCCACAACATGTTGAAGACTGCGGAATTGAATTTTCCCCCTAAGAAGAGTTCTGTTCTTCTAATTGGTGAAGGTTCCAATCCTAAGAAAAGGAAGAGGAACTCTTCCAAGAAGAAGAAAGTAGGTGAGAAAACGCCGGTTCCACCAAAAGCTGAAGACCCCAAGAGCAAAGTTATTTGCTTTCACTGTAACAAGGTGGGGCACTGGAAGAGGAACTGCAAGGTTTACCTTGCAGAATTGAAGAAGAAGAAGGGTAGTGAGACTGCCGCTTCTGATTCAGGTATGTTCATGATAGAAGTGAATATGTCATTAAGCCAAATTTCTACTTGGGTATTAGATACCGCCTATGGTTCTGACATCTGCAATTTGTTGCAGGGACCAAGGAGAAGTAGGACTCTTGAGGAAGAGGAGGTGATTCTACTGATGGGAAATGGAGCAAGAGTTGTTGCTGAAGAAGTAGAATCATTTCATTTACATATGCCTACGGGGAAGACTATTGTTTTAAATAATTGTTATTTTGTTCCCTCGATTGTGAGGAATATTATTCCCATGTTAGACTTGGATGGATTTTCATTTATTATTAAGAATAATGAATGTTCTATTCTTAGAGATAATATTCTTTATGGATGTGGTAATTTAAATAATGGTCTGTATAAATGTGACATAATTTACTTCAGATTGAACAAACTAATAAAAGAAAAGGGATGATGAAAATCTCACTTCATAGTAGCACTGCAGTCTCCATTTAGTAGACATGGAGAGAGGACTGCAAATTTGCTAGGAATGGTACACACAGATGTATGTGGACCAATGTCTAAGCAAGCCATGGGTGGATTTTCATACTTCATTACTTTCATAGATGATAGATCTAGATTCGGATATGTGTTTGATGAAACACAAGTTTGAAGCCTTTGAAAAGTTCAAAGAGTATAAGTATGAAGTGGAGAAACAAACCAAACATAGTATTATAATTCTTCGATTAGATCGAGGTGGTGAATACTTTAATGGAGTGTTTCTAGATTATCTCAAAGTAAATGGTATAGTCTCCCAGTGGACTCCTCCAGATTGGTATCTGAAAGGAGAAATTGAACTTTGTTAGACATAGTTCGGTCCATGATGAGCTATGCAAATCTTCCAGTATTCCTACGGGGTTATGCATTGGAAACCTCAGCATATTTACTGAATAAGGTACCTTCCAAAATCTGTTCCTCAAACTTCGTATGAGATATGGAAAGAAAGAAAACCAAGTCTTAAACACGTTAAGATTTAGGGATGTCCAACTTATCTCAAGAAAGTTGACCCTGATAAGCTGGAATCTCGATCCGTAAAATGTAGTTTTGTGGGATATCCTATAGAGACTTTAGGGTATTACTTTTATAACGATCATCGAGTGTTTGTCTTCAGACATGCTACCTTCTTGGAAAAGGAGTTTATCCTTGAAGGAAACAGTGGGAGCAAAATTGAACTTGATGAAGTTCAAGAAGCACAAACTACTACGGATCAAGTGGAAACACCTGTTCTGACTAAACAACCTTTTATGGAACAGCCCATTCATAGATCAGGGAGAGTGTCTCGCCAACCTGAGAGGTAATATGGCCTTGTCATTGAGAATGACAATGAGTTGTCGATCATTGATGATGACGACCCTGTAACCTATAATGAGGCTATGAGTAGTGTTGACTCAGAGAAATGGCATAGTGCCATGAAATCCGGAATGAAATCTATGTATACGGGATACAAAAGAATGATTAGAGCAGATGGCCATGTGGAGACCTTTAAGGCCAGGCTTGTGGCAAAAGAATTCAAACAAAGGCAATGGATTGACTTTGATGAAACCTTTTACCTGTAGCCCTGTTATAATCAGTTCGGATTTTGCTTGCAATTGCTGCTTACTACGACTATGAGATCTGGAAAAAAGCCAGATGATTTTCTTTCCAAGGGAAATGAAAACCTAGTGTGTAAGCTACTGCGAACCATATGTGGTTTAAAGCAAGCTTATCATAGATGGAATATCCGTTTTGATAAGACAATCAAAGAGTTTGATTTTATCAAAAACGCAGATGAATCATGCGTCTACAAAAGGGTAAGTGGGGGCGCGGTAACATTTTTTATATTGTATTGAATTAGAATTGACACACATGACAACATAGCAGACCCACTCACAAAGCTACTTTCTGAAAGTCACTTTGATCGTCATAAAGACTAGATGGGTATTAGATACCAGAGTGATTGGCTTTAGTACAAGTGGGAGATTGAAAGGAATATGTCCTAAATCCAATCATGTATGAGGATTTAGGAATAACTTTTATGTAATCTGTTTTGATTTCATTGATATTAATAAAAGACTTGTTTTGTTTTTATTACAGGCTTTATCTATTTAAGTGTTTAAATATGATATACCATAGTTTAGAGTAAAGCTTTTTATGGATTATGATGAGATCATAATAGTGAGACCTAAAAGATGATAACTCTAAACTTAAATAGTTCCTGGTCGTAGGATTACTAACTGGTAATTAATAATCCGCAGAGATCGGTACATACTATACTTGCTTCATTATGAAGGATGTCTGTTATCATAGACATTTGTGTGGTGACAGTATAGCTAGTATGTAGGTGCTTATTATAGAATAAGTTCACTGAACATGACTCGCACAGCTGAACAACTGATGGAGTTCACTCACGTGTCAGCAGTTGTTCACATAGTGATAATTATACAAGTATCCTTAGACTTGAGGTCATCATAGTCATCTTGTGTACACTGAACTATGCTTTAGTTTAGTTCTTAGTCTCCAGGGACAATTATTAGGGCTCTACTGGGTATAGAAATTTGTACACGAAGATAGTGTATGATCAATATAGGATCTACCCCTTCCAGTGAAGGAAGCAAATGTTCAAGGCTGATCCACTTATGCTAGTTCAGGAATCTCTGGCCAGAGTGAATGAAATTAGAAAGGAGTTTCTAATTTGCATAGAACTAAGCATAGTAATTGGTAAGCAAGTGATTGAATTAGATAGGCTTGACACGAGATCCATGCCTTGTATTTAATCGGGACATTGTAGGGTAGAAGGAGTTTATTGTACGGTAACTATTCACTGAATAGGTTCTTGGTATTCTAAGCAGTGAATTCATATTATCCGGATAGTCGCGATATGCTGAGAAGTATCCCTCACGATGTAGAATAAATATGATTAATTAATTAATCATATTTATTAAATTAGAGAATTTATATAAATAATGATAAAATAGTTTTATTATTATTTATTTCTACTACCGGCTTAATATTGAACCTACAAGGTCACACCATAAAAAGAGAATGATTTAATGGTGGAGGAATTAATTAATAATGGCTGATAATTATTTATTTATGAAATAAATAATTAATTGGAAAAATTTAATAATTGATTAAATGAGATTTAATTGATTATAAATTAATTAAGAAAAGTTCTTAATATTATTAATTAAAGGATTTAATTTTTGGAAATTAAATCAAGAGAGAGAATTATTTCTAAAGTGTTTAGAAAAAGGATTAATAATTAAAAGGTGTTTTAATTATTAATGAGAATAATAAATGGGATAATAATAATAATATTTATGGCAAAATTTCAGCTGAAAATTTTGCCTATAAATATACTATTATAGACCCTATTTTCATTCGAACCCCAAAAACCCAAAAAGTTTGGAAAACCCAATTCTCTCCACCTCCTTCCTCCTCCTTAACATCGTTTTCTTGGCGGATACCGGTGGAGTGCTTCACACTTGAGGAGCAACTGCTATGAATCTCTGATTGTTGTCTCCGAATTATTTTAAAGGTTAGATTTGATCCCTCGAATTTTTATTCATGATCTGTATGCTTTTATTTGGATTTTATATGTGCAAAAGTGTTTTGCCATGCCCCCACTGCGTTTAAAATCCAACAGCTTATGTATTTTCATTTCAGTATTTAGAACTAGCAGTGATAGATTGTAATCAGGCATGTATGAACTCGGCTAGTTGTTTCATCCCTAAGATATAATTGGGAGATCTTATGAATATATATCGAAACAGTTATTAAAGAATTGATGTCTATATTAATGCACTTTATAAAACCTGTTAAGTAATAAATGACATGCTTATATATGAATAAAATAACCTAACTGTTATAATCATGTGACCAATTTTCCTTATCAGAATAATGCCACCCCGTAGAAGAGGAACCAGGGCACAGCCCGCAAAGTCTGTTAACCAACACCGAGGTGACCTAGTAGTAAATGAGGAAAGTGAAGAAGACATAGACTATAATGAATATGATGAGGAAAAATATGTAGAAGAAGAGGCCGAGGATACCCAACAGGGAGGGAACCCCATAAATGAATTTATGGAACTGCTGAGAGCAAATCTGAACCAACATCCCATTCCACCACAGCCCCATGCTGCCCAACAGACTGCAGCTATTGCCTTTAGAGCCTTCAAATCCCTCAAACCCCCAGAGTTTCTAGGATCTGCTGACCCCGTTGAAGCACGGGCCTGGCTCAAAGAGATAGAAAAGTCCTTCGAGATACTAGGAGTTGAGGAACGACATAAGACCATTTTTGCTTCTTACATGTTGAAAGGAGAAGCTAACTATTGGTGGGAGTCCAAACGAAACCTAGAAACTGATGCTGTGATCCCATGGGATAGATTTACCCGACTGTTCTTAGACAAGTACTTCCCTAGGTTTATGGAAACCCAGATGGAGATTAGGTTTCTGGAGTTGAAACAGGATAAGATGACCGTGGCAGAATATGAGGCCAAATTTACTGAGTTATCTAGATTTGTGCCTGAGTTTATGAATACCGAAGAAAAGAAAGCGCGAAGGTTCCAGCTTGGTCTGAAATAATGGATACAGAACCGAGTAGCAATGTTAGAGCTGACAGACTATGCCACCTTAGTACAGAAAGCCTCGATTGTTGAAGCTGGTAGTGAGCAGACTGTGAAAGAAAAGGAGAATAGGAAGAGGAAGATAGGAAGCCAAGGAATAGGAACCGGAAACAGGAGCCTTCCAAGTAGGTTCGTCAGGGGAGCGGTGTCCCAACCTGCATGAGGCCCCAGATTCAGAAAGGCCCCAAGTGAGAGCGTTGGCCAGGGCGGCGGACAATCTAGGGCAACATTTCATAGCCAACCACGTGCCCCAATACCAGAATGTCAAACCTGTAAGAAGAGGCACCTTGGAGTGTGTAACCAGACAAGAGCCCCTCTGAGATGTTACCTGTGTGACCAAATCGGGCACCTTGCCAACAGTTGCATCCGGCCCAAATTAACGTGTTTCCAATGTGGGAAGGTAGGACACATGAAGAGGGATTGCCCAACGTTGAATCCCCCAGCCTCAGGAATGAGTAGAGCTGCATCTAATCGACCTCCAGCCACTAGGACCTTCAACATGACTGTTCAGGATGCTGTCCGAAACACTGACGTGATATCAGGTACCCTTTTGTTAAATTCCGAACATGCAAATGTCCTATTTGATTCTGGAGCAACCAAGTCTTTTATATCTCAATATTTTGCTAGCAAGTTAAAACTTAATGCCATACCCTTACGTGAGGTATTACGAGTGAAATAGCAAACAAGGAAATAATCCCTGTAAATCAAATATACCCTAAGTGCAAGCTAAAATTAGAAGAGAAGATCTTCGAGGTCGACTTAATACCATTCGCGTTAGGAGAATTTGATGTGATCTTAGGAATGGATTGGTTATCCAGTAACGGAGCGCAAATAGATTGTGAACAGAAGAAAGTTAAGATAAGAGTGCGGAATGATAAAGAAGTAGTGTTTAAAGGTCAACGGCAGAACCATAAATTTTTGACCATGCTTCAAGCAAAAAGATTGTTAAGGAAAGGTAACGAGGCCTATTTGGCTTATGTAATAGATACCCAGAAGGAGGTCCCCAATATACAGAACATACCCATAGTAAACGAATTCGAGGATGTATTTCCAGAAAACTTACCAGGATTACCACCTGACAGAGAAATAGAGTTCGCTATAGAGTTAGCACCAGGGATGTCACCAGTATCCAAGGCCCCATATAGGTTAGCCCCAGTTGAGATGAAAGAACTAGCTTCTCAACTGCAAGAATTATTAGATAACGGAATGATAAGGCCCAGTGTGACACCATGGGGAGCACCAGTACTATTCGTAAAGAAAAAGGATGGCAGCATGAGATTATGTATAGACTATCGAGAGCTGAATAAGCTGACTATAAAGAATAGGTACCCTCTTCCCAGAATTGATGACCTATTCGACCAACTCAAAGGAGCTGTACATTTTTCCAAAATAGATTTAAGGACAGGATACCACCAGTTGAAAATCAAACCGGAAGATATACCAAAGACTACTTTTCGCACTAGGTATATGTAACACCCCCAAATCCGGGGTCGGGGATCCGGGTTGTCACGAGTTCCATTTCCCTTAATAACACCCAATCTTAATAAACAATCAACTACTCCGTACTGTGACCCCACAATAAACACACACACCACAAGTTATAGTCTCAGAGATGAATATCCAAAAATAACACGAGTCATTTTATTCCATAATTATATGCCATTACACCTTAAAAGGGTTTCTGAATAAATTTATATTTCTTTGCCATTATTACAACTCATAATATACATAAGTCTAGTACATCATTAGTTGAAAACTTAGCCTATTGGTAATTTCTACCTCAGCTACAACGGCCTCAACGCTTCCAGAAAGCTGCGGAACGTTTCCTATCCACTTGCGAATTGGGAGCTTGGTCCTGTTCATCTTATCTATCTGATGTTGTGTGATAAAAGAAGAAAGCAAGGGTGAGCAGCAAGCCCACCAAAATAATATGTATAATGATTAACAATATATGAGCCTTCTCATAGTACTCATGAAAGTCTTGGTCAAAAGAAATGAACCAAGTTGATATCTTAATGCGATGAATTCGCAAAATATTCAGTATATATATACATATATACTTTTCAAAATATTGGAAGTCCTCTTCCATGCATAATACACACAGAGTTCCAGTGTATAACTGTATAAAAATACCGTTGCAAGGTGATCTCATATATCTAACCTTGTCTCAATGTTTTTCTGAAAATCTTTGTCATGCATAAGATAATCATTTACTAGATATAAGTTTAAAAGATGAAGTTACAAGATACTCCAATATACTTATATCTTTTCCAAATACTACTTGAACTACCACCGTTCAAGTTATAATTAGTTCAAAAGTTCATCACATAGATGAGACTACAAGATAATACTTGAATAGATTCAACCTTTAAAATATCATCAAAATAAAATGAAGTTATGAGATACTTCATTTGATGCAAACATCATTTTGAAAACTTGACCCTGCCAACACTCAAGAATCGCCCAACCGTAGCCTTTCTATCGAAGTGCTCTGGGTAGTGTTGCAGAAATATCCAATTGGATGATGAACTCATTACGGGAGTTTGCCGTGCCAGGAAGACCACTTACGATGATCAGTCGTAGTAGTGCAACCCCACCATTTTCTACATGTAGAGGAGAACCTGTCGGATTTACTTGTCAACCGAACACTGAACTCCTAAGGAATGGACCGCCTTAGCGGAACTTCCAGGCCATTTGGGCCAATATAATAAGGCTGGGCCGACGCCACTCGACCACTTACGCCACTCCTAGTTCAGATGAAATCCATGACTCTGAAACGTAAAGCTCGGTCCCCCTTTCCCCAAG
Source organism: Apium graveolens (assembly GCF_009905375.1). Lineage (NCBI taxonomy): Eukaryota > Viridiplantae > Streptophyta > Magnoliopsida > Apiales > Apiaceae > Apium > Apium graveolens. The sequence continues at coordinate 35,880,492 of NC_133651.1, forward strand.
TAGAAACTTGTTGATACGGCTCCACCAAGAAGTCGTATCTAGTTGGAAAGGAGAACTCACCGATATTTCCCAGGCGATGCCTGTTAATGGATTAGCTTGTTCCAAGAATTTTACTTCCCGAGTGTTGGGTAAGTAATCAATTCATTTAACAAAACAGAACCTTGTTGCGAATATAAAACATACCACAGAGCCGGATCCATCAGGTTTTTAGCGAGTATTTAAATCCCCTTCGAAAGGAGGATCTTAAATATAAAAATGAGTTTTGGGATCCGCTCTAACTTTTGAAAATCATTTTAAAGACTTGAAAACACTTTAAAGAGTGTTAGGAATAATGCCGATTTAATAAAGTAAATCAGTCTCAATATAAAGAAATATCTGAATATTATTATTTAAATAATATTCCCATAAAGAATAATTGAGGTAGAAGTTGGAAAACTTATACTTGAAATGAATAGTAAATAATTAAAGATATACTTATACGAAAGTAATATCTTTATTTGAATATCAAAAGTAAGTTTGATTATCGAACATTATTCTTTAATAAAATAAAGAATATTAATAAATAATAAGCGGAGTCATAATATCTCGAATGAATATTATAAATAATATTTATTAAATAAAATAAAGGAGTCATACATCCTCAAATGAATATCCAAGTAATATTCAATAAATAATATAAAGGAGTCATAAGTCCTCGAATGAAGATTCAAGATAATATTCATTAATAAAATAAAGTTATCGAATAAACCTTATTCGATTAATAGTTTTGAAAACTATAACCATATATATATATAAATATATATATATATAAAATCTACTCGGGATCCTCGACTCCCGGTTTTAGAAAATGTTTTCACCTTTGGGTCCCTATACTAAGGGTATATGCAAATTACCGCTATTCTCTAGCATAGGTATTATCAACTTAACCAACAGATATATATGGCAAGAATACGAAACAGGCATGCATATGTACCATATCACATGCTACAATATATCACAAGAATTTGCTAATATAACCATCATGCATTTATTACAAGATAATGCATATACATATATACATCACAACAACAGTATAACGGGTAGAAAACTTGCCTGAGCGACTGGGGGTTACGAATGGCTCGGGACAAGTCTGGTAACCTATAAACAACAAGTAAGTTGGAATTAAACCAAAGTCACTTGTAAATCTATACATTAACCAACTTAGACTCTAACGCTCGCTTTGCGCTTACTGATTCTCTTAAGTCACTCGAGTAGCCTCGGCTCCACCATTTTTAATAATTTAACCATTACGAGTTTTAAGGCGATTCCTTCGCGAGTGTCTTACCAACTGCCTAACACTCTTACCATAATTGTTTCATACATTAATTAACCATTTTTGGTCTTTAACCTATGTTTCAAAGTAATCCAAAAACATTACAACAGCCCCAAATCAACTCATTATAATCAATCTACTTAATCCAAAAACTTGAATTTAAACTATACTACATTCTTTAACCAAATCATAAGATTTCAACAAATCAATCACCACCATTCCAACCCAAACTCTTAAACAAACAAGTTTCAAGCTACTCTTTACCCTCACAACCATAATCAACCTAATATACAAATTAAAGCTAGGGTTTAGAGATGATATACCTTCCTTGAAGTGGTGGGAGTAGCTAGGAGGCCTTAAGAAGCCTTGAGGAGTCTTAGGAATGCTTGGATCTTAAAGGAAAATCAAGAAAATTTAAGTTAAAAACCTTGAAATCACTATTCATTGTCTTCTTTATTGATTTCTTGAAGAAGATTGAGAAAGAATTGAAGGCTTAAACTCATAATATAGCCATAACTATGCATAAGGAATACTAGGGAATTATCTTACCAATTTAGGAAGTCTTGATCTTGAGTTTTGAAATTTCTTTCTCTTTGAAATAGTAAAAAGCCGAGAGCATGAAGAAAATAAAATGCCTTGTGTTCTTGTTTTGATGAAAAATGAATATTTGCTTGGTTGGTTGAATTAGTTTTGTTTTGTTTTAGGTCAATTACCCATTTACCCTTGATTTTGTGTGGTTAATATTCCACCACATTTCCTTCCCTCTTATGTCATGCTTGCATCACTTTGTGATGTCATCACCCCTCCTTTGTCCTCTTTCTATTGGTTGGATGACACCATCCTCTCTAATCCCTTTGATTAACTTCCTAATTGTTTGCCTAATGACCGCTGATCTGTTATACGGTTCGCTTAACTTTCGTTTTCGTTTATCGTTTGAGGGATCATTCCCGGAATCTTATTACTTAGGTTCCCTTAACCTTTCTCAATATATTATATTCCTTTTTATGATTCTCTCTTATAATCCTTTAATTTAAATCCTTTTTATCCTGTTACCTTTTACTCAATTCTTTCCGTATCTAGTGGATTTCCGGGAAAAACCAAAGTGTTCGGAATTGGATTCTGACGATGTTTACATACACTTATATACCATATAGAGTACTACTAAAATCTCAGAATATCCATAACAGAATCCCTACATAGTGTGGCATGAAAAGTTTTCTCATTTAGTTAAAACACTATTCATAAGGGTTACAAAAAGTTCAAAATTTTGGGGTTATTACAGTCTCACCTCCTTAAAAGGATTCCGTCCCGGAATCAGATAGAAAATTAATAGGGATACTCTCTTAGCATTGCACTTTTTAACTCTCGAGTAAATTTTCCCACATTGTGGTCCTACCACCAAACTCTGCCTAGTTTAATAACCCTTCTCCTAAGCACTTGTTCCTTTTCACTCTATAACCCTTCCTGGTTGCTCCATATAGGTTACGTCGGGTTGCATGTCTATGCGCTCATATGCCCCTATTTATCTGGCATCCGAATTACACTTTCTTAATCATTGATATGTGAAACACGTTATGAACTTGCTACAGGTTCGGGGGTAGGGCTAGCTCGTATGCTATCCTCCCAATATGTTTTAGTATATCCAAGGGTCCGACACATTGTGGACTTAGCTTTCCTTTCTTTCCGAATCTCATCAATCCTTTCCGAGGGAATACCTATAACAGCACTAGGTCCCCTACTTCCTATTCCTTGACCTTTCGTGTCAAATCAACATATGTATCATGTCCATCTTGGGCTACTACCAGCCGTCCTCTGATTAGATCTATCATATCCTTGGTCCTTTGGACCACTGCTGGTCCGAGCATTTTGCGCTCTACAACTTCATCCTAACATAAGGGAGATCGACATTGTCTTCCCTCAAGGATCCCATAAGGCGATATCTCAATACTGACATATGATCTATCGTCGTAAGAAAACTCAATCCGTGATAACTGATCATTCCAAATTATTTCCAGTCTATTGCACAGACTCTCATTATAGCGTTTAGCATTAGAGCTTTTGCTTCTCAATACCCATTCTTTTCCAGTTCGTAATCGCTACAACCTTCCGTTCCTAATATTATACTAGTTATACTTTTGCTCGTTAGCGTTCTATAACCTTTTAATAACCACGTCAACCTTAGTATCACGAATGTGTTTCCATTCCGAATACTACCACAACTTTATTACTCCTTTTTCAGCTGTTTCTATTTCCCAAAGTTTGATCAATCATATAGAAGTAAAGGAATTTGTTGAGAGATCACTATGATCATGAACACTTGTTATATCGCATAGTTAGTACAGAAGGTGGCCAGCCTTTAGTACTTGACAAGCAATTAAATAATAGATGGTATCCTACTAGGCTTCTATCACACAGATAGATAGTCATTCGGTAATACCTCCCCTTCTGGAAGGGTTGTTCTTCTCAGCTTACATGAAATGAAAAGAAGAGAAAAGAACGAACTGAAGAGAATTGTATATATGAAAAAAAATATACTGCTACAAAATATCTGGCTTGGAACCTACCTCTGAATTATAGAGGTTTGTCATAGGAGAACAAAACATATGTGTATTTATATAAACATCAAGTATTATAGCATCATATTTCACATGCTTAAATATTTACTATTCCATCCATCATTCTATGGACCCATGCTCTTCCTCGAGCTTATACACAATCACCTTTGAAACTCCTTCGACATCGAAAATCGAATCTGGGATCTCATTCTAGACATCATCGTTACTAGAATTCTATGCTTGCACTGCAACCTTCCTCGTATAGTAATACGACTCTCTATTGATAAGAAGGAATCAGTATTCAATAGGTAGATAATCGACTTAATTAGTCTATCAATGATAACTTATACATCACCACAACCCTATTAGTGGTACCTAATCTCAACATCCATTCCAACACAACTCTCATGGTTGTAATTAATCGGCTCATTACCCGCACAATTATTCCTGCACTACTAGGGTCCACCGTTGACCTACTGTAATCATTCATTTTCCATGAAGTCTTAATAGCTAACTATACGGAGTCTATACATCTCGTATCGAATTCTTCTAAGGAGGTAACATGATCACCGTTCATGATTCATGAAGAACACTCCTGAACTTGACGTACATATGACATGAAGTAGATAAAATTGCAGAAGAGTTTGAATGAAGGCAACGATAGCAGGTTAATACCATTCTTAATCATATACCTTCAATAGAAGACTTAACTCAAAGGTCCGTTTAGTCCTTTTTGAAACATGGTCCTGGATTATCCTCAGGGTAGTTCCTTCTAAGATAGATAGCCCGCTCATGGCAATTATACGAATTAAACCTTTACCAAACTACTATTACGGTTGGGTATTGCACAATCATCAGAAGGAATGTCAATCTTCCAAACCATAATACAACCTTCACGGCTTCAACCATCATCACTGTATTCCTCTGGCACGAGCGCCTATAATTATCCTCTTACATTTAAAGTGTCGGCCACCTCTTTGGCCTTTCCTGATAGTAAAATTTCCTTACAATCAATGTCTTTTTAACCACCTCCAACTAAATTTTCTACCTCACTTCAGTCACTGCTTATGTGAAAATGCTTCTCTTAAGTCTTGGTGAGAGAGAAAAAAAAATCACCATTTTCCCATAAGTCATTGCCTTAGTCTTTAGATGTGAACATTGCCACGACTGACTCTCGATCATTCTTAGGACATCTTTTATCTTGGGTCCTTCTTACTTTGACAGTTCTGACCTCCGTTAGTTCAATCTATACTTTCTCATGGTTTAACATGTGCCCCACTTGGCATCATTATAATTACGTCATATTTCCTTTATCAATATTTCTATTCTTGAGAATTTTGAATATTACCTTTCTCCTTATAAAACTTCTAAGGTTATCCTTGAATCGTTCCTCCTGTATTCCCTAGATACAGGGCATATCAAAATACCATTTACTAATACCAGAATCATTGTCTATATACTTCTGAAAAATTTCTCCACTGATCCTTAAAGGTTGTTATTACATTAATCCTTTCCAATTCATACTGTCAAAACTCATACTATCCCTATTAAGGGTGAAATGCCAACCTTTATGCATTCCCCTAGGATTCATTTTAAGTTACCGATGTTCTATCTTTAATGCCACCTTTAAAAAGGTACATGCATCCTTCCATGGATAAATCAAGTCATATATCCCTGACAAGGGTGTCCTATTCAATCATTCCCACCTCGATAGTATATGCCTATTTTCACAATAACATCTGTATTCAAAATGGGGTCAATCAATATGGCCTCCAAAAGATAACAACGGTTATCCGCTTTTCTTGCCTAATTTGGTAATGATAACAAGGATGTTCTGGAAGATATTGGTCGTGTTCAACGTGAACTTCTTCTTAATAATTCCTTATTTACTTTTATTGTTTATCCCAACAGTCATCTCAATGTTGGGATATCTCTCATACCTGGCGTCTCCCTTTCTGGGTATCGAGCCACCGGTCCTACATTTCACATTCTTGAAGGTCGCTTCCTTCATCCAATTTTCCTTCTTTCTTACTTTCTTGTCTCCTTAGTCTATCCGCGTCTCATTATTTATCCTTCGAACTATCTCAAGGTTTCCTCGAATCCTCCCAACTTACAGGGGATAAAATATATGTATCTCTTATGCCCTCAACCATCAATTTTAACTCATGGTGAATCATCCTCATCCTGACGAATGCATACTTTCTATTTCTATTGCTACGAGTCTTTAGGACTTCCTCATACCTAACTCCCTTATCATACCTTAAACTCTATTGCCTTTATATTCCTTTCCACTTCAGTTTCTTTCTATTTTCCTTTCTCTTATAATTATTTCATGAACCAACACAACATAAGCATTGATTTCAAACATCCCGTCATTCTGGATTCATGCCCTCAGAACGAATCTTGACAACTTTTACAACTTAGATTCATAATTCATCATACTCGTCTGCCTTTGTTCTGGCTCTAAAGCTTTTACACTATCTCCATAACCTTGGGAAGTACTTTCCTGAAACAATTAACTGAACTTAAATCTGTTTATTATAATCTCTTGCTCCGTGCCTTCCTTGGCCTTTCACCAGCGGGTGGTCTCCCTCTTAGGAGGGTAAGTGACAAAACAGTCTTTTGTGGTTCGTCAATCATTTAGAATCTCAAATGATTCCTCTATTTCCTGTAGCCAGGATCTTGCCTCGACTGGGTCAACCTGTTCCTTGGAACTCTGAGAGCTTAGCGACTTAAAGGTCATGAAAGAATTTCCTACCGCATTGTTTCCTCAAGGTGGTGGTTGGGGATAATAGTCTAAGTTCTTTTTAGACAGGTCCATGAATTGCCGTATAGGAGTACCGTCTCGGGTCTCCTTTCCTTACTTGACTTTCTGTTTCCTTAGTATGAAATGTTTCATCCTTCTCCCACAATCAGGGTTATCTTATACGTTAAAATCCTTGTTTTCCACTTCATTATATTATGGGCTCCTTCTTTCTTAATAGCGTCCTCCCTGACTATCACATTCAGGGTTTGCCCTAACTCTTATTCCTCGAACTATGACTTTCATCTAAGATCTCATCTTTAAGCTCTTGAACATTTGGAACCCAAATTCTGTAGGAATACCTCATTATTCCCTTATCATCTTTCTCGGTATTAATCTCTTATCTATTTGTTGGCTTTCTGCCTTCATTCATCACTTTTTCTGGCACAATCTGTTCTTTTCCAATAATTTGAACTGTATTGCAATCTCAAACAGCTTTTCGGTACCGGCTCCGGTTACCTTCACTTCTATTTCCATTTTCTCAAAATCTCTCATAAACTCTCCCAAAGACATTATTATCTTGAGTCTCTCCTTTTTACTAAGGGCATCAGCCACCACATTGGCTTTCCCTGAATGATAAAGAATCTCCCAATCATAATTCTTGATTAGCTCTAACCACCTCATTTGGCGCATGTTGAGCTCTTTCTGCGTGAAAATGTACTAGAGCACTTATGGCTTGTGTAGATCTCGCACTTTTCTCCATACAAGTAGTGCCTCCAATCTTTAGGGCAAAACTATTGCCATGAGCCCAAGCTCATGGGTGGGGATATCGAATTTTATCTTCCCTTAATTGTCTTGACGCGTACGCGATTATCTTGCTGTGCTGTATAAGAAGCACCCAAATTCCTTATGCGAAGCGTCACTACAAATTACAAAATCTCCTTTTTCCATCCGGCAACGCCAACATAGGGGCCGTCACCAACCTTTGCTTCAGTTCTTAACAGCTGTTCTCGCATATCTCTGTCTATTCGAACTTCTCAGTCTTATGAGTAAGCCGCGTTAAAGGGGCTACTATCTTTACAAACTTGCACGAACCACCGGTAGTGACCGGCCAATCCTACCTCTGGGAGTTGCCCTAACTATGGTCATCAATTCCTCAGTGGTCCTTTATTCATTCTTGTCAGGATCCTTCACGGGATCCTCCTCAGCAACAATCCCTTCTAGGACAACATCCTCAACCGTTACATCCTCAATATCAACATCATCCGGTCCTGCGTTAGGACGCTCTATTGGATCCACAATCCGATCTCCAATTAGTAATAAAACATCATCGCGTTGTTACTCCTCAGCCCCAGGGTTCGGTGTCCCGCTACCATATACGATAACGAACTATATTTCTATCACGATATTTATAAGGGTTCCCATAAGGGTTTTAACTGTCGGTACTACGTTAGGTAGCCCGACTATGAACTTGGCAAGAGTTCTTATTATCTTAGTGAACTTATTATCTTAACGTCACATCATCTCTGAGGTTTATAACGCTTAGCTCTGATACCACTTCTGTAACACCCCCAAATCTGGGGTCGGGGATCCGGGTTGTCATGAGTTCCATTTCCCTTAATAACACCCAATCTTAATAAACAATCAACTACTCCGTACTGTGACCCCGCAATAAACACACACACCACAAGTTATAGTCTCAGAGATGAATATCCAAAAATAACACGAGTCATTTTATTCCACAATTATATGCCATTACACCTTAAAAGGGTTTCTGAATAAATTTACATTTCTTTGCCATTATTACAACTCATAATATACATAAGTCTGGTACATCATTAGTTGAAAACTTAGCCTATTGGTAATTTCTACCTCAGCTACAGCGGCCTCAACGCTTCCAGAAAGCTGCGGAACGTTTCCTATCCGCTTGCGAATTGGGAGCTTGGTCCTGTTCATCTTATCTATCTGATGTTGTGTGATGAAAGAAGAAAGCAAGGGTGAGCAGCAAGCCCACCAAAATAATATGTATAATGATTAACAATATATGAGCCTTCTCATAGTACTCATGAAAGTCTTGGTCAAAAGAAATGAACCAAGTTGATATCTTAATGCGATGAAGTCGCAAAATATTCAGTATATATATACATATATACTTTTCAAAATATTGGAAGTCCTCTTCCATGCATAATACACATAGAGTTCCAGTGTATAACTGTATAAAAATACCGTTGCAAGGTGATCTCATATTTCTAACCTTGTCTCAACGTTTTTCTTAAAATCTTTGTCATGCATAAGATAATCATTTACTAGATATAAGTTTAAAAGATGAAGTTACCAGATACTCCAATATACTTATATCTTTTCCAAATACTACTTGAACTACCACCATTCAAGTTATAATTAGTTCAAAAGTTCATCACATAGATGAGACTACAAGATAATACTTGAATAGATTCAACCTTTAAAATATCATCAAAATAAAATGAAGTTATGAGATACTTCATTTGATGCAAACATCATTTTGAAAACTTGACCCTGCCAACACTCAAGAATCGCCCAACCGTAGCCTTTCTATCGAAGTGCTCTGGGTAGTGTTGCAGAAATATCCAATTGGATGATGAACTCATTACGGGAGTTTGCCGCGCCAGGAAGACCACTTACGATGATCAGTCGTAGTAGTGCAACCCCACCATTTTCTACATGTAGAGGAGAACCTGTCGGATTTACTTGTCAACCGAACACTGAACTCCTAAGGAATGGACCGCCTTAGCGGAACTTCCAGGCCATTTGGGCCAATATAATAAGGCTGGGCCGACACCACTCGACCACATACGCCACTCCTAGTTCAGATGAAATCCATGACTCTGAAACGTAAAGCTCGTTCCCCCTTTCCCCAAGTAGAAACTTGTTGATACGGCTCCACCAATAAGTCGTATCTAGTTGGAAAAGAGAACTCACCGATATTTCCCAGGCGATGCCTGTTAATGGATTAACTTGTTCCAAGAATTTTACTTCCCGAGTGTTGGGTAAGTAATCAATTCATTTAACAAAACAGCAACCTTGTTGCGAATATAAAACACACCACAGAGCCGGATCCCTCAGGTTTTGAGCGAGTATTTAAATCCCCTTTGAAAGGAGGTTCTTAAATATAAAAATGAGTTTTGGGATCTGCTCTAACTTTTGAAAATCATTTTAAAGACTTGAAAACACTTTAAAGAGTGTTTGGAATAATGCCGATTTAATAAAGTAAATCAGTCTCAATATAAAGAAATATCTGAATATTATTATTTAAATAATATTCCCATAAAGAATAATTGAGGTAGAAGTTGGAAAACTTATACTTGAAATGAATAGTAAATAATCAAAGATATACTTATACGAAAGTAATATCTTTATTTGAATATCAAAAGTAAGTTTGATTATCGAACATTATTCTTTAATAAAATAAAGAATATTAATAAATAATAAGCGGAGTCATAATACCTCGAATGAATATTATAAATAATATTCATTAAATAAAATAAAGGAGTCATACATCCTCAAATGAATATCCAAGTAATATTCAATAAATAATATAAAGGAGTCATAAGTCCTCGAATGAATATTCAAGATAATATTCATTAATAAAATAAAGTTATCGAATAAACCTTATTCGATTAATAGTTTTGAAAACTATAACCATATATATATATAAATATATATATATATATATATATATATATATATATATATAAAATCTACTCGGGATCCTCGACTCCCGGTTTTAGAAAATGTTTTCACCTTTGGGTCCCTATACTAAGGGTATATGCAAATTACCACTATTCTCTAGCATAGGTATTATGAACTGAACCAACAGATATATATGGCAAGAATACGAAACAGGCATGCATATGTACCATATCACATGCTACAATATATCGCAAGAATTTGCTAATATAACCATCATGCATTTATTACAAGTTAATGCATATACATATATACATCACAACAACAGTATAACGGGTAGAAAACTTGCCTGAGCGACTGGGGGTTACGAATGGCTCGGGACGAGTCTGGTAACCTATAAACAACAAGTAAGTTGGAATTAAACCAAAGTCACTTATAAATCTATACATTAACCAACTTAGACTCTAACGCTCGCTTTGCGCTTACTGATTCTCTTAAGTCACTCGAGTACCCTCAGCTCCACCATTTTTAATAATTTAACCATTACGAGTTTTAAGGCGATTCCTTCGCGAGTGTCTTACCAACTGCCTAACACTCTTACCATAATTGTTTCATACATTAATTAACCGTTTTTGGTCTTTAACCTATGTTTCAAAGTAAGGCGAGGGGAAAAGTTTCGTTCGCGAAACGCCGTTACTTAAAACGGTCGTTTCTCCTAAACCGTATATCGGAATCAAACGAACTATATATCAAAACGAAGCTCGTAACATGAGCTATCTAAACATGGTAATGGTCAACATCTAGCAGGGGGTTCTCGGGTCGTAATGTTATGAACAAAAGCAGTCTAAAGTAAATCGGACATTACGACGGCTATGTTTACGCGATTTCCCAAATTTAAACCATTCCAAAACCATCACAATTCAACCCCAATTCACAACCCAATCAAACCTACATCTAAACTACATTACAACAGCCCCAAATCAACTCATTATAATCAATCTACTTAATCCAAAAACTTGAATTTAAACTATACTACATTCTTTAACCAAATCATAAGATTTCAACAAATCAATCACCACCATTCCAACCCAAACTCTTAAAAAAACAAGTTTCAAGCTACTCTTTACCCTCACAACCATAATCAACCTAATATACAAATTAAAGCTAGGGTTTGGAGATGATATACCTTCCTTGAAGTGGTGGGAGTAGCTAGGAGGCCTTAAGAAGCCTTGAGGAGTCTTAGGAATGCTTGGATCTTAAAGGAAAATCAAGAAAATTTAAGTTAAAAACCTTGAAATCACTATTCATTGTCTTCTTTATTGATTTCTTGAAGAAGATTGAGAAAGAATTGAAGGCTTAAACTCATAATATAGCCATAACTATACATAAGGAATACTAGGGAATTATCTTACCAATTTAGGAAGTCTTGATCTTGAGTTTTGAAATTTCTTTCTCTTTGAAATAGTAAAAAGCCGAGAGCATGAAGAAAATAAAATGCCTTGTGTTCTTGTTTTGATGAAAAATGAATATTTGCTTGGTTGGTTGAATTAGTTTTGTTTTGTTTTAGGTCAATTACCCATTTACCCTTGATTTTGTGTGGTTTATATTCCACCACATTTCCTTCCCTCTTATGTCATGCTTGCACAACTTTGTGATATCATCACCCCTCCTTTGTCCTCTTTCTATTGGTTGGATGACACCATCCTCTCTTATCCCTTTGATTAACTTCCTAATTGTTTGCCTAATGACCGCTGATCTGTTATACGGTTCGCTTAACTTTCGTTTTAGTTTATCGTTTGAGGGATCATACCCGGGATCTTATTACTTAGGTTCCCTTAACCTTTCTCAATATATTATATTCCTTTTTATGATCCTCTCTTATAATTCTTTAATTTAAATCCTTTTTATCCTGTTACCGTTTACTCAATTCTTTCCGTATCTAGTGGATTTCCGGGAAAAACCAAAGTGTCCGGAATTGGATTCTGACGATCTTTACATACACTTATATACCATATAGAGTACTACTAAAATCTCAGAATATCCATAACAGAACCCCTACATAGTGTGGCATGAAAAGTTTTCTCATTCAACTAAAACACTATTCATAAGGGTTACAAAAAATTCAAAATTTTGGGGTTATTACAGTATGGACACTATGAGTTCTTAGTCATGTCGTTTGGATTAACCAATGCACCTGCAGCCTTTAAGGATTTGATGAACAGAGTGTTTAAAAAGTACCTGGACATATGTGTGATAGTTTTTATAGATGATATTCTGATCTACTCAAAGACAGAGCAAGAACATGCAGAACATTTGAGGATAGTCTTAGAAATCTTGAGGAATGAGAAATTGTAAGCCAAATTTTTGAAGTGCGAATTTTAGTTGAGAGAAGTTCAGTTTGTAGGACATGTGTGTTGGATTTTAATCACAGCGGAAGCATGGTAAAACACTTTCACACATATAAAATCCAAATAAAAGCATATAAATCGTGATTAAAACATATGAATCGATTACTAACCTTTAATAGCGATCCGAATGCAACGATCGGAGATCCTTAGCAGCTGCTCCTCAAATGTAAAGCACTCCACCGGTATCCACCAAGAAAACGATGCTAAGGAGGAGGAGGTGGAGAAAATTAGGTTTTTCTAAAAATTTTGGGTTAAAAAAAATAGGGTTTATAATAGTATATTTATAGGCAAAATTTTCAGCTGAAATTTTCCCATAAAATATTATTATTATTAACCCTTTATTATTCACATTAAGAATTAAAACATCTTTAAATTATTAATCCTTTTTCTAAACACTTTAGAAATAATTCTCTCTCTTGATTTAATTTCCAAAAATTAAATTCTTAATTAATAATATTAAGAACTTTTCTTAATTAATTTATAATCAATTAAATCTCATTTAATCAATTATTAAATTTGCCAATTAATTATTTATTTCATAAATAAATAATTATTAGCCATTATTAATTAATTCCTCCACAATTAAATCATTCTCTTTTATGGTGTGACCCTGTAGGTTCAATATTAAGCCGGTAGTAGAAATAAATAATAATAAAACTATTTTATCATTATTTATATAAATTCTCTAATTTATTAAATATGATTAATTAATTAATATATTTATTCTACATCGTGAGGGATACTTCTCAGCATATCGCGACTATCCGGATAATACGAATTCACTGCTTAGAATACCAAGAACCTATTCAGTGAATAGTTACCGTACAATTAACTCCTTCTACCCTCCAATGTCCTGATTAAATACAAGGCATGGATCTTGTGTCAAGCCTATCTAATTTAATCATTTGCTTGCTCAGTTCTATGTAAATTAGAAACTCCTTTCTAATTTCATTCACTCTGGTCAGAGATTCCTGAACTAGCATAAGTGGATCAGCCTTGAACATTCTCTTCCTTCACTGGAAGGGGTAGATCCTTTATTGATCATACACTATCTTCGTGTACAAATTCCTATACCCAGTAGAGTCCTAATAATTGTCCCTGGAGACTAAGAACTAAACCAAAGCATAGTTCAATGTACACAAGATGACTATGATGACCTCAAGTCTAAGGATACTTGTACAACTATCACTATGTGAACAACTGCTGACACGTGAGTGAACTCCATCAGTTGTTCAGCTGTGCGAGTCATGTTCAGTGAACTTATTCTATAATAAGCACCTACATACTAGCTATAGTGTCACCACACAAATATCTATGAGAACAGACATCCTTCATAATGAAGCAAGCATAGTATGTACCGATCTTTGCGGATTATTAATTACCAGTTAGTAATCCTATGACCAGGAACTATTTAAGTTTAGAGTTATCATCTTTTAGGTCTCACTATTATGATCTCATCATAATCCATAAAAAGCTTTACTCTAAACTATGGTATATCTTATGTAAACACTTAAATAGATAGAGCCCGTAATAAAAACAAAACAAGTCTTTTATTAATATCAATGAAATCAAAACAGATTACATAAAAGTTATTCCTAAATCCTCATACATGATTGGACTTAGGACATATTCCTTTCAATCTCCCACTTGTACTAAAGCCAATCACTCTGGTATCTAATACCCATCTTGTCTTTATGATGATCAAAGTGACTTTCAGAAAGTAGCTTTGTGAGTGGGTCTGCTATGTTGTTATGTGTGTCAACTCTCTTTCAATACAATACAAGAAATGTTACCGCGCTCCCACTAACCCTTTTGTAGACACATGGTTCATCTACGTTTTTGATAAAACCAAACTCTTTGATTGTCTCATCAAAACGGATGTTCCATCTACGAGAAGCTTGCTTTAAACCTCATATGGTTCGCAGCAGCTTACACACTAGGTTTTCATTTCCCTTGGAATGAAAACCATCTGGCCATTTTCCAGATTTCATAGTCGTAGTAAGCAGCAATCGCAAGCAAAATCCGAACTGATTTTAACAGGGCTATAGGTAAAAGGTTTCATCAAAGTCAATCCATTGCCTTTGTTTGAATTCTTTTGCCACAAGCCTGGCCTTAAAGGTCTCCACCTGTCCATCTTCTCTAATCTTTCTTTTGTATACCGTATACATAGATTCCATTTCAGATTTCATGGTACTTTGCCATTTCTATGAGTCAACACTACTCATAGCCTCATTATAGGTCACAGGGTTGTCATCATCAATGATTGACAACTCATTGTCATTCTCAATGATAAGGCCATAATACCTCTCAGGTTGGCGAGACACTCTCTCTGACCTACGAACGGGCTGTTCCACAGAAGGTTGTTCAGTCTGAACAGGTGTTTCCACTTGATCCGTAGTAGTTTGTGCTTCTTGAACTTCATCAAGTTCAATTTTCCTCCCACTGTTTCCTTCAAGGATAAACTCCTTTTCCAAGAAGGTAGCATGTCTGGAGACAAACACCCGATGATCGGTATAAAAGTAATACCCTAAAGTCTGTTTAGGATATCCCACAAAACTACATATTCCGGATCGAGATTCCAGCTTATCTGGGTCAACTTTCTTGACATAAGCTGGACATCTCCAAATCTTAACGTGTTTAAGACTCGGTTTCCTTTCTTTCCATATCTCATATGGAGTTTGAGGAACAGATTTGGAAGGCACCTTATTCAGTAAATATGCTGAGGTTTCCAATGCGTAACCCCATAGGAATACTGGAAGATTTTCATAGCTCATCATGGACCGAACCATGTCTAACAAAGTTCGATTTCTCCTTTTAGATACCAATCTGGAGGAGTCCACTGGGAGACTATACACTTTTCTTTGAGATAATCCAGAAACACTCCATTCAAGTATTCACCACCTCGATCTGATCGAAGAGTTATAATACCATTTTTGGTTTGTTTCTCCACTTCATACTTATACTCTTTGAACTTTTCAAAGGCTTCAGACTTGTGTTTCATCAAACACATATCCGAATCTAGATCTATCATCTATGAAAGTAATGAAGTATGAAAATCCACCCATGGCTTGCGTAGACATTGGTCCACATACATCTGTGTGTTCCAATCCTAGCAAATCTGTAGCCCTCTCTCCATGTCCACTAAATGGAGATTTGGTCATTTTACCCAATAGACAAGACTCGCATGTAGGATATGATTCAAAATCAAAAGGGGTCAAGTAACCCTTCCTTATGCAATGTCCGCAGTCTATTTTCACTAATATGACCAAGTCTGCAGTGCCAAAAGAAAGTGAGATTTTCATCATCCCTTTTCTTTTATTAGTTTGTTCAATCTGAAGTAAATTATGTCACATACATACAGACCATTATTTAAAGTACCACGTCCATAAAGAATATTATCTCTAAGAATAACACATTCATTATTCTCAATAATAAACGAAAATTCAGCCAAGTCTAACATAGGAATAATATTCCTCACAATCGAGGGAACAAAATAACAATTATTTTTAAAAAAAAACAATAGTCTTGCCTGTAGGCATATGTAAATGAAATGATCCTACATCTTCAGTAGCAACTCTTGCTCCATTTCCCATCAGTAGAATCACCTCCTCTTCCTTAAGAGTCCTACTTCTCCTTAGTGCCTGCAACAAATTGCAGATATGAGAACCACAGGCGGTATCTAATACCCAAGTAGAAATTTGATTTAATGACATATTCACTTCTATCATGAACATACCTGAATCAGAAGCGGTAGTCTCACTACCCTTCTTCTTCTTCAATTCTGCAAGGTAAACCTTGCAGTTCCTCTTCCAGTGCCCCACCATGTTACAGTGAAAGCAAACAACTTTGCTCTTGGGTTCTTCAGCTTTTGGTGGAACCGGCTTTTCTTCACCTACTTTCTTCTTCTTGGAAGGGTTCCTCTTCCTTTTTTTAGGATTGGAACCTTCACCAATTAGAAGAACAGAACTCTTCTTAGGGGGAAAATTCGATTCCGCAGTCTTCAACATGTTGTGGAGTTCAGGCAGGCTGACATCCAACTTATTCATATGAAAGTTCACAACAAACTGCGAGAACGAACTCGGAAGCGATTGCAAGACCAAGTCTTGGCTTAGCTCCCCATCCATCGCAAAACCAAGTTGTCCAAGACGTTCAATCAAATTGATCATCTTAAGTACATGGTCATTCACAGATGATCCCTCAGACATCCTACAACCAAACAGCTCCTTCGATATCTCATATCGAGCTATCCTCCCCGCCACATCATACAACTTTTGTAGATGCATTAGGATAGTGTGAGCATCCATATGCTCATGTTGCTTCTGTAGCTCAATGTTCATGGAAGCTAGCATGATGCATTGAGCAACATTTGCATCATCTATCCACTTACGATACACAACATGTTCATCATTATGTGCATCGCTAGCAGGTTCAGTAGGCTTAGGTGAGTCAAACACATATTCCAGCTTCTCAACCCTGAGAACAATTCTCAAGTTTCGAAGCCAGTCAGCATAATTAGGACCAGTCGACTTGTGAGCATCTAGTATGCTCCTGAGTGATAGTGCAGAAGACATAATGTATATAGTAAATCTGTAAATGATAAACATATAAAAACACTTAGCAAATATTCAATTTCATTTCAAAACACTATATGAACCGGGTCTTTATTCATAAGTGGCTCCCACTAGTTTATCTAATTTATTCAACCCCCTACGTGAAAAATTAAGCATTCATAATGCTAGTGGGAATAGGGATCCTACATTCCATTACACAACCCCGACTGTAGCACGAACCGCCATGTAATGTTCAATAGGCAGACAACTCTTGTCAATTACATCTTATGTTATTCCCTAATCAAACTTTAGCCTCTTGAATAATTGAGTCACGGCTGTGGCACGACAAACTCAATATTCTAAGTCAAGTCTAACCCAACATTTCGTACAATTGAATAAGTCTCCAATGGCCCACGGCTGTGGCACGTACCGACCTTTAGATTCTAATTCAATGTACACATCTCTATGTAATAGACAAGTATTTCTTATTTCAAAATCAAATCCATCGTCTGTAGCACAAACCGACAATGATTCAAAAATAAGAACTACTTTCTCTCATGTTGGAAGGCTATGACCGACACAAGCCCGTTATGTCATTGGCCAATTACTACTTGATATTATTTAATTTTAGAGGGATTATATTACGTTACAATCATAATCATATTATAAAGAGATTCTTCAAGTTAAATTAAATATTTCAAATCAATAATCAATAATCAGATGATTCCCAGATCGGGCGGAGCATTGTCAAGAGGCGTCACTTAATAACCCTTTCTTACAGATAGAAATCTGTTGTTGACAGAATCATCCTTTCTCTCATATTGAAAATTCATATTCAATTACGTGTTTCATAAACACAAAAATCTCATGATTGTATTCATAATATTATTATTAAGGTTATGAAACAATTTCACTATACTAGATTGTCTAACAAACGCCTTATATTCATTTAAGTTCACCTAAATCTATCATCACATGATAAACTAAGCATATATCACATATATAAACATGAATAAACGTCAAGGTAGGCATGTTACATCATCTAGCATATTGGTCTAAGCATTATACATCTCTATGTATCACATGAAGCATTTAAAAGCTATTAAAACAGTCAAAAAATAGCTTGAAAACACTTATGTTAGCTATAAATAGTTCAAAACAATTTCATAAAATATCATATAATATACCATTAGAAGCGTCTCGAAAAGACGAATCCAACGGCACCAAAAACGCCCAATTCCGAGCTCCCACGCGCCCTCACGCGCCGATACGCGCACACGCGCTGTCAGGCGCGTGTAAGGATCTCGTCCACGCGCCCCCACGCGCACACGCACCCCACGCGCCCAAACCCCTGTGTTGACGTCAGCATGACGTCATCTGATGACGTCAGCATGGCGTCATCTGATGACGTCAGTATGACGTCGGCATGACGCCAGACCGTTGACCAGCGCGTGTCTGAGACGCGCCGCGCGTGGCCCACCAGTGCGTCAGCCCTACGCGCGCATGGCAGACGCGCGGTCCTCCCCTCTTCTGTTTCGAACGCCGCCACTGACTATTCTCGCACAGAATTCTGTGCGCCGTACCTGACATCTGTTCTTTCATACTTTTCCGTGCATTCAACATTTGTCTGCTCTCTTTACTGTAATAACTTTACAGCAGCAATACAAACCAATATATATATATATACCAGATATACATATATTTTATTACAAAATTTAATTGAAACAAATTCAAAAATTCATAATAAATAATCTATTCATCATAAAATTATGAAAAAAATACCCAGACGATCTACAACACTTGTAGAACCCAGACCAACATTCAAAATTATTCTGAGAAACGATTTCTCATCAGTCATAATTAATCCATAATATAACTTATAAAAATCATAATTAATTCATACAAGCACATAAAATTCTGAAATTGTTACCACAGATCTATATGCATACAACCTATGCTCTGATACCATTGTTGGATTTTAATCACAGCGGAAGCATGTTAAAACACTTTTACACATATAAAATCCAAATAGAAGCATATAAATCGTGATTAAAACATATGAATCGATTACTAACCTTTAATAGCGATCCAAAAGCAACGATCGGAGATCCTTAGCAGCTGCTCCTCAAATGTAAAACACTCCACCGGTATCCACCAAGAAAACGATGCTAAGGAGGAGGAGGTTGAGAGAATTAGGTTTTTCTAAAAATTTTGGGTTAAAAAAATAGGGTTTATAATAGTATATTTATAGGCAAAATTTTCAGCTGAAATTTTCCCATAAAATATTATTATTATTATTAACCCTTTATTATTCACATTAATAATTAAAATATCTTTTAATTATTAATCCTTTTTCTAAACACTTTAGAAATAATTCTCTCTTTTTATTTAATTTCCAAAAATTAAATTCTTAATTAATAATATTAAGAACTTTTCTTAATTAATTTATAATCAATTAAATCTCATTTAATCAATTATTAAATTTGCCAATTAATTATTTATTTCATAAATAAATAATTATTAGCCATTATTAATTAATTCCTCCACCATTAAATCATTCTCTTTTATGGTGTGACCCTGTAGGTTCAATATTAAGCCGGTAGTAGAAATAAATAATAATAAAACTATTTTATCATTATTTATATAAATTCTCTAATTTATTAAATATGATTAATTAATTAATTATATTTATTCTACATCGTGAGGGATATTTCTCAGTATATCGCGACTATCCGGATAATACGAATTCACTGCTTAGAATACTAAGAACCTATTCAGTGAATAGTTTCCGTATAATTAACTCCTTCTACCCTCCAATGTCCTGATTAAATATAAGGCATGGATCTTGTGTCAAGCCTATCTAATTTAATCATTTGCTTTCCCATTTACTATGCTCAGTTCTATGTAAATTAGAAACTCCTTTCTAATTTCATTCACTCTGGCCAGAGATTCCTGAACTAGCATAAGTTGATCAGCCTTGAACATTCTCTTCCTTCACTGGAAGGGGTAGATCCTTTATTGATCATACACTATCTTCGTGTACAAATTCCTATACCCAGTAGAGCCCTAATAATTGTCCCTGGAGACTAAGAACTAAACCAAAGCATAGTTTAGTGTACACAAGATGACTATGATGACCTCAAGTCTAAGGATACTTGTACAACTATCACTATGTGAACAACTGCTGACACGTGAGTTAACTCCATCAGTTGTTCAGCTATGCGAGTCATGTTCAGTGAACTTATTCTATAATAAGCACCTACATACTAGCTATAGTGTCACCACACAAATATCTATGAGAACAGACATCCTTCATAATGAAACAAGTATAGTATGTACCGATCTTTGCGGATTATTAATTACAAGTTAGTAATCCTATGACCAGGAACTATTTAAGTTTAGAGTTATCATCTTTTAGGTCTCACTATTATGATCTCATCATAATCCATAAAAAGCTTTACTCTAAACTATGGTATATCTTATTTAAACACTTAAATAGATAGAGCCCGTAATAAAAACAAAACAAGTCTTTTATTAATATCAATGAAATCAAAACAGATTACATAAAAGTTATTCCTAAATCCTCATACATGATTGGACTTAGGACATATTCCTTTCAATCTTCCACTTGTACTAAACCAATCACTCTGGTATCTAATACCCATCTTGTCTTTATGACGATCAAAGTGACTTTCAGAAAGTAGCTTTGTGAGTGGGTCTGCTATGTTGTTATGTGTGTCAACTCTCTTTCCATACAATACAAGAAATGTTACCGCGCTCCCACTAACCCTTTTGTAGACACATAGTTCATCTACGTTTTTGATAAAACCAAACTCTTTGAATGTCTCATCAAAACGGATGTTCCATCTACGAGAAGCTTGCTTTAAGCCTCATATGGTTCGCAGCAGCTTACACACTAGGTTTTCATTTCCCTTGGAAAGAAAACCATCTGGCCATTTTCCAGATTTCATAGTCGTAGTAAGCAGCAATCGCAAGCAAAATCCGAACTGATTTTAACAGGGCTACAGGTAAAAGGTTTCATCAAAGTCAATCCATTGCCTTTGTTTGAATTCTTTTGCCACAAGCCTGGCCTTAAAGGTCTCCACCTGGCCATCTGCTCTAATCTTTCTTTTGTATACCGTATACATAGATTCTATTTCGGATTTCATGGTACTTTGCCATTTCTATGAGTCAACACTACTCATAGCCTCATTATAGGTCACAGGGTTGTCATCATCAATGATTGACAACTCATTGTCATTCTCAATGATAAGGCCATAATACCTCCCAGGTTGGCGAGACACTCTCTCTAACCTACGAACGGGCTGTTCCACAGAAGGTTGTTCAGTCTGAACAGGTGTTTCCACTTGATCCGTAGTAGTTTATGCTTATTGAACTTCATCAAGTTCAATTTTGCTCCCACTGTTTCCTTCAAGGATAAACTCCTTTTCCAAGAAGGTAGCATGTCTGGAGATAAACACCCGATGATCGGTGTAAAAGTAATACCCTAAAGTCTCTTTAGGATATCCCACAAAACTACATTTTACGGATCGAGATTCCAGCTTATCTGGGTCAACTTTCTTGACATAAGCTGGACATCCCCAAATCTTAACGTGTTTAAGACTCGGTTTCCTTTCTTTCCATATCTCATATGGAGTTTGAGGAACAGATTTGGAAGGCACCTTATTCAGTAAATATGCTGAGGTTTCCAATGCGTAACCCCATAGGAATACTGGAAGATTTGCATAGCTCATCATGGACCGAACCATGTCTAACAAAGTTTGATTTTTCCTTTCAGATACCAATCTGGAGGAGTCCACTGGGAGACTATACACTTTTCTTTTAGATAATCCAGAAACACTCCATTCAAGTATTCACCACCTCGATCTGATCGAAGAGTTATAATACCATTTTTGGTTTGTTTCTCCACTTCATACTTATACTCTTTGAACTTTTCAAAGGCTTCAGACTTGTGTTTCATCAAACACATATCCGAATCTAGATCTATCATCTATGAAAGTAATGAAGTATAAAAATCCACCCATGGCTTGCGTAGACATTGGTCCACATACATCTGTGTGTACCAATCCTAGCAAATCTGTAGCCCTCTCTCCATGTCCACTAAATGGAGATTTGGTCATTTTACCCAATAGACAAGACTCACATGTAGGATATGATTCAGATTCAAAAGGGGTCAAGTAACCCTTCCTTATGCAATGTCCGCAGTCTATTTTCACTAATATGACCAAGTCTGCAGTGCTAAAAGAAAGTGAGATTTTCATCATCCCTTTTCTTTTATTAGTTTGTTCAATCTGAAGTAAATTATGTCACATACATACAGACCATTATTTAAAGTACCACGTCCATAAAGAATATTATCTCTAAGAATAGAACATTCATTATTCTCAATAATAAACAAAAATTCAGCCAAGTCTAACATGGGAATAATATTCCTCACAATCGAGGGAACAAAATAACAATTATTTTTTTAAAAAAAACAATAGTCTTGCCCGTAGGCATATGTAAATGAAATGATCCTACATCTTCAGCAGCAACTCTTGCTCCATTTCCCATCAGTAGAATCATCTCCTCTTCCTTAAGAGTCCTACTTCTCCTTAGTGCCTGCAACAAATTGCAGATATGAGAACCACAGACGGTATCTAATACCCAAGTAGAAATTTGATTTAATGACATATTCACTTCTATCATGAACATACCTGAATCAGAAGCGGTAGTCTCACTACCCTTCTTCTTCTTCAATTCTGCAAGGTAAACCTTGGAGTTCCTCTTCCAGTGCCCCACCTTGTTACAGTGAAAGCAAACAACTTTGCTCTTGGGGTCTTCAGCTTTTGGTGGAACCGGCTTTTCTTCACCTACTTTCTTCTTCTTGGAAGGGTTCCTCTTCCTTTTTTTTAGGATTGGAACCTTCACCAATTAGAAGAATAGAACTCTTCTTAGGGGGAAAATTCGATTCCGCAGTCTTCAACATGTTGTGGAGTTCAGGCAGGCTGACATCCAACTTATTCATGTGAAAGTTCACAACAAACTGCGAGAACGAACTCGGAAGCGATTGCAAGACCAAGTCTTGGCTCAGCTCCCCATCCATGGCAAAACCAAGTTGTCCAAGACGTTCAATCAAATTGATCATCTTAAGTACATGGTCATTCACAGATGATCCCTCAGACATCCTACAACCGAACAGCACCTTCGATATCTCATATCGAGCTGTCCTCCCCGCCACATCATACAACTCTTGTAGATGCATTAGGATAGTGTGAGCATCCATATGCTCATGTTGCTTCTGTAGTTCAATGTTCATGGAAGCTAGCATGATGCATTGAGCAACATTTGCATCATCTATCCACTTACGATACACAACATGTTCATCATTATGTGCATCGCTAGCAGGTTCAGTAGGCTTAGGTGAGTCAAGCAGATATTCCAGCTTCTCAACCCTGAGAACAATTCTCAAGTTTCGAAGCCAGTCAGCATAATTAGGACCAGTCAACTTGTGAGCATCTAGTATGCTCCTGAGTGATAGTGCAGAAGATTATAGTAAATCTGTAAATGATAAACACATAACAACACTTAGCAAATATTCAATTTCATTTCAAAACACTATATGAATCGGGTCTTTATTCATAAGTGGCTCCCACTAGTTTATCTAATTTATTCAACCCCTACGTGAAAAATTAAGCATTCATAATGCTAGTGGGAATAGGGATCCTACATTCCATTACACAACCCCGACTGTAGCACGAACCGCCATGTAATGTTCAATAGGCAGACAACTCTTGTCAATTACATCTTATGTTATTCCCTAATCAAACTTTAGCCTCTTGAATAATTGAGTCACGGCTGTGGCACGACAAACTCAATATTCTAAGTCAAGTCTAACCCAACATTTCGTACAATTGAATCAGTCTCCAATGGCCCACGGCTGTGGCACGTACCGACCTTTAGATTCTAATTCAATGTACACATCTCTATGTAATAGACAAGTATTTCTTATTTGAAAATCAAAGCCATCGGCTGTAGCACAAACCGACAATGATTCAAAAATAAGAACTACTTTCTATCATGTTAGAAGGCTATGACCGACACAAGCCCGTTATGTCATTGGCCAATTACTACTTGATATTATTTAATTTTAGAGGGATTATATTACGTTACAATCATAATCATATTATAAAGAGATTCTTCCGGTTAAATTAAATATTTCAAATCAATAATCAATAATCAGATGATTCCCAGATCGGGTGGAGCATTGTCAAGAGGCGTCACTTAATAACCCTTTCTTACAGATAGAAATCTGTTGTTGACAGAATCATCCTTTCTCTCATATTGAAAATTCATATTCAATTATGTGTTTCATAAACACAAGAATCTCATGATTGTATTCATAATATTATTATTAAGGTTATGAAACAATTACACTATACTAGATTGTCTAACAAACGCATTATATTCATTTAAGTTCACCTAAATCTATCATCACATGATAAACTAAGCATATATCACATATATAAACATGAATAAACGTCAAGGTAGGCATGTTACATCATCTAGCATATTGGTCTAAGCATTATACATCTCTATGTATCACATGAAGCATTTAAAAGCTATTAAAATAGTCAAAAAATAGCTTTAAAACACTTCTGTTAGCTATAAACAGTTCGAAACAATTTCATAAAATATCATATAATATACCATTAGAAGCGTCTCAAAATGACGAATCCAACGGCACCAAAAACGCCCAATTCTGAGCTACCACGCGCCCTCACGCGCCCCGAGAAGGTGACTCACGCGCCCCACGCGCACACGCGCTGTCAGGCGCGTGTAAGGATTTCGAACGCCGCCACTGACTATTCTCGCACGGAATTCCGTGCGCCGTACCTGACATCTGTTCTTTCATACTTTTCCGTGCATTCAACATTTGTCTGCTCTCTTTACTGTAATAACTTTACAGCAGCAATACAAACCAATATATATATATATACCAGATATACATATATTTTATTAAGAAATTTAATTGAAATAACTTCAAAAATTCATAATAAATAATCTATACATCATAAAATTATGAAAAAAATACCCAGACGTTCTACAACACTTGTAGAACCCAGATCAACATTCAAAATTATTCTGAGAAATGATTTCTCATCAGTCATAATTAATCCATAATATAATTTGTAAAAATCATAATTAATTCATACAAGCACATAAAATTATGAAATTTTACCACAGATCTATATGCATACAACCTATGCTCTGATACCATTGTTTGATTTTAATCACAGCGGAAGCATGTTAAAACACTTTTACACATATAAAATCCAAATAAAAGCATATAAATCATGATTAAAACATATGAATCGATTACTAACCTTTAATAGCGATCCAAAAGCAACGATCGGAGATCCTTAGCAGCTGCTCCTCAAATATAAAGCACTCCACCGGTATCCACCAAGAAAACGATGCTACGGAGGAGGAGGAGGTGGAGAGAATTAGGTTTTTCTAAAAATTTTGGGTTCAAAAAAATAGGGTTTATAATAGTATATTTATAGGCAAAATTTTCAGCTGAAATTTTCCCATAAAATATTATTATTATTAACCCTTTATTATTCACATTAATAATTAAAACATCTTTTAATTATTAATCCTTTTTCTAAACACTTTAGAAATAATTCTCTCTCTTTATTTAATTTCCAAAAATTAAATTCTTAATTAATAATATTAAGAACTTTTCTTAATTAATTTATAATCAATTAAATCTCATTTAATCAATTATTAAATTTGCCAATTAATTATTTATTTCATAAATAAATAATTATTAGCCATTATTAATTAATTCCTCCACCATTAAATCATTCTCTTTTATGGTGTGACCCTGTAGGTTCAATATTAAGCCGGTAGTAGAAATAAATAATAATAAAACTATTTTATCATTATTTATATAAATTCTCTAATTTATTAAATATGATTAATTAATTAATCATATTTATTCTACATCGTGAGGGATACTTCTCAGCATATCGCGACTATCCGGATAATACGAATTCACTGCTTAGAATACCAAGAACCTATTCAGTGAATAGTTATCGTATAATTAACTCCTTCTACCCTCCAATGTCCTGATTAAATATAAGGCATGGATCTTGTGTCAAGCCTATCTAATTTAATCATTTGCTTTCCCATTTACTATGCTCAGTTCTATGTAAATTAGAAACTCCTTTCTAATTTCATTCACTCTGGCCAGAGATTCCTGAACTAGCATAAGTGGATCAGCCTTGAACATTCTCTTCCTTCACTGGAAGGGGTAGATCCTTTATTGATCATACACTATCTTCGTGTATAAATTCCTATACCCAGTAGAGCCCTAATAATTGTTCCTGGAGACTAAGAACTAAACCAAAGCATAGTTCAGTGTACATAAGATGACTATGATGACCTCAAGTCTAAGGATACTTGTACAACTATCACTATGTGAATAACTGCTGACACGTGAGTGAACTTCATCAGTTGTTCAGCTGTGCGAGTCATGTTCAGTGAACTTATTCTATAATAAGCACCTACATACTAGCTATAGTGTCACCACACAAATATCTATGAGAACAGACATCCTTCATAATGAAACAAGTATAGTATGTACCGATTTTTGCGGATTATTAATTACAAGTTAGTAATCCTATGACCAGGAACTATTTAAGTTTAGAGTTATCATCTTTTAGGTCTCACTATTATGATCTCATCATAATCCATAAAAAGCTTTACTCTAAACTATGGTATATCTTATTTTAACACTTAAATAGATAGAGCCCGTAATAAAAACAAAACAAGTCTTTTATTAATATCAATGAAATCAAAACAGATTACATAAAAGTTATTCCTAAATCCTCATACATGATTGGACTTAGGACATATTCCTTTCAATCTCCCACTTGTACTAAAACCAATCACTCTGGTATCTAATACCCATCTTGTCTTTATGACGATCAAAGTGACTTTCAGAAAGTAGCTTTGTGAGTGGGTCTGCTATATTGTTATGTGTGTCAACTCTCTTTCAACAACAAGGAGGTATGGTAAACCATTTGTACAGATTCCAATTGATTCAATCTCTCAGGAGTTGCTCCAATACCTGGTTCACTCAAGGAAGTTGGATCATTGGTAGTGTTCTGTATTCTTCTTTCATCAGCACTTCCCAATCCAGTTTTATCTCTTGCTTCCTTTCCTGTAACTACTCTTGCTTCAAAACCACTTGCAACAGTCTTCAAAGGTTGAGTCTGTTTTACTTTAGTGAATCCTGGTAGGAGTGTCTTTGATCTATCTTCTGATATCAAGTTAACTTGAGCAATGTCAGAGGTTACTTGCTTCTTTGGAATAT
Organism: Apium graveolens; assembly: GCF_009905375.1. Lineage (NCBI taxonomy): Eukaryota > Viridiplantae > Streptophyta > Magnoliopsida > Apiales > Apiaceae > Apium > Apium graveolens. Next base: position 35,908,110 of record NC_133651.1, read on the forward strand.
CAGAACTTACTGTCTCTTGACTCTGAACAACTTGAGCCATGTCAGAGGTTGTTTTAAGAACTTTTCTTGAAGTCAGAGCAAGATCATCCTTTTCATCAGTGATTTCTTCATTCTCAGGAGGCACATAAACCTTGATAGGTTCACCAACCTTTTCTTTACCCTTGGATCTTGGATCTATCTGCGGTTGTGATTTAGCCAATGTTGCTTCAGTATTTGTCCTTTCTTTTATCACAATGCCTTTGAGTTTTGGAAGTGTCTTTTTACCAGAAGCTTCCGATTTAGATGTGACTTTCTCTGATTTAAGTCTGGCTTCTTCTTCCATTAAACTCTCCAAGTCCATTCCTGGATTTTCCTGAAGAAATAACTGTCTTGACATTTCTTCATCAAGATCTAAAAGTTCATCAGAACTTATCCTTTTACCAGTAGCATAACTAATTCTTTTTCCAGCATCAAAACTTGTCCTGTGACTTGTGATTTCAGCTTTTCTTGATGAGAAACCTCTACCTTGACTATGACCTCTACCCATTTCAGAGTTTCCTTGATCATCCTTTTCATCATCCTTCCCTTTCAGTGTCTTGGCAGTCTTGCATTTGGACTTAATTACTATCTCCCCCTTTTTGGCATCAGCAGGTAGTAGAAGAGAGACAAGCAATTCCACTGAGGCTTGGATTTCAGTAAGTTGAGATTGCTGAGAAGCTTGATTTTTCAGAATATCATTAATCTGAGCTTGTTGTGTCTCTTGAGTCTTCTCAATATAAGCAATCCTGTCAAAGGTAGGTTGGAAGAACTTTTTCTTATCAATCTTTTGAACTTGTTCCTGTTTGATGAATTCTTCCTGAATCTTGTGTAGCTCTGCATGAGTAGTTGAATGGAGACCTTGTAGATGTTTAGTACTCAAAGCAGTGACTCTAAGCTAGGTTTTGAAATCATCAGAAATTAACATTTCATCAGCTTTTGTCAAGTGCTCGGCAAGATGCTTTGCAGTTGGAACACAGGAAACTGAGTTCCATTCCTTAGTCCACTCCTGTCCTGTAGGAGTTTCACTCCAAGGCACTGGTGCTTCTCTGGTAACAAACTTCTTAACAAGTTCAGATTTAAGAATAGTTTATTGAGGAGCATGTCCTGAAGGACCTGCTTCATCAGCATCTACATTTGGAGCAGCATCACCAGTATCTCCAGCATTTGCAGCATCAGAACTTACAGAATCAGTATCTTCTGATAAAATAACAGTGTGAGTAGCAATGGAGGCTTCAGCATCCTCTAATTGCTGATCTAGTTCTAAGTTCTGATCAACAGCCATATCCTGATGCTCACCTAAATTCTAATCATCAGCATCTAGATGCAGAGAAGGTGTAGTAGATAACTATGGAGTTTGAACAACATCAGTAACAGGTGTGGTTGATGGATTAGTTGCTGTTGGAGCTTTTAAGAGAATTACTTCAGGCACAACCAAGGTCTGGATATCAATATCAGCACTTGTGCCTGTATTAACAGGAGATACAGACTTTTGAACAGGAGATACAGATGGTGTGTTGGCCTTTTCAGTAACAGCTTCCTGAGATGGAGTTGATGGAGAATCAGCGGCTTTAGCAGATTCTGGTTCTTGTGAGATCAGAGATTCCTGATCTCCTCCCTTAGCTGCTGCTTCTTCATCATCTGAAACTGGCCTTTTTGCCCTCTGTTTATTGTATCTCTTTGTAGATATGGATTCCTTGGGAGTTTCAAAAACAATCATTCTTCGAAGCCTCTTGAGAAGCCTAGATCCCCCAATTATATCAGAACTTAGACTTATATCGGAACTTAACAGTCATTAGAACATAATTTCTTAACTCGAAAAAGGAATGCCTATTTTAGTAAGTCCTCACACAAATTCTGATTTATATTCTTCAGAACTTAATCATCAGAACATGCAATCAGAAATTGTCCTCAGAATTTGTGCAATGTGACACAATGACTGTTCATCTAAAATAACATAGATCACCACAGTGATTTTCATCATTCATATGGAGTGGTTAGTGTGTGCATTAAGCTAAATATCAGACAAAGAGTAAAGTCTGATTCACTTCAGTACATCTTAGAAATAAGGCATAACTAAAATTTTACTAAAAACTTGTCAATATTCTGAAACCTACTATTGAATGAATTCATGCTTGAGTCCACCTCAACTATTTTGTGCTAATTTTGTGCATCTTTTTAAATTCTATTTTACAGTGGCTTCTCAGTGTAAGTGAGTCACGGCTGCTTATCAGAATTTATGCTATTATCAGAGTATTTCTCCAGTAATCATAGAGTGTGAAAAGTCACCAAGAAAATATTTTGCTTTTCTAATGTATATTTACTTAATACCAGCAATGCACTTGGGTCGTCCCTTTCACATTTTTACTCTAGATCTCAAAGGAGTACCTGATTTTAATCCATGATTATTTCCTTTTTCTTTTGATAAGAGAGGTTTACCAGCACTTAGTACATTCAACAGATTTACTAGCATCAGAACTTAACAGATGAGAAGCAATATTCTAGTTTGTGACTTAGTAATAAGATAGACCAAGTAAACTCAACTAAGCTCAATTATCGGAATTTGCTTGTGTCAATAGATTTCCACAGTAATAATTACTTCTTACATGGGATCCCTTGTTTATTGAAGACTACTAGGTCAACATCTAGCACAGTTATCCTCATAGGATTAAATAGTTACCTAAACAGACATATCACTATCAGAGTTTAGAAATATTGATCAGACAACAGTCAGTACTTAAATATATTTTTCAATTAAGCACAGAATACACAAAGAGATTGAATTCTGTAAATACTGATCATAAAGTCTGATGCAACAGAACAAAACTAAGTAGATTTAGAGAAAGAACCTGAAACCATTCCAAGTTCATTTACCAATCTTGTAAAAGTAGCTTCACACAATGGTTTTGTGAAGATATCTGCTAGTTGTTGATCTGTTGGAACAAAGTGCAATTCCACTGTACCTTCATCTACATGTTCCCTGATGAAGTGGTACCTGATGCTGATGTGCTTTGTCATAGAGTGTTGAACTGGATTACCTGTCATAGCAATAGCACTTTGATTATCACAGTAAATAGGGATTTTGAAATATGTTAACCCATAATCCAGTAACTGATTCTTCATCCAAAGAATCTGTGCACAACAGCTTCCTGCAGTAATATATTCTGCTTCTGCAGTTGATGTGGAAATTGACTTTTGTTTCTTGCTAAACCAAGAAACCAATCTGCCTCCAAGAAATTGGCAGCTTCCACTTGTGCTTTTCCTGTCAATTTTGCAACCTGCAAAATCTGCATCTGAGTAACCTATTAGTTTAAAATCTGATTCTCTGGGATACCATAATCCCAGATCAGCTGTTCTTTTAAGATACTTGAAAATTCTTTTCACAACTGTTAAGTGGGGTTCTCTTGGATCTGCTTGAAATCTTGCATAAAGATAGGTAGTATACATGATATCAGGTCTACTAGCAGTTAGATAGAGTAGAGAGCCAATCATACCTCTGTAATCAGTAATATCTACTGATTTACCAGTATCCTTATCCAGTTTTGTGGCAGTGGCCATGGGAGTGGATGCACTTGAACAATCTTGCATTCCAAATTTCTTCAGCAAGTTTCTGGTGTACTTAGTTTGATAAATAAAGGTGCCTTCTTCATTTTGCTTGAATTGAAGGCCCAAAAAATAGCTAAGTTCCCCCATCATACTCATCTGATACCTTGACTGCATCAGTTTGGCAAACTTCTTGCAAAGTCTGTCATTTGTAGACCCAAAAATGATATCATCAACATAAATCTGGACTAGAAGTAAGTCCTTTCCATGGTTGAGGTAGAACAATGTTTTGGCTATAGTCCCTCTGTTAAATCCACTTTCCAGAAGAAACTGAGCTAAGGTCTCATACCATGCTCTAGGAGCTTGCTTAAGTCCATAAAGTGCTTTATCAAGCCTGTAGACATAATCTGGATGTTTGGAATCTACAAAGCCTGGAGGTTGTTCAACATATACTTCCTCCTCCAATTTTCCATTGAGAAAAGCACTTTTCACATCCATTTGAAAGACAGTAAACTTTTTGTGAGCAGCATAAGCCAAAAATATCCTTATGGCTTCTAATCTAGCAACTGGTGCAAATGTTTCATTATAATCAATTCCCTCTTGTTGAGAATATCCTTTTGCAACCAGCCTTGCCTTATTCCTTGTAATTATGCCATCACTGTCAGTTTTGTTTCTGAACACCCACTTTGTACCAACAACAGATCTATTCTTTGGTCTTGGCACTAGGGTCCAGACTTTGTTTCTTTTAAATTCATTTAACTCTTCCTGCACTGCTTGCACCCAATCAGCATCTTGAAGAGCTTCTTCCACTTTCTTTGGCTCAGTCTGAGAGAGAAAAGAATTGTAAAGACATTCGTTTGAAGTACCTGTTCTAGTTCTGACACCTGCATCAGGATTTCCAATTATCAAATCAGGTGTATGTGATTTAGTCCACTTCCTTGCAGATGGAAGGTTTGCTCTAGAACTGGATGCTCTCCCATGATCCATGCTGTCTTCATTTTCATTTTCGGATGCTCCCCCTGAAACTATGCTTTCTGAGTTGGATTCTTCAGAATTTAGATTTTCAGAACTATCAGAACTTGGCTTATCAGAACTTGACGAATCAGAACTTGAAGAGCCAGATGTATGTTCTGATGCTTCTTGAGATGTGGTAAGATCTTGAGTATGCTCCCCCTGCATAGGTGCATCTTCCTTTGGCATAGTCACCACAGTTTCAATAACATCAGAGTTTAATCCATCAGAGTTTACAGTTTCAGGACTTAGACTGTCAGGATTTTCAGTATCAGAATTTGAGTCTTCATTTTCAAATCTCAGCTGATCATGATCAATAAAATCTTCAAGACCAGTAATCTTCTTGTCATCAAAAGAGACATTGATAGATTCCATGACCACTCTTGTTCTCAAATTATAGACTCTGAAGGCTTTTCTGGAAAGTGGATATCTAACAAAGATTCCTTCATCAGCTTTTAGATCAAATTTAGATAGCTGTTCAGGATGAGTCTTGAGAACAAAACACTTGCATCCAAATACATGAAAGTACTTCAGATTTGGCTTCTTTTTCTTCACCATCTCATATGGTATTTTTCCTTGCTTGTTAATGAGTGTTGCATTTTGAGTAAAACAAGCAGTCTGCACAGCTTCAGCCCAGACATAGGTTGGAAGCTTTGCTTCTTCAAGCATTGTGCGTGCAGCTTCAATGAGAGTTCTATTCTTCCTTTCAACAACTCCATTTTGCTGTGGAGTTCCAAGAGCAGAAAATTCCTGCTTAATTCCATGGTTTTTGCAGAACTCTTCCATTATCAAATTCTTGAACTCGGTGCCATTATCACTCCTTATGGTTTTCACAGAATCTTTGATCAATCAAGCTAGATGCAATTTCACTTTTTGTGTGCAAGAAATACACCCATGTGTATCTGGTGAACTCATCCACTATGACCAACACATATTTCTTCTTTGCAATAGACATGACATTCACTGGACCAAATAGATCAACATGTAGTAGATGATAAGGCTCAAGAATTGATGATTCAGTCTTGCTCTTGAATGAAGATTTTCTTTGTTTGGCCTTCTGACAAGAATCACAAAGGCCATCAGGAGCAAATACTGACTTTGGCAGTCCTCTCACAAGATCTTTCTTGACTAGTTCATTTATATTGTTGAAATTTAAATGAGAGAGTTTCTTGTGCCAATTCTAGCTTTCTTCAATTGATGCTCTACTCATCAGACAGATTGCAGAACCATCAGTACTTGTTGAAAGCTTAGCTTCATAAATGTTACCACGCCTGTATCCTTTTAGAACAACTTTGCCTTTGGATTTACTCACAACTTCACAGTGTTCTTCAAAGAAATCAACATGATAACCTCTATCACAGATTTGACTTGTACTCAGCAGATTGTGTTTAAGTCCTGAGACCAGAGCTACTTCTCTAATGATGACATTCCCAAGATTAATATTGCCATATCCCAATGTTTTTCCAATGTTGCCATCTCCATAAAAAACACTTGGGCCAGCTTTCTCTACAAGGTCTGATAGCAGGGCTTTATTTCCAGTCATATGTCCTGAACATCCACTGTCCAGAACTAGAATATTTTTCCTGTTGCCCTGCAATCACAAAGACCACTAATGATTAGTTTTAAGGACCCAGACTTGCTTGGATCCTTTGGCCTTATCAAGTTTGTTAACATTTACAGCGGATTTAGCATCAGAGTTTATGTCAACATTTTTCTTATCAGAACTTACACTATCATACTTTGAATCAGAATTTACACTAGAAGGAACAATGGAAACTTTCTTCAAAGAAGGTTTTATTTGATAATAGTTATAGTAGAAACTATGATATTCCTTACAAGTATAAATGGAATGCCATAAACTACCACAATGAAAACAAGGATTTTGTGGTTTATATCTAACAGACTGACTCTTAACTCCTGATTTTGAAGGTAAGGAGTTTATGTTCTTATTCTTCCTGCAAAAAGAAGCCAGATGGTTAGAACTTCCACAGTTATGACACGTTTTCTTAGGAGCATCAGGAACATGCCTATAATCATTGCTTTTATTCACACCTTCCTTTCCATTCCTATTTTTCCTAGGTGATTTTACCTTGTTTGCATTCTTAACATCTTTCAGCTTATGCTTAAGCTGCTTCTTAGTCATTAAGCCTATGTTTACTTCAGCTGTCTTTTCCTGTTTTAGTTTGTCAGAAGTTAATTCCTCTTTAACTTCTGATTTCTCATTATCAGACTTTACAGTTACAAACTTAACAGGTTTTAACTTTGGCTTTTGCTGAACAACAGGCTTAATTTCTACAGTTCCTTTATCATTCTTATCCTCTCCATAACCTAAGCCCTCTTTTCAATTTTCACTACTTAGCAAATTTTGAGTTGTTCTGCCAGAGTTAGTCCAAGTCCTGATAATCTCTCTTTCCTTTTCTAACTCAGTTTTTAGAGATTCATTCATTTTTAGCACTTCATCCCTAACATAAAAAGCATCATCTCTATCCTTCTGAGTTTGATGGAACATAACTAACTCTTTTTCTAAGAAATTATTTCTTTTCTTAAAAGCAAGATTTTCAGAAGTTAATCTTTCACATGTTAAAGTTTGATCTCTATAACTAACAAACATGGTTTTAAGATATCTTCTCAACTCATTAATATCATCAGTATGAAAAGCATAAGTAGTCTGAGGTACCTTTGTTTCAGCAGCTTCAGAACTGCTCTCAGCACTTTCTTTATCAGCACTTGCCATCAACACATAGTTCTCCTCACTTTCAGAGTCTGAGGTGTCTGTCCAGCTTTTCTTCTTTGTGACAAGAGCCTTGCCTTTGTCACCCTTTACTTTCTTGCAATCAGGAGATATGTGGCCTTTCTCACCACAGTTATAGCATTTTGACATTGGTATAATCTCCTCTATCAGACTTTCCTCCTTTGCCCTCAGATCTTCTGAAATTCTTCTTATCAGAACTTGTGCCTTTCCTGGAAAACTTCTTTCCCTTCATGAACTTCCTGTATGCAATCTTTGTGATCCCTTTCTCCAAAAGAGCACACAGCTTCATCATCTCCTCATCAGCATCAGTCTCAGGCAAGCTTTCAGAATCCGAGTCATCATCACTTTCAGAACTTGATGACTCAGTATCAGACTTTGTGAAAAGAGCTTTACCCTTGTCTTTCCTTGAGGTAGCTGCCTTGGGGAATTCTTCTTCAGCCTTAAGAGCAACTGTCCTTGACTTTCCTCCTTTCCTCTTGCTTCTTTGTTCCATCTCAAGTTCATGAGTCTTGAGCATTCCATAAATTTCATCAAGAGTTGTTTCATCAAGATTGTAGTTGTCTCTTATTATTGTTGCCTTCAAATCCCAGCATTCAGGAAGAGCTAACATGAATTTAAGGTTTGAATCTTCAAGTTCATACTCCTTATCAACCAATGACAAATCATTCAAGAGTTTGACAAATCTATCATATAAATCAGTCAATGACTCATTAGTCTTTGAGTCAAAGTATTCATACTCTTGAGTGAGTATTGTCTTCCCGTTCTTCTTAATTTTATCGGTTCCCTGACACCTTGTTTCAAGAGCATCCCATATCTCCTTAGCAGTCTTGCAGTTAATTACCCTATTTGACATTACATTATCAATGGCACTATGCAGTAAGTGTCGTACCTTAGCATCCTTAGCAATTGATGCTATATCTTCAGCAGTATAATCACTCTTCTCCTTTGGTACGGTCTTTGTTGCTTCACCTGCAACTGCAACAGCGAGCTTGGTTGGTTTGTGAGGCCCTTCCTTGATTCTATCAAGATATTCTGGATCTGTTGCTTCCAGGAATATGGTCATCCTCACCTTCCATATGGAATATTCAGATGGTCTCAGTATGGGAACTCTGATGTTACACCCGGCATTTCTGTGAAATATTAATTGTAAATTTGGTGTAATTATAAAGCCGAATGCCAATATATTCAACTATTGTATGCTTGTGTGAATGAGAATTTCTGCGTCTTAAATTTTCGATATGTGGTATATGATTTTTCAAATCAAAAGTTTATTTATTTCTTTCATTTTTTGATTTATAAGGAATATTTTAAACCTTGAATAAATTTCTTTTTAAAAGTTATTTTGCTCACAAATTTCAAAAGTAGTTTTATAAAATTTCCAAAAATCCAAGCTATTTTATGGTATAAATTTTATAATTTTTGAACTTGTGTTTTATTTTATAAAATTAAATCTTTATAAGTATTAATTGTCATAATTAGCAAATTACATAGTTGTCCTTGCATGCAAATCCTTTCTATTCAATCCAAAAGGGCTAAAGAGTCAATAACCACCCCACTAACTCTTATTTTCTAGCCAAATACCTTCTTTACCCTTGCATGCAAATTGAACCAAGTACAAGTGGAAGGGTAATCATGTCAATTCCTATTTCCACTCACATTTGTCAACACAAAAACCATAAAACAAGTAAAAACATGATCATTTCACACATCACTCACCACCACACTCATTCTTCTCTCCCTCCTCTCTCTCACTTTCCGCTACTCACTCCTTCACTCTCGGCTTTTAGCCGAAACCACCCCCTCCCCATTTTTCTTCATTCCTCAACCAAGCTTCCACCCTCTATACAAGTAAATTTTACTTCCCATACCATGATCATTCATATTTCAAAGAGTTTTGAGTAGAAAGTTTAAGTTTTAAGGTTGCATGTAAAGGTTTTAGTTGAAACTCAAAGTACAACCTTGATTCTTGTGAGTTTAGGGTTGTTTTTGAGAGGACTACAAGGAATGGAGAAGTGCCAAGTCTTGAGAAGGAAACTCTTGATGATTAAATGGCCATTCCCTTCCATTTCATTCGGCCATGACCATAGGGGAGCCGAATGAATGGTCCTTAAGACTATTCTTGTTGCTTTGTTCAATTTTTGCATGTTTATGTGATAATGGCTTGAATTTTATGGTGAAAATTTGATGAAACTCCTTGCATGCTAAGTGATCATCTAGATATAGCTCATGCTAGGCTTGCATGTAAATTTCTTGGTAAAACATATTTAGAAAACATGTTGTTTGGCTTGTAAAACTCGAGGACATGCACGCATGTGAATTTCTCTTAGAATGTTATAAGATTTTGATCATTTGGAAAGATTTTGTTAGTAAGCTTTAATTTCAGTAGGATTAAGGTGTTAATATTGATTAATTCTCCTTGATTCATGGTAATAATTCGTGGTTATCTTTTATAAAAATACATATCTTGTTGTTTCAAAAACTTGATGATTTGTGAGTTGGGAAGTGTAGTTTCTTTTGTTTTGCCATAATTGTACCATAGGTAAAGGATGATCTCCACCAAAGTTATTTTGAGAATAAGGGAGTTAGTTCAGTAGATCACCATGTTTAAGTCTTGGTTTGGGTATTGGGTTGTTGGTAGTTGAGTTTGTTAAGTCAAAACCTTGGAGAAAGGAGAGTTATAGTTTCTGCAGAAAATCAGTTTAGTACCCTGAGGTTTAAAGTGAGTTTTGACCATGTCATTGATGTGCACTTTGAGGCCCAATCCACCAGAAGTTAGTATTGGGAGTATATAAAAGGTTTTAGGTGTTGGTTGGAGGTTTGCATGTCATTTGGTTAGGTGCACAAGTAGAATAACAAAATCTGTCCAGCAGGGACAGTTTTGTTGCAACTTAGAAATAGGGAGATTTGACCATGTCATGGGTAGGCCCTCATTAGGCCCTGTTGGGCCTTAGTTAGAGGGAGTGTCAGAGAAGTTTTTCCGACCATAGTTCATAGGATATGATTTAGAACCATATGTCACAAGTTAATTCAAGTCAGGGCGTTTTCTGCCCAGAAAAACAGGGGAACCTTGGACTTTTAGCTTAGGCCCAAGAAGGCCCAAGCCAGGCCCTTGAGCCACATCAAGTTTGTGAGATGCCCTTAGGTCAGGAGAGTCTTGTGTAAAAGTTTTGAAGGAAAACTTGTAGTTTAAGAGTGTCTAATGCACTCAAGAAACCATAGTTGTCATTCTGAAATTTGCACCAGTGAGCACTTTCACTTATCACATAGTTTTAGAACACTGAGGAGTGAGATTTAGGTTGACCACCATAGTTGTAAGATAGTATAAGGTCAGTAGAGAAAAAGGCACAAGTGAGGGTCAATAGGTTTTGGATAGTTTAGTAAAGGCACATCGAGTTAGGAAGCCAAAATTTGAAGACTTTGTCTAGTTTAGCGACCAAGTGACTTAAGTTGTGAGTCGAGATCATCCAAGCCTAGTGTTGCATTATGGTGTATATGGTGTTATTTGGTATTAATATATGATATGTGATTATGTGGCTATGTGTGTACAATTGTAATTTAAAGGTGAATATAAAATTAAGTGCATATAGGCCTAAGTGCCTTCCGTGTTTAATTTCGGGTTGTAAATAGGTTTAGTTGGTGAGAGTATATTATAATGAAGATTATTATTATTTATGTAGGATCTCGAGACGAGGGAAAACTTACCATAAAGGTCGAGTGAAGCTCCAGTTGCTCCTACCAGTCAGACCAGACCAGCCTTTCTCAAGGCAAGTGATTCAACTTGTCCTTCGTATTTACTGCTAATAGTTCATACATTGCTGCAACTATCCTGTGTCATTTGATATATTAAATCAAGCGTATCTTATGTTTATCTTTGAATTATATAGAGATTCCATGAACCCTCGAGTACGTATTGCAAAGTAGTCTTATCATGATAGTATATTAAAGTAATTCGAATGCCATGATAAAAGAAAAGGGCAGTTATAACTCTTGGTTGATTCTCTTGATTAACATGCTGATGATTCCTAAGTATTGATATCTCATCCTGATACTTGAACCCCTATAGAACCTTACCTTGAACCCTGAAAGTCAGATACTTATTAAAGTGATTCCTCATTGATTGATACCCCTCTTTCTTATCCTAAAGCTTGACAATTCTGATATATCCTGAGCTACAAATCATTTCTTCATACCTTAACACCCTTAGTATTCATGAAGAATACCTCCTTGATGATCCAGCACTTGAACCTTGATGAGAAACCATTGCTTTAAGCCCAATTTGGCATTTCCCTTCATGATATCCAATAGCCTCACTAAATTCCCTTGTCCAAACTTTGAAATATGAAAACCATTCAGTTACCCTAATAGAGTATAGTTTTGTGATTCATGGCTCTGAGAGTTAGTACCATTTCCCCGTGTTTCGAGTTGATCTATAATCCCTTGATAAAGATGTTTACTGTAGAAAGAGATTTTGTTATAATTCGGCATCAGTTTTTGAAATAAATAAAATGTGGGTTTTCAGTCCCAAAGGGGGATAAATGTTTTCTTCGAATAGTGGATCTGGACTGAGACGCGAGTCCTTTCCACACTTATATTAGGCTTAAAAGTTGCCTAGGGATTCCCATTAATGTTTTAGAACCCAACGAGGTTCGGGATTACTTCGCGGCTGATCACAGGCTGTAATCCGTAGCGTCATAAAATGATTTTGATTAAACGGTATGATTTTGAAATTGTTTTGATACAAACAAAATGATGCCATCACCCAAAGTTTTATCCCTCATTATCAGTGGTTATGTCTTTCCATTGTCATTCTTTAATGTATATCTCGATTTATGTTTTATATCATATTGTTTAGCACTTGTTGAGCATTTGGCTCACTCCTTGCTTTACCCTGATATTACAGCTAGCAGCTATGGTTAGATTTAAGCAGACTGCCCGTAAGACCTGTGATGCTGATGCTTACGTTCGAGCTCAGGTAGAATAAGTGATAGTAGTTTGTGTGAGGACTCGATATTTAAAATCAGATGTAATAGTTGGTAATGTTGGGCTGTTCCAAACCCTAAACTGTAAGATCTTGGATTTGGTTATGTTATTTCTTTTAAAATGTTGTAATAGCTATATTTAATCCGCTGTTTAAGTTGGGGTGTGACATCTGATGGTCTCATACCGACTTTGAATTTGTGTCTTTGGTGGTTCTTCAGTTTTGGTAGGCTTAGTTGGAGTTTCTGTGTCAGACATGATTGTGTTTGGATCTTTAACTGTATGTGCGTTAACAGATAGGCTCTGATACCACTTGTTAGGTCACACACACTGTAGAGGGGGTGAATACAGTGTAAAGTACAATCAAATCGAACTTTAATATCACAAGTAACAGAAAACAAACTTTATTGAAACAATAAACTCTGTTACAGTATGGAACTGTTACCTCTCAGTGATAAACAAATATCACGAGAGCTGCTAGGGTTAATACGAATAATCTTCTCGAATATAATAACACTTATAGTGTAAACCCTATGTCTATGTTTATATACTACACAGTTACAAGATAATCGCTAATTGATATGGAATATAATTCTGCTTCCTAAAATATATCAATCAGATATCTTTTCTTCCAAGTATTCTATTCTTTATAGAACTCCTTCTTCATGCATATCTCTTCTGATGTTTATCTCGATCTTCTTTCCTTTAATCAGCTATTGTCCTTATCTGAATGTCCTTCAGCACTTAAGTTCTGATATCCATCTTCTGATGATTATCTCCTGATAATATAAGTACTGATATCCTTAAGTCCTGACTTCCAGTAAGTACTGACTTATCCTGTTTAAGTAAGATCTGAAAACTAAACATAAATCATATTAGCCATGACATTATCAAATATATCTAACAGATCACTTACCCCTGATAGAATTTTCTTACAACAATAGCTATCACGCTAGTATAGGAATGCCCCTGTATGAAGCTCTTTACGGGAGAAGATGTCGCTCTCCCCTGTGTTGGGATGAAGTTGGAGAACATAAGCTATTAGGACCAGAGTTAGTCCAGCAGACCAGAGAAATGGTAAAACTCATCAGGAAGAGACTGGTAGCAGCCCAAGACAGACAAAAGAAGTACGCCGATCAGACCAGGAAGGATAGAGAATATGAAGTAGGAGATTCTGTGTTATTGAAGGTATCTCCGTGGAAGGGAGTGATGAGATTTGGAAAGAAAGGGAAGCTGAGTCCCAGATTCATAGGACCCTTTGAAATTTTGAGGAGGATAGGACCTCTAGCTTACGAGCTCGCCTTGCCTCCTAATTTGCAACAAGTACACAACGTGTTTCACGTATCCATGTTGAGAAAGTACCATGCCGATGCCCGACATGTAATAGAGTACGAGCAGGTAGATTTACAACCAGACCTGACCTACATCGAGCAGCCAATAAGGATAATGGACCATAAAGAACAAGTGCTGAGGAACAAAATGGTGAAACTAGTTAGGATCTTGTGGAGAAATCAAAATGTTGAGGAATCAACTTGGGAACTTGAAGACACCATGAGGAATAGATATCCCCACTTATTTTCTAGTTGATTTCGGGACGGAATCCTTGTTAGAGGGGAAGACTGTAATAACTCGAATTTTTGAGACCCTGTAAAATGTTTAATGAATAGTAACCCTGACAGACGGGAAAAACTTTTGAGCCCACACTATATAGTGCATAAAAAAATGAGTTTCGGAATCGATATTACAACTATACGTACCAAATGAGTGCATGTAAATGCTATTAGTTTTCGAAGAAAACGAACTTTGAAAAACGACCGTAATTACGACTTATCAAGAACTACGGGAATCACAATATAATTACGAGATTAAATCCTACGGATTTATATTCAATTAGGATAAATAAAAATATAAGGAATAAATACAAAAAGAATTACATTGCGAACCATTTACGAATAAGTATTGCGGAGAACGTTTAAGTAACCGAGCGAACGCGTAAACGATTAATTAAACGTAACGCACTAACTAAACCATGGTAAGGAAGTAACCATGGTTACTTCATCAGATAGTGAGCTAACCCTAGGATGACCAAGCTAGCTAGCAAATAGTGTGCTAAGGAGCTAACCTTGTAGTTTAGCTTGTAAGCTAGCAAGCTACAAAGATATGTCCATGGATTTGGAGACAAGGAATAAACCTAAAGCTATCCTAGGAAGAATAAAGATCAACTTGCAAAGATATCAAGTCACCTTCCAAGAAGCAACCTAGAAATCATCCAAGAGAAGCAACCAAGTGCTATAAATACCCCCCACCCCCATTTGCTCCCATTCGGCTATTGTGAAGAAAATAGGGAAATTGCAATTCAAAACTCTAAGCTCTAGGTCTTGTAAAATCCCACAATTATTTCCAAAGCCTCTTAGCAACTAAACTAAGGTAAAAAAAATCTTTCATCTCTTTTTATCAAGGTTTGATGGGTGGAATAAATTCAAGAAACTTACTAGTGAATAGTGTGAATAGTAACCTCTCTTTGGTTTCTTGATTTTAATGGTGGTTTTAGGTTTCAAAAATCATACCAAACACTTCCAAGCCTCCACCATCTTCAAGAACACATCTCAAGCTTTCAAGAAAGGTAAAAATCTTTGGCCTAACTTTATTTAAGGTTCATGTTTAAGATCCATTTAGTGGGTGTTAGTAAACCTAGCTTACTAAGTGTTGTTGATGAAATCTTGATGATTAAGTTAAGTAGATTTAAGGTTGGTTGTTGTTGCCTCAAGAACATGATGTTCTTGAGAGGAGTTTTTGTGTTAATGATGATATGATGATTGTTGGTGGTTGTGTTGATAGTTAAGGCATAAACGAAATCCCGATCGTAAACATAACTTCGTTAAAACCAACAAACCGTAACTTTAAGTTTCTGTAGAAAGTCTCGAAGTTGTAAACTGTAGATTCTTGAGAAATAACCTTTGTTTAAGATAGAAAATGTTATAAGGATCGTTTAGGTACTTGAATCGCTTAATTCCGATTTACGGATCAAAAGTTATGATCGTTTTAGTAAAAGTGTTTTACGCGACAAAAACTGCTACGTATCACGAACTTTGAAAATATAAAGGATAGACTTAAAAGTATTCATAAATCATGAAATTTCTACAGAGAGTAACATATGGAGTTTCCTAACTGTCATAAAAATTTCAAGTGAAAATAATGATTTCTCAATTTTATAAAAATGTCGGAGCCGAGACCGCGCGAGTAGAAACTGTAAGAATCCTTAAGCGGAGTCGACGTCGATATTGAGAATGAACTAAGATACTTAGGAAAATGAAGTGACCATAAAGTGTTTATGACTTAAAAGAAATGTTAAGGGTAGTATGAATTGAGAGGGTGTATAATGAGTAGCAAATGAGTGCGAGTTACCATAAGTTAGGACGGAACCTAACGAAATGAAATATGTTTATGGTTATAGATTTCCGAGCGGAACCTAGAGCATCCTCCACCTCGAGATACCCAGGCAAGTTTACAAACCCAACTCCATTTTTACTGTTGTGTTGTGAAAGGATTGTTTTACTATCATCGCTTAAATACCATGTTTGCCATGATACGTAGTTTTTGAATTTTCGCATAATATAGCGATGTTGTACGCTAAGTATATATCGTGAAATGTTATTTCGCTTTAAGCGTAATGTATTATATGTAATAACCCCAAAAATTTGAACTTTTTGTAACCCTTATGAATAGTGTTTTTGCTGATATTTCTGAACAAGAAAACTTTTCATGCCACACTATGTAGGGGTTCTTATATGGATATTCTGAGATTTTATTGGTACTCTATATGATATATAAGCGTATGTAAAGATCGTCAGAATCCAAATCCGAACACTTTGATTTTTCCCGAAAATCCACCAAATACCGAAAGAATTGAGTATAAGGTAACAGGATAAAAAGGATTTAAATTAAAGGATTATAAGAGAGGATCATAAAAAGGAATTTAATGTATTGAGAAAGGTTAAGGGAACCCAAGTAATTAGATCCCGGTTATGATCCCTCAAACGATAAACGAAAACGAAAGTTAAGCGAACCGTATAACAGATCAGCGGTCATTAGCCAAGTAATTAGAAGCTAATCAAAGAGGTTAGTGATGATGAGGTCATCAAACCAATAAGAAGAGGGCAAGTAAGGGATGATGACATAACAAGGTGACATAAGCATGACATAAGGGGGAAGGAGGTGTGGTTGATTTAAAACCACACAAAGTTCATGGTTAAAAAGGTAATTAACCAAAATCAAGCTAAAAACAACCAACCAACAATCATTTCACCCAAAACACAAAGATCATTTCATTTTCTTCATCTTGCTCTCGGATTTTCTTCTTTTCCAAAGAAAGAAAAATCAAAATCCTAGTTCCAAGCTTTGTTAAATCACAAGGTAATTATCCAAGACTCCTTATGCATAGTTATGGATATCCTATAAGTTTGAACTCCTAAATCATTCACAATCTCTTCCTAAAAATCATGGAAGAAGATGGTGAATAGTGTTTTTCAAGAACTAAATTTTTTGTTCTTGAAGTTTTGTTTAGATTAAGCTTGGATAAGGACTTTAAGGGTGATTCCAAGCCATTCTCTTGAATTTCCACTCTCCAAGGAAGGTATAACCCCACCAAACCCTAACTTTATTTGAATAATTAGGTTTAGTTTTGTTGTTATATTCATGAGAGGTTTGCTAGTTGTAAATGTAGAGATTAGTTGATTCTCTGAAGTTTTTTGAGTGGTAGTTCTTGGATTGTTGATTAATGAACTTAAGTGTAGTTAAATTCAAGTTTAAGAATAAGTATAAATGGTTAATGTTGAGTTGTTGGGGCTGTTATGATGTAGTATGGATGGATTTTTGATTGGGTTGTGATTGTGGATTGATTATGGGTTGAATTGGAGTGTTTTAAATTTGGGTAATCGCGTAAACATAGCCGTCGTAATGTCCGATTTACTTTAGGCTGTTTTTGTTCTTAATATTAGGTCCCGAAAACTCCCTGCTAGGTTTTTACCATTGCCATGATTAGATAGTTCATGTTACGAGCTTCGTTTTGATATGTGGTTCGTTTGATTCTGATGTACGGTTTAGGAGAAACGGCCGTTTTAAGTAACGACGTTTCGCGAACGAACTATTACCCCTCGCCTTACTTTGAAACATAGGTTAAAGACCTTAAAAGACTAATTGGAGTATTAAACATTTATGTAAAGTGTAATAGGCAGTTGGTAAGACACTCGCGAAAGAATCGCCTTAAAACTCGTAATGGTTAATTCATTAAAAATGGTGGAGCCGAGGGTACTTGAGCGACTTAAGTGAATCGTTAAGCGCAAAGCGAGCGTTAGAGTCTAAATTGGTTAAAGTATAGATTTATAAGTGACTTTGGTTTAATTCCAACTTATATGTTGTTTATAGGTTACCAGACTCGTCCCAAGCCATTTGTAACCCCAGTCGCTCAGGCAAGTTTTCTACCCGAATAACTGTTGTTGTGATGTATATGTGTATATGCATGATCTTGTGATAAATGCATATTTGTTATTAGCAAATTCTTGCGATATATTGGAGCATGTGATATGGTATATATGCATGCCTGTTTCGTATTCTTGATTTATATATCTGTTGGTTCAAATGCTTATTAGTTGCATAATACCTATGCTAGAGATAAACAGTAGTTGCGTATACCCTGAGTATAGGGGACCCAAAGGTGAACCATTTTCTAAACCGGGAGTCGATGTTCCCGAGTATATTATATATATGTATTTATATATATAGAGAGAGATATAGTTTTCAAAACTATTAATTGAATAAGGTTTATTCGATAACTTTATATTATTTAATGAATATTACTTGAATATTCATTCGAGGACTTATGACTCACTTTATATTATTTAATGAATATTACATGAATATTCATTCGAGGACAGATGACTCCGCTTATATTATTTAATTGAATATTATTTGAATATTCATATGAGGACCTATGACTCCGATTATTTTCTGAAATGTATTCTTTATTTTACTAAAGAATAAGGTGTCGATAATCAAACTTATTTTTTTTGATTATTCAAATAAAGATAGTACTTTCGTATAAGTATATCTTTGGTTATTTAATACTCATTTCAAGAATAAGTTTTACAACTTCTACTTCAATTATTTGTATAAAGATTATTCTTTAAGGGAATATTATTTAAATGATAATATTCAGATATTTTCTAATATATTGGGACTGATTTACTTTATTAAATCAGCATTACTCCAAACACTCTTTAAAGTGTTTTCGAGTCTTTAAAATGATTTTTAAAAAGTTAGAGCGGATCCCAAAACTCATTTTTATATATTTAAGATCTTCCTTTTTAAAGGGGATTTAAATACTCGCTCAAAACCAGAGGGATCCGGCTCTGTGGTGTATTTTATATTCGCAACAAGGTTGCGGTTTTGGTAAATGAATTGATTACTTACCCAACGTTCGGGAAGTAAGTCCATCTATCGAGTCGGCATAAGCAACATGGGCTCAGTGGGCGTCCATGAAAGTGTAAGTGGCTCAGTGGGAGTCCATCAAATGCGTAAGTGGCTGAGTGGCAGTCCAGCATAAGGTCCTATTGCGACCAGGGTGATGACCAGTGGGGAATTCGTCCATCTACTAGTAGAAAAGGTTACTTATTGGTATCTTTGCCTGATCAGCAATATATCGGGTTTATGCCACAATTCTTTTCCCTTCCAAAAATTTATTGGATGTTACAAACTCTGTTCATACTTTACATGACAGAGGTTTTCAGGAACTGTATAAAGAAGGTATATATGTGGATATATATATCGGAACTTAATGAAGTATATCATAACTTCATTTCCTTCAATAATACTTCAAAGATTTAATCTATTCAAATCTTGTCTTGTAGTCTCATCTATGTGATGAACTGTTGAAAGCTCCTTATACCTTGAACAATGGTAGTTCAAGTAGCTTTATAAATAATATAAGTATAGTGAAGTATTTGGTAACTTCATCCCTTGTTTTTGCTTATATCCAGTAAGTAATTATCTTGTACTTGATAAAGGATTCTAGTAAGTTACCCATTTAGATACTTGCATTATTGTTTACACT
Source organism: Apium graveolens (assembly GCF_009905375.1). Classification (NCBI taxonomy): domain Eukaryota; kingdom Viridiplantae; phylum Streptophyta; class Magnoliopsida; order Apiales; family Apiaceae; genus Apium; species Apium graveolens. The sequence goes on from NC_133651.1 coordinate 35,927,516, forward strand.
ATATATTATCTTGCGAGCTGTAATGCTCACTCTTGCTTTATTTCTTCATCACACAAGAACAGTTAGGAAAGATGGACAGACTCAAGCAGACCCAGCGCAAGAGCGTGGGAAGCGCCCCGCGCCTTCCCGTTGAGATCATAGCTGCTATAGCTGCAGAGGTAGATCTATCTGTAGATCAGACCTTCTACTTTTGGGAATCAATTATGTATAATTATAACTTGTGGCAGATAATGGCAATTAATTGTAAACTTATCAAGTAATCATTTTGGGTTGTAATAACTTTTAAATTGTGGATTCAAAGACTTGTACTTATTTCAATTTCATCTCTGAGACTATAACGGGTTGTGGTGTGTGTTAGTGTGGGGTCACATCATAAGGTTAATTGTTATTAATTAAGTGAAGTTGTTAGATATATTTGATAATGTCATGGCTAATATGTTTTATGTTTAGATTTCAGATCTTATTTGAACAGAACAAATCAGTACTTAACTGATCAGTACTTATACTGGACGTCAGAACTTAAGGGATATCAGTACTTATGTTATCAGGAGATAAACATCAGGAGATAGATATCAGAACTTAAGTGCTGAAGGACGATCAGATAAGGACAGTAGCTGATTAAAGTTAAGAAGATCAAGATAAACATAAGAAGAGATATGCATGAAGAAGGAATTCCGTGAAGAATGGAATACTTGGAATAGAAGATATCTGATTGATATATTTTAGGAAGCAGAATTATATTCCATATCAATTAGCGATTATCTTGTAACTGTGTAGTATATAAACACAGACATAGGGTTTACACTATAAGTGTTATCATTATCGAGAATATTATTTACTGTAACCCTAGCAGCTCTCGTGATATTTTATTCATCACTGAGAGATAACAGTTCCAGATTGTAACAGAGTTTATTGTTTCAATAAAGTTTGTTTTCTGTTACATAAGTTCTTGAAGTTTGATTTGATTGTAATAAACACTGTATTCACCCCCTCTACAGTGAAAGTGTGACCTAGCAAGTGGTATCAGAGCCTTCTGTTAACACACATACAGTTAAAGATCCAAACACAATCATGTCTGACACAGAAACTCCAACTAAGCCTACCAAAACTGAGGAATCATCAAAGACATCGACTCAGAGTCGATATGAGACTATCAGAGTTCCCATATTGAGACCATCTGAATATCCCATATGGAAGGTAAGGATGACCATGTTTCTGGAAGCAACAGATCCAGAATACCTTGATAGAATCAAGGAAGGGCCTCACAAACCTACCAAGCTCGCTGTTGTAGTTGCAGGTGAAGCAGCAAAGACCGTACCAAAGGAAAAGAGTGATTACACTGCTGAAGATATAGCATCTATTGCTAAGGATGCCAAGGTACGACACTTATTGCATAGTGCCATTGATAATATAATGTCAAACAGGGTAATCAACTGCAAGACTGCTAAGGAGATATGGGATGCACTGGAGACAAGGTGTCAAGGAACTGAAACAGTTAAGAAGAACAGGAAGACAATACTCACTCAAGAGTATGAACACTTTGACTCTAGGACTAATGAGTCATTGACTGATGTATATGATAGATTTGTCAAACTCTTGAATGACTTGTCATTAGTAAATAAGGAGTATGATCTTGAAGATACAAACCTTAAATTCCTGTTAGCTCTTCCTGAATGTTGGGATTTGAAGGCAACAATAATAAGAGACAACTACAATCTTGATGAAACAACTCTTGATGAAATCTATGGAATGCTCAAGACTCATGAACTTGAGATGGAACAAAGAAGCAAGAGGAAAGGAGGAAAGTCAAGGACAGTTGCTCTCAAGGCTGAAGAGGAATCCCCCAAACCACCTTCCTCAAAGAAAGACAAGGGTAAAGCTCTTATCATAAAGCCTGATACTGAGTCATCAAGTTCTGAGAGTGATGATGACTCAGATTCTGAAAGCTTGCCTGAAACTGATGCTGATGAGGAGATGATGAAGCTGTGTGCTCTTATGGTGAAAGGAATCACAAAGATTGCATACAGGAAGTTCAGGAAGGGAAAGAAGTTTTCCAGAAAAGGCATAAGTTCTGATAAGAAGAATTTCAGAAGATCTGAAGGAAGAGGAGGAAAGTCTGACAGAGGAGATTACGCTAATGTTAAATGTTATAATTGTGGTGAGAAAGGCCACATATCTCCTGATTGCAAGAAGACCAAGAGTGACAAAGGCAAAGCTCTTGTCACAAAGCAGAAAAGCTGGACAGACACCTCAGACTCTGAAAGTGAGGAGAACTATGCATTGATGGCAAATGCTGATAAATCAAGTTCTGAGAGTAGTTCTGAAGCTGCTGAAACAAAGGGCAACAGGAAAAATATTTTAGTTCTGGACAGTGGATGTTCAGGACATATGACTGGAAATAAGGCCCTGCTATCAGACTTTGTGGAGAAAGCTGGCCCAAGTGTTTCTTATGGAGATGGCAACATTGGAAAAACTTTGGGATATGGCAATATCAATCTTGGGAATGTCATCATTAAAGATGTAGCTCTGGTCTCAGGACTTAAACACAACTTACTGAGTATAAGTCAAATCTGTGACAGAGGTTATCATGTTGATTTCTTTGCAGAACATTGTGAAATAGTTAGTAAATCTAAAGAAAAAATTGTTCTGAAGGGATTCAGGCGTGGTAACATTTATGAAGCTAAGCTTTCAACAAGTTCTGATGGTTCTGCAATCTGTTTAGTAAGTAGAGCCTCAACTGAAGAAAGCTGGAATTGGCACAAGAAACTCTCTCATTTAAACTTCAACAAGATAAATGAACTGATCAAGAAAGATCTTGTGAGAGGACTGCCAAAATCAGTGTTTGTTCCTGATGGTCTTTGTGACTCATGTCAGAAGGCTAAACAAAGAAAATCTTCGTTCAAGAGCAAGACTGAATCATCAATTCTTGAGCCTTATTATCTGCTTCATGTTGATCTATTTGGTCCAGTGAATGTCATGTCAATTGCAAAGAAGAAATATGCATTGGTCATAGTAGATGAGTTCACCAGATACACATGGGTGTATTTCTTGCACACAAAAAGTGAAACTGCATCTATCCTGATTGATCATGTCAAACATCTGGATAAATTGATCAAAGATTCTGTGAAAATTTTGAGGAGTGATAATGGCACTGAATTCAAGAATCTGATAATGGAAGAGTTCTGCAAAAATCATGGAATAAAGCATGAATTTTCTGCTCCTGGAACTCCACAGCAAAATGGAGTTGTTGAAAGGAAGAATAGAACTCTCATTGAAGCTGCACGAACAATGCTTGAAGAAGCAAAGCTTCCAACCTATTTCTGGGCTGAAGCTGTGCAGACTGCTTGTTTTACTCAAAATGCAACACTCATTAACAAGCATGGAAAAACACCATATGAGATGGTGAAGAACAAGAAGCCAAATCTCAAATACTTTCATGTATTTGGATGTAAGTGTTTTGTTCTCAAGACTCATCCTGAACAGCTATCCAAGTTTGATCTAAAAGCTGATGAGGGAATCTTTGTTGGATATCCACTTTCTACAAAAGCCTTCAGAGTCTATAATTTGAGAACAAAAGTGGTCATGGAATCTATCAATGTCTCTTTTGATGACAAGAAGATCACTGGACTTGAAGATTGCATTGATCATGATCAGCTGAGATTTGAAAATGAAGATTCATATTCTGAAACCTCAAGTCCTGACAGTCTAAGTCCTGATACTGTAAATTCTGATGGATTAAACTCTGATGTTATTGAAACTGTGGTGACTACGTCAAAGGAAGATGCACCAATGCAGGGGGAGCATATTCAAGATATTATCACATCTCAAGAAGCATCAGAACATACATCTGGCTCTTCAAATTCTGATTCGTCAAGTTCTGATAAGCCAAGTACTGACAGTACTGAAAATCTAAATGCTGAAAGATCCAACTCAGAGAGCATAGTTTCAGGGGGAGCATCAGAAAATGAAACCGAAGACAGCATGAATCATGGGGGAGCATCCAGTTCTAGAGAAAATCTTCCATCTGCAAGGAAGTGGACAAAATCACATACACCTGATTTGATAATTGGAAATCCTGAGGCAGGTGTCAGAACTAGAACAGGTACTTTGAATGAATGTCTTTACAATTCTTTTCTCTCTCAGTCTGAGCCAAAGAAAGTGGAAGAAGCTCTTCAAGATGCTGATTGGGTGCAAGCAATGCAGGAAGAGTTGAATGAATTTGAAAGAAACAAAGTCTGGACCTTAGTGCCAAGACCTAAGAATAGATCGGTTGTTGGTACAAAGTGGGTATTCAGAAACAAAACTGACAGTGATGGCATAATTGTAAGGAACAAGGCAAGGCTGGTTGCAAAAGGATATTCTCAACAGGAGGGAATTGACTATGATGAAATATTTGCGCCAGTTGCTAGGTTAGAAGCCATAAGGATATTCATGGCTTATGCTGCTCACAAAAAGTTTACTGTCTTTCAAATGGATGTGAAAAGTGCTTTTCTTAATGGAGAATTGGAAGAGGAAGTATATGTTGACCAACCTCCAGGCTTTGTAGATTCCAAACATCCAGATTATGTCTACAGGCTTGATAAAGCACTTTATGGACTTAAGCAAGCTCCTAGAGCATGGTATGAGACTCTAGCTCAGTTTCTTCTGGAAAGTGGATTCAACAGAGGAACTATTGACAAAACACTGTTCTATCTCAACCATGGCAAGGATTTACTTTTGATCCAGATTTATGTTGATGATATTATTTTTGGGTCTCCAAATGACAAACTTTGCAAAAAGTTTGCCAAACTAATGCAGTCAACATATCAGATGAGTATGATGGGAGAACTTAGTTATTTTCTGGGCCTTCAAGTCAAGCAGAGTGAAGAAGGAACTTTTATTTGTCAATCTAAGTACACCAGAAACTTGCTGAAGAAATTTGGAATGCAAGACTGTTCAAGTGCATCCACTCCCATGGCCACTGCAACAAAACTGGATAAAGATACTGGTAATTCAGTAGATATTACTGATTACAGAGGTATGATTGGCTCACTTCTCTATCTAACTGCTAGTAGACCAGATATCATGTTTGCTACCTGTCTTTGTGCAAGATTTCAAGCAGATCTAAGAGAACCTCACTTAACAGCTGTAAAAAGAATCTTTAAGTATCTTAAAGGAACAGCTGATCTAGGATTATGGTATCCTAGAGAATCAGATTTTAAATTAATAGGTTACTCAGATGCAGATTTTGCAGGTTGCAAAATTGACAGGAAAAGCACAAGTGGTAGCTGCCAATTTCTTGGAGGCAGGTTGGTTTCTTGGTATAGCAAGAAACAAAAGTCAATTTCCACATCAACTGCAGAAGCAGAGTATATTGCTGCAGGAAGCTGCTGTGCACAGATTCTTTGGATGAAGAATCAGTTACTGGATTATGGGTTAACATATTTCAAAATCCCTATTTACTGTGATAATCAAAGTGCTATTGCTATGACAGGTAATCCAGTTCAACACTCTATGACAAAGCACATCAGCATCAGGTACCATTTCATCAGGGAACATATGGATGAAGGTACAGTGGAATTGCATTTTGTTCCCACAGATCAACAAGTAGCAGATATCTTCACAAAACCACTGTGTGAAGCTACCTTTACAAAATTGGTAAATGAACTTGGACTGATTTCAGGTTCTTTCTCTAAATCTGCTTAAACTTGTTCTATGTTATCAGACTTTATGATCAGTATTTACAGAATTAATCTCCTTGTATATTCTGTGCATTAATTGATAAATGTTTTTAAGTACTGACTGTTGTCTGATACATATCTCTTAACTCTCATAAGTGATATATCTGTTTAAGTAATCATTCTATCCTATGAGGATAATTGTGCTAGATACTGACCTACTAGTCTTCAATAAACAAATGATCCCATGAAAGAAGTAATTATTTCTGTGGAAATCTTATGACACAAGCAAATTCTGATACTTGAGCTTAGTTTAGTTTACTTTATTCATCTTACTACTAAGTCCCAAATTAGAATAATGCTACTCATCTGTTTAAGTTCTGATTCTAGTAAAACTGCTGAATGTACTAAGTGCTGATAAACCTCACTTATCAAAAGAAGAAGAACAAGAATCAAAGAATAATATCAGGTACTCCTTTGAGATCTAGAGTAAAAATGTGAAAGGGACGACCCAAGTGCATTGCTGGTATTAAGTAAATATGCATTAGAAAAGCAAAATATTTTCTTGGTGACTTTTCACACTCTATGATTACTGGAGAAATACTCTGATAATAGCATAAATTCTGATAAACACTCGTGACTCACTTACACTGAGAAGCCACTGTAAAATAGAATTTCAAAAGATGCATAAAATTAGCACAACAACAGTTGAGGTGGACTCATGCATGAACTCATTTATCAGTAGGTTTCAGGATAATGACAGCTCTTTAGCAAAATTTTAATTATGACTTATTTCTAAGATGTACTGAAGTGAATCAGACTTTACTCTTTATTATTTATTTAGCTTAATGCACACACACATCACTCCATATGAATGATGAAATTTCTGTGGTGGTCTATGTTATTTTAGATAAACAGTCATTGTGTCATTTTTGCACAAATTCTGAGGACAAGTTCTAGTTACACGTTCTGATGATTAAGTTCTGACGTTCATAACTAAGAACTTGTATGAGTATTTACTAAGATAGATATTCCTTGTTCGAGTTAAGACATTATGTTCTGATGACTGTTAAGTTCTGGTATAGGTCTAAGTTCTGATTTTTCAGTCTAACCCTTTACTTGACTTATCTGTGAGTAAAATTTGGTAACAGTCTCAGATTAATTTCGAAATGTTGAAGTGGAAGATTAATAGTCTATGGTTAAAACATAATGGCACTCGTCCTTGAACAGTTCACTCTTGTTACATGTGCACATTCCTTTTCCAATGACTGTTATTCTTTTTCAAAGTCTAGGGAGACGAGGTAGAATTAATTCTACCTGTCAGCATTAAATATCTTTGTGTCTCTTGGCATTCTCTTGCCTATATACACAGCCACTTCACATTAGTCTTTCCATCACATTCTTCTCACACACTTATCCTCCTTCTTCTGTCAAAAACACAATGGTTCGATACAACATGTTTTTGAACACACAAACCTTCACAATGGAGCTCAGTTGTGCCGAGTGGCAGCAGGAGTGGCATATAACAGCCATTCCTGAGGAGATCTGGGACTCTGTCCCACAGGAGGTGCTGGCTCATCTTCTATTCTTCGAGATGGATTACCATCGCCATCTGGAGCGCCTGGAGGAGGAAAGGCGGGAAGCTATCCGTCAGCAAGAGCGAATCATTCGACTCGCTATCTTGTTTGTCGAAGATAGGAAGAGGAAGATGACTTAATCTCGTCTTCTTCCTGTTCTTCTTCATCCTCAGCGTTGTCAGGCTTCTTAGCTAGGACTAAGGCTGTTGATGTTAGATTTAGAAGCTTAGGGAAAATCTTGTATTGATGTAATTTCTATTTCATATATGTATTGACTTGATATATTAATGAAAACTGTTTTTACTTCAAGATTTTGTCTCTGAGTTATTTTATCTTGTGTTGTTAAATCCTGCTTGATATTCTGATGACCATTTAAATTTTGTCTTTATTTAAGTTCTGATTCTTTGTCAGCACTTATTCATTGAAATTATCTCGGTCATTTTTAACATGATTCATTTTCAGAATATTAATGTTGCAGTGAAAAATAATTCAATCAGTGCTAACGGTTTAAATTTTGAATTAAAACTGTGTCTCTTGATAAATGAAATGGTTTTTCCTTGAAACAAGGCAACTGGGTAAGTAATCATTCCTGTTTTCTCGAGCCCAGTAACTATCCGTTATTACTGCATGTCTGACAGGTGTTCAACGGTAACATTTTTTTCAGAGTATAAGAACAACAGAGAGAAGATTTCTTTAATCTTTTATTTTCTTTCTACTTTATCTCTCTTCTTACTTTTACTCTCTTTCTCATTCTTTCTCACGTTGGTTTTTCATACATACATTATCTCAAACACCTAACAGGCATACTTGAATTTCAATATTTTTTCACATGGCACCAAAGGATTTAATCATTGATGGAGCAAAGTTTGTTCCAAACAACTATGCTGCAATTCTTGATCATGCTGAAGCTCCATCTGAATTGCATTTTGTGCAAGATCTTCTTGCACATAGTGAGGTTGGGTACGCCTTAACTCAGCCTGAATTATTTTCAAGTCAACAAGTTCTGCGGTTCTGGAGGACTGGAGTTTTTGATGATGGTGGTAAACGAGGAACTCCTTTAACGACCTGATAAATGCTGACACAAAGAAATCAATGGTGAGACAATTACAGATTCCTCAGTCTGTGAAACAGATTCTGGTAAATGCTGATCCTGCTACTTACAAATCTGTTTACTCAAATGTTCAACCAACTCACCATAACCAAAATCCATCAACCTCAGTACCTACCTCTCATTCTACTCAACCTACCTTCAGAACTTATCTCAAATCCTATCTCTCCACTTCACAGACTGCTCAACCTTCTTCTTCAGCACCTACTGTGAAGCCTACATCCTCTAAGCCAAAGAGAACAAAGACTGTTCCTCAAACACCTCAAAAGAGGAGAAGCATTACTTTGAGAGATGAATCAGATTCTGAGGATCAGATTACCTCTTCAGAACCTGTGGTAAATGAAGCTGAGAAGGCAACTTCTCAGAAGGATTCTGCAATTGGGGGTTCTAGGCTTCTCAAGAGGCTTAGACGTATGACGGTTCCTGAAACTCCCAAGGAATCCAAATCAACAAGGAAGTACAAGAAACAGAGGGCACAAAGGCCAGTTTCAGATGATGAGGAGGAAGCAGCTAAGGAAGGGGATCAGGAATCTCTGATCTCACAAGACAAGGAATTTGCTCCAGTCACTTCTTCTCCATCAACTCCATCTCAGGAACCTGTATCTGACAAGGCTAATTCACCTTCTATGTCTCTTGTTGATCCAGGCACAAGTGCTGAAATTGATATTCAGAACCTGGTTGTGCCTGAAATACTTTTCTTAGAAGCTCCAACAGCAAATAATCCTTCCACAACACCTGTTACTGATGCTGTTCAAACTCCCGAGTTGTCACTAACACCTTCTCTGCATCAAGATGCTGATGATCAGATTTTAGGTGAGCATCAGGATATGGCTGTTGATCAGAACTTAGTATCAGATCAGCAATTAGAGGATGTTGAAGCCTCCATTGCTACTCACACAGTTGTCTTATCAGAAGATACTGATTCTCTAAGTTCTGATGCTGCAAATGTTGGAGATACTGGTGAGGCTGCTACAACTGTAGATGCTGATGAAGCAGGTCCTTCAGGACATACTCCTCCACTGACTCTTCCTAAGTCTGAACTGGTAAAGGAGTTTGTTATCAGGGATGCACCAGTACCTTGGAGTGAAACTCCTGCAGGTCAGGAGTGGACTAAGGAATGGAACTCAGTTTCATGTGTTCCAAATGCTTTACATCTTGCTGAGCACTTGACTAAAGCTGATGAAATGTTACATTCTGATGATTTTAAAACCCAGCTTAGAGTCACTGCATTGAGTACTAAACATCTACAAGGTCTTCATTCCAACACTCATGCAGAGCTACACAAGATTCAGGAGAACTTTATCAAACAGGAACAAGTTTGGAAAATTGATAAGAAAAAGTTCTTCCAACCTACCATTGACAGGGTTGCTTATATTGAGAAAACTCAAGAGAAGCAACAAGCTCAGATTGATCAAATTCTGACAAATCAAGCATCTCAGCAATCGCAACTTACTGAAATCCAGACCTCAGTGGAACTACTTATCTCTCTTTTATTACCTGCTGATGCCAAAAAGGGGGAGAAGGTAATTAAGTCCAAATGCAAAACCAACAAGTCACTGCAAGGAAAGGATGATGGAAAAGATGACCAAGGAAACTCTGGAATGGGTAGTGGTCATAGTCAAGGTAGAAGGTTTACATCAAGACAAGCTAGTCACAGAACAAGTTCTGATACTGGGAAAAGAATAAGTTCTGCTGCTGGTAAAAGGATAAGTTCTGATGAATTTCTAGATCTTGATGAGGAAATGTCAAGACAGTTATTTCTTCAAGAAAATCCAGGGATGGACTTGGAAAGTTTAAAGGAAGAAGAAGCCAGACTTAAATCAGAGAAAGTCACATCTAAATCTGAAGCTTCTGGTAAAAAGTTACTTCCAAAACCTAAAGGCATTGTGATCAAAGAAAGGATACATACTGAAGAAACTTTGGCTAGATCACAACCACAGATAGATCCAAGATCCAAGGGTAAAGAAAAGGTTGGTGAACCTATCAAGCCTTATGTACCTCCTGAGGAAGAAGAAATTACTGATGGAAAAGATGATCTTGCTCTGACTTCAAGAAAAGTTCTTAAAACAACCTCTGACATGGCTCAAGTTGTTCAGAGTCAAGAAATTGTAAGTTCTGATATTCAGAAGAAGCAAGTAACCTCTGACAGTGCTCAAGTTAACTTGATATCAGAAAATAAATCTAAAACACTCCTACCAGGATTCACTAAAGCAAAACAGACTCAATCTTTGAAGACTACTCCAAGTGGTTTTGAAGCAAGAGTAGTTACTGGAAAGGAAGCTAGAGATAAAACTGGATTGGGAAGTGCTGATGAAAGAAGAGTACACAACACTACCGATGATCCAACTTCCTTGAGTGAACCAGGTATTGGAGCAACTCCTGAAAGATTGAATCAATTGGAATCTGTACAAATGGTTTACCATACCTACTTGAAGGAACACATCTTGTTGTATTTCATGACAGATGGGAGGGTTTATCATATAAGACAAAATGCCATTCCATTGAAGTATTTTGAAGAATTGGAGCATGTATTATTCTTACTTCAAGTGGATGACAGATTGACAGGGACTGCTGCAAATTATTTGAAAGAACAGATTTAGAGACAGAAAAGACTTTATTCTGTTAAGTCTGACAGCATATATGTTCCAAAGTACAGAAATCACAATGGTGATATTGTTGATATGAAGCCTAATACTGCACAGATCAGAACATATCTTGGTATTAAGGGGCTTGAATTCAATCTAGAGTCTAACAAAGCTTATGTCATAAGACTAGATCGGGAGTTGAGAAAAGCAAAGATTAATGATCTCAGAGCTGCAATATTTCAAACTGGTGAAGATACTGCAGAGCTTAAAGATGTCAAACGGAGAATGATTGATGAACTCAGATATGCTGAGAAATGTTTGTTGAAGAATTATCTCAGAACAACTCCTGACATCAGAGAGATCAGAAAATGATGAAGCCAAGTCAAAGATCTACAACTACTTAAATTCTGATGTGTATACAGACCAAAGTTGTTATCAGAAGTTGAATTGGTAAAAGCTTTAAGGACTGTAAGTTGTAGTTATCTTGTCTATTTCTCATGCATTTGTACTTAATGTTTTTGACATCATCAAATATCTGTTAAACTTGTATATTTTGCTAATTTACAAGTTGGGGGAGATTGTTAGATATATTTGATAATGTCATGGCTAATATGTTTTATGTTTAGATTTCAGATCTTATTTGAACAGAACAAATCAGTACTTAACTGATCAGTACTTATACTGGACGTCAGAACTTAAGGGATATCAGTACTTATGTTATCAGGAGATAAGCATCAGGAGATAGATATCAGAACTTAAGTGCTGAAGGACGATCAGATAAGGACAGTAGCTGATTAAAGTTAAGAAGATCAAGATAAACATAAGAAGAGATATGCATGAAGAAGGAATTCCGTGAAGAATGGAATACTTGGAATAGAAGATATCTGATTGATATATTTTAGGAAGCAGAATTATATTCCATATCAATTAGCGATTATCTTGTAACTGTGTAGTATATAAACACAGACATAGGGTTTACACTATAAGTGTTATCATTATCGAGAATATTATTTACTGTAACCCTAGCAGCTCTCGTGATATTTTATTCATCACTGAGAGATAACAGTTCCAGATTGTAACAGAGTTTATTGTTTCAATAAAGTTTGTTTTCTGTTACATAAGTTCTTGAAGTTTGATTTGATTGTAATAAACACTGTATTCACCCCCTCTACAGTGAAAGTGTGACCTAACAGAAGTGATATTGTGGAAAGAAAGACCGTGACGACCCGGATCCCTGACCCCGGATCTGGGGGTGTTACATTATATAAGACCGAGGGTCGGTCGGGATTTAAGATAAAACCCGGGAATCGTTCCGGAGATATTATAGGGCGGATATAAGTCCATAATAGTATATTTTAAAGGGACTCATCGTCCACTTATGAAACATTAAAACACCTCGAACTTTTAAAATGATTTCCCAACGAGCATATTCCCTCAACTATATTTTATTGATTCGGATATTAAATATTATATACGTATTCCTTTATTATAGGAGTAGTATACTTCAACGTTTATTTATTTCAAACCCGATTAATCATGATAGATTATTAATTATGTAAACACAAACTAGTTGAGGAATACTATTTAAATAAATCTTTTAGAGAATAACTCATTCGAGGTATGATTAATATCAATTATCATTTAATTATTTATAGACTACTATTTAAGTAATGATTATTTATTAAGGATTGTTATTGGTTGAAAGATCATAGATCCTGATATACCTTCTGATTTAGAAGTATTATTCGAATAATTTTAGATCGTCGGTGAATATTATTCCAACATATTGTTATATTAAATATAGTTTCAAGAAGAAACTTTTCCCCTTATTAATTATCTGTTGACAACGGTCAACTCACATCCCTAGTACTTCCTCCGAAATTCTCGGAAGTACGTATATACATATATGTACACTTATATTTAAAAAGATAAACTATCTCTATCAACAAACAAAATGCTTGGGGAACTTCGATGTGGTTCAAGTTCTCGAGATTGATAGAATTCTGTTGAAGGACAATGGAGGGGTAGACTCTTGTACTACGTGTGCTGGATGGGCTACCAAAGGTACCGCAGGCGAAGGTACTTTGTGTACTCAGGAACTTGTGAAGTATGTGCATACCCGAAAATGGGACATGTAGCCCGAATGCGGCCAGGGTGATACCCGAGAGATGACAGTATTCGTCCTTTTACTAGTAAAGAAGGTTACTTCCGTAGGATGACTGATCATCGTATGCGGTGGCTCCTGTGAGATGTCCAAACTCTTCAAATTGGAATTGATATGCAATACCGTAACCCAAGCCTAGGTGCTGGGATTACTATTAAGGTATTCGCAGGTTATAAAACCCCCTTAAAAGAATTATTTTAATAAGAAGGTGTGGGACACCAAGAAATCTACTTTTAAATAAAACATATATATAATATATGATGTTATTATACAGTCATTTTCATATTGTACATTATTATGCTGAGCATCTTAGCTTACACTTGTTTTCTTAAATTGACACAACATAACAGTGAATCAAGATGCCTGCCATGAGAACCACAGCCAGGAAACGGGTAGGAAATGGCCAACTGTTCCGTAGATTATTTGGTGCAGTACCTCAGGTAGTCGGAATAAGCCGGATTAGTTTTCAGTTGTTTATAGTTCGGCTTATTTATAAGTATGGTTTATGTAAGATAAGAAATAAGAAACGTATATTCAGCCGGCGGATTAACCTTACTTAAAGGTCACCCCCGGTAAGACTAATTATATTTGGGTTGTAATAAAATTTCTCTAGTAATGATGGTTCGTTTCCAAGACAATAACCTGTAGTGTGTGTGTTAAGTGTGGGGTCGTGAAGCGTGAGTATTTACATATCGTAGTGTGAGTTGTGTAAGTTTAGATAGCGTGGCTTCCGAGACTCCTGACCCCGGGTTTTGGGGCGCCACAACAATAAATGAAATAAATATAATATATATTATTTTATTAAATTTGTATTTCAGTTTTTAATTGTAATAATTTTATTATTAAGAATATTTGTCTATAGTATGTAAATTAATGATTTGTAAAGTTATTCTCAAATTAAGAATACTTTTCAACTATATTTGATACAAATAAAAAGAATAATAACTAATCATACATTTAAAAAGATTTAAAATTATTATTATTATTAGGTTTATCAACACATGTATCGTTTGTGCTACATGACACCTCTTTCCCAATTAACAATCTCTATTTAAAATATTAGCTTTACCACCAAATCATACCATTTTATATCCTTTCTTTAAACAAATTTTATGTATTTCAAAAATAATATATTTTCCAAAGAATTATATTTTTTGTACATATATATCTAGTTATTATTGTATTTTTATGTTTGACCTATATAGGCTTGTGTTATAATTTATTTTATTTTTTAGTTGTCTGAAAAGAAGAATATTTTAATTATACCACATAATATATATAAGTAATTATTTTTATTTTATTTATATATTTTCTTTTAAGGAGTTTGATCAAAGATTGAAAAATTGTTTGGGATTTCATCTTAACAATATTTTATAATTTTTTCTATTATATTAATAATTTTGAAAAGAAGTCATAGTACCTTTTTTTTACTAATCAGTTGTCATAGTACTTTTAAATGTATTCTATAATATTTATATTTCAATTTTGAATTGTAATAATTTATTAATATTATTAATTTTATATTTCTTCTTAGTTTATAGGATTTCATGTACCCTAAATTTTTTAAAAGATAATTCTTATTTTACAAAATGAAACAAAACATATATAATACTTTATAGATGCAGAAACGAGCTAGTCTGGAATCAGCGAGGTATGGAGGTTATAGATGTCGTATAATCAGCGAAGGTGGTCCTTAATCAGTGGAGATGTGCTCAAGATAATTCTTTTGACCACAATTTGGGTTTGATGAACTCAACAGATGGTGACGAGCACTGGGTCTGTCCACAGGTGAGACGATTAAGGTTAATTCAGATGCTGCGATTTTTGAAACCTTTAATTGCTCTAGCTATGCTTTTGTGGCTCGTGATGCTGAGGGGAGGTTGATAGAAGCTAGGTCGAGGTGTTGTCCAGGTCAGGTGAATCCAGAGGATGCAGAAGCTATGCGCATTAGAGAGGTTCTAAGTTGGATCAAGGAACAAGGGAGAGAGGCTGTGACGGTCGAAACAAATTGCATTGTAGCTGTTCAAGCAATTCGTAGTGATTGTCCTTTGCTTTCATACTTTGGCAGAATAATTCAGAAATGTAAGAAGCTATTGGTAGATTTAAAAGAGAAGAGAGTGACAATTAAGTTTGTAAAACGGTCTGCGAACCACGTAACTCACTATTTAGCGAAACTTAGTAGTTCTATAGCTGATCTTATTTGGAGGGTGAGTGATGTTCACCCGGAGTTCAGTCATGTATTGGCGAACGATTTGATTTATTAATGAAACTTTTCATTTGGCAAAAAAAAAAAAGAAATTCACTCTAAATGTGTTCCTCATTTTATAAGATAAAAATTAAAATTATTTATTCAAAAATATTTTAAATCAAATTTATCCATTGCAAGTTTTTTTTTAAGAAAATGATACAACTTTAACTCAATTAACAAATGGTTTGTTTATTTTTACTTATATTTATTTTTATTAAGATAACTATTATATATATAATACATTTAATAATATTTTATATTATTTAATAATATATAATTATATTTCAATTTCTTAATTAATTACATATTGTGTTTCTTATCAGATTATTAAATATTATAATAGAATAAATATAATATATAATATATTTTATTGGATTTATATTTTAATTTTGAATTGTAATAGATTTATTATTATTATTATTATTATTATTATTATTATTATTATTATTATTATTATTATTATTATTATTATTATAGGTACTCCTCGTTTTTATGTTTTAGAGGATTATGTGCTCAAATTTTTTTAAAAGATAATCCTTAATTTTCTCCTTTTACAAAATGAAACAAAATAATGTAATATTTATACCTAAACATAATTTAAATATTTTCGTTATTTTATAAGATACAAATAAAAATTATCAATTTAAAAATATTTTAAATAAAACTTACCCACTCCAATGTTCTTTTAAAAAATGATATAATTTTAATCCGATTATAAATGATTTATTAATTGTTACTTATATTTTTTTATTAAGATAATTTTTGCTTGTAATATATATAATATATAATCATAGTTCACATTATATGTTTACATATTTATTTTTGTTTTATTTATATATTTTTTTCTTAATATTTTGGAGTTTGATAAAAAAATGCAAAGTTGTTTGTTGTTTGCATCTTGCCAAGATTTCTTAATTTTTCGGTTCTACTAATGATTTCGAACAAAAAATACTTTACATTTTTGTGATAGTACTTTTAAATTTATTTTATTAGCTTGCTTTTCAATTTTGAATTATAATAATTTTTTTATGATTCTTATTATATTTCTTCCTATTTTTTATGTTTTATAAAATTCATGTATTCTAAATTTTTTAAAAAATAATTCGTAACTTTGCCGTTTTACAAATGGAAACAAAACGCCTCTAATATTTATACATAAATATAAACTAAATGTGTTTCTTATTTTATATGATCAAAATTAATATATTTTTTTATAAATATTTTTTCTAAAAATAATTTACTTTAACCTTGAAAATAAATATTTTTTTAATTCTTACTTAGATTTATTTTTATTAAGATAATTGACAATTGTACTCTAACTAAAATATTTTTTATTTAAGAATCTGTAATTATAATTTATTTTCTTAATTAATTGTTATTGTGTTTTTTTTATAGATTATTAAGTATTATAATGGAATATTAGAATATATGAAAAAATAGTATATAATATACTTTATTAGATTTATATTTCAATTTTTAATTGTAATAGTTTTATTATTATTATTATTATTATATTTCTTCCACATTTTATGTTTTATAGATTGATGACTCTAAATTTTATAAAAGATAATCTGACAGAGTTAGCGTATTGCCGTGTTTGCGACAACATTTCATAATTTTCGGTTGTAGCAATAATTTTGAAAAAAAATACTTTACATTTTTTTTGTGATAGTACTTCTAAATTTATTTATTAGTTTGTTTTTCAATTTTGAATTATAATAGTTTTTTATAATAATAATTATTATATTTTCTCCTAGTTTTTGAAAATCCGTAAATTTTCCACAAATCAAACAAAACGCCTGTAATATTTATACCTAAATATAATTTAAATATTCTTCTTATTTTATATGATAAAAATTAAAATGATCTTTTTACAAAAATTTTAAATCAAACTCACTCATTCCAATTATTTTAAAAAAATGATCGAGTTTAACCCAGTTAACAAATAATTCATTATTTATTACTTAGATTTATTTTTATTAAGATAATTTTTATTTGTATTAAATATATAATATTTTTAATATTATCTTATACTGTTCAAGAATGTGTAATAATAGCTTAATTTCTTAATTAATTACCTATTGTGTTTGTTATACGGATTATTAAGTATTAAAATAGAATATTAGAATAAATGAAATAAATATAATATATAATGTATTTTATTAGATTTTTTAAAAACATTAAAAATCAAACTTGCACATTTCAATTTTTTGTAAAAATATGATATTATTTTAACTCGATTAACAAATAATTTATTAGCCGTTACTTATATTTATTTTTATGAGATAATTATTATTTGTGTAACTATTTAAAAAAAAATTGAGTAGTTTTTGTGTATTTTGAACTTATGTACAACCAACTCTATGTACAACCCAGCGCGTGTCTTTGAAATGGATAAGATAGCTTTAGTTTATAAATGACCTTGTCACCCCTGTCGACCAAACCATAAAAATGTACCATCAAAACTACTTTACTCTAATTATATATAGGATATAATATCTAGATCAACAAGTTTAATTTAATACTAATAAACTAAAATAGAAAATCATTAAAATTTAAGTACAGTGTTCCCGGCCGTATCGCCGATAAATCGGCCGAAATATCGGC
This sequence comes from Apium graveolens, assembly GCF_009905375.1. NCBI lineage: Eukaryota > Viridiplantae > Streptophyta > Magnoliopsida > Apiales > Apiaceae > Apium > Apium graveolens. The sequence continues at coordinate 35,945,462 of NC_133651.1, forward strand.
CAAATCGGTGCTACCGATATTATTAGTACAAATCGGAGCAAAAAACGTTTTTGCGAGATCGGGTCAAAATCGGGTTAAAATCGAAAAAATGAACGGGTCAAAAATGGGTTTCAAACTCACTGCTTTGATACTTTACATAAGAAAGAGTGAAAAGGGCACAAAAGAAGGAGATGGTGATATATGCGAGATAAAGCGATACTGAGAATGGGGGGAGGAGATAAGAAAGAAACTGTACCGTCGTAGAGGACAAGTGAGGAGCTCAATTGAAATAACTTTTTATAAAGTACAAAGAGAAATGATAAAACAGAGAGAAGTAAAACCTAAGAGAGAGAGAAATGAGGGAGTACCAAGTACTATTTTTGATAAAAAAGAATTAAATGGTACAATTGTTTTTCAATTCTTGTACTAAATCATATGTGCGTATTTATATCTATCATTAATACATGGTGATTATTAAGAGGCTTATTAAATAATAATTTTATTTAAAAAAGTTTAAAGTTATAAATATTTATACACACATATGAATAATAATAGTCTAATGTTTTATATATTCTATAAAAATAATTTAAAATATATCCGATTTTATTTTGATTTAAGATTCTGATAAATCCCCGATTTCTGATAAATCACAAATTGGTATCTCAACCAATTTAACCAATTTAGTCCGATTTCCGATTTTTATAACACTGTTTAAATACATTCATTTTCATTTTAGTAAGAGATAACTCTGATTACACCCCTTTCTCCCATCTCAACATCTTCGTCCTAAAATTTGCTATCAGACATTTCACTAAAATCAACACTCAGATCATCAAAATTCTCCTCGTCTTCTTCAATTTCATTAATTTTTTCTTCGTTGTTGTATGTATTCACAGTAGAGAATAAACTTGTTATCTTCCGTAGAACCAAATTCCAACATATTCATCACATACGCGTCATTATATAATTTCATAACTCTAACATCGAACTTCTTATCGAATGGCTTCAAGTATAATCCCAATTTTTGTTTTTAATTTTTCGCACTTTCTTTTACCGAATCTAGCAACTCAAAATAGCTTAGAAGACCGACATAGTAATTCTTGAAGAGTTTAACTCCACCTCCAACATACTCGAGACTAGAGTTCACACATTTACCATTAAAATTAATTTCTATATCTATTTTATCTATCTAGCACATAAAAATATTGAAGGTAGTGATATCTAAAACAACCATTTTTTTATTAAATTTCCCGGACCATAAAAGTTGTTGTCCAGGAGCAGGACTATCTCTTCATGTTAACAAATGTACTGCAAAAATTACAAGATAAGTGCTACGTGCCACCGATAAATAAATATATTTACAAGAAAAGTGATATATGCTAGTGATAAATAAATAACCGACTACAAATTACTTGTAAAGAATAGTGTGCACAACATAATAAGACAAACTCCACCTCAACAAGCAGAGGTCATATGCATATTAAAAAGGATATAAAAATACATGGATACTGATACTTGAGTACAAATATACATTATGCTTTATGTAACTCCAACAAACTCATGTCAAAATTCTATAATTTTAATAAAGAGAGCAATTGAAAACGAATTTTTAAGTGATCTTATATAAATGATAACAGAGCAAGATTACATCAATTCATATGATAACAATATTATGAGATTTGCCTTGATCTGCCGAGAGAAGAGATACTCATCAAATCTCAATTGTTGTCATTCAATTTTAAGATAGAAAAACCCTAAAATTATTCTTCCTTGTTATTAGGTTTTCCACAATCTAAAAAAAACCCATGATCCCCTCCATATGCTGACTAGGTTATACACGTGATGCATACGAATATAATTTTCTAAAAATATATTAATAAATTTGCCATGTCAGATTTTTGTATTTAACTATAGTTATTAATTAACTGTGATAAATATTTTCATTATTCTATACAGTTCGCTGGAGCTGGAGAGAAAAAAAAAAGATGAATTAATGGTTAAAAAGCAAAAAATAAAAAGAAATTTATTGATTTTTTTGGCTAATAGCTCGTATTTAAAATGATATCTCAAAATAAATCATAATTATTTGAAATAAAATGCATGTTCTCGAATTTTAAAAGATTTTTAATTAGTATATATAGAAGAAAATTTAAAATAAATTAGTATCATAATACATAATATATTACCTTGTCAAAAAATACAAAATTTATAACAAAAAATCACAAGATTAAATTATATTTTATTAATTTATGCTTCTAGCATTGTTGTTTTGACGAACAAAATGAAGAATTCATTAAAACGTTAAACCTCAGCCCGGACAACCTGATTGTCAAATAAAAATCGAGCTAACCAAATAGCTGTTTTGTTTTCAGATTATTAAACGCATAGAATATTCAAATTCTTTAATCTAAAAAGTATTACAATGACATCTCGAGTAATCCATCCTATATCAATTCCGAAATTAGTAATAACACAATTGACCTTCACATAAAAATCATCTGTAGCCCAATATTCAGAACAATCAATTATATCAATTGATATTAGAGTAACAAAAACCCCCTAAAATATGAACACTTTTTTGTTGTGAAAGGTGAGCTTTTGCGATATCCACCACCTTCTCAGATCTGATACAAGCCTTACGGATCTCAAAAAATATCATATAAATCTTTTTAGAGCGGCCGAAACTAGAAACAAAACACAAAATAATATCATAACGTACAACACTAACATCCCAAAAATATGGGTACGACTAACAACCTTGATAACAAGGTACTCGACAAGATCTCACCCGAAAAAAATTAGATCTTGGTTTTATTGAGAAAATGATAGATAAATAAAGAGGAGATGGAAAGCGAAATGGGGGGGCTGATCGATTGATTGATGGATGAAGGTTGAAAAATGGAGAAGTGGTGACTAAAATTCTAGTTTCGTGGGTCGACTCTCAAAACCCTAATTTTGTATTGCATGGTGTATTTGCTTCTAGCATTGTTAATCCTTCTGAGATTGAATTGAATTATTTTTAATTAAAATCAAATCTTCATATATGCCATATAATCCACCACATTATATTATATATTTCTCCATGTTTAATACAAGATTATTGTACATATATATATATATCATAAATTATCTATTGTTATCACCCAAATATTCATTTATATACAATTTCAGATTCTTCTTTTATTGTTAGAGGTAGTGATTCTTATATCACTTGTTTCACAACTTTTAGTGTAAGAAAAGTAAGTCCGAATAATTTTCTATTCGCAAGATATCTTATCACAATCAATTATATATATATATATATATATGCCCAATATTTTTTGATCCTCGTTATAATTCATGACCTCAAATATTAAATTTTGTATAAATATCGTCGACGTCGATGAACTAATGATTTCAATATATTATGGATATTAAATATGTTAAGATCTGATAACTTTTCAGGTACCTTCATTTTTTTTCTCCTTTTTAGCATGTTTACAATCTATTCTGAATATCATTTAAAAGTAATACACTCATCTATCTAGAAATTATCAGCTTCTTTTACTTTTAAAGATAAACATAATTTTTTATGAAACCTATTGGTCTAACTGATTCAGGATATTAGCATTTTGAGGTTGTAATTCCACAAAATTCATTTGAAATATTTATAGCTAATATAACCACCCTTTCATGTTCGCGTATATGTCTGTCATAATTAAAATTTCTGATTTATTATTAGATTATATCCTATATATAATTGATGTAAATGAGTTAATATGATTTAATCGTAAGGAATAATACTGTAAATTCGATAATATGTCAGGGTAAAATCATCATTTTAGAAATATTGAAGTAAAACAACTTCTCTAGGACTCATTCAGGACCTGGCAATAAGACACATATCTAATAATAACAAGATATTAAAATATAGATTCAAATTACCAATTAGGTAAGTTAAATTCTAATACACATCAATATCTTAATATAATTGAAATTAAAAACTAAAATGTTAAAATGTAAATATTTAAAATAAATCAATGAACGGTAACCCCAACAAAGTTAACTATTCCAAAATTATAAATAAAGAGAAATATGAAAAAACAACACTATATGATAAACAAAAATAATATTAAATATAGATTAATTGAATTTTAACCATTACTAAAATATTAAAATAAATTAAGGCTCTATTTTAAAATATATAAAAATATTTTTAAAAAATTATATCAACAATTTATAAAAAATCCCATGCATCGCATGAGTATAATACTAATAATTTTTTAATACGTGGATTAAACAAATATGAACAAGCACAATTAAAGTACAAGATTTTAAAATAATGTCATAAATAAACGACGAAGATAATATTATGCGCACTTTTTTATAATCTTAGAGTTCATAGATGACATATTTGTACACTTTCACGCGAGTATTACCTTAAATGATGTTATAATAGGTGACTCATGTCGCCCTAAATCTCTTTTAGGTGCAATTGGTGATATTATGAGATTTGACTACTAGATATATATGTTCGTTAATATCTATTTAATTTTGAAAATGAAACCGATACGAATTAGTCAATAATGTCATTTGATTTTAATTAGCATGAAATAATTTGCTGAATTTATTGTGAATTTTTTTTGCATGATTTATTATATTTGTACAATAATCTCATACTTAATATTTAGTGAGAATATCTTATCAATCAAGGTTTAAAATTATTTTTGAGATGATGATATTATGCGCTTACAAAAGTAAAAAAGTTGAGAAGTATCATTCAGAAATTTTAAATAATATATTTACTAGACATTTTAATTCATATATATTTCAGATTATTGATTATTTCAGAAGTTTAATCAATAAGATACAAACTATTTGAATTTATAAAATGACCCCTTAATATAAGATTTTGAGGTGCAACTTATTAGAAAGTATAACTCGAAACCAAATTATAAAAACGCCTTAAAATTAACAAGGGCAAATTACTAACTACTCGAGAATGTGAAAAATCCAGTTGAATACATACATTTGACCGTGTTAATGTTTAAACATGATAAATGTCACAAAAATTATAAATTCATTAATAAATATTAAATAGAGCACTTGAGTGATACTAAATTAATAAACGTAATATCTATATTATTCAAAAAAACATATGTGACAAGATATGAATTACTTTTAAACTATGAATTACTTTTAAACTACCGGTAAAGTACATTTAACTCAATTTTTAAGCAAGAAAAATCTAACATATTCATAGGGAGGAAATACGTCCCTAAATGCCGACATGATATGTTTCTAGTATAAACGTATCACTATCTCACGCCTCTAGAGTAGTAGTATCAATTAAAATTACTATAATGTTAAAGTATTTACCTAATGCACGGGAAAGAACAGAAAAATGACAAAGAGATATGTACTACGCATACACGTAATGTAAGTAGTGCTATCTCGGCATGTCGTTGGATAATGTGTATCACCAAAATACACTGTGGATTTTTCCGAAATACAGAAAGATACATGTATTTTGGTGATTTTTTTACAGGCGCTTGGGTGTTATTCTCGTATCAATAACGAATAAGGATGAACTTAATAATAATTTATAACTTAATTAAGGCTAATCAATGTGAATAAATAATATTATACACCATTAGCTCGTAATGTTAATCGCAGTAGCACATTACTATAACATTGGGGTTTGTTTTGTGTGTTAGATCTAAATATATAATCAGGATTATCTTATGCGATATTATCAAGGCTAAACAATAAGTTGTAGTACGGAAGCGTACCTGATTATATGACGGTAGATATAATACATATATGAATATACGGATTGTGTGACCTGATCTTCCATAGACTTAGTTCGGTCTCTAACTGTATCTCGCTCAAACTGATGGTAATAGAGAATTAGAGGTTGTGAATAGTCTCGGGGACCAAAACCCTATTATGTTCTTTATATAATAGCCCAATTAGACCCCATAAACCCTAATTGGACTCCTATTTGGTATTACACATTACAAAACCCATACGGAATAAGATGTTATTGAATCCTTTATTTTAGACCACTTAATTTATCCAAATATAAAATAAATATTAGATATAACTGTCTTTAATTTGTAAGCCCATATTTTATGAATATTATAAAATATTCTAACATTGTGTTTTATAGGTCGCATAGGTTTTGAATTTTGTCTTCTTTTGATATACACCTTACCGTTAAGTACTTGTGGCGAGTTAAAAGTCGAGTCTAGTATATTAGGGAAAAAATGACCTTTGTTATCACAATTTTAAAATAAAATGCCTAAATATAAATATTTAGCCAAACAACGCTCAATAAATATGCATTTATATATTTCTCTTACTCTGTGCTCCCATATTGTAATTAACAAAGAAGGTATTTTTTTTAAAATTTTATGCCATAGACTTGCTCCCAAATTTTGTAAGGAGAGAAATAAAATGATCCATAGAATGGAATTGTTCTGTGAAAATCTCATTCGTTAATAATTGGAACCCAATACTATAATGCTTTTGCAGCGGAAACACATGCCTATTTTCATTTTTTTAATATTGCATTTCTTTATTTTTTCTATTTTTTATTTATATTTTAATATAAACATAATTTAAAAATACATTTTTGTAAAAAACGCAATTAAAAATCTGGGAGACATGGAAGTAAGTGGACTGTAGACTCGGTAGGTACGAGCGTGTTAGCAGTACTCCAGATTAGTTGAGGTGCGCGAAAGCTGGTCCAAACACCGAATTAACAAAAAAAGTCATTTATTTGTAATATGAGATTTTAGGCCATTTTACTCCAAATTGTGATAAAAAAAAGACTCGAACCTGTATATTAGACACACATGTAATTTAGAAAAAGTATTTCCGACAATTTTTCTTAAACTAATGGATATGATTTTATTAATAAACTAGCTCTATAACCCGTGCGAGGCACGAGCATGCTATGAAATACTTTAAAATTTGTATACATATTTGTTAAATAAATATATATAGCACGTTGTGACTTTGTGAGAGAAATTAGCTTTGTGTGTGCAATGACCTCTATTATAAGTATGAGCTTCTTCGTTTTGTATATTCTATAACCTGTGCGAGGCAGAAATATTTTCTAAACTCGCGTATGCCAAATATTCATATTACATAAATGAAGTATATGTTATGTTGTGAGATTATATATTTTTTTCTAATTTTGGATCGATAACAGATGTATAATATTCATACATTATTTACTTTGAAGTGTTTTGAATTTTGAAATTTTACAATTGGTGCCATCGCGGATGTTCATAATTATTTGGCAAGATCATGTTAATCGAATATGAAAAATTTAGTTCATTTGCTTTTAGTTGGCTTAATTTCTTATTTTGGATTTGCAGTATTTATTATAGCGATTGTCAGTCCTTTTCACCACACATGTTGAAAATACGAATGAATTATTATTATTTTTTAAAATAACTAATGTATTTTGTTAAATATGCGATAAGTGAGTTACATGATTGTTGATCTTGACGGAAAATATATGTTGTGAGACCGATGATCTCATGAACGGGAAGTATGTGTCATTATAAAATGATTATCGAGTTTGTTCAAATGTTTTTCCAATAGAAATGGAAGTTTTATATTTCTTATATTAAAATACGTTTGAAATTTTTTAGTATTATATCACATTTATCCTAAATAAATTTTGTCCGATCTTTGTTTATATCTAGTTTTCTCCGTTTTATGATAATGATACTTTATTATAATAGTTTATATTAGTAAAATTCTTGATCATTTTCTTATTTTTAAATATTGTATAACGTCTAAAATATATCAAATACAAGTTAAGTATTTATCAATGTGTATGATTTTCATGTAAGACATTAACAACGTACATAACATTTCTAATATATCTCATTAATCAAATTATACATTTTTTTTGTGTCATGTAATTTGTATTTACTGAATAATTACAAAATGGATAGTCACTATAGGTTTAAAAGGAAAAGATTGAAGTTAATCCATCAAATATTGTCAATATGTTTATAAAAAAACTAAAAAATAACACATATGTTTAATGTAGAGTCGAGTAAAATTTTTGAGTTTTGGTTAAATATAACTTATGTAATGAGCTATTTGTATTACTAAAGTCATTACTAATTTACAACTACCTTTCTTAATTCAAAAGGATTAATAATGCATAATTAAAGTCGTCAAGACCTACAATCATAATATTCAACAAAGTAGAATTTACATTGACCGTTAATATAATTTTATTTTTTATGATTATTGAACGTTTATGTTGATTTAATATCATTGCTAATGTCTTAATTCATTAACTAAAGTTAATCCCGGACGGGTCCTTAATTTTTAATCTACTCTATTATACAAAGTTAATTTTATAAGATGTCAGACAATTGTTAATGTCATAGTTTATAAATTAAAATTGATATAATCTATCTAGTTTTTTAACACATTGAATTTTTTTAAAATTTAATTGATTATTCTTATTTTCATAAAATAAAAAGACTTTTGTTACTCTTTTCTAGTATATTATCAATAACTCTGAATACACCATTACTATTGAATCTTTTAAAATTAGTAAATATAAAGTCACATGTGCGTGAGTATGTATGTACATGAGTATTTATGTAAATTATTATTTATTATATTTTCGAGTAAATTATGTTGGTCTCGTTTATTTATATGTCAGTATCCTGGTTATGTATATGTCTAATCGTTATCCAATAAATTACTCAAATAACATGTATTTATAATTATTCAAAAGTTTTAATTACGTAATAAATAAATTGCAATTATTTATATATCGTAGTCATAGTATGTTAGATATATTTGTGATGTCATGTCTAATCTGATTTGTTTAGTTTCAGAACTTACTATCAGAACTTAACTGGAAATCAGAACTTACTGAAGACAGGAAGTTATCAGAACTTAAGCTCTCAGGAGTTACATCAGAACTTAAGTGCGGATACAATTCAGGGATGAAAAGCGGTTGATTTACAGGAGAGGATCTGGATTAAACAAAAGAAGATATGCTTGGAGATTTGTACAGCTAAAGGACTACAATAGATAATCTCTGATTGATATATTTTAGGAAACAAAATATATCATATCAATTAGGAGATATCTTGTAACTGTGTAGTATATAAACACAGATTAGGGTTTACACTATATGTGTTATCATTCATGAGAATATTATTCATTGTAACCCTAGCAGCTCTTAGTGATATCATACATCACTGAGAGAGTAGATTAAACCTACTGTAACAGAGTTTAATATATTGAATAAACTTGTTTTCTGTTACATACTTGTGTTTATAATCGAATTGATTGTAGATACTATATTTAACCCCCTTATATAGTATCATTGAGGCCTAACAAGTGGTATCAGAGCCAATCTGTTAAGCTTACAAACAGTTAAGATCCAAACAAATAATCAATCATGTCTGATCAATCAAAAACACAAGACCCTCAAGAACCTGCACAGGTTCAACCCATTCAAAACACCAGTAGATATGAAAATGCTTAGGGTGTCTGAGTACCCTATATAGAGTGTGAAGATGGCCATGTTTCTGGAAGCTACAGATCCAGAATATTTAGACAGAATTTATGATGGTCCACACAATCCCACAAAGCTTTCTGTTGCAGTTGGGAATGAGCCACATAAGTTGATTCCCAAAGAAAAGAGAGAACTCACCACTGAAGACATCTCTTCACTAGGCAAGGATGCAAAAGTTAGACACTTGCTTCATAGTGCACTTGACAATGTCATGTCAAACATGGTGATTGGATGCAAGACTACAAAAGAAATCCGGGATGCATTGGAAGTGAGATGTCAAGGAACCAATGCCATAAAAAAGAACAGGAAGACAATACTCACACATGAGTATGAACACTTTGACTCAAAATCTGATGAGTCACTAACTGATACATATGACAGATTCACAAAGTTGTTGAATGATCTATCACTAGTGGATAAGGAATATGATCCAGAAGATTCAAATCTGAAATTCCTACTAGCTCTTCCTGAAAAGTGGGATTTGAAAGCTACTACAATAAGAGACAATCATGAACTTGCTGATATGTCTCTTGATGAAATCTATGGGATGCTCAAGACTCATGAACTTGAGATGGAGTAAAGAAAGAAGAGGCATGGAGGGAAGTCTAAGACAGTTGCTTTAAAGACTAAAGAAAAGTAAATTGTCTCTAGGAAGGCAAAAGGAAAGGCTCTCATCATACAATCTGATTCAGAGTCATCAGATTCTGATGATGATGATTCAGAACCTGAAAATTTATCTGAAGTGGATGTGGATGCAGAGATGATACAACTGTGTGCTCTTATGGTGAAGGGTATCATAAAAATAGCCTACAAGAAATTCAGAAAGGGTAAGAAGTTTTTCAGGAAAGGTGGAAGTTCTGACAGGATAGGGTTCAGAAAGACTGAAGGCAAAGGAGGAAAGTTTGACAGAGGAGACAACTCAAATGTCAAATGCTACAATTGTGGTGAAAGAGGCTACATCTCTCCTGATTGCAAGAAAGGAAAGAGTGATAAAGGCCAGGCACTTATCACAAAGAAGAAAAACTGGGCAGACACTTTAGAATGTGAAGAAGAGGTGAACTATGCCTTAATGGTAAATGCTGATAGCAGTTATGATGCTGTTGAACTAAAGGTACCTCTATCAACTCTTGCTTTTGATACCGAAGATATTACTGAGTTGAGATTATTTCTGTAAAACATTTATATTAGCTATAGAGATCAGACTTTAGAGAATGAAAGATTAAAATCTGAAAATCTAAAGTACAAAAACAGAAATATCTATCTTGAAGAAGAGTTAGTCAAGATGAACACTATTCAGACAGAGAGAGATAATGCTGTGTATGTTAAGAATGAATATCTAAAAACTGAATAAGAAAAAGAAAGAGAAATCATCAGGACTTGGACTAACTCAGGCAGAACAACTCAAAATATTCTAAGTAGTGGAAACTGGAAAGAGGGGTTAGGTTATAAAGATGGTAAAAGTGAGAAATGGACTTTGCCAATTAAGCCAATTGCTATCAAATAGACTGAAAAGCCAAAGGTAAATCCTGTTAAATTTGTTGCAAAAACTGTTGTGTCTGATTCTGAAGAGATGAAAGACTCTAAAACAAAAGTCAAATAAAAGTCAACTTCTGACAAATTAAAACAGGATAAACCAGCTTTGGTAAACATTGGCTTAATGACAAAGAAACAGCTTAAGTATAAGCTGAAAGAGATTAAAAATGTGAACAAGGTAAAGGAAGGTAGGAAAAATAGGAATGAAAAGGAAGATGTGAATAAAAGTAACAATTATATCCCTGTTCCTAATGCTCCTAGAAAGAAATGCTATAATTATGGAAACTCTAACCATCTTGCTTCTTTTTGCAGGAAAAATAAAGATATAAACTCTTTACCTCCTAGATCAGGAGTTAAGAGTCGGTCTATTAGGTTTAAACCACAAAATCCTTATTTTCATTGTGGTAGTTTATGGCATTCTATTTATACTTGTAAGAAATATCATAGTTTGTACTATGATTATTATGAAATAAAATCTTCTTTAAAGAAAATTAGTGTAATTCCTTCTAGTGTAAATTCTGATGCAAAGTCTGATATAAAGTCTGATAAAAAGTTTGTTAGCATAAACTCTGAAACTAAATCCGCTGCAAATGCTAACAAACTTAACAAGGCCAAAGGATCCAAGCAAGTTTGGGTCTTTAAAACTAATCAATAGTGGTCTTTGTGATTGCAGGGCAACAGGAAAAACATCCTGGTTCTGGATAGTGGATGTTCATGACATATGACTGGAAATAAACCCCTGCTCTCAGACTTTGTGGAGAAAGCTGGCCCAGGAGTTTCTTATGGATATGGCAACATGGGAAAGACTTTGGGATATGGCAATATCAATCTTGGGAATATCATAATTGAAGCAGTAGCTCTTGTCTCAGGACTTAAACACAATATGCTAAGTGTGAATCAAATCTGTGACAGAGGTTATCATGTGGATTTCTTTGAAGAACACTGTGAAGTTGTAAGTAATTCTACAGGCAAAGTGGTTCTGAAAGGTTATAGACATGGTAACATATAAGAAGCCAGACTTTCAATAAATTCTAATGTAAGAAGCCAGACTTTCAATAAATTCTAATGGTTCTGCAATCTGTCTGTTAAGCAGAGCATCAATTTAAGAAAGCTGGAATTGGCACAAGAGACTCTCTCATTTAAATTTCAACAACATAAATGAGCTAGTAAAGAAAGATCTTGTGAGAGGACTGCCAAAATCAATATTTGCTCCTGATGGTCTTTGTGACTCATGTCAAAAGGCAAAACAAAGAAAATCTTCATTCAAGAGCAAAACTGAATCCTCAATTCTTGAGCCTTATCACTTACTGCATGTTGATCTATTTGGTCCAGTCAATGTCATGTCTATTGTAAAGAAGAAATATGCTATGGTTATAGTGGATCAGTTTACAAGATACACTTGGGTGTATTTCTTGCACAAGAAGAATGAAACTGCATCTACTCTAACTGATCATGTCAGACAACTGGATAAGTTACTCAAAGATTCTGGTAAAATAATAAGAAGTGATAATGGCACTGAGTTCAAGAATTCAATCATGGAAGAGTTCTGCAAAGAGCAAGGAATAAAGCAGGAATTTTCTGCACCTGGAACTCCACAGCAGAATGGAGTTGTAGAAAGAAAGAACATGACTCTTATTGAAGCTACACGAACTATGCTTGATGAAACAAATCTACCAACCTATTTTTGGGATGAAGCTATGCAGACTGCTTATTTTACACAGAATGGTACACTCATAAACAAGCATGGAAAAACACCATATGAGATGGTGAAGAAAAAGAAGCCAAATCTGAAATACTTTCACGTATTTGGATGCAAGTGTTTTGTTCTTAAGACTCATCCTGAACAGCTGTCAAAATTTGATCTAAAAGATGATTAAGGAATTTTTGTTGGATATCAACTTTCCACAAAAGCCTTCAGAGTCTACAATTTAAGAACAAGGGTTGTCATGGAATCTATCAATGTATCTTTTGATGATAAAAAGATTACTGGACTTGAAGATTTCAATGATCATGATCAGCTGAGATTTGAAAATGAAGATGTAAATTTTGATGACCTAAATCCTGATCCTGTAAGTTCTGACGGATTAAATTCTGATGTCATTAAAACTGTGGTAACTGCTCCAAAGGAAAATGCACTTGTTCAGGGGGAGCAAGCTGATGATCATACCACATCTCAAGACTCTCAAGAAGCATCAGAACGAGTCACCGGCTCTTCAAGTTATGATTCATCAAGTTCTGATGAGCCAAATTCTGACAATTCTGGAAACTCTAATTCTTCAATTCTTGAAGGATCCAACTCAAATTCTGGAATCTCAGAGAGCATAACTTCAGGGGGAGCATCAGAAAATGCTGATGGAGACAACATGGATCATGGGGGAGGATCCAGTTCTAGAGATCAACTTCCATCTGCAAGGAAGTGGACTAAATCACACACACCTGACTTAATAATTGGAGATCCTGAAGCAGGTGTCAGAACTAGAACAACAACAATAAATGAATGTCTCTATCATTCCTTTCTATATCAGGCTGAACCAAAGAAAGTGGAAGAAGCTCTTCAAGATGCTGATTGGGTGCAAGCAATGCAGGAAGAGTTAAATGAATTTGAAAGAAATAAAGTCTGGACCCTAGTACCAAGACCAAAGGACAGATCAATTGTTGGTACAAAATAGGTGTTCAGAAATAAAACTGACAGTGATGGCATAATTATAAGAAACAAAGCAAGGATGGTTGCTAAATGTTACTCTCAATAGGAGGGTATTGACTATGATGAAACATTTGCTCCAGTTGCTAGATTGTAAGCCATAAGAATCTTTTGTCTTATGCTGCTCACAAGAAGTTTAAAGTCTTTAAAATGGATGTGAAAAGTGCTTTTCTCAACGGAGAATTGGAAGAAGAGGTATATGTTGAACAACCTCCAAGCTTTGTAGATCCAAAATTTCCAAATCATGTCTACAGGATTGACAAAGCACTTTATGGCCTTAAGCAAGCTCCAAGAGCATGGTATGAGACTTTAGCTCAATTTTTTCTGGAAAGTGGATTTCACAGAGGCACAATTGACAAGACTTTATTTTATCTCAACCATGGGAAGGACTTACTTTTGGTACAGATATTTGTTGATGATATCATCTTTGGCTCTACAAATATAAAACTTTATGAAAGATTTTCCAAGTTAATGTTGTCAAGATATCAAATGAGTATGATGGTAGAGTTGAATTATTTTCTGGGACTTCAAGTCAAACAAATTGAAGAAGGTACTTTTATCAGTCAAACCAAGTATACTGCCAATAAGTTAGATAAAGATACTGGAGCATCAGTAGATATTACTAACTACAGAGGTATGATTGGCTCTTTACTCTATTTAACTACAAGTAGACCAGATATCATGTATGATACCTGTCTCTGTGCAAGATTTCAGGCTGATCCAAGAGAACCTCATCTAATAGCTATGAAAAGAATTTTCAAGTATCTAAAGGGTATAGCTGATCTAGGATTGTGGTATCCTAGGGAATCATATTTTAAGCTAATAGGTTATTCAGATGCAGATTTTGCAGGATGCAAAATAGATAGGAAAAACACTAGTGGAAGCTGCCAATTTTTTCGAGGCAGATTGGTTTCTTGGTTTAGCAAGAAACAGAATTTAATTTCCACATCAACTGCAAAAGCAGAATATATTGCTGCAGGAAGCTGTTGTGCACATATTCTTTGGATGAAGAATCAGTTACTAGACTATGGGTTAGAATTTTCTAAAATACCCATTTACCGTGATAATCAAAGTGCTATTGCTATGACAGGAAATCCAGTTCAACACTCAATGACAAAGCACATCAGCATTAGGTACCATTTTATAAGGGAACATGTGATGGAAGGTACAGTGGAATTATATTTTGTTCCAATAGATCAACAACTAGCAGATATCTTCACAAAACCACTATGTGAAGCTACTTTTACAAGACTGGTAAATGAACTTGGAATGGTTTCAGGTTCTTTCTCAAAATCTGTTTAGTGTTTGTTCTCATACATCAGACTTTATGATCAGTGTTTACAGATTTTCCTATCTCAATGTAATTTGTGCTTAAATTGTAACATATTAAACACTACTTATTATCTGATGTGATTCTATAAACTCTGAAAGTGTTTTGAATGTTCAGTGAATATTCAATCCAATGAGGATTATCTTGTTAGATGCTGACTTAGTGGTCTTTAACAAACTATGTATCCCATGTTTGAATTAGTTATTTATGTGGAAATCAATAACACAAGCAAATTCTAATTTTGATCTTAGTCAAATTTACTTCCTGTATCTTATTACTAAGTCACAAACTAGATTATTAACTTCTTATCTGTCAAATTCTGATGTCGGTAAATCTTAAGGATGAACTACATGCTTGATAAGCCTCACTTATCTGAAGAAAATAAAAAAAAGAAAAAATTGAAATCAGGTACTCCTTTGAGATCTAAAGTAATTTATGTGAAAGGAAAGATCCAAGTGCATTGCTGGTATTAAGTTATATGCATTAGAAAAGTAAATTAATTTTTCTTGGTGACTTTTCACATTCTCTGATTACTCGAGAAATATTCTGATAACAACATTAATTCTGATGGAAGTTGTAACTCATTTACACTGAGAAGCCCTTGTCAAAAGAGTTTCAAAAGATGCATATAATAAGCACAAACAGTTGAGGTGGATTCTTGCATAACTTTATTCTACAGTAGGCTTCACAATTTAAGACAGATTTTAAGCATTTTTCTTAGTTATGCCATATTTCTAAGATATACTGAAGTTTATCAGACTTTAATCTTTATCTGATCATTTGCACATACACACATGAAAATTACTGTGGTGATTAAGTTGTTTCTGATAAACAGTTAAGTATTATCTGCATAAATTCTGAGGACAAGTTCTGATTATGTTCTGATGATTAAACTCCGAAGAAACCAGTCAGTATTTGTGTGAAGAAACACAGAAACAATCATTCACTTTTTGAGTACAGAAGCCATGTTCTGATGACCGTTAAATTCTGATAATAGTCAAGTTCTGATGCAAATCCCGATGCTTACGTGGCATTATTTTGTTACTTGACTTATTTTTAGTATTTACTATAACGGTTATATTTCACAGAAAAATAATTAAGTGAGAGAAAAATAGTCATAATCATTTGTTAGTGGGTTGCGTGTTGGTTTTGGTATGTACATGTGTGCAATAATTACTATATATTTATCGTGCCCACTATTTATGTTTTGACTGATTACACGCTGCCAAGTGTAAAAACTGCAGGTATGCATATTGCACAAACTCAATCTGAGGATGCTGAAGATGCTGAGGAAGGGGATCAAGAATCTCTGATCTCATCGAAACCTATTGTGATTGAAGCCCTGCCAGCAGCTGAAGAAATTTTGATTCAGGAATCTGAAATTCTTGAAGTCCACAGATCAGAACCTGTACAAGAATCTGTGATTTCTCCACCTCACTCTCCAATCAAAGCTACAGATGATGTTGAAGAACAAGAGACAAGCCCTGTAATAGATATTTATTATTTGAATATACCTATTGTTCTATATCTGGAAGCTCCAACTACAAAACAACCAAATCCTGTTACTTCTCCAATTTTACAGGCTGAGATACCAACAACACCAATTCTTGATCTTGGAACTGAAGATCATAATTTAGACAAAGCTGCAACTGCTTCAGAGTCTCCTACAGCCACACACACCTTGGTGTTATCTAAAGATGAGGAGATTCTAGCAAGTTCTGGAGAGTCAGCTCCAGTAAACACTCCAGTGCCTATAGGAAATGAGGCATTATTCCAGTTTGAGGAAGAGGCTGCTCCAGTTCCATGGGAGGAAACCTTTAGAGGGGCTGAGTGGAAGCATAAATGGAATGATACTAATATTATTCCCAGCCCACATGTTCTAACAGAACATGTTTCAAAAGCTGATGAGTTGCTGACAAGTTCTGACTTCAAGCATCAACTAAAGGTCACTGCTCTCAGTACAAGAACTCTACAAGGTCAACACTCCAAGACTCATGCAAAGGTTGATAAACTTCAGGAAACAGCTGATAAGCTATCCATGATGCAAGATCTAGACAAGAAGAGGTTTATAAGACCAATTCAAGAAAAAATGGATGTTATTGAGCTTGTTCAAGCCAAGCAGCACGCCCAACTGGATGAGGTATTATAAAATCAAGCTGCTCAACAGACTCAGTTAAATGAGGTCCAACCTTCAGTGGAACTCCTTCTTTCTCTACTCCTGACAGATGATGCCAAAAAGGGGGAGAAGGTAGTTAAGTCCAAATGCTCACCAAGCCAAACACTGAAGAAAAATGATGATCATGGAGATGACCAGGGAAATTCTGAAAAGAATAGAGGTCAAAGTCAAGGGAAGCAGTTGAGCAGAATTCCCACTCAACAGACACGTTCTCATCGGAGAATGTCTGGTAGAGAATGTCTGGTAGCAAGAACTCTGATAGATCTGCTATGCAAGGGAGGAATAAGGAAGGAAAGAAGCCAACAGATCAGGATGTTCCTTTTTTGATCACAAATGCTGATACTTCAAATACTGATGATCAAGTTCTGACAACTACTTTTGATGTGATAGTCCAAGCTGGAAGCCAAGAGTCACAGAAGTTTTTGCAGACTTTGAAATTCAAAGGAAAGAAAGAAACATTCTTCTACAAAGATCCCAAAATTCAATCTGTTGATGAAGAATTGGCCAAGAGACTATTCCTTAAGGATAATCCAGGAGTGGATTTAGAGGAATTAAGAGAAGAAGAAGCTAAATTTGCTGCTGAGAAGAGCAAACCCAAGTCAAAAGCTTCTGTTGCTAAAAAGCCACCAAGGCCAAAAGAAAAAGGGATTGTGATAAGAGAAAGATCTACCACAGAGATTTCTAGATCAAGGACTAGATCTCAAACTACTACTGATCCCAAAGACAAGGGAAAAGGAAAAGTTGGGGAGATAGTCAAGAAACAGAAGATGAAGATTCCTCAAATTCTGATGGATCCTGTGTGCAAGATAGTTCAAGTCTTTGATGATGCTGCTGTTGAAGATGAAACAGTTGAAACTCTGAAGAGAAAGAGGATGACAGAAGAATCTAAGGCAACCTCTGATATAGCTCAAGTTGTTCAGAGTGAAGAAGTTCAGAACTTAATAAATCCTGAAGATATTTCAGAACAGCAAGCTACAGATGAAACTGTAAATCCTGACCAATTTATCAAGACATCAACCTCTGACACTGCTCAAGTTGACATAGACAGCTTAACATTAGAAGACAAGAAGAAGCTGCTATGGAACAAGTCTATTCCAGTTCAGCCTAAGACAAATCAGATGTTGAATCAACTTGCAGCATTTGGGGTAAAAGCCAAGCAAGCTAGAGACACTTCTGGATTAGGTTCTGACTATTAGATATGAATACAACACAGAGGGGGGGGGGATGAATGTGTTTTGGCTTAAATGTTTACTTTTTGATCGATTTTGGGTTTAACAGTTGGTTGTTATCAATGATTTTGTAGAATAGATGTTAAACATAAATAACAATGCAAATATGTAAAACAAAGATCTTCAAAACTCACTTAATTTTATATTAAAAATCAAGCAGTGTTTTGCTACAAATATCTAAGTTCTTGATTTAGAATTTAGCTTCTTTTTTGAGAGAGAATACAATTTCTAATCTATTTAGTCCTATCTTAAACAAAGGACCTCACTTAACTTTATATGATAGTTAACTTTGGTTTACACAGTGAACAATAAGAAGTGCTAATCACTTTTCTAACCTATCACTAATCACTTCTATTTAAAGGAAAAGTGAGATTTCCATATCTAGATTAGCATATCTTCATCCACTGTGTATTGGTTGATCCTCCTTTGTCAGTTAATCTTCACCATTAATCTTGCACATCTCTCAAGCTGCTTTTTGTAGACTTGTCAATCCAGCTGTGTGAATTGTTTGTTGATTTGCAACCTTGGATATTGAACTGTTCTGCAATTCTGTACTTAGAGAAATTTCTTCACTTCGAGATCTCCAATTAAGCTGTAGAGAACTGGACATCTCGATAGGCATGTTGGCTTGTCGATATCTCTTAAACTTCATTGTTGAATTGACTTATCGACAACACTGAGTTCTCTAGTGAATTTTGGTTTATCGATAATTCAGAGTTCTCAAATGGACTTGGCTTATCGATAACTCAGAGTTCTCTAATGAATGTATACTTGTCGATATCTCTGAGTTCTCGAATGGGTATCTGACTTATCGATATCTCCAATAACATTTCCTGAGTTCTCGATAGACAATTCCTGAGTTCTCGATAGGTCTTTCCGAGTTCTCGAATGGCTTCTCTATAACACTAATTTTGTGACTTGTAGAGATCTTGACTTAGAATGTTTTTCACCAAACAGAATTATTCAACTCCAAGCTTCTTTATAATTCTTCTAAGGCATGACTTTCTTGATCTTCTTCCAGATAGAATTCTTAGGCTTGACACTGTTTAGGGAAAAATGCTCCAGTCTGCTCCATTTACATTTTACAGACATTAAGTGTTACAAGTATAAATTACAGATTAAGGTTACAACACAACTAATCTTAGAGTTGTCAATATGACTTAGTCTTGTTATGATACATGCATGTCTTGCACAATAATCTCCCCCAATTTGTGAGAAGATTGTTTATCACAAATTCATGCCTGTTAACAAGACTAACCCCAAGTTAAAGAATGAAAATAAAACAGTACAAAAGCTGATACAACACTTGTACATTGAACATTTGACAATTTACAATAATTAAGTAAAGACTGAGCTTTCTGATCCTTTCTCAATTATGTTCTTAATTTGTACAAGTATTTCTAATTCTTCTAGGATGGGGGTGTCAGTTAGAGCCTCCATTAGTTTCAGCAAATATGGCTTAGGATAACTAGCTAACATCCCTATCCTGTATCTTGACAAAGAGCCATCTTTTACATTCAGAAATCTTCCATCCTTTGACATTCTGCTCTTGCCTGCTGCCTTTAACTCTTCTGATCTTCTAATATACTCATCAATGTCATGCTCATACTTTCTCCTCTTTTCAGCTAGCAAAGCTCTATGCTCATCTCTCATCTCCTCTCTGTTAACCACAAACACTGCCAATACTGTTCTCCATGTCTTAGTGGCTGAATCTTTACCATTCATCAAGCTTAGCACCCTTTTCAGTTCAATAATTGAGAGAGAATCCATTAGTCTATTTCCAAGCTGTTCAAAGGACCCATCACTGTAGTAGATTCTAACTTCTTTGATGTTAACAACCCAAACTCTGACCATTCTTTCAGCTAGCTGTTGGAAGTAGTCTTCATCTGAATCAATAACATTTAGAGGTTGTAAATCATCTTGATCATATCTGTTCCATATGGCCTTTTCACCAAATCCATGATCATTGAGAAATTCAGCTATCAATTGTCTTCTTCTTTGTCTTCTTTGTCTTCTGAATCTTCTCTTCACCTTGGCTTCTTTTGGACCTATTCCAACTATTTTGAAGTGTGTTTTATGGGGTGGCTTGAATGAAGGTACATTTTTGAGTCTTTTCAGAGAAGTATGGCTGTGAGTGATTTGAGTTTTGAGGAGAGAGTTTGCAGTGAGCTTGTAGAAATATTTAGACTTAGAGGTTTGAGGTTGAGCAGTTTTTGATGAGGTTGAATGTGAAGGTTTAGCAATTGGTATTTGGATATTTAGGGTTTGGAGGGGTTGTGAGGTATCATTCTTTTGTCTTTGTCTCCTTCCACCCCTCCTTTGAGTCTAAGATCCACTTTTCTTCTCCTTCTCTTTCTCACTATCACTTTTTCCACCAATTGCCTTGCTAGATTGACTTGAGTTTGAGCCAGAAGGGGTTTGACCATCTTTCTTCTGCTCATCATCATCCAAGTCATCTTTGTTGATTTGAGTTTTAGGCAAATTGGCTTCAGGGTTATCAATGTATCTCCTCAGAATCTTGATCATAGCTTCATCTTCACTAATCTTCAATTTCTTACTTTTCAGCCCAGACTCAAGCACCATTATCAGTCTTCTGTTGGCCATGACACAGTTTTTAGGTACTTGGAAATGTTTCAGTTGCTTGGTTGTAGAGCAGATATAGTGCACCCCTTTGCTTGGATGTAGATAGGCTTCTGGGAATGTTGGTCACACACACTGTAGAAGGGGGGGGGGGTTGAATACAGTGTATAACACAATCAAATCGAATTCAAAGAACACAATTAACAGAAAACAAACTTTATTAAACTCTGTTACAATGTGGAACTGTCCTCTCTCAGTGATGAACAAAATATCACGAGAGCTGCTCGGGTTACAATGAATATTATTCTCGATAATGATAACACTTATAGTGTAAACCCTATGTCTGTGTTTATATACTACACAGTTACAAGATAATCGCTAATTGATATGGAATATAATTCTGCTTCCTAAAATATATCAATCAGATATCTTTTCTTCCAAGTATTATATTCTTCGTAGAATTCCTTCTTCATGCATATCTCTTCTTGCGTTTGTCTTGATCTTCTTTCCTTTCAATCAGCCGCCTTCCTTATCTGAAAGTTTCCTTAAGTCCTGATATTATCTTCTGATAAATATCTCCTGATAACTTAAGTTCTGACAACTTAAGTTCTGACTTCAGTATAAGTGCTGATTTCCAGTAAGTACTGATTTGTCCTGTTTAAGTAAGATCTGAAAACTAAACACAAATCATATTAGACATGACATTATCAAATATATCTAACAATCTCCCCCAACTTGTAAATTAGCATAATATACAAGTTTAACAGATATTTGACGATGTCAAAAACATTAAGTACAAATGCATGAGAATTTGACTAGATAACTACAACTTACAGTCCTTAAAGCTTTACCAACTTTAACTTCTAATAACAACTTTAGTCTGTATACACATCAGAATTTGAGCAGTTGTAGATCTTGACTTGGCTTCAATTTCTGATCTCTTCGATGTCAGGAGTTGTTCTGAGATAGTTCTTTAACAAACATCTCTCATCATATCTGAGTTCATCAATCATCCTCCTTTTAGAATCTTTAAGCTCTGCAGTATCTTCACCAGTTTGGAAGATAGCATATCTGAGATCATTAATTTTTGCTTTTCTCAACTCCTAATCCAGTCTGATGACATAGGCTTTGTCAGACTCTAGATTGAATTCAAGTCCCCTAATACCAAGATATGTACTGATCTTTGCAGTATTAGGCTTCATATCAACAATATCACCCTTGTGATCTCTGTACTGGGGACAATATGTGCTGTCAGACTTTACAGAATAGAGCTTCTTCTGTCTCTGAATTTGAGTTTTTAATTATTTGCAGCACTATCTGTTAATCTGTTCTTCACTTGAAGTAAGAATAAAACATGTTCTAGTTCCTCAAAATACTTCAGTGGTATAGCATTTTCCCTTATGTGATAAACCCTTCCATCTGTCATGAAATATAACAAGATGTATTCTTTCAAGAAGGTATGGTAAACCATTTATACAGATTCAAGTTGATTCAATCTTTCAGGAGTTGCTCCAACACCTGGTTCACTTAAGGAAGTTGGATCATTGGTTGTGTTCTGCACTCTTCTTTCATCAGCACTACCCAATCGAGATTTATCTCTTGCTTCCTTTCCAGTAACCACTCTTGCTTCAAAACCACTTGCTGCAGTCTTCAAAGGTAGAGTCTGCTTGGCTTTAGTGAATCCTAGTAGGAGTAACTTTGAGGATTTAACATGAGCAATGTCAGAAGTTTCTTTTGACTTATCTTCTGATATCAAGCCAACTTGAGCTATGTTAGAGGTTGCTTGCTTCATTGTCATATTAGAACTTACTATATCTTGACTCTGAACAACTTGAGCCATGTCAGAGGTTGTTTGAGAAATCTTCCTTAAAACCAGAGTAAGATTAGCATCTTCATCAGATATTTCTTCATCTATAGGAGGCACATAAACCTTTACAGGTTCTCCAACTTTTTCTTTGCCCTTGGACCTTGGATCTATCTGCAATTGTGATTTGGCCTTGGTTGCCACATGATTTGTCCTTTCTTTTATCACAATGCATTTAGCCGTAGGAAGTTTCTTTTCAACAACAGAAGCTTCAGATTTGGAGTTGACGTTTTCTAACTTAAGTCTAACTTCTTTTTCCTTTAGACTCTCAAAGTCCATTCCTGGATTTTCTTTCAGAAATAACTATCTTGAAATTTCTTCATCAAGTTCCAAAAGTTCATCAGAACTTATCCTTTTACCAGTATCAGAAGTTATTCTTCTCCCAGTATCAGAACTTGTTCTTTGACTTGTAGTTCCAGTTCTACTTGATGAAAGACCTCCACCTTGACCATGACCTCCACCCATTCCAGAGTTTCCCGGGTCATTACCATCATCCTTTCCCTTCAGTCTCTTAACAGGTTTGCATTTGGACTTAATTATTTTCTCCCCCTTTTTGGCATCAGTAGGTAAAAGAAGAGAGACAAGCAATTCCACTGAGGATTGGATCTCATTAAGTTAATTTTGCTGAGAAGCTTGATTTTTCAAAATTTCATCAATCTGAGACTGTTGCTTCTCTTGGGTTTTCTCAATGTTGGTAATTTTGTCAAAGGTAGGTTGGAAAAACCTTTTCTTGTCCAACTTGACAACTGTATCTTGCTGATTTAAGGATTCTTGAATCTTGTCCACCTTGGCTTGAGTTACAGATTGTTGACCTTGAAGGTGCCTTGTACTAAGTGCAGTAACTCTTAGCTGTATATTGAAATCATCATTAACTAGCATCTCATTAGCTTTTGCCAAGTGATCAGCAAGAATCTTTTCAGAAGGAACAAAGTTAACTGTGTTCCACTCCTTAGTCCACTCCTGTCCTCTAGGACTTCACTCCAAGGTACTGGTGCTTCCCCTGTAACAAACTTTTTGAGTATCTCAGCTTTTGAAGGAGCTTGTAGAGGTGCATGACCAGTATCATCAACATTTGCAGCATCAGAACTTACAGAGGCAACATCTTCAGCATCCTCTGAGAAAAGAACAGTATGAGAGGCTATGGAGGCTTCAACATCATCCTCTAAGTGCTGATCTCCAACTAAGTTTTGATCAACATCCATATTCTGATGCTCACCGAAAATCTGATCTTCAGTATCTAGATGCAGAGAAGGTGTTGTAGGCAATACTGGAATAAAATCAGCATCAGGAATTGGTGTTGTTGGTTGAGTGATTTGAGTTGGTGGAGCTTCTAGATTCAAAACCTGAGGCGCTTCCAAGTTATGGATGTCAATTTCATCACTTGGCCCCTGGTTATCAGCATGTACTGGAGATACTAGAGGTGTGGGAATATGAGTAGTTTTTGGCTCATGTAGTGGAGAGAGATGAGTTGCATGAAGGTCTGGATCAGCACTAGGAGAATTATGAGCTTCAACAGGGTCTTGTGAGATCAGAGATTCCTGACCCCCTTCCTTAGCTGCTGCTTCCATTCCATTACCAGAATCTTCAGGCCTTTTTGCCAATGATTTGAATCTTTTAGCTTTGGAGGAGGCTGTAGGAGCTGTATCATCAGAATTACGCTTTCTAAGCCTTTTTAGGGGCCTAGAACTCCCAATATCAACATCCTTCTGAGAAGAGACCTTCTCAGCTTCTATAACAACAGGTTATGATACAAGAACCTGTTCCTCAGCATCTGATTCATCTCGCAGAATGAATCTCCTTCTCTTCTGTTATGTCTGAGCTACTTTCTTAGTCCTCTTAGGTTTGGAAGATAAAGGCTGCACTGTAGGATCTGAAGGTTGAGGTTGAGAAGTTTGAGGTGGTTTAGTAGAGGTGGTAGGTGCTGATGGATGAGGTTCAGATGGTTGGACATCAGGATATAGTGCAGTGTATTTAATGGGATCATAGGTTGTTAAGGCTTGTTTGACAGATAAAGGAATTAAGAGGGGTCATAACACAGCCTTCTTATTATCAGTAGATAATAAGTCATTAAAAGCTCTTTTAGCTAGTCTGAATGATGAAATTAATTCATTAGCAGATTAAGGCTTATTATCACAACAGAAACTATAGATAAGCTGACATAATCTAGTAAAATAAACAGTAGTTCTATCTTCTGTCATTCTATCCCCAATAAAACCTAAGACAACACTTGCATAATCAAAATTAGTTTAATTTATGAGAGCATACCCGATTTGTTGGCTAAATATGAGAATTGCATCGAAATTGGAACATTTGTTTGCAAAAGCCTTGGTTATGCAATCAAAGAAGAAATTCCATTCCCTCCTTATGAAAGATCTCTTCAACTGGCCCAGCTTTGCCAATGTCTTCTCATATCTCAGGCTGGCCATCATGTTTTAAAGAACTGGCTCTTCAACAGTAGAATAAACACAGTTCTCAGGTAGCTGCAGTGCTTGTCGAACCGTAGAAAATGTCACAACATACTCATCCTCCCCTGATGAAAAAATAATACTTGGGGACCCTTGAGCACCACCATCATCATATACACCGCTTCTCCAGAACTCCAATACTTGAGTACCAGAGACTGCTTCAGGTTCAGTCATAGCATACCCAATATCAAAATTAGCAAGAAAGTCCTGAATGAAGTGAAGTTCAGATGGTGCTTCTGACTTGCTAAGAATAGCGGAGAAGTTATTAGGAACAAACCTAGCTCCATCGAAAATTATGTCCTTGGGTGCCATGAGAAATACGTGAGAGATAAAATTGCCTGTAAGGTGTTTGATAAAACGTCTGTATGAAAAATCGTCAGTAGATGAGAGAGAATAAAAATAAAAATAGAGAGATAAAATATGAAAGTAACTAAAATATTTTACAATCTTTTCTCTCTTTTACTTATACACGGTAAGAAAATAACCGTTGAGACACCTGTCAGACATGCAGCAGTAAAAGATAATTAATGGGCACGAGTATTCAGTAATCATTACTTATCACATGCATTTTTCAAGGAGAAAAACCGTTCCACTTACCAAGTAATCCCATTAATCAAGGAAGTTCAGTTTTATTTTAAATTTTAAAACTGTTCCCACGAAATAAATTATTATTACTGCTTTACCAATATTCTGAAAAAAAATAACCAATGAGAGAATGACCATAAATAAACCAAGTAAACAAATACTGCCACGTCAGAATCAGAACTTGATTTGCATCAGAGCTAAAAAGGTCATCAGAATATGGTTAGTATCAGGATTTAATAAATCATCAGAATATGAAACGACTCAGAGACAAAATCTTGCAAAAAGATAAAATTTCATTAAAATATTAAGCAAATACATTTCATGAAACTTAAATTACATGCTTAAAATTACAAGATTGTCCTAAGCTACAATTCCTAACATCAACAACTTTAGTCCTAGTCTAAGAAGACTGACAATGCTGACGGTGAAGAGAAACAGATGGTTGCAATTAATTCTTCTTCTGACTCTCAACAAAGAGAACAGCAAGACGAATGATCCGTTCTTGCTGTCAGAGAGCTTCTCTCCTTTCCTCTTCCAGATGCTCAAGATGACGATGATAGTCCATATAGAAGAATAAGAGGTCTGTGAGAACCTCTTGGGGAACTGAGTCCCAGATTTCATCAGGAATGGCAGTGACATGCCACTCCTGCCGCCAATCAGCACAACTCAACTCTATATGAAAAGTGTCATAGTTCAGGACCAAGTTGAAACGAACCATGTTTTAGATGAGGATGTAAAAAGAGTGAGTTTGAGAGAAAATGAGAGATGTGTTGGCTGGAATGAGGTGTTGGTTTATATAACCAATAGAATACTAAGAGACGCAAGGAAAATTGAATGGTTATAGGTAAAAATAATTATACCCCGTCTCCCTAGACTGATGAGAATAATAACAGCCATTGGAAACTTAAAACAGGATTTAATGCGCACACGAAACAAGTAAAAATTACTGTGCATATACGAGTACCACTAAACCAAATTATGTTGACTGTTAATATCTCACCCAAACATATTCTGATTTTAAATAAGACTGTTTCAGATTTTAACCACAAATAAGTCAAGTAAAGAATCAGGATTTAATATCAGAACTTAGACTTATATCAGAACTTAACAGTCATTAGAACATGATTCCTTAACTCGAAAGGTGAATGCCTATTTCTGTAATTCTTTACACAAATGTTGATGTCGTATCTTCAGAGCTTAATCATCAGAAATTCCATCAGAACTTGTCCTCAGAATTTATGCAACTGACACTTAAACTGTTCATCTAAAAGAACATTTATCACCATAGTAATTTTCATCATTCATATGGAGTGTATGTGTGTGCAGTAAGCTAAATATCAGATAAAAATTAAAGTCTGATTCACTTCAGTACATCTTAGAAATAAGGCATAACTAAGAACTTTGCTCAAAATCTGTCATGATTCTGAAGTCTACTTTAGAATGAGTTCATGCATAAGTCCACCTCAATTGTTTTGTGCTCATTTTATGCATCTTTTGAAATTCCATTTTACAGTGGCTTCTCAGTGTAAGTGAGTCACGACTGCTTGTCAAAATTTATGCTATTATTAGAGTATTTCTCCAGTAATCATAGAGTGTGAAAAGTCACCAAGAAAATATTTATTTTGCTTTTCTGATGCATATTACTTAATACCAGCAATGCAATTGGGTCTTCCCTTCCATATTTTTACTCTAGATCTCAAAGAAGTACCTGATTTTAATTTTTTTTTCCTTTTCTTTTGATAAGTGAGGCTTATCAGCACTTAGTACATTCACTAGATTTACTGACATCAGAACTTAACAGATAAGAAGCATTATTCTAGTTTTTGACTTAGTAATAAGATAGACAAAATAAACTTAACTAAGCTCAATATCAGAATTTGCTTGTGTTAAAAGATTTCCACATAAATAATTACTTCAAACATGGGATCTTTAGTATATTAAAGACTACTAGGTCAGCATCTAGCATAGTTATCCTCATTGGATTGAATAGTCATAGAAACATTCATATCACTATCAGAGTTTAGAAATTCACATCAGACAATAATCAGCACTTAAACAATTTTCAATTTAAGCACAAAATACACAAAGATAGTAATATCTGTAAATACTGATCATAAAATATGATGCATCAGAACAAAAACTAAGCAGATTTAGAGAAAGAACCTAAAACCATTCCAAGTTCATTTACCAATCTTGTAAAAGTAGCTTCACACAGTGGTTTTGTGAAGATATCTGCTAGTTGTTGATCTGTTGGAACAAATTGCAATTCCACTGTACCTTCATCCACATGTTCCCTTATGAAGTGGTACCTAATGCTGATGTGCTTTGTCATTGAGTGTTGAACTGGATTACCTGTCATAGCAATAGCACTTTGATTATCACAGTAAATAGGGATTTTAAAATATGTTAACCCATAATCCAGTAACTGATTCTTCATCCAAAGAATCTGTGCATAACAGCTTCCTGCAGCAATGTACTCTACTTCTGCAGTTGATGTGGAAATTGACTTTTGTTTCTTGCTAAACCAAGAAACCAATCTGCCTCCAAGAAATTGGAAGCTTCCACTTGTGCTTTTCCTGTCAATTTTGCATCCTGCAAAATCTGCATCTGAGTAACCTATTAGCTTAAAGTCTGATTCTCTGGGATACCATAATCCCAGATCAGCTGTACCCTTAAGATACTTGAAAATTCTTTTCACAGCTGTTAAGTGAGGTTCTCTTGGATCTGCTTGAAATCTTGCACAAAGACAGGTAGCATACATGATATCTGGTCTACTTGTAGTTAAATAGAGTAAAGAGCCAATCATACCTCTGTAGTTAGTAATAGCTACTGATGCTCCAGTATCTTTATCTAACTTAGTGGCAGTGGCCATGAGAGTGGATGCACTGGAACAATCTTGCATTCCAAATTTCTTCAGCAAATTTCTGGTGTACTTGGATTGACAAATAAAAGTGCCTTCTTTATTCTGCTTGACCTGAAGGCCCAGAAAATAGCTAAGTTCCCCCATCATACTCATTTGATATCTTGACTGCATCAGTTTGGAAAACTTCTTGCAAAGTCTGTCATTTGTAGAACCAAAAATGATATCATCAACATATATCTACACCAAAAGTAAGTCATTTCCATGGTTGAGGTAGAACAGTGTTTTGTCAATAGTTCCTCTGTTAAATCTACTTTCCAGAAGAAACTGAGCTAAAGTCTCATACCATGCTCTTGGAGCTTGCTTAAGGCCATAAAGTGCTTTATCAAGCCTGTAGACATGATTTGGAAATTTGGAATCTACAAAGCCTGAAGGTTGTTCAACATATACTTCCTCTTCTAATTCTCCATTAAGAAAAGCACTTTTCACATCCATTTGAAAGACTGTAAACTTTTTGTGAGCAGCATAAACCAAAAATATCCTTATGGCTTCCAATCTAGCAACTGGTGCAAATGTTTTATCATAATCAATTCCCTCTTGTTGAGAATATCCTTTCGCAACCAGCCTTTCTTTATTCCTTGTAATTATGCCATCACTATCAGTTTTGTTTCTGAACACCCACTTTGTACCAACAATAGATCTGTTCTTTGGTCTTGGCACTAGGGTCCAGACTTTATTTCTTTCAAATTCATTTAACTCTTCCTGCATTGCTTGCACCCAATCAGCATCTTGAAGAGCTTCTTCCACTTTCTTTGGTTCAGTCTGAGAAAGAAAAGAATTATAGAGACATTCATTTAAAGTAGTTGTTCTAGTTCTGACACCTGCATCAGAATTTCCAATAATTAAATCAGGTGTGTATGATTTAGTCCACTTCCTTGCAGATGGAAGATTTTCTCTAGAACTGGATGCTCCCCCATGATCCATGCTGTCTTCATCAACATTTTCTGATGCTCCCCGTGAAATTATGCTCTCTGAGTTGGATCCTTCAGAATTTAAGTTTTCAGAATTATCAGAACTTGGCTCATTAGAACTTGATGAATCAGAACTTGAAGAGCCAGTTGTAGGTTCTGATGCTTCTTGAGATGTGGTTGTATCTTCAATATGCTCCCCCTGCACAGGTGCATCTTCTTTTGGCGTAGTCACCACAGTTTCAATAACATCAGAGTTTAATCCATCAGAGTTTGTAATATCAGGATTTAGACTGTCAGGATTTTTAGTATCATAATTTAAATCTTCATTTTTAAATCTCAGCTGATCATGTTCATTGAAATATTCAAGTCCAGTAATCTTCTTATCATCAAAAGAGACATTGATAGATTCCATGACTACCCTTGTTCTTAAATTGTAGACTCTGAAGGCTTTTGTGGAAAGTGGATATCCAACAAAAATTCTTTCATCAACTTTTAAATCAAATTTAGATAGCTGTTCAGGATGAGTCTTAAGAACAAAACACTTGCATCCAAATAAATGAAAATACTTCAGATTTGGCTTCTTTTTCTTCACCATCTCATATGGTGTCTTTTTATGCTTGTTAATGAGTGTAGCATTCTGAGTAAAACAAGCAGTCTGCACAGCTTCAGCCCAAAAATAGGTTGGTATCTTTGCTTCATCAAGCATAGTTCGTGTAGCTTCAATAAGAGTTCTATTATTTCTTTCAACAACTCCATTTTGCTGTGGAGTTCCAGGAGCATAAAAATTCCTGCTTGATTCCATGGTCTTTGCAGAACTCTTCCATGATCAAATTCTTGAACTCAGTGCCATTATCACTTCTTATGATCTTCACAGAATCTTTGACCAATTTATCCAGTTGCTTGACATGATCAATCAAGATAGATGCAGTTTCACTTTTTGTGTGCAAGAAATATACCCATGTGTATCTGGTAAACTCATCCACTATGACCATAGCATATTTCTTCTTTGCAATAGACATGACATTCACTGGACCAAATAGATCAACATGTAATAGGTGATAAGGCTCAAGAATTGATGATTCAGTCTTGCTCTTGAATGAAGATTTCGTTTGTTTTGCCTTCTGACATGAATCACAAAGGCCATCAGGAGCAAATACTGATTTTGGCAGTCCTCTCACAAGATCTTTCTTGACTAGTTCATTTATATTGTTGAAATTTAAATGAGAGAGTTTCTTCAATTGATGCTCTACTTAACAAATAGATTGCAGAACCATCAATACTTGTTGAAAGCTTGGCTTCATAAATGTTACCATGCCTGTATCCTTTCAGAACACCTTTTCCTGTAGATATGCTTACAACTTCACAGTGTTCTTCAAAGAAATCCACATGATAACCTCTGTCACAGATTTGATCAACACTGAGCAGATTGTGTTTAAGTCCTGAGACCAGAGCTACTTTCTCAATGATGACATTCTCAAGATTGATATTTCCATATCCCAGTGTTTTTCCAATGTTTCCATCTCCATAAGAAAGAATTGGGCCAGCCTTCTCCACAAAGTCTAATAGCAGGGCTTTATTTCCAGTCATATGTCCAGAGCATCCACTGTCTAGAACTAGGATGTTTTTCCTGTTGCCCTACAATCACAAAGACCACTAATGATTAGTTTTAAGGACCCAAACTTGCTTGGATCCATTGGCCTTATTAAGTTTGTTAACATTTGCAGCGGATTTAGCATTAGAGTTAATGTTAACATTTTTCTTATCAGCATTTACACTATCAGACTTTGTATCAGAACTTACACTAGAAGGAACAATGCTAACTTTCTTTAAAGAAGGTTTTATTTGATAATAATCATAGTACAAACTATGATATTCCTTACAAGTATAAATATAATGCCATAAACTCCCACAATGAAAACAAGGATTTTGTGGCCTATATCTAACATACTGACTCTTAACTCCTGACTTTGAAGGTAAGGAGTTTATGTTCTTATTTTTCCTGCAAAAAGAAGCCAGATGGTTAGAACTTCCACAGTTATGACATATTTTTCTAGGAGCATTAGGAACAGGCTTATAATCATTGCTTTTATTCACACCTTCCTTTCCATTCCTATTTTTCCTAGGTGACTTTACCTTGTTTACATTCTTAACATTTTTCAGCTTATGCTTAAGCTGTTTCTTTGTCATTAAGCCTACGTTTACTTCAGTTGGCCTTTCCTGTTTTAGTTTGTCTGAAGTTAATTCCTCTTTAACTTCTGATTTTTCATTATCAGACTTTACAGCTACAAACTTAACAGGTTTTACCTATGGTTTTTGTTTAACAACTATAGGCTTAATTTCTACAGTTCTTTTATCATTCTTATCATCTCCATAACCTAAGCCCTCTTTCCAGTTTCCAATACTTAACAAATTCTGAGTTATTCTGCCAGAGTTAGTCCAAGTCCTGATAATCTCTCTTTCCTTCTCTAACTCAGTTTTTAGAGATTCATTCATTTTAAGTACTTCATCCCTAACATAGAAAGCATCATCTCTATCTTTCTGAGTTTGATGGAACATGACTAACTCTATTTCTAAATAATCATTCCTCTTTTTACAAGCAAGATTTTCAGAAGTTAATCTTTCAAATGTTAAAGTTTGATCTCTATAACTAATAAACATGGTTTTAAGATATATTCTCAACTCATTAATATCATCAGTATGAAATGCATAAGTAGTTTGAGGTACCTTTAACTCAGCAGCTTCAGAACTGCTATCAGCATTTGCCATCAAGGCATAGTTTTCCTCACTTTCAGAATCTGAAGTGTCTGTCCAGCTTTTCTTCTTTGTGACAAGAGCCTTGCCTTTGTCACTCTTCACTTTCTTGCAATCAGGAGATATGTGGCCTTTCTCACCACAGTTGTAGCATTTGACATTTATGTAATCTCCTCTGTCAGACTTCCCTCCTTTGCCTTCAGATTTTCTGAAACTCTTATCAGAACTTGCACCTTTCCTGGAAAACTTCTTTCCCTTCCTGAATTTTCTGTATGCAATTCTTGTGATTCCTTTCACCATAAGAGCACACAGATTCATGATCTCTTCATCAGCATCCATCTCAGGCAAGCTTTCAGTTTCTGAGTCATCATCACTATCATAACTTGATGACTCAATATCAAACTTTGTGATGAGCGCTTTTCCCTTGCCTTTCCTTGAGGTAGCTGCTTTGGGGGATTCTTCCTCAGCCTTAAGAGCAACTGTCCTTGACTTTCCACCTTTCCTCTTGCTTCTTTGTTCCATCTCAAGTTCATGAGTCTTGAGCATCCCATAAATTTCATCAAGAGTTGTTTCTTCAAGATTATAGTTGTCTCTTATAATTGTGGCCTTTAAATCCCAACTTTCAGGAAGAGCTAACAGGAATATAAGGTTTGAATCTTCAAGATCATACTCCTTATCAACTAGTGACAAATCATTCAAGAGTTTGACAAATCTGTCATATTAATCAGTAAATGACTCATTAGGCTTTGAGTCAAAGTGTTCATACTCTTGAGTGAGTATAGTCTTCCTATTCTTCTTAATCGAATCAGTTCCCTGACATCTTGTCTCCAAGGCATCCCATATCTCCTTTGCAGTCTTGTAGTTAATTACCCTGTTTGACATTACATTATCAATGGCACTATGCAGCAAGTGTCGTACCTTAGCATCCTTATCAATTGATGCAATATCTTCAGCAGTGTAGTCACTCTTCTCCTTTGGTACAAACTTTGCTGCTTCACCAGTAACTGCAACAGCGAGTTTGGTTGGCTTGTGAGGTCCTTCATTGATTCTGTCAAGATATTATGGATCTGTAGCTTCCAGAAACATAGTCATCCTCACCTTCCATATGGGGTATTCAGATGGTTTCGGTATGGGAACTCTAATAGCCTCATATCGACTATGGATTTGAGTCTTTGGAGGTTGTTCAGTTTTGGTGGGCGTGGTTGGAGTTTCTGCTTCAAACATGATTGTTTTTGGATCTTAAACTGTTTGTGTATTAACAGATAGGCTCTGATACCACTTGTTAGGTCACACACACTGTAGAAGGGGGGGTTGAATACAGTGTATAGCACAATCAAATCGAATTCAAAGAACACAAGTAACGACAAACTTTATTAAACTCCGTTATAATATGGAACCGTCCTCTCTCAGTGATGAACAAAATATCACAAGAGCTGCTAGGGTTACAATGAATATTATTCTCGATAATGATAACACTTATAGTGTAAACCCTATGTCTGTGTTTATATACTACACAGTTATAAGATAATCGCTAATTGATATGGAATATAATTCTGCTTCCTAAAATATATCAATCAGATATCTTTTCTTCCAAGTATTCTATTCTTCATAGAATTCCTTCTTCATGCATATATCTTCTTGCGTTTGTCTTGATCTTCTTTCCTTTCAATCAACCGCCTTCCTTATCTGAAAGTTTTCTTAAGTCCTGATATTATCTCCTGATAAATATCTCCTGATAACTTAAGTTCTGACAACTTAAGTTCTGACTTCAGTATAAGTGCTAATTTCCAGTTAAGTACTGATTTGTCCTGTTTAAGTAAGATCTGAAAACTAAACACAAATCATATTAGACATGACATTATCAAATATATCTAACAGGGAATACAGCTTCTTGAGCCTTCTTCAACTCTGCTAGTAGCATTTTCTCTTCATTGGTGATTATCCTGACCTTGTTAATCAATATATCCACCTCAGATGCTCTTCTAGAAATTAGATAATTGATATTGACTTGCATACATCTGTCTACACCAGAATCATTAAAATTGATCACTATTCTTTTCTCCAAAAACTGGTCCTTGACTGGGATCTGCAGCACCCTGATGTAATTGATAGTCTTTTCCAAAGTCTTTTTGTAAGTGAAGAAGTTGTTGTTGAGAGAGTTCCTTAGTCCAGTGAGCAAATTGTCAAACTCTTGTGTCATTTCTGGACCTTGGGCAGCCATAAGGAGCCTCTCTTATTCTAGACCTTGTACTTGACTTTTGAGTTTTGATTGTGCTAGCCTTGTATCTATCTCCCCCTTAGTCTTGGTGACAGGCATGAGTAGGGGAGTAGAAATCTCAGGTCTTACAGCTTCAGGCAATGCTGGCAGTGGTATATTGATTTTTCCCATAATGGCTCCCAAAGCAACTGTATTCTGCATTTGTAAATGCTTATGGGACTCCACTAGGGCCTGAATATCATGCTGTTGACTCTCAACCAATGTAGTTAGAGATTTGACTTGTGAAGATAAATCTGAGTTGGAAGCTTGAAGTGAAGAAATTTGATCTTGAAGTTCTTTTATTTGAGGAGAGAGGTAGTGGAGACTGTTGTAGCTGAGAAGGACCCAAAGTGTTCATCAACAGCTTTTCTGACACCC
Source organism: Apium graveolens (assembly GCF_009905375.1). Lineage (NCBI taxonomy): Eukaryota > Viridiplantae > Streptophyta > Magnoliopsida > Apiales > Apiaceae > Apium > Apium graveolens. Next base: position 35,980,671 of record NC_133651.1, read on the forward strand.
TCCATGAGAAGAAATGAAGGCTCATACCTAGCAGTATGCATTTGATTTAGCTTGACCCTGGTATCATTTAAATTTGTGATATGAGCTTGAACTTGTTCAAACAGGGCCTTGAAATAACTCTTGATATTTGACACTTCCTTCTCCATGGAGGCCAAATTTATCCTTGACATTTGCTCAGTGAAAGACTGGAATTCATTCTTGATGTCCTTTTGAGAAGGCACAATATCATCCATCTTTTCCTTGATCAGCTTCCTGATTTTATCTTCATGTCCAGTCAATTTTACTTCAAGGGCCTTTCCAAAGAGATGAAAAGCCTTGAGTTGAGCTTTGTGCACATCCATGATGGCATCATAGACTTCAGGAGGAGTGAGAGATTTAGCATTGTTCCCGTGACAGTTATGTACTCCCTCTTGAATCTAGCCAAAACTTCATCCATTTCTGCCATATGGTCATCAGACAACCATGCATCTACATTGCCATCCTCTTCAACCTCATCTATTATCTTCTCCTTCTGTTGTTCAAGCTCTTCATTGAAGCATAGCAGTATAGCTTAATAGTCCTGGTTCCCTATGTCTGAAGTGAGCAATTGCTGAGAGAGATTGGCCAAGCCTGAGATTTGATCTACCAACATGTCATCAACTGTAAAAGGCTGAGATTCTATATCTTGTATCCATTGAGCCATGACATGTGGTTGGCTGGATTGAGATGTGGATGGCTGTTGAGAAATGTCTAGATTAGCACCTGTGACTGAAGTCACAGTTTGACTCACAGATAAATCTGTGGTTTTGACAGTTTGTTGTTCACCACATGTAGTGGGAACCTCTATTGGAATTGGAGAGGATTTGACTGGGCTACTGTCATGTACACCACCCTCAAACCTTTGTGCACCTTGTAGAGCACTGTCACATAAATATGATGAACTTGCCTCTCCCATAACAGGGTCATTGGCAATTCTACTCCTAGCTTCAACTCTCAAGGCAATTTCAGCTAGGGTTTTGAGGGGAGTTGTTCCTTCTAGAGGAACCTCCAATTGAATTGGAGAGGATTTAGATAGCTCTCCCTCAAGAGTACTACCCTCAAACCTATTCATCCGTGAAGATGATTGTGCACATGAAGGTGCAAGAGTGACTATGGGGTCTTCAGTAAAAACTGATAAAACCCCATATTTTTGATGGTGTCATCAAGGTCTACCCCAGTTAGTAGCCTCTCACCATCTAGATGTTGGTTCTGGGTGGTGATCACAGTTTCATGAACCATGTCACTTGAGTGTTGGTGCACTTGAGAATCAGATTCAAGTGCTCTATATGATGAAGAAATTTGAGAGATTAAAGAAGTTTGCTTAGTTGTGAGTGTTGGTAGCTCCCCCTGAATGGATGAGGGAGCTTCAAATGACGTGCCCTCAATGTGTGTGCCATCCTTATTTCTTCTACCATACACTCTAGGTGCAGGTTGTGCTGACTCAGTACAGGATGCATTAGGGTGAATGCTCTTTTCAATAGATACACCCTGTTGAGAGGATGCATCTAGTAACTGTTTACTCCCCATTTGTTCAACTGTGCCCTTTTGGGAGGACACAGAGGTGTTTTGAGTGGTCAACTCAGGTATCTTACTCTTCTTTGGTCTCTTGACCAAGGGTGACTCTGGTTCAATTTGAACTGTTTCACTCTCATTTACAACAGCAAGGGTTGGTTCCTTTCTCTTCTTTTTACTCACTTCAGTCTTTTGAGATACTAAAGTGGTTGGTTTGCTAACATCTAGTGGTTTACAAAAAGGGGCTGCAGCTTTGGAAGGTCCCTGTTGGAGTGCCTGTGTTTGTACTTCCACAGGCTCAGGAACCATAGCTGAACTAGCAAATTGAGGAGTCCTCATATCTGGCATAGGGTAAGGATAAGTTAGAATCTCTCCAACATAAATGGAGTGATTCTAAGACTTACACTCACCTTATTCTTTGTAGTAAGTGAGCCAAATATTATTTTAGACACTTGGTTACAATTGCCAATTCTACTATTATCAATATCAGCTAACAAATGTCTGTCATTTACTTTATGAGCTAAAGTAGACATAATAAACCTTGGCAAAAAGATTTCTTTACCTCTATTCTTCAAAGGCATAGTAAGCCTGGTAGCCAGCTCCTCCAGAATTAGAGCCCCAACATTCAGATGCCTGTTGTGAGCTATTGAGAACACCAACTTCTGTACCACACTTGAGATGTTGTCAAAGCCAGTTTTTCTGCAGGTGAAAGCCCTCACTACAGAATCAAACACAAAGGACCATTCCTTCCTAAGGTTTGTCCTGTTCAGACTTGCCAAGTTGATTGAGCCACTGTAGTTGATGAAGTCCATGAATTCACTCAGCTCATCTGTAGTTGGCATCTCTCCATAGTTCTCAATTGGCAATCCCAGGGCTGTATTCACATCAGCAGCTGAAAACTCAATTTCTTGGCCTCCAATTGTGCAGGTGACCACCATAGAAGTGACATTCTCTAGAACAACTGTCCTAGTTATAGCTAATGTCCAAAATTCATGAAGAACGTCCACATACAGCACATGACTTGTAGTTAAAGCACCTGCAATATAAGATTCAGAAAGAAACTTCACAAACCCCTTGAAACTATCAGGGGCTTGGTTAGCATCAAGAAAAGCAATAAAGTTGGTTCCCTTCTCTGGAATGATAGCTCTAACAATGTTTTGTGGCATTTTAGTGTGTAGAAGTAGTGGGTAAGAAAAATTTTTGAGAAAGGAGCAAAACGAGAGAGAAATCGCCTTTTGTCTGAAAGCTAGGTCACTTGAGATCTCGAAAAAGTGTAAGTACACTGTATGTATCGAGTGAAGGGTTTTAGCACATAAACGCAACGAAAACGTAAATTTAAATCTTAAAAAAAACCAAAACCCTCCGCAGGATCCATACGAAAAATAATATTTAATTCGTAGTTCAGCATGTTTACCTTAAGAAGATTTACGTTAATGGAAAGATGGAGGTCTTTAATAGCGATCCAAGAACGATGAACGGAAATCCCTAGCAGCTGCTCCTCAAGTGTGAAGCACTCCACCGGTATCCACCAAGAGTACAATCTGATGGAGGAGGAAGAGGTTGAGAGAATTAGTCGCCTCCCTCTTGTTCTACTTTAGAATTAGGGTTAATTATTTGGGCTGAGGCAAATAGGGTTTATAATAGTATATTTATAGGCAAAATTTTTAGCTGAAAATTTTCCATAAAATATTAATATTATTAACCCTTTAATTGATTATTCTTATTAACCAATTAACTAATAATTAAAACACCTTTTAATCATTAATCCCTTTTCTAAACACTTTAGAAAAATAATTCTCTCACTTGATTTAATTTCCAAAATTAAATTCTTAATTAATAATATTAAGAATTAATTAAATCTCATTTAATCAATTATTAAATCTGCTTATTAATTATTTATTTCATAAATAAATAATTGCCAGCCATTATTAATTAATTTCTCCGCCATTAAATCATTCTCTTTTATGGTGTGACCCTGTAGGTTCAATATTAAGCTGGTAGTAGAAATAAATAATAATAAAACTATTTTATCATTATTTATATAAATTCTCTAATTCATTAAATATGATTAATTAATAAATTAATCATATTTATTCTACATCGTGAGGGATACTTCTCAGCATATCGCGACTATCCGGATAATACGAATTCACTGCTTAGAATACCAAGAACCTATTCAGTGAGTAGTTACCGTACAATCAATTCCTTCTACCCTACAATGTCATGATTAAATACAAGGCATGGAACTTGTGTCAAGCCTATCTTATTTAATCATTTGCTTTCCCATTCACTATGCTTAGTTCTATTTAATGTAAATTAGAAACTCCTTTCTAATTTCATTCACTCTGGCCAGAGATTCCTGAACTAGCATAAGTGGATCAGCATTGAACATTCTCTTCCTTCACTGGAGGGGGTAGATCCTTTATTGATCATACACTATCTTCGTGTACAAATTCCTATACCCAGTACCCTTATAATTGTCCCTGGAGACTAAGAACTAAACCAAAGCATAGTTCAGTGTACACAAGATGACTATGATGACCTCAAGTCTAAGGATACTTGTACAACTATCACTATTTGAACAACTGCTGACACGTGAGTGAACTCCATCCGTTGTTCAACTGTGTGAGTCATGTTCAGTGAACTTATTCTATAATAAGCACCTACATACTAGCTATAGTGTCACCACACAAATGTCTATGAGAACAGATATCCTTCATAATGAAGCAAGCATAGTATGTATTGATCTTTGCGGATTACTAATTACCAGTTATGTTACACCCCAACTTAAACAGCAGATTAAATATAGCTATTACAACATTTAATAATTAAATAAAAATACCCAAAACCAAGATCTTACAGTTTAGGGTTTGGAACAGCCCAACACTACCATCTACTACAACTGATTTTAAATACCGAGTCCTCACACAAACTACTATCACTTATTCTACCTGAGCTCGAACATAAGCATCAGCATCACAGGTCTTACGGGCAGTCTGCTTGAATCTTACCATAGCTGCTAGCTGTAATATCAGGGTAAAGCAAGGAGTGAGTCAAATGCTCAACAAGTACTAATCAATACGATACAAAACATAAATCGAGATATATATTAAAGAATGTCAATGGGAAGACATAACCAGTGATAACGAGAGATAAAACTTTGGGTGATGGCATCATTCCGTTTGTATCAAAACAATTTCAAAATCATATCTTAATCAAAATCATTTTATGACGCTACGGATTACAGCCGGTGATCAGCCGCGAAGTAATCCCGAACCTCGCTGGGTTCTAAAATATTAATGGGAATCCCTAGGCAACTTTTAAGCCTAATATAAGTGTGGAAAGGACTCGCGTCTCAGTCCAGATCCACTATTCAAAGAAAACATTTATCCCCCTTTGGATTGAAAACCCATATTTTATTTATTTCAAAAACTGATGCCGATTTATAACAAAATCTCTTTTACAGTAAACATTTTTTTTTTATCAAGGGATTATAGATCAACTCGAAACACGGGAAATATGGTACTAAATCTCAGGGCCATGATTCACAAAACTATACTCTATTAAAGTAACTTAATGGTTTTCATATATCAAAGATTAGACAAGGGGATTTAGTGAGGCTATTGGATATTATAGAAGGGTAATGCCAAATTGGGCTTTAAGCAATGGTTTCTCATCAAGGTTCAAGTGCTGGATCATCAAGAAGATAAACTTCATGAATACTAAGGGTGTTAAGGTATGCAGAAATGATCTTTAACTTAGGATATATCAGAATTATCAAGCTTCAGGATAAGAAAGAGGGGTATCAATCAATGAGGAATCACTTTGATAAGTATCTGACTATCAGGGTTCAAGGTAAGGTTCTATAGGGGTTCAAGTATCATGATGAGATATCAATACTTAGGAATCATCAGCATGTTAATCAAGAGAATCAACCAAGAGTTATAACTACCCTTTCTTTTATCATGGCATCACTATATAATTCAAAGATAAACATTATATACGCTTGATTTAATATATCAAATGACACAGGATAGTTGCAGCAATGTATGAACTATTAGCAGTAAATATGAAGGACAGGTTGAATCACTTGCCTTGAGAAAGGCTGGTCTGGTCTGACTGGTAGGAATAACTGGAGCTTCACTCGACCTTTATGGCAAGTTTTCCCCCGTCTCGAGATCCTACATAAATAATAATAATCCACATTATAATATATTCTCACCAACTTAACCTATTTACAACTCGAATTTAAACTAGGATGGCACTTAGGCCTATATGCACTTAATTTATATTCACCTTTAATTTATAATTGCACACACATAGCCACATAATCACATATCATATATTAATACCAAATAACACCATATACACCATAATGCAACACTAGGCTTGGATGATCTGGACTCACAACTTAAGTCACTTGGTCGCTAAACTAGACAAAGTCTTCTAATTTTGGCTTTCTAACTCGATATGCCTTTACTAAACTATCCAAAACCTATTGACCCTCAATTGTGCCTATTGCTCTACTGACCTTATACTATCTTAAAACTAGGGTGGTCAACCTAAATCTCACTCCTAAGTGTTCTAAAACTATGTGATAAGTAAAAGTGCTCACTGGTGCAAATTTCAGAATGACAACTATGGTTTCTTGAGTGCATTAGACACTCTTAAACTACAAGTTTTCCTTCAAAACTTTTACACAAGACTCTCCAGACCTAAGGGAATCTCCCAAACTTGATGTGGCTCAAGGGCCTGGCTTGGGCTTTCTTGGGCCTAAGCTAAAAGTCCATGGTTCCCCTGTTTTCTTGGGCAGAAAACACCCTAACTTGCATTAACTTGTGACACATGGTTCTAACTCATATCCTATGAACTATGGTTGTAAAAACTTCTCTGACACTCCCTTTAACTAAGGCCCAACAGGGCCTAATGAGGGCCTACCCATGACATGGTCAAATCTCCCTATTTATAAGTTGCAACAAAACTGTCCCCTGCTGGACAGATTTTGTTATACTACTTGTGCACCTAACCAAATGACATGCAAACCTCCAACCAACACCTAAAACCTTTTATATACTCCCAATACTAACTTCTGGCAGCTTGGGCCTCAAAGTGCACATCAATGACATGGTCAAAACTCACTCTAAACCTCAGGGTACTAAACTGATTTCCTACAGAAATTATAACTCTCCTTTCTCCAAGGTTTTGACTTGACAAACTCAACCACCAACAACCCAATACCCAAACCAAGACTTAAACATGGTGATATACTGAACTAACTCCCTTATACTCAAAATAATTTTGGTGGAGATCATCCTTACCTAAGGTGCAATTATGGCAAAATAAAAGAAACCACATTTCACAACTCACAAATCATCAAGTTTTTGAAACAACAAGTTATGCATTTTATAAAAGATATACACAAATTATTACCATGCATCAAGAAGCATTAATCAATATTAACACATTATTCCTACTGAAATTAAATCTTACTAATAAAAATCTTTCCAAATGATCAAAATCTTATAACATTCTAAGAGAAATCCATATGCATGCATGTCTTCGGGTTTTGCAAGCCAAACAACATGTTTTCTAAATATGTTTTACCAAGAAATTTATATGCAATTCTAGCATGAGCTATATCTAGATGATCACCTAGCATGCATCGAGTTTCATCAAATTTTTACTACAAAATTCAAGCCATTATCACATAAACATGCAAAAATTGAACAAAGCAACAAGAATGGTCTCAAGGACCATTCATTCGGCTCCCCTATGGTCATGGCCGAATAAAATGGAAGGGAATGGACATTTAACATCAAGAGTTTCCTTCTCAAGACTTGGCACTTCACCATTCCTTGTAGTCCTCTCAAAAACAACCTTAAACTCACAAGAATTAAGGTTGTACTTTGAGTTTCAACTAAAACCTTAACATGCAACCATAAAACTTAAACTTTCTACTCAAAACTCTTTGAAATATAAGTGATCATGGTATGGGAAGTAACATTTAATTGTGTAAAAGGTGGAAACTTGATTGAGAAAGAAAGAAAATGGGGAGGGGGGTTGATCTCGGCAAAACCCGAGAGTTAAGGGGGGGAGGAGGCCGAGAGTGAGAGAGAGGAGGGAGGGAAGAAAGAGTGTGGTGGTAAGTGGAGTGTGAAATGATCATGGCTTTTGCTTGTTTTTATGGTTTTTGTTTTGAAAAATGTGAGTGGGAATAGGAATTGACATGACTATCCTTCCACTTATACTTGGATCATTTTGCATGCAAGGGTAAAGAAGGAATTTGCCTAGAAATATAAGAGTTAGTGGGGGTGGTAATTGTCTCTTTAGCCTTTTTGGATTGAATAGAAAGGATTTGCATGCAAGGACAACTATGTAATTTGCTAATTATGACAATTAACATTTATAAAGATTTATTTTTATAAAATAAAATACAAGTTCAAAATTTATAAAATTTATACCATAAAATAACTTGGATTTTTAGAAATTTTATAAAACTACTTTTGAATTTTGTGAACAAATAACTTTTAAAAGATATTTATTGAAGGTTTAAAAATATTCCTTATAAATCAAAAAAATGAAAGAAATAAATAAACTTTTGCTTTGAAAATTCATATACCACATAACGAAAATTTAAGAGGCGGAATTCTCATTCACATTAGCATACAATAGTTGCATATATTGGCATTCGGCTTTATAATTACACCAAATTTACAATTAATATTACACGAAAATGCCGGCTGTAACATCCTCTCCCCCTTAAGGGATTCTGTCCCCAGAATCTAAGAGAACAGATGATAATACCGGGAACGCATATCAGACTCTAACTCCCAAGTCGATTCTTCGACCTTAGGGTTCCTCCAAAGTACTTTTAATAACTTTATTGACTTATTTCGAAGATTCTTCTCTTACCAGTCGAGTATTTTGACCGGTTGCTCCACAAATGACAGGTCTGCCTGAATTTCTACTGGTTCATATTCTATTACATGGCTAGCGTCAGGATTGTACTTCTTAAGCAATGACACATGGAACACATTATGCACGTGCTGATACTGAGGTGGTAAGGCCAACTCGTAGGCCACCTTCCCTACTTGATTCAAAATTTCAAAAGGACCTATGTATCTAGGTGCTAACTTCCCTTTCTTGCCAAATCTAGACAACCCTTTTCTAGGTGACACCTTCAGCAAAACAGCTTCGCCAATTTGGAATTGAACATCCTTACGTGCCGGATCCGCATACTTCCTCTGTCTATCTTGAGCAGCAAGTAGCCTTTTCTGAATTAACTTGACTGAGTCATGCAATTGTTGTACCAATTTCGAGCCGAGAATCCTTCCTTCTCCTACTTCATCCCAACTTGTTGGTGATCTACATTTTCGCCCGTACAAAGCTTCGTATGGTGGCATGCCGATGCTGGAATGATAGTTATTATTGTAAGAGAATTCAATCAACGGCAAGTGGTCGTCCCAACTTCCTGCAAAATCGATTCCACAACTGCGCAACATGTCTTCGATTGTTTGAATTGTCCTTTCGCTTTGTCCATCAGTCTGCGGGTGGTACGCCGTGCTCATATTCAACTTCGTGCGAAGACATTCCTGAAATTGCTTCCAAAATCTCGAGTTAAATCGGGGATCTCTGTCTGAAACTATTGATACAGGTACTTCATGCCTTAGTACGATTTCACACACATACAGATGAACCAATTTGTCTAATGACGACTTCTCGTTAATTGGAAGGAAATGCGCTGACTTTGTAAGACGGTCAACTATAACCCATATAGCGTCATGCCCGGATTTCGTTCGCGGTAGTCCTACTATAAAGTCCATAGCAATATTTTTCCATTTCCATTCTGGAATCTTTAGGGGCTGAATTAATCCGCTTGGTCGTTGATGTTCTGCCTTCACTTTCTGACAAGTATAACACTTCGCAACCCATTTCGCTACGTCTCGCTTCATATTTGGCCACCAAAAGTTTTTCTTTAAGTCCCGATACATCTTGGTACTTCCCGGGTGGATTGAAAATTTCGAATTGTGGGCTTCGTGTAGGATCTCATTCTTTATTTCAGGTATATGAGGAATCCATATTCTAGAAGAAAACCTTAGTATCCCTTGCTCATCCCTTTGAGTATTAATCTCCTCTCCAGATAACTGATTCTTCTCTTTCTCCATTACTTCTTCTTGACATTTCTTTATCTTTTCTACTAGTATAGGCTGAAAAGTCATTGCGCGACAAACTTCTTCAACTTTTCCACAATCACAAAGTTCCAGTTCAAATCTCTTGATTTCTTCAGATAATTCCTTTGAGGTTGTCATCATATTCAGTCTCTCCTTCCTACTTAGAGCATCGGCCATAACATTCGCCTTTCCAGGATGGTAATTTATCAAACAGTCATAGTCCTTGATCAATTCCAGCCATCTCCTCTGCCTCATATTGAGCTCTTTCTGAGTGAAAATGTACTTTAAACTCTTTTGATCCGTGTAGATTTCACATTTTTCTCCGTAAAGGTAATGTCTCCAGATCTTAAGTGCGAACACTATGGCGGCTAGTTCCAAGTCATGCGTCGGGTACTTCAACTCATGCGGTTTCAACTGTCTTGACGCATATATGATCACCTTACTGTGTTGCATTAACACACAGCCCAAACCTTTATGTGAAGCATCGCTGAATATTATAAAGTTTCCTTGATCATCTGGTAGCACTAACACCGGAGCTGTTATCAATCTCTGTTTCAACTCTTGAAAGTTATCCTCACATTCTGCACTCCATTCAAACTTTTGATTCTTCCTGGTTAACTTGGTCAATGGCGTGGCGATTTTCGAAAAATCCTTGATGAACCTTCTATAGTATCCTGCCAACCCTAGAAAACTTCGCACTTCCGTAGGAGTCTTTGGCCTCTCCCAACTCATAACTGCCTCAATCTTTGCCGGATCCACTTTAACTCCTTCATTTCCAATGACATGCCCCAAAAATTGAACTTCCTTTAACCAAAACTCACATTTGGTAAACTTGGCATACAACTTCTCTTGACGAAGTATTTCCAATGCTATCCAGAGGTGCTGTTTATGTTCTTCTTCCGACTTAGAATAAATAAGGATGTCATCAATGAACACCACGACAAACTTGTCCAAATACTTCTTAAATACTCGATTTATCAAATCCATAAATGCGGCCGGGGCATTGGTCAATCCAAACGGCATTACTAGGAATTCATAATGCCCATATCTGGTCCTAAATGTTGTCTTGAGAATATCTTCTTCTTTGATCTTTAATTGATGGTATCCCGATCTCAAGTCAATCTTTGAAAAGCACTTTGCTCCTTTCAGCTGATCAAAAAGGTCATCTATTCTTGGTAGCGGGTAGCGGTTCTTGATCGTTACCTTATTTAACTCCCGATAATCTATGCATAGTCGCATACTCCCATCTTTCTTCTTGACAAACATAACCGGTGCTCCCCATGGCGACGTACTTGGCCGTATCACTCTTTTATCTAACAATTCTTGTAGCTGGCTCGCCAACTCTTTCATTTATGCTGGTGCCATCCTATATGGGGCCTTTGAAACTGGTTCCGTGCCTGGAGCAAGGTTGATCTCGAACTCGATTTGTCGATCTGGTGGTAAGCCTGGTAGTTCGTCGGGAAACACATCTGGGAACTCGTTAACTACAGGGATATTTTCTATGTTGGGGTTGCCTTTTTCTGAATCCACTACATAAGCTAGGAACGACTCACAACCTTTTCTAAGTAGCTTCTTAGCCTGAACAATTGTAAGAAATAGTTGCTCTTGCCTCTGCCTCTTAAATACTACCTTCTCTCCACTCTTCGCCTTTAAATACACTTTCTTGGTCTTACAATTAATCTGAGCGTTATTTTCTCCTCCTAACCAATCCATGCTTAAAATTATGTCAAACTCTCCCAACTTGAAGAGTATCAAGTCGGCTGAAAACTTATACCCCGAAATATCAATCTCACACTTCGGACAGAATTGATTCAAAGGAATCTTCTCTTGGTTCGCTCGCTCATAATCAATTTATCATATTGAAGCTTATCAATAAAAGATTTTGATATGAAAGATCTTGTTGCTCCCGAATCAATCAATACTTTAGCTTTGACATTATTGAGTAAAAGTGTACCTGTTATCACCTCTGAATTTTGAACAGCATCCTTCATCTTCAGATCAAATGTCCTTGCTGTTACTTGCGGGGTTGGTGTAGGTGGTGGAGGTAATGCCAATACCTCAACTGGCACGCTCGCTGGTACTTGCCACATTCATCAGAGCTTTGATTGGTCTGGTTGCCTTGCACTCCCTTGCTATGTGTCCAGTTATCCAACACTTGTAGCACGTAACTCCTGGCTTAGGCATCTTGCATTCATTCGCCAAATGTCCCTTCTGATTGCACCTATAACATGTCATGCTCAACTTATTACACACTCCGGGGTGCCTTCTTCCACAGTGCTTGCATTCGGGTCTCTGGAATCTGTTTTCTCCAACTTGTCCTTGGCTTGCCTGGCTGCTCCCCTTTGATTCTTGCCTTTTACCCAAATTTCCCTTCTTTTGAAAATTTCCGCCCTTCTGGAATCCGATCCTCTTTATATTCCGATCTTGTGAACTTCCCGCTTCAGACTTTTCTCCATAAAATGGAACCTTCCTCTTCTTGTTATCCCTCTCCTTCCTTGACTGCATCCCATTATTCTCAATCAGAGCAGCTTTCTGAACTACTCCCGCATAAGTTTCAAGCTCAAACATAGCCACTCTATCTCTGATCCAAGGCTCCAATCCTTGCTGAAATTTCTTTGCTTTTTCCTCCTCGGTGCTGGTATACTTTGTCACAAACCTTGACAACTCAGTGAACTTCTTTTCATACTCCAATACAGTCATGTTCCCTTGCTTCAGCTCCAAAAATTTAAGCTCCATCTGATTCTGCATGTACTTAGGGTAATACTTGTCCAAAAATAACTTCTTAAATCTCTCCCAAGAAACCTGCTGAGTGACTTCCATAGCTTTTACTGATTCCCACCAATAGATGACTTCGCCCTTCAAGAAGTAAGTAATATACGACGTCTTTTGATCGTCTCCTACCTGTACCAACTCAAAAGCCCTTTCCATCTCCTTGATCCATGTGTTAGCTATTACTGGATCAGTGGTATCATGAAATGCAGGTGGATTCACATTCTGAAAAGCCTTGAAAGTGACAATTATTTCAGGTGGTACTGGTGGTTCAGGTGGTTGGTGTGGTTCACGGTTATCTGGGTTTTCAATTCGCTGTTGAAAAGTTAGTTGTTGTTGGGCTATAGCATTGGTTTGCTGTTGCAAAGTTTCCAGTAGTCGAAGAACATTTGGGTCTGTGGTGGATGTGGTTGTTGGGTTCTTCTTTTTGGGAGGCATGATCCTGAAATAAGAGTTATGTCAAAACAGATATGAATAATAAAACAATTCGAGGGTATCACGTGGCATTCTTATTTACATGTGAGGTCAGGTTTCAAATTAAGCAGATATGATGATGCATATAAAAGCGTATAATAACAATTGAGAGCAATTGGAACAATAGAGCATGATTATTGAAATTTAAAGGTCACAATACATGGGATTAGAACAAAGTCTGATTCTAGGATCAACAGGCTTATTTAAAGGAAATAACGGAAACAACTGGGAATTCTACGGAGTCTGATAGTACAATAACATGAAAAGGTAAATGGAAAGAACTAGGGCTCCACTCCATCTGAACGGGGCTTGGTAGTCTTTTCCTCTTGAAGCGTCTTCACAATGCTTTGGAGCTCATCCGCCACCACCTGAATGACATACCGGCTGGTACAATCCCGGTGCGCTGGCATCTCCTCAAGCTTAGTGTTGACGTACTGAACCAAGGTCTCAAGTCTCGCAGTCATCTGCTCCTTGGGCTTTCCTTCGTAGTTTCGGCTGTCCGGGTACACGTTCTTCAGTCAGTCTATCAATCGGTCGTACTTTCCCTGAAGCATGTCGAACTCGCGCCTCAACTCAGCATACACCGTGAAAGAAATAGTGTCGTCTGAACCAGAGGATGACGAGGAATGCGCCCTTTGCTGACAACCAATAAGAGGAGTATTAATAATAAACTTACTTAACCTACTCTCTCGCATATTATCTATAACCTACACATAAACCCTTTAACCTATTTGGGCTGTCCAGGGACTCTAAACCGTAACTCTGATACCAAAACCTGTCACACCCCAACTTAAACAGCAGATTAAATATAGCTATTACAACATTTAATAATTTAATAAACATACCCAAAACCAAGATCTTACATTTTAGGGTTTGGAACAACCCAACACTATCATCTATTACAACTGATTTTAAATACCGAGTCCTCACACAAACTATACGGGCAGTCTGCTTGAATCTAACCATAGCTGCTAGCTGTAATATTAGGGTAAAGCAAGGAGTGAGCCAAATGCTCAACAAGTGCTAATCAATACGATACAAAACAAAAATTGAGATATATATTAAAGAATGTCAATGGGAAGACATAACCAGTGATAACGAGAGATAAAACTTTGGGTGATGGCATCATTCCGTTTGTATCAAAACAATTTCAAAATCATATCTTAATCAAAATCATTTTATGACGCTACGGATTACAGCCGGTGATCAGCCGCGAAGTAATCCTGAACCTCGCTGGGTTCTAAAACATTAATGGGAATCCCTAGGCAACTTTTAAGCCAAATATAAGTGTGGAAAGGACTCGCGTCTCAGTCCAGATCCCTTATTCAAAGAAAACATTTATCCCCCTTTGGGACTGAAAACCCACATTTTATTTATTTCAAAAACTGATGCCGATTTATAACAAAATCTCTTTTACAGTAAACATTTTTTTTATCAAGGGATTATAGATCAACTCGAAACACGGGAAATATGGTACTAAATCTCAGGGCCATGATTCACAAAACTATACTCTATTAAAGTAACTGAATGGTTTTCATATATCAAAGATTAGACAAGGGGATTTAGTGAAGCTATTGGATATTATAAAAGGGTAATGCCAAATTGGGCTTTAAGCAATGGTTTCTCATCAAGGTTCAAGTGCTGGATCATCAAGAAGATAAGCTTCATAAATACTAAGGGTGTTAAGGTATGCAGAAATGATCTTTAACTCAGGATATATCAGAATTGTCAAGCTTCAGGATAAGAAAGAGGGGTATCAATCAATGAGGAATCACTTTGATAAGTATCTGACTATCAGAGTTCAAGGTAAGGTTCTATAGGGGTTCAAGTATCAGGATGAGATATCAATATTTAGGAATCATCAGCATGTTAATCAAGAGAATCAACCAAGAGTTATAACTACCCTTTCTTTTATCATGGAATCACTATATAATTCAAAGATAAACATTATATACGCTTGATTTAATATATCAAATGACACAGAATAGTTGCAGCAATGTATGAACTATTAGCAGTAAATATGAAGGACAAGTTGAATCACTTGCCTTGAGAAAGGCTGGTCTGGTCTGACTGGTAGGAACAACTGGAGCTTCACTCGACCTTTATGGCAAGTTTTCCCTCATCTCGAGATCCTACATAAATAATAATAATCCTCATTATAATATATTCTCACCAACTTAACCTATTTATAACCCGAATTTAAACACGGATGGCACTTAGGCCTATATGCACTTAATTTATATTCACCTTTAATTTATAATTGCACACACATAGCCACATAATCACATATCATATATTAATACCAAATAACACCATATACACCATAATGCAACACTAAGCTTGGATGATCTCGACTCACAACTTAAGTCACTTGGTCGCTAAACTAGACAAAGTCTTCTAATTTTGGCTTCCTAACTCGATGTGCCTTTACTAAACTATCCAAAACCTATTGACCCTCACTTGTGCCTTTTTCTCTACTGACCTTATACTATCTTACAACTAGGGTGGTCAACCTAAATCTCACTCCTAAGTGTTTTAAAACTATGTGATAAGTGAAAGTGCTCACTGGTGCAAATTTCGGAATGACAACTATGGTTTCTTGAGTGCATTAGACACTCTTAAACTACAAGTTTTCCTTCAAAATTTTACAAAAGACTCTCCTGACCTAAGGGCATCTCCCAAACTTGATGTGGCTCAAGGGCCTGGCTTGGGCCTTCTTGGGCCTAAGCTAAAAGTCCATGGTTCCCCTATTTTCCTGGGCAGAAAACACCCTAACTTGAATTAACTTGTGACACATGGTTCTAACTCATATCCTATGAACTATGGTTGGAAAACTTCTCTGACACTCCCTCTAACTAAGGCCCAACAGGGCCTAATGAGGGCCTATCCATGACATGGTCAAATCTCCCTATTTCTAAGTTGTAACAAAACTGTCCCCTGCTGGACAGATTTTGTTATACTACTTGTGCACCTAACCAAATGACATGCAAACCTCCAACCAACACCTAAAATCTTTTATATACTCCCAATACTAACTTCTGGTGGCTTGGGCCTCAAAGTGCACATCAATGACATGGTCAAAACTCACTCTAAACCTCAGGGTACTAAACTGATTTTCTGCAGAAATTATAACTCTCCTTTCTCCAAGGTTTTGACTTGACAAACTCAACCACCAACAACCCAATACCCAAACCAAGACTTAAACATGGTGATATACTGAACTAACTCCCTTATACTCAAAATAATTTTGGTGGAGATCATCCTTACCTAAGGTGCAATTATGGAAAAACAAAAGAAACCACATTTCACAACTCACAAATCATCAAGTTTTTGAAACAACAAGTTATGCATTTTATAAAAGATATACACAAATTATTACCATGCATCAAGAAGCATTAATCAATATTAACACATTATTCCTACTGAAATTAAATCTTACTAATAAAAATCTTTCCAAATGATCAAAATCTTATAATATTCTAAGAGAAATCCACATGCATGCATGTCTTTGGGTTTTACAAGCCAAATAACATGTTTTCTAAATATGTTTTACCAAGAAATTTACATGCAAGTCTAGCACGAGCTATATCTTGATGATCACCTAGCATGCAAGGAGTTTCATCAAATTTTTACTACAAAATTCAAGCCATTATCACATAAACATGCAAAAATTGAACAAAGCAACAAGAATGGTCTCAAGGATCATTCATTCGGCTCCCCTATGGTCATGGCCGAATGAAATGGAAGGGAATGGCCATTTAACATCAAGAGTTTCCTTCTCAAGACTTGGCACTTCACCATTCCTTGTAGTCCTCTCAAAAACAACCTTAAACTCACAAGAATCAAGGTTGTACTTTGAGTTTCAACTAAAACCTTAACATGCAACCATAAAACTTAAACTTTCTACTCAAAACTCTTTGAAATATAAGTGATCATGGTATGGGAAGTAACATTTACTTGTGTAAAAGGTTGAAACTTGATTGAGAAAGAAAGAAAATGGGGAGGGGGGTTGATCTCGGCAAAACCCGAGAGTGGGGGGGGGGGAGGAGGCCGAGAGTGAGAGAGAGGAGGGAGGGAAGAAAGAGTGTGGTGGTGAGTGGAGTGTGAAATGATCATGGCTTTTGCTTGTTTTTATGGTTTTTGTTTTGACAAATGTGAGTGGGAATAGGAATTGACATGACTATCCTTCCACTTATACTTGGACCATTTTGCATGCAAGGGTAAAGAAGGAATTTGGCTAGAAATATAAGAGTTAGTGGGGTGGTAATTGTCTCTTTAGCCCTTTTGGATTGAATAGAAAGGATTTGCATGCAAGGACAACTATGTAATTTGCTAATTATGACAATTAACATTTATAAAGATTTATTTTTATAAAATAAAATACAAGTTCAAAATTTATAAAATTTATACCATAAAATAACTTGGATTTTTAAAAATTTTATAAAACTACTTTTGAATTTTGTGAACAAATAACTTTTAAAAAGATATTTATTCAAGGTTTAAAAATATTCCTTATAAATAAAAAAAATGAATGAAATAAATAAACTTTTGCTTTGAAAATTCATATACCACATAACGAAAATTTAAGACGCGGAATTCTCATTCACACAAGCATACACTAGTTGTATATATTGGCATTCAGCTTTATAACTACACCAAATTTACAATTAATATTACACAAAAATGCCGGTTGTAACAAGTTAGTAATCCTACGACCAGGAAATATTTAAGTTTAAAGTTATCATCTTTTAGGTCTCATTATTATGATCTCATCATAATCCCTAAAAAGCTTTACTCTAAACTATGGTATATCTTATTTAAACACTTAAATAGATAAAGCCCGCAATAAAACCAAAACAAGTCTTTTATTAATATCAATGAAATCAAAAAAGATAACATAAAAGTTATTCCTAAATCATCATACATGATTGGACTTAGGACACATCTCTTTCATCGAGAAGTCTGGGTATTTATAGAAAAAGTAAAAGACTTATCGAGAAGTCAAATAAATGTTTGATATTAAACTTATCGAGAAGTAATTTTGAATTTGAAAAAGGTACATTCGATAAGTCATTTTATTAATTCTTTTCGAGAACTAAGAAATGATTTATCGAGAACACTGATAAATGCCCAGTTTGTCCGAAAATGGACTAAAAATGATTCTAATTTATTTGAATTGAATCAAATTAAAATTAGAATAAATTTTCCAAAAGTATTTGTCTAAAATAATTCATTGAATTAAATTATTTTAGTTTTGAGTTATTGATAAGTCTCAAAATATCCTTGTCGAGAACTCTGTGAATTAACACTATTAGAGAACTCTACATGATCTTATCGATAAGTCATAATAGTGCTTATCGAGAAGTCATTCGAGAAGTCTATAAATAGACTTATCGAGGACTCACTCGAGAACTCTAGAATGACTTGTCGATAAGTCATTTTGACTTATCGAGAACTCAGTTCTCTATACCTTTGAGTACTGTTATTCTGCCTTGTGTTAATTTTACACATTTAAGATGTAAATTAACAACTAAGCAGTTTACTTAGAATTTGAAATATTCTAAGTTAATTTTTTAGTTTAAAAAAAATAAATATATAGAGATTCTGAAATATTTATAATTCATATTTCAGTTAATTTCCAATTAAATCAAACTAGGTTGATTTATTAGAAATTAATCTGCTGCAACACATTAGCTGAGTTCTTGCCTTAGGATAAAGAATTGAGCATTCCAATTTCACTCACAAGTCTAGTGAAGGTTGCTTCATCCAAAGGTTTAGTAAAAATGTCAGCTAATTATTTCTCTGTTGGAATAAAAATGAGCTCAATGGTACCATTTGCATCATGTTCCCTGATAAAATGGGTCCTAACATCAATGTGCTTTGTTCTAGAATGATTAACTGGATTAACTACTATAGATATGGCACTAGTATTGTCACACATAATAGGAATTTTATGTAACACTAAACCATAGTCCATTAGCTGATTTCTAATCTAAAGCACCTGAGCACAACAACTTCCAGCAGCTATATATTCAGCCTCAGCTGTGGAAGTTGACACATATTGTTGTTTCCTACTATACCAGTATACAAGTATTTGACCAAGAAATTGACAGCTTCCACTAGTACTTTTCCTATCAACCCTGCATCCAGAAAAATCTGCATATGTGTATCCAACAGCTTCAAAAATAGTTCCCTTATGATACCATAATCCCAAGTTTGGAGTTTCCTTTAAGTATCTGAAAATCCTTTTCACAGCCATCAAATGTGATTCCTTTGGATTGGCTTGAAATCTAGCACATAGATAAGTAGCAAACATGATGTCTGGTCTACTAGCAGTCAAATAAAGCAATGATCCAATCATCCCTCTGTAGCTTGAAATATCCACACTCTTGCCTTTCTTGTCTTCATCCAACTTGGTTGCAGTAGACATTGGTGTAGATGCAGGTGAGCTATCCACCATACTAAATTTCTTCAATAAGTCATTCATATATTTGGTTTGGATGATGAAAATACCATCACTTCTTTGACTAACTTGAAGGCCAAGGAAGTAACTCAATTCTCCCATCATGCTCATTTCATACTCACTCTGCATTAGCCTAGAGAATCTTTGACAAAGCTTTTCATTTGTAGATCCAAAGATGATATCATCCACGTAGATTTGAACTAGGATCATATCTTCACCATGCTTCTTGTAAAAGAGAGTCTTATCAATAGTACCTCTGGTAAAACCATGTTTGAGTAGAAATTCTGACAGTGTGTCATACCAGGCTCTAGGTGCCTGTTTCAATCCATATACATCCTTGAGTAATTTGTAAACA